>NC_051308.1:98856101-100056101 GCF_015220235.1 Choloepus didactylus
GATGCTATCAAGATTTTTCTCTTTGCCTCTGGCTTTCAGAAATTTGACTATGATATGCCTAAATGTGGTTCTCTTTTTGGTTATCCTGCTTTGGTTTCATTGAGTTTTTGGGGATCTGTAAGTTAAGGTTTTTCATTAAATTTGGGAAGATTTTAGCTATTATTTCTTCAAATAGTTTTCTGCCATTTTCACTGTTTTCCTTCTGGAACTCCCATTACACATAAGTTGGAATGCTTGACATTGTTCTTCAGGTCACTGATGCTCTGTTCATTTTTCTTTAATCTTTTTTCACTGTTCTCTGAATTGCATAATTTCTATCAATCTATGTCATGTTCACTGATTATTTCTTCTGCTACCTTCTGCTTTTGAACCCATACAGTGAATTTTTTATTTGAGCTATTGTATTTTTCAACTCTAGAATTTAGAGTTGGTTCTTTTATACACCTATTTCTCTATTGAGATTCCCTAGCATAATTTTTAAATTCTTTGAACAAATTTAAAGTAGCTGCTTTGATGATTTTGCTTCTAAATCTAAAATCTGAGCCCATTCAAGTCAGTTTCTAAAATCTGCTTTTTGCTCTGTATATATGTCACACTTTTCTGTTTCTTGCATGTCTAGTAATTTTTTGGTTAAAAAAAAAACCAGTAATTTTAGATAATATATTATAGCAGCTCTGAGTTCTGTTTTTTATTGTTGATGGTTGTTGATTTCCTTAACTAACATCCCTGGACTTAAAGTGCAGAATATATCTCCCTGGTGTGCAGCCAGTGAGGCAACTTCTGTTTTCTTTTTGTTCATTAGTTTTTATGTTTGTTTAGCCTGGCTAACTAGGGATTACCTCTGTGTTTGCATAGTTTAGTGGTCATTCAATGATTTGGATAGAGGTTGTGCTCAAACACATGGAGTCTGTTAGCCTTCCACACTCCACTGGTTGGTATGTGTATGGATTGGGCAACACATTCAAAGTTTCAGCCAGTTCTCAAATTACCCTTGTCTTTTACTTTTCACTGGGCTCTATCAGGTCTCAGGTCTTACCCTCACATGTGTTTTCCCAACCAACCAGGGATGTGTAGGGAACTTATCCGTTCTCTGCTCTCTCATTTCCAGGATTGACTTGGTTAACTTCTACCTGTTTCACCACTTACTCCAAATACGAATCTAATCCTGGAGCTAGCAGAGCTGCACATTCTGCCTGTTTGTGCCAAAATCCACCACTTACAGCTGGAAAAGGTGTGGGGTATTGCTCCCCAAATTAAATAGAGTCTGACTATTCTCACAGAAATGAAATCCAAAGTTGAAAACTTTCCAGTGAAATAGCAAACAACGAAATTAAATTCCAGGCCCTGAGGCCTACACCAGTGAATTCTACCAAACATTTAAAGAAGAGTTAATACCAAGACTACACAAAATCAAATCTAAGAAAAGGATAGAATACTTAACAACTTATTTTATGAGATCAGCATTAACTTTAATACCAAAATTTGACAACACATTACAAAAGAATAGAAAATTAAAGGGCAATCTCTCTTATGAGTACAGATGTAAAAATCCTGAACATAATTTTAACAAACCAAAATCCAGCAATACGTAAAAAGGATAAAACCTCACAATCAAGTTTGTTTATTAAAAATGCAAGGTTACTTTAATAATAGAAAAAGCAATCAATATAATTCATCATGGAATCAGCCAGGGAAGATACTGGAGTAGGGAGATCCAGAACTTACTCCTCCTCTTAAAAAAAGCTAGTAAAGGCAGAAACTGCCTGAAACAAATGTTCTGGGGCTCCAGAGAGCAGAGGAGCACTGTACAGTATCTAGAGAATAGGGGGATGAAGAGACTGAAAAACTGTGGTTAAAAAAAAAAAACAATTAATAACTCACTCTGTGGTGGCTGCTGGAGCCCATCCCTCACTCTCGAGGCCAGCCACCTCAGGTCTGGTCTCTGACTGGCTTCTCTGGTGGGTGGGGTGGGGGGTGCATAGCCAAGTACTGATCATGGCTTTAGATTGGCAAGTTTAGATCACTGGGCCCAAACTCTGAAACTCTGTTTTAGTCCACCCCAGATAGGGACCACTGGGATGATTATTTCACCCCTGCCCCAATAGGGGCAAAGGCAGTGGAGGTTTAAAGATGTTGGGCCTTGTCAAGGCTGTGAGGAACAGTTTCCTAAAGAGCACCATCTGCTGAGCAGGACAGGAAAGTGTGGATTAGGGGAGATGTCAAAAAGGCTTCTTGGTGTCTTCCCTGACATTTTCCTTAGGGCTCTTTGGAATTGATCTGTGCCCCCTTCATGGGTTCCTAGCCCTGTTTGGCTAGGAAACACTGAATTCGGAAAGTCCTCTTGGGGTGTACCTCCTTCAAAAATTTTCCATCCAGGCAAAACAGCTAGAGGCAATGAAAGGAGAGTTTAAAAAAAAAAAAAACCCACTATACAGGCAAAACAGAAACAAACAAAACAGATCAACATTCCCAGAGAGAAGGAAGAAAGGAAAGGAAGTTTTCTCCTGCAGGTGAAACAATAGCACACATAGTTAAATTTTAAAATTTGTACTGCATACCTAAGGCAAGAATCATATGAAGAAGAGCTGAATAAATCTGATCAGTTAAACACAGGCAATGCTGAAGATCTAGAATAAGTTGAGATAAAAAATAATGACCTGCAGAGGGGCAAGATGGCAGACTGGTGAGCTGTAAGTTTTAGTTACTCCTCCAGGAAAGTAGGTAAAAAGCCAGGAACTGCGTGGACTGGACACCACAGAGCAATCTGTCTTTGGGCATACTTCATACAACACTCATGAAAACGTGGAACTGCTGAGATCAGCGAAATCTGTAAGTTTTTGCGGCCAGGGGACCCGCGCCCCTCCCTGCCAGGCTCAGTCCCGGGGGAGGAGGGGCTGTCAGCTCCGGGAAGGAGAAGGGAGAACTGCAGTGGCTGCTCTTATTGGAAACTCATTCTACTGATTCAAACTCCAACCATAGATAGACTGAGACCAGACACCAGAGACTCTGAGAGCAGCCAGCCCAGCAGAGAGGAGACAGGCATAGAAAAAAAACAACACGAAAAACTCCAAAATAAAAGCAGAGGATTTTTGGAGTTCTGGTGAACACAGAAAGGGGAAGGGAGGAGCTCAGGCCTTGAGGCGCATATGCAAATCCCGAAGCAAAGCTGATCTCTCTGCCCTGTGGACCTTTCCTTAATGGCCCTGGTTGCTTTGTCTATCAACATTTCAATAACCCATTAGATCTCTGAGGAGGGCCGGTTTTTTTTTTTTTTTTTTTTTTTAAATCCTCTTTTCTTTTTCTAAAACAATTACTCTAAGAAGCCCAATACAGAAAGCTTCAAAGAATTGAAATTTGGGCGCGTCAAGTCAAGAGCAGAACTAAGAGAGCTCTGAGACAAAAGGCAATAATCCAGGGGCTGAGAAAATTCACTAAACAACACAACTTCCCAAGAAAAGGGGGGTGTCCGCTCACAGCCACCATCCTGGTGGACAGGAAACACTCCTGCCCATCGCCAGCCCCATAGCCCAGAGCTGCCCCAGACAACCCAGTGTGATGGAAGTGCTTCAAATAACAGGCACACACCACAAAACTGGGCGTGGACATTAGCCTTCCCTGCAACCTCAGCTGAATGTCCCAGAGCTGGGAAGGTGGAGCAGTGTGAATTAACAAAGCCCCATTCAGCCATCATTTGAGCAGACTGGGAGCTTCCCTACAAAGCCCAGCAGCCCAGAACTGCCCTGAGGGGACGGCACTCACCTGTGACATAGCACAGTCATCCCTCAACAGAGGACCCGGGGTGCACAGCCTGGAAGAGGGGCCCACTTGCAAGTCTCAGGAGCCATACGCCAATACCAAAGACTTGTGGGTCAGTGGCAGAGACAAACTGTGGCAGGACTGAACTGAAGGATTAGACTATTGCAGCAGCTTTAAAACTCTAGGATCATCAGGTAGATTTGATTGTTAGGGCCACCCCCCCTCCCCAACTGCCCAGAAACACGCCCCACATACAGGGCGGGCAACACCAACTACACACGCAAGCTTGGTACACCAATTGGGCCCCACAAGACTCACTCCCCCACTCACCAAAAAGGCTAAGCAGGGGAGAACTGGCTTGTGGAGAACAGGTGGCTCGTGGACGCCACCTGCTGGTTAGTTAGAGAAAGTGTACTCCACGAAGCTGTAGATCTGATAAATTAAAGATAAGGACTTCAATAGGTCTACAAACCATAAAAGAACCCTATCAAGTTCAGCAAATGCCACGAGGCCAAAAACAACAGAAAATTATAAAGCATATGAAAAAACCAGACGAAATGGATAACCCAAGCCCAAGCACCCAAATCAAAAGACCAGAAGACACACAGCACCTAGAGCAGCTACTCAAAGAACTAAAGATGAACAATGAGACCATAGTACGGGATATGAAGGAAATCAAGAAGACCCTAGAAGAGCATAAAGAAGACATTGCAAGACTAAATAAAAAAATGGATGATCTTATGGAAATTAAAGAAAACTGTTGACCAAATTAAAAGATTCTGGACACTCATAGTACAAGACTAGAGGAAGTTGAACAACGAATCAGTGACCTGGAAGATGACAGAATGGAAAATGAAAGCATAAAAGAAAGAATGGGGAAAAAATTGAAAAAACTCGAAATGGACCTCAGGGATATGGTAGATAATATGAAACGTCCGAATATAAGACTCATTGGTTGTCCCAGAAGGGGAAGAAAAGGGTAAGGTCTAGGAAGAGTATTCAAAGAAATTGTTGGGGAAACTTCCCAAATCTTCTAAACAACATAAATACACAAATCATAAATGCTCAGCGAACTCCAATAGAATAAATCCGAATAAACCCACTCCGAGACATATACTGATCACACTGTCAAACATAGAAGAGAAGGAGCAAGTTCTGAAAGCAGCAAGAGAAAAGCAATTCACCACATACAAAGGAAACAGCATAAGACTAAGTAGTGACTACTCAGCAGCCACCATGGAGGCAAGAAGGCAGTGGCACGATATATTTAAAATTCTGAGTGAGAGGAATTTCCAGCCAAGAATACTTTATCCAGCAAAGCTCTCCTTCAAATTTGAGGGAGAGCTTAAATTTTTCACAGACAAACAAATGCTGAGAGAATTTGCTAACAAGAGACCTGCCCTACTGGAGATACTAAAGGGAGCCCTACAGACAGAGAACCAAAGACAGGACAGAGAGACTTGGAGAAAGGTTCAGTACTAAAGAGATCGGTATGGGTACAATAAAGGATATTAATAGAGAGAGGGAAAATATGGCAAACATAAACCAAAGGATAAGATGGCCGATTCAAGAAATGCCATCACGGTTTTAACGTTGAATGTAAATGGATTAAACTCCCCAATTAAAGATATAGATTCGCAGAGAATGGATCAAAAAAATGAACCATCAATATGTTGCATACAAGAGACTCATCTTAGACACAGGGACACAAAGAAACTGAAAGTGAAAGGATGGAAAAAAATATTTCATGCAAGTTACAGCCAAAAGAAAGCAGGTTGTAGCAATATAATCTCAGATAAAATAGACTTCAAATGCAGGGATGTTTTTGAGAGACAAAGAAGGCCACTACATACTAATAAAAGGGGCAATTCAGCAAGAAGAAAATAACAATCGTAATGTCTATGCACCCAATCAAGGTGCCACAAAATACATGAGAGAAAACACTGGCAAAACTAAAGGAAGCAATTGATGTTTCCACAATAATTGTGGGAGACTTCAACCACATCACTCTCTCCTATAGATAGATCGACCAGACAGAAGACCAATAAGGAAATTGAAAACCTAAACAATCTGATAAATGAATTAGATTTTAACAGACATATACAGGACATTACATCCCAAATCACCAGGATACACATACTTTTCTAGTGCTCACGGAACTTTCTCCAGAATAGATCATATGCTGGGACATAAAACAAGCCTCAATAAATTTAAAAAGATTGAAATTATTCAAAGCACATTCTCTGACCACAATGGAATACAATTAGAAGTCAATAACCATCAGAGACTTAGAAAATTCACAAATACCTGGAGGTTAAACAACACACTCCTAAACAATCAGTGGGTTAAAGAAGAAATAGCAAGAGAAATTGCTAAATATATAGAGATGAATGAAAATGAGAACACAACATACCAAAACCTATGGGATGCAGCAAAAGCAGTGCTAAGGGGGAAATTTATAGCGCTAAACGCATATATTAAAAAGGAAGAAAGAGCCAAAATCAAAGAACTAATGGATCAACTGAAGAAGCTAGAAAATGAACAGCAAACCAATCCTAAACCAAGTACAAGAAAAGAAATAACAAGGATTAAAGCAGAAATAAATGACATAGAGAACAAAAAAACAATAGAGAGGATAAATATCACCAAAAGTTGGTTCTTTGAGAAGATCAACAAGATTGACAAGCCCCTAGCTAGACTGACAAAATCAAAAAGAGAGAAGACCCATATAAACAAAATAATGAATGAAAAAGGTGACATAACTGCAGATCCTGAAGAAACTAAAAAAATTATAAGAGGATATTATGAACAACTGTATGGCAACAAACTGGACAATGTAGAAGAAATGGACAATTTCCTGGAAACATATGAACAACCTAGACTGACCAGAGAAGAAATAGAAGACCTCAACCAACCCATCACAAGCAAAGAGATCCAATCAGTCATCAAAAATCTTCCCACAAATAAATGCCCAGGGCCAGATGGCTTCACAGGGGAATTCTACCAAACTTTCCAGAAAGAACTGACACCAATCTTACTCAAACTCTTTCAAAACATTGAAGAAATGGAACACTACCTAACTCATTTTATGAAGCTAACATCAATCTAATACCAAAACCAGGCAAAGATGCTACAAAAAAGGAAAACTACCGGCCAATCTCCCTAATGAATATAGATGCAAAAATCCTCAACAAAATACTTGCAAATCGAATCCAAAGACACATTAAAAAAATCATACACCATGACCAAGTGGGGTTCATTCCAGGCATGCAAGGATGGTTCAACATAAGAAAAACAATCAGTGTATTACAACACATTAAAAACTCGAAAGGGAAAAATCAATTGATCATCTCAATAGATGCTGAAAAAGCATTTGGCAAAATCCAACATCCCTTTTTGATAAAAACACTTCAAAAGGTAGGAATTGAAGGAAACTTCCTCAACATGATAAAGAGCATATATGAAAAACCCACAGCCAGCATAGTACTCAATGGTGAGAGACTGAAAGCCTTCCCTCTAAGATCAGGAACAAGACAAGGATGCCCGCTGTCACCACTGTTATTCAACATTGTGCTGGAAGTGCTAGCCAGGGCAATCCGGCAAGACAAAGAAATAAAAGGCATCCAAATTGGAAAAGAAGAAGTAAAACTGTCATTGTTTGCAGACGATATGATCTTATATCTAGAAAACCCTGAGAAATCGACGATACACCTACTAGAGCTAATAAACAAATTTAGCAAAGTAGCGGGATACAAGATTAATGCACATAAGTCAGTAATGTTTCTATATGCTAGAAATGAACAAACTGAAGAGACACTCAAGAAAAAGATACCATTTTCAATAGCAACTAAAAAAATCAAGTACCTAGGAATCAACTTAACCAAAGATGTAAAGACCTATACAAAGAAAACTACATAACTCTATTAAAAGAAATAGAAGGGACCTTAAAGATGGAAAAATATTCCATGTTCATGGATAGGAAGGCTAAATGTCATTAAGATGTCAATTCTACCCAAACTCATCTACAGATTCAATGCAATCCCAATCAAAATTCCAACAACCTACTTTGCAGACTTGGAAAAGCTAGTTATCAAATTTATTTGGAAAGGGAAGATGCCTCGAATTGCTAAAGACACTTTAAAAAAGAAAAACGAAGTGGGAGGACTTACACTCCCTGACTTTGAAGCTTATTATAAAGCCACAGTTGCCAAAACAGCATGGTACTGGCACAAAGATAGACATATAGATCAATGGAATCGAATTGAGAATTCAGAGATAGACCCTCAGATCTATGGCCGACTGATCTTTGATAAGGCCCCCAAAGTCACCGAACTGAGCCATAATGGTCTTTTCAACAAATGGGGCTGGGAGAGTTGGATATCCATATCCAAAAGAATGAAAGAGGACCCCTACCTCACCCCCCTACACAAAAATTAACTCAAAATGGACCAAAGATCTCAATATAAAAGAAAGTACCATAAAACTCCTAGAAGATAATGTAGGAAAACATCTTCAAGACCTTGTATTAGGAGGCCACTTCCTAGACTTTACACCCGAAGCACAAGCAACAAAAGAGAAAATAGATAAATGGGAACTCCTCAAGCTTAGAAGTTTCTGCACCTCAAAGGAATTTCTCAAAAAGGTAAAGAGGCAGCCAACTCAATGGGAAAAAATTTTTGGAAACCATGTATCTGACAAAAGACTGATATCTTGCATATACAAAGAAATCCTACAACTCAATGACAAAGGTACAGACAGCCCAATTATAAAATGGGCAAAAGATATGAAGACAGTTCTCTGAAGAGGAAATACAAACGGCCAAGAAACACATGAAAAAATGTTCAGCTTCACTAGCTATTAGAGAGATGCAAATTAAGACCACAATGAGATACCATCTAACACCGGTTAGAATGGCTGCCATTAAACAAACAGGAAACTACAAATGCTGGAGGGGATGTGGAGAAATTGGAACTCTTATTCATTGTTGGTGGGACTGTATAATGGTTCAGCCACTCTGGAAGTCAGTCTGGCAGTTCCTTAGAAAACTAGATATAGAGCTACCATTTGATCCAGCGATTGCACTTCTCGGTATATACCCGGAAGATCGGAAAGCAGTGACACGAACAGATATCTGCACGCCAATGTTCATAGCAGCATTATTCACAATTGCCAAGAGATGGAAACAACCCAAATGTCCTTCAACAGATGAGTGGATAAATAAAATGTGGTATATACACACGATGGAATACTACGCGGCAGTAAGAAGGAACGATCTGGTGAAACATATGACAACATGGATGAACCTTGAAGACATAATGCTGAGCGAAATAAGCCAGGCACAAAAAGAGAAATATTATATGCTACCACTAATGTGAACTTTGAAAAATGTAAAACAAATGGTTATAATGTAGAATGTAGGGGAACTAGCAGTAGAGAGCAATTAAGGAAGGGGGAACAATAATCCAAGAAGAACAGATAAGCTATTTAACGTTCTGGGGATGCCCAGAAATGACTATGGTCTGTTAATTTCTGATGGATGTAGTAGGAACAAGTTCACTGAAATGTTGCTATATTATGTAACTTTCTTGGGGTAAAGTAGGAACATGTTGGAAGTTAAGCAGTTATCTTAGGTTAGTTGTCTTTTTCTTACTCCCTTGTTATGGTCTCTTTGAAATGTTCTTTTATTGTATGTTTGTTTTCTTTTTAACTTTTTTTTCATACAGTTGATTTAAAAAAGAAGGGAAAGTTAAAAAAAAAGAAAAGAAAAAAAAGAAAAACAAGGAAAAAAAAAAAGATGTAGTGCACCCTGGAGGAGCCTGTGGAGAATGCAGGGGTATTCGCCTACCCCACCTCCATGGTTGCTAACATCACCACAGACATAGGGGACTGGTGTTTTGATGGGTTGAGCACTCTACCATAAGTTTTACCCTTGGGAAGATGGTTGCTGCAAATGAGAGGCTAGGCCTCCCTATATTTGTGCCTAAGAGTCTCCTCCTGAATGCCTCTTTGTTGCTCAGATGTGGCCCTCTCTCTCTGGCTAAGCCAACTTGAAAGGTGAAATCACTGCCTTCCCCCCTACGTGGGATCAGACACCCAGGGGAGTGAATCTCCCTGGCAACGTGGAATATGACTCCCGGGGAGGAATGTAGACCTGGCATCGTGGGACGGAGAACATCTTCTTGACCAAAAGGGGGATGTGAAAGGAAATGAAATAAGCTTCAGTGGCAGAGAGATTCCAAAATGAGCCGAGAGATCACTCTGGTGGGCACTCTTACGCACACTTTAGACAACCCTTTTTAGGTTCTAAAGAATTGGGGTAGCTGGTGGTGGATACCTGAAACTATCAAACTACAACCCAGAACCCATGAATCTCGAAGACAGTTGTATAAAAATGTAGCTTATGAGGGGTGACAATGGGATTGGGAAAGCCATAAGGACCAAACTCCACTTTGTCTAGTTTATGGATGGATGTGTAGAAAAGTAGGGGAAGGAAACAAACAGACAAAGGTACCCAGTGTTCTTTTTTACTTCAATTGCTCTTTTTCACTCTAATTATTATTCTTGTTATTTTTGTGTGTGTGCTAATGAAGGTGTCAGGGATTGATTTAGGTGATGAATGTACAATTATGTAATGGTACTGTAAACAATCGAAAGTACGATTTGTTTTGTATGACTGTGTAGTATGTGAATATATCTCAATAAAATGATTTAAAAAAAAATAGAATAAGTTGAATCAAGTGTCAAAGAAGAGCCTTAAGACAAATCCAATCAACAATAAAACCCTAGACAACAGAGAGAAACTGACTTTCAGAGTAAACTGATCAGGATAGCTGGATGCCTAGATATCAGTAAAAAATTACAATGCATACTAAGAAGCAGGAAGATATGCCCAGTCAAAGGAACTAATTAAAACTTCAGTGGAGAAACAGAATCTGAAACAACTAATCAAAGAAGGTCAAACAAATCTAAATCAATTCAAGGAGATGAAAGAAAATATGGTTAAGCATAAAGAAGAATTTGAAAGTATAAAAAAGAATCATAACAGAACTTATGAGAATGACAGACACAATAGAAGAGATTAAAAATACAATAGAGGCATACAACAACAGATTTGAACAGGCAAAAGAAAGAATCAGTGAACTAGAAGATAGGACAATCAAAATCTTACAGATAGAAAAACAGAAAAGAATGGGGAAAAAATGAGAAGGGCCTCAGCATTAAACGGACAAACATATGTGCCCTGGGTGTTCCACGAGAAGAGAAGGAAAAGGGAGGAGAAAGAATATTTGAGGAAATAATGGCCAAAAATTTCTCAACAATTATGAAAGATATAAATATGCATGTCCAAGAAGCAAAACATACTTCAAAGAGAATAAAACTGAATATACTTACCCTGAGACACATATTAATCAGAATGTCAAATGCCAGTGATAAAGAGAGAATCCTGAAAACAGCAAAAGAAAAGCAATTAATCACATACAAGGGAAGTGCAATGAAATAAAGGGCATATTTGTCATCAGAAACCATGGAGGTGAGAAGGCAGTGGTATGATATATTTAAGGTACTGAAAGAGAAAAACTGCAAGCCAAGAATTCTCTATCTGGGAAAACTGCCCTTCAAAAATGAGGGAGAGTTTAAAGAATTCACAGGTAAATAGAAACTAAGAGAGTTCATCAGCAAGAGGCATGCCTTGCAAGAAATATAAAAGGGAGTTCTGCAGGATGAAAGGAATACACAGGAGAGAGAGGCCTGGAATACAGTGTAGAGATAAAAATTATCAGTAAGGGTAAGTAAAAGAGAAAAACAAGAAAAATAAAAGTATATGACATATAGAAATCAAAGGATAAAATGACTGAACTAAGTATTACCTTTAGTGTAATAACACTGAATGTTAATGAACTAATCCCCCCAAACAAAAGACACAGATTGACAGAATGGATTTTTTTTATCTTCATTTTATTGAGATATATTCACATACCATGCAGTCATACAAAACAAATCGTACATTCGATTGTTCACAGTACCATTACATAGTTGTACATTCATCACCTAAATCAATCCCTGACACCTTCATTAGCACCCACACAAAAATAACAAGAATAATAATTAAACTGAAAAAGAGCAATTGAAGTAAAAAAGAACACTGGGTACCTTTGTCTGTTTGTTTGTTTGTTTCCTTCCCCTATTTTTCTACTCATCCATCCATAAACTAGACAAAGTGGAGTGTGGTCCTTATGGCTTTCCCAATCCCATTGTCACTCCTCATAAGCTACATTTTTATACAATTGTCTTCGAGATTCATGGGTTCTGGGTTGTAGTTTGATAGTTTCAGGTATCCACCACCAGCTACCCCAATTCTTTAGAACCTAAAAAGGGTTGTCTAAATTGTGTGTAAGAGTGCCTACCAGAGCAACAAAAAAAAAGAGAGAAGGTACAAATAAATAAAATCAGAAATGAAAGGAGACATTACTATTGACCCCATAGAAATAAAAAGCATCATAAGAGGACACAATAAACAACTGTATGCCCAACAAATTAGACAACTTAGATGAAATAGACAAATAACTAGAAACACACAGGCAGCCTACCTTAACTCTAGAAGAAATAGAAGACTTCAACAAAACAATTGCAAGTAAAGAGATTGGATTAGTCATCAAAAACCTCCAAAAAAGAATAGGCCAGGACCAGATAGCTTCACAAGCTATATCTACCAATCATTCCAAGAAGAATTAATAAAAATCCTTCTCAAACTCTTGCAAAAAAAATGAAGAGAAGGGAACACTACGTAACTCATTCTATGAAGCCAACCTCACCGTAATACCAAAGCTAGATAAAGACAGTACAAGAGGAGAGGAACCTAAGATGGCTAGGTGAGACAGAGAAAAAAAAACCTCCATGGAAAACACTAGATAAAAAACCATAAAGGACCCAGAACACCACTACCAGAGTAGCACCAGCTGGACAAGTTCTGCTAAAGCCACAGGGAATGTGCGTTTGGTGAAACCAGGAGTCTGCATTCTGAAACGAGTGAGTGAATAGGCTGAATCCCTCGGCCACACCGCAGTGTGAGGAAATGGTGGGTTGGCGTTTTTTTTTTTTTAAAAAAAAAAAAGAAACCCGGGAACAGCTGCAGATAAGACGGGAGCGGTCTGGACTAACGCCTCGGTGTCTGGGGTGGAGGATACCCCTTCCCACACCCACTGCTGATTGTTTTGGGTCCAGGGAAGCAAAGGAGAGACGCACAACTTGCAGCCGTCTCCCCAGCGGGTGGGGCTACTCCTGCCCGGGGCCGAACACATAGCACAGAGCCGGGGCAAGAAATCCAGCCTGCACTGGGTCTTTCCTGCAGCACTGCTCACACAACACACTATCAGCCGTGGACAGTGGCCTTCAATACACTCACAGCTGATTGTCCCAGAGCTGGGAGAGCGGAGCTGTGCGGAAAGGGGGAAGTTAATGCATCCCATTCAACCATCTTTGAAGCGGGCTGGGAATACCCCTACACATCCCGGTGGCCCAGGGCTTCCCTGGAGGCTGGTGCTCACTTGTGACGTGGCACGGCCCTCCCCCCCTCAGCAGAGGTCCTGGAAAAGCACAGCAGGGAGGAGGGGGACCACTCAGAAATCCCAGGGAACCTACGCCAATACCAAGGACTTTTGTGTCAGTGGCAGAGAACAGCCTTAAATCTCTGGGAACACCTGGGAGGCTTGATTGTTAAACCTGCCCTTTCTCCCTAACTGCTCAGGCACACGCCCCTCATTGAGGGCAGACAGCACCAACAACACACCCAAATTAAGTGCACCAATTGGACCCCAAAAGAATCAGATCCCCACACACCACAAAGTTTGGGAGAACTGACTTGAGGTGAATAAGTGACTCATGGACGCCATCTGCTGGTTAGTTAGAGAAAGTGTATGTCACCAAGCTCCAGGTCTAACAAATTAAAGATCAAGTAAAGCAAATGCCAAGAGGCCAAAAACAACAGAAAATCTAAAAGCATGTGATAAAACCAGACAACATGGAGAACCAGAACCCAAACACTCAAATCAAAAGATCCCAAGACACACAGTTCCTGGCAGAATTAATCAAAGAACTACAGACAGACAATGAGAGCATGGCACGGGATATAAAAGACTTGAAGAAGAGCATGGCACAGAATATAAAAGACATAAAGAAGACCCTAGAAGAACGTAAAGAAGATATTTCAGGAGTAAATAAAAAAATAGAAGATCTTATGGAAATTAAAGAAACTGTAGGCCAAATTAAAAAGACTCTGGATACTCATAATACAAGATTAGAGGAAGCTGAACAACAACTCAGCCTCTTCGAGGACCACAGAACAGAAAATGAAAGAACAAAAGAAAGAATGGGGAAAAAATTGAAAAAATTGAAATGGATCTCAGGGATATGATAGATAAAATAAAACGTCCAAATTTAAGACTCATTGATGTCCCAGAAGGGGAAGAGAAGGGTAAAGGTCTAGAAAGAGTATTCAAAGAAATTGTTGGGGAAAACTTCCCAAACCTTCTACACAATATAAATACACAAAGCATAAATGCCCAGCGAACTCCAAATAGAATAAACTCAAACAAACCCACTCCAAGACATATTCTGATCAGACTCTCAAATACTGAAGAGAAGGAGCAAGTTCTGAAAGCAGCAAGAGAAAAGCAATTCACCACATACAAAGGAAACAACATAAGACTAAGTAATGACTACTCAGCGGCCACCATGGAGGCAAGAAGGCAGTGGCATGACATATTTAAAATTTTGAGAGAGGAAAATTTCCAACCAGGAATACTTTATCCAGCAAAACTCTCCTTCAAATTTGAGGGAGAGCTTAAATTTTTCACAGACAAACAAATGCTGAGAGAGTTTGCTAATAAAAGACCTGCCCTACTTTAGATACTAAAGCGAGCCCTACTGACAGAGAAACAAAGAAATGAGAGAGAGATATAGAGACTTTTAACAGACATATATAGAATATTACATCCCAGGTCACTGGGACACACGTTCTTCACTAGTGATCACGGATCTTTCTCCAGAATGGACTGTATGCGGGGACATAAAAACAAGCCTCAATAAAATAAAAAATAAAAAAATGAATTTGTTCAAAGCACATTCTCTGACCACAATGGAATACAAATAGAAGTCAATAACCATCAGAGACTTGGAGAATTCACAATCACCTGAAGGATAAAAATGAGGGGGAGATGAAAGCATTCCCAGACAATCAAAAGCTGAGGAATTTCGTCACCAGTAGATCAGTCCTAAGCAGGCTGAAAGGAAGGGACACTAAACAATTGACTGAAACCTATGAATAAATAAAGATTTCCAGTAAAGAACACATGGTAAATATAAAGACAAATACTACTGTATTGTTGATTTACAACTCTACTGTTTACTTCCTACAGGATCTAAAATACATAAACTATAATGATAAATTGGTGGTTTTGGACTCAATGTAAAATATGTAATTCTTGACAAGAACTACATAAAGGTGGGGGAATGGAGGAATATAGGAACACAGTTTACGTGTCCTATTGAAGTTAAGTTGGTATCAAAGAAAACAAGATTGTTATAGATTTAAGAGGTTAAATTTAAGCCCCATGGTAAACACAAAGAAAGTATCAGAGAATATGACCAAAAAGGTGAAAAGTAGAGTAGGGGTTCCAAGAAGTGGGGGAAGGAGCAATGGGGAGTTAAGAAATGAGAGTAGGGGTTTTGGTTTGGGGTGAAGGGAAACTTCTAGAAATGGATGGTCGGAAGGTGATAGCACTGCAACATTCTAAATGTGATTAATCCCACTAAGGGAATGCTAGGGAGGGGTGGAAGAGAAAGATTTAGGCTATATATATCTTTCCACAATTGAAAAAAAAAAAAAAGACAGTCTAAATAGATGACAATTAAATGCCAAGGATGATCCTGGATGGGATCTGAGGTCGGAGGAGAGGAGGCTCAAAGGGACACAGATAGGACACAAGAGAGAGAAAAAAAAAAAGGAAATATAGAATGTAAGCTTTATATCAATGTTGAATTTCTTGAACTTCTTAGCTGCGTTTAATGAGGTTGCATAAAATAATGTTCTTGCTCATGGGAAAGGTATATGTGAACTATATTGTTTGTTCAAAGATAGTGCAGCTTGCTCTCATATTTTCAGAGGACAGAGCAATAGATGATGGGTGTTAGGGAGGGAAGGAGGGAGGGAGAGAGGGAGGGAAAGAAAGAGACAGTGGTGTGACAGGATCTTAAAGGTGATGGATCGGGGTATCGGGGGAGGGGGCGGGGTATGATGGAGTTCTATGTATGGGGTTTGTACTGTTTTTACAACTGTTCCTGTAAGATTAAACTTATTTCAAAATAAAATTTATTATTATTAAAAAAAGACAGTACAAGAAAAGAAAATTACAAACCACTTTGTCTAATGAATATAAATGCAAAAATCCTCAACAAAATACTTGCAAATTGAAAGAAATATATGCCATGATCAAGGGGATTTTTTCCCAGGTATGCAAGGGTGGTTCAACCAAGAAAATCAATTAATGTAATACACTACAGTAACACAAGGAAGGGAAGAAAATAAAACATGATCATCTCAATTGATGCAGGAAAGGTATTTGACAAAAACTAGCAGCCTTTCTTGATTAAAAAAAAACACTTAGAAACTAGGAATAGATGGAAACTTTCTCAACATGATAAAGAAAATATAAGAAAAAATATAAGAAAAATCCACAGCTTACATTGTACTCAATGGTGAAAGACTGAAAGATTTCCCTCTAAAAAGAAGAACAAGACAAGGATGCCCACTGTCACCACTGTTATTCAACCTTGTGCTAGAAGTTCTAGTTAGAGCAGTTAAGCAGGAAAAAGAAATAAAAGGCATCCAAGGCAGAAAGAAAGAAGTAAAACTTTCACTATTTGCAGACTACATGTTCCTATAATGAGAAAGTCCTGAAAAATTTACAACAAAGCTACTAGAACTAATAAACAAGTTCTGCAAAGAGGTAGGGTATAAGATCAACATGCAAAAATCAGTGGTTTCTCTACACTAGTAATGAGAAATCTGAGAAGGAAATCAAGAAAAAAATCCATTTACAATAGCTACTAAAAGAATCAAACATCTAGGTTTAAATTTAACCAAGAATGCAAAGGACTTGTACGTAGAAAACTACAAAACATTGCTAAAAGAAATCAAAGAAGACCTAAATAAATGGAAAGACATTCTTTGCTAATGGGTTGGAAGACTAAATATTGTTAAACTCTCAATTCTACTCAAATTGATTTACAGATTCAACACAATCCCAATCAGAATTTCAGCAGCCTACTTTGAAAAAATGGAAAATGCACCTATCAAATTTATTTGGAAGGGTAAGGGGCCCTAAATAGCCAAAAGCATCTTGGAAAAGAAGCAAAGTTTGAGGACTCACACTTCCTGACATTAAAGCATATCACAAAGCTACAGTGGTCCTAACATCATGGTAGAGGCATAAAGATAGATATATTGATTAATGGAATTGAATTAAGAATTCAGAAATAGACCTGCACATTTAAGGTCAATTGATTTTTTAAAGCAAACTTTTATTGAAGTATAATACATAAAGAAAAATACTCAAATCATAAGTAACTGCATGAGGAATTTTCACACCTGTGAAAAGCCGATACACCTGTGAACTGGTACTCAGATCAAGACACAGAACATTATTACCAGTACTAAGTAACTCCTTGGTGTCTCCTTCCGAGTACTACTTCCCCTCAAGGGGCAACCACTATTTTGACTCCTAATGCCATATATTAATTTTGCCTAAAATTTATATAGTTCTAAAAATTGTAGAATACACAAAATCTGGAGCTAGAGTACTTGGTTGGATCCCAAGTTCCTGGCTGACTGATCTTGAACCAGTCATTTAATTTCCTTGGGACTCAGTTCCCTTCTCCATAGAATGGTCATAAAAGTATCTCATATCTCAAAGGATCACTATGTTTCTCAAACTTGCCTGGTGACAAGTATGACCTTGGACACTAGTTTAAAATCCCAGATTCCCCCAGACCACACATTCTTTTTTTGTTTAAAGCAGTTTTATTCACACAACATACAATCCCACATTTATAATCAATGACTCTCAGTGAAATCATGGAGTTGTGCTTTCATCACCAAAATCAATTTTAGGACATTTTCATTGCTCCAAAAAGAAAAACCCCATACCCCTCACATCTCCCTACTATTGACACTTAGCATTGGTCTGGTACCTCTGTTACATCTGATGGAAAAATATTATAATATTACTGTTAACTACAGTCCATGGTTTGCATTAGGTGTATTTCTTTCCTACATACCACCCAACCACACTATTATTAACACTTCATAATTGTGACACATATTTGTTTCACTTCATGGAAGAACATTCCTATATATGTACTACTAACTACCTTTGCCATCCACAACAGGGTTCACTATGTTATACAGGCCCATATTTCATCTTTTAACTTTCCTTCTAGTGATATACATGACCCTAAAACTTCCCCTTTCAACCACAAACACATGATTCAGCATGTTAATTACCTCACAATGTGCTACCATCACTTCTATCCATTTCCAAACAATTTACAATCCATCTTATGAAAATTATTGCTAAAAATTCCCCACAAATTAAGCCTTAGCTCCCCATGCTCTACCCTCATTCTATCTTCTGGTAACCTATACTGTATCTAGATACTAACTCCATGAGTTTGCTCCATAGTGTGCTCATGAATTCACTCAGAATTCATGAATTTGCTCAAGCTCATGAGTTTGCTCAGATCTCACTAATATGAGTTTAGTTCACATTAGTCAGACCATACCATATTTGTCCTTTTGTGTCTGGCTTATTTAACTCAATGTCTTCAAGTTTCATCCATTTTGTCACACGCATCAAGACTTCATTTCTTCTTACAGCTGAATAATGTTCCCTCATACGTTTGTAACACATTTTCTTTAACCATTCATGAGTTGATGAATACCTGGGCTGTTTCCATCTTTTGGCAATTGTAAATACTGCTGCTATGAACATCGATGTACAAACGTCTGTTTGTGTTCCTGCTTTCAGTTTTTCTAAGTATATACCTAGTTGTAGCATTGGCAGATCATATGGCAGTTTTATATTTAGATTCCTGAGGAACCACCACACTGTCTTCAAAGGTTCTGTGCCATTGTACTTTCCCACCAGCTGTGAATAAGTGTTCCTATTTCTCCACATCCTCTCCAATACTTGTAGCTTTCTGTTTGTTTAATAGTGGCCATTCTAGAAGGTATGAAATGATACATCGTGTTTTTCATTTGCATTTCCCTAAGAGCTACTGATGTTGAGCATCTTTTAATGTACTTTTTAGCTATTTATACTTCCTCTTTGGAAAAATGTCTATCCATGTCTTTTGCCCAGTTTTTAATTGGGTTTGTTTTTTTTTTAATCGTTGAGTTGTAGGATTTCTTTATATATTCCAGATATTAATCCATTATCGGATAAGTTGTTTCCAAATATGTTCTCCCATTGAGTATGCCTTTTTATCTTTTGGCAAAGTTCTTTGAAACCACAAAAGTCTTCAATTTTGAGGAGAGCCCATTTATCTACTTTTTCTTTTGTTGCTTGTGCTTTGAGTGAAAGATCTAAGAAACCACCAACTACCACAAGATCTTGAAGATGCTTCCCTACATTTTCTTCTAGGAGTTTTGTGGTCCTGGCTCTTATATTTACATCTTTGGTCCATTTTGAGTTAGTTTTTCTATAAGGTGTGAGACAAGGGCCTTCTTTCATAATTTTGGATATGGACATCCAGTTCTCCCAGCACCATTTGTTGAAGAGGCTGTTCTGTTCCAGTTGAGTGGACTTGGTAGTCTTGTAAAAAATCAATTGAACTTCCAGGAAGATGGCAGAATAGGGAGTTGCAATGCTTACACCTCTCCCCAAAACAGTTAATTCACAGGCAGAAACTGTTCTGTGGCTCTGGAGATCAAGGGAGTACTGCACAGCATCCAGGAAACAACAAGACTAAGAGACTTAGAGACTGCATTGAAAAACTGTAAGAAACTCACATGGCTGAGGCTGCTGGCACCCATCCCCCACTTTCACACAAGAACCCTTGGGTTGGCTGGATCCCTGCCTTGTGGGTGCTGCAAACTGGAGGGCCTTGGAAGCCCTTCTCCCCAAGAACAGAGAGGGATATGGACAAGTAGTGAGCAAGCTGTTAGCTGGCGACTTTAGACCACTGGGTTCCACTGCCTTAGGCTAACCATGACAGGTGCTGCTGGCAACACTGTTTTAACCCCCAACCCCCATCAGAGAGAGACAGAACCACCAGAGGGCTAAAAATACTCTGCTTTCTTACCTGGGAAGGGAATAGTATGCCAAAGATCGCCATCTGCTGGGCAGACAGGAAAGCACACTTTCAGGAAGCCATCAAAAAGGCTTCTTGGTGAAAAACACCATCTGCTGAGCAAGTCAGGAAAGCACACCCTTGGGGGGCTGAAATAAAGTCTTTAGGGCATCTTTCCTGACTCTCCCCAGTGCCCTTGGGAACTGGTCTGTGCCCTGGCTTCGTCCCTGGCCTTGTTTAGGCTGAGATACTGATAAACCAAGGGTCAATGATGAGATTTAAAAAAACCCAATCAATAACAAAATCTCAGACCAGAGAGAAACCTACCTTCAGAATAATCTCATCAAGATATATCAGATGCCCAGATACCAGCAAAAATTACAAGTCATACTAAGAAACAGGAAGATATGGTTCAAACACAAGAACAAATTAAAAAGATGCCAATCTATCCACAGTTATTTACAGCTATAATGCAATCCCAATCAAAAGTCCAACAGCTTTCTTCACAGAAGTGAAGAATTTGATCACCAAATTCATATGGTAGGCAAAGAGAACCCAAATATCCCAATCCATCCTGAAAAAGAAGAACATAGTTGGTGGAATCTCACTTCCTTGTGCCAGTACCTTGCCATTTTTTTCCATACAAAAAGATTATATATTAGATTATAAAGAAATCATCAATAAATTCCACAAAGTTAAAATATTGCAAACATTATTCTCTCAGCACAATGTAATAAAATGAGAAATTATTAATGAAAATGAAAGGCAAAAAGTTCCTTCTATCTGGAAATTTAAAACATCTAGTAAACAACTCTTGGGTGAAAGAGGAAATAAAACCTAAAATGACAGAAATAATGCTAATGAAAATACTATTTATCAGAATCTATAGGATACATTTAAAGGAGTGATCAGAGGAATATTCATATTTATACCTTGCTTAATTTTTAGTTAGGTTGAATTTAAATGCTTGGAAATGGATACATGTGATGGTAGCACATTATTGAGATATTAATAGATAGTGCTGAATTATTTGTGAATGTGGTTGATACAGTAAGTTTAGAGTCACGTATGTCACCAGAAGGGAAGCTAGATGTTAAAACATGGGACTGTATAAAACAGTGAATCTTGTGGTGGATGTTACTATGATTAACAGTACAAACATTAAAAAGTTTTTTCATGAACTAGAACAAATGTACACCACTATTACAAGGAGCTAAAAATAGAGTGTTGTATGGGGAAAATGCATGTATTGAAAATTTGGACTATAATTAACAGTAATATCTTAATATTCTTTCCTCAACAGTAACAAATGTACCACACCAATGCTAACAGTCAATGATGGTGAGAGCGAGGGGGAAAGAGTATGGGATGTTTTGGGTTTTCCTTCTTCTTTTTTTTCTGAGTAATGAAAATGTTCTAAAATTGATTTTGGTGAATACACAACTATGTGATGATACTGTGAACTATTGATTGTATACTGTGGATGGATTATATGGTGTGTAAATATATCTCCATAAAATTGCATTGGAAGAAAAAAGTGTTTGGTGCATGACATTTTTAATTAATTAATTTATTTTTTATTGAGATTGTTCACATACTATACAATTACCCAAAAAATCCAAGGTGGACAATCAATTGCTCATGATACCGTCATAAAGCTGTGCATCCATCACCACAATTGATTTTTTTACAATTTTTATAACATTTTCATTACTCCAGGAAAGAAATAATGACAAAAAAAGGAAACTCAAATCCTCCTATACCCCTAACCACCCCCCTCCATTATTGATTCATAGTTTTGCTATAGTACATTTGTTACTGTTGATGAAAGAATGTTAAAATACTACTACCTGTAGTATATAGTTTGCAATAGGTATATATTTTTTCCCATATGCCCCTCTATTATTAACTTCTAGTTATAGTGTCATATATTTGTTCTAGTTCATGAGAGAGATTTCTAATATTTGTACAGTTAATCATGGACATTGTCCACCACAAGATTCACTGTTTCATACATTCTCATCTTTTAACCTCCAACTTTCCTTCTGGTGACATATGTGACTCTGAGCTTCCCCTTTCCACCACCTTCACACACCATTCAGCACTGTTAGTTATTCTCATAATGTGCTACCATCACCTCTGTCCATTTCCAAACATTTAAGTTCACCCTAGTTGAACACTCTGCTCATACTAAGCAACCACTCCCTATTCTTTAGCTTTGCTCTATATCCTGGTAACTTATATTTCATGTCTATGAGTTTACACATTATAATTAGTTCATTCCTGTGAGACCCTACAATATTTGTCCATATATGTCTGTCTTATTTCACTCAATGTAGTGCCCTCAAGGTTTCTTCATCAACCCATTTTTAAAGAAAGTTTTGTTCACACATCATACATTCCATCCTAAGTAAACAATCATTGGTTCCCTGTATAGTCATGTATTTATGTATTCAGCACCATCAACACTATCTATATAAGGACACCTCCATTTCTTCCACAAAGAAGGAGGAAGAGTCAAAGAAGGCAGAGTGACAAAAGAAAAAGGGAGGGGGGCGAACACGACAGCTAGAAAGCAACAAAAGGAAGACAGCATTAAACTAAAGTAGAATAGAGAGTCAGACGACATCCTCATTGCCAGGAGTCCCATACCCTTCCCCTATGTCCATCCCTCCCATATACATTTAGCTTTGGTATATTGCCTTTGGTATATTAAAGGATGCATAATACAATGTTTCTGTTACTTATAGTCTCTAGTTTCCATTGATTGTGTTTCCCCCCCAATATCACCCTATTTTTACAACCTTGCAATGTTGGCATTCGTTTGTTCTACCTCATGTAAAAACATATTTGTACCTTTTATTACATTCATTGAGCACCCTAGGTTTCCCTGAGTTATACAGTCCCAGTCTTTATCTTTTGTCTTTCATTCTGGTGTCCCACATGGTCCTAACCTTCCTCTTTCAACCATGCTCACAGTCATCTTTATTCAGTGTACTTACATTGCTGTGCTACTATCTCCCAAAACTGTTTTCCAAACCTCTCACTCCTGTCTTTTTCTTTCTGTCTGCAGTGCTTCCTTTAGTGTTTCCTGTAGAGCAGGTATCTTGTTCACAAACTCTGTCATTGTCTGTTTGTCAGAGAATATTTTAAGCTCTCCCTCATATTTGAAGGACAGTTTTGCCAGATATAGGATTCTTGGTTGGTGGTTTTTCTCTCTCAGTATCTTAAATATATCACCCCACTTCCTTTTTCCCTCCATGGTTTCTATTGAGAAATCTGCACATCGTTTTATCAAGCTTCCTTTGTATGTGATGGATTGCTTTTCTCTTGCTGCTTTCAGGATTCTCTCTTTGTCTTTGACATTTGATAATCTGATTATTAAGTTTCTTGGCATAGGCCTATTCAGATCTATTCTGTTTGGGGTATGCTGCACTTCTTGGATCCATAATTTTATGTCTTTCATAAGAGATGGGAAATATTCGTTGATTATTTCCTCTATTATTGCTTCTGCCCCTTTTTCCTTCTCTTCTACTTCTGGGACATCAATGACACATATATTCCTGCGTTTCATTTTGTCCTTAAGTTCCTAGAGACATTGTTCATATTTTACCATTCTTTTCTCTATCCATTATTTTGTGTGTAGGCTTTCAGTTGTCTTGTCCTCCAGTTCCTGAGTCTTTTCTTCTGCCTCTTGAGATCTGCTGTTGTATGTATCCATTGTGTCTTTCATCTCTTGTGTTGTGCCTTTCATTTCCATAGATGCTGCCAGTTGTTTTTCTGAACTTTCAATTTCTATCTTACGTGTGCCCAGTGTTTTCATTATATGCTTTATCTCTTTTGCCATATCTTCCCTAAACTTGTTGAATTGATTTAGCATTAGTTGTTTCAATTCCTGTATCTCAGTTGAAGTGTAAGTTTATTTCTCTAACTGGGCCATAACTTCATTTTTCTTAGTGCAGGTTGTAGTTTTCTGTTGTCTAGGCATCTGGTTTCCTTGGTTACCCCAATCAGGTTTTCCCAGACCAGAACAGGCTCAAGTCCTGGAAGGAGGAAATAATATCCAGTTTCCCTGAGGATGTCTTAGAAGATTGGTATATGCTGTGAGGCCTCAAGTCACTGTGCTTTTCCATCCAGCAGGTGGTGCCTGTCAGCCTGTAGCTCCAGACTGGTGTAAGGAGGTGTGGCCCGTGGCTGTTTTCCCCCAGGCTCTGGGGTCTGGTTCTGATTGGAAAGTGGGCAGTAGAGCTGGGTCCCACCTCTTTCCTCTTAGGGAAGATATCCACCCTAAGGAGAGGTCATTAGCATTTGAATAGTCTCTCTGCCTGTGCTATCTCCATCCTTGTCTGGGTCAGAGAGCTGGGAACTGAAAATGGCTGAGGCTTTTTCCACTGAGCCAAAAAAGGGACAGAAAGCCCCCTTCAGGGCCAGTCTGTGGCCACCCTCTGGTTCTCCAAGGTCAGTCTTAACCAAAAGCCTCTGTCTACTTGTTGGGGATTCATATCTTGTATTGAGCACTCCAGGTTTATTAATTAAAACCCCAGTTGGAGCTCAGCTGAGCTATATTCACTTGCTGGGAGAGTGCTGCTCTCTGGCACTATGAGTCTTTGCAGTTCGGGCCGTGGAGGAAGGGAGCTCCCAGCTTGGATCCACACTGTTTACTTACAGATTTTATACTGCAATCTCGGACATTCCTCCCAATTCAGGTTGCTGTATGATGAGTGGACAGTCACGTTTTTCCCCCCATGGTTATTCCAGTTTATTTACTAGTTGTTCCTGGTTGTTTTTAGTTGTTCCAGGGGGACAAACTAGCTTCCACTCCTCTCTATGCCACCATCTTCTTCCATCTCCAGTGCATGCCATTTTGATTACTGTAGCTTTATAGTAAGTTTTGAAATCATGTCAGACATATACACAAATGGAATAGAATTAAGAGCACAGAAATAAAACCATTCATTAACAGTTGGGACTGTAAATGTAAATGGATTAAACTCTCCAGTCAAAAGGCAGAGATTGGCAGAATGGATAAAAAAGCATGACTCAACTATATACTGTCTGCAAGAGACTGACCTTAAATTCAAAGACACAGTAGGTTGAAAGTGAATGGATGGAAACAAATAAACTATGAAGTACTAACCAAAAGAGAGCTGGGGTAGCTAAACTAATATCAGATAAAATAGACTTTAAGTCAAAAACTGTTATGAGGAACAAAGACAGTTATTATATACTAATAAAGTGGCCAATTCAACAAGATATGTAACAAAGATAAATATATATCCATCTAACAGCAGAACTCCCAAAATATATGAAGCAAATAGTGACAGATTTGAAGGAAGAAATTGATGGCTCTACAATAATAGCAGGAGACTTTAATATATCTCTTTCAATAATGGATACATCTATCAGAAGATCAGTAAGGAAATAGAAGACTTGAATGATATTGTAAACCAACTAGACCTAACAGACATATATAGAACACTTCAACCAACAGCAACAAAATACAAATTTTTCTCCGGTGCACATGGGTCATTCTTCAGGGTGCACGATATATTAGGTCACAAAACAAATCTCAATAAATTAAAAAATATTGAAATCATGCAATCTATTTTCTCTCACCACACAGAATGAAGCTTGCAATCAATATCAGATGAAAAAAATAGAAAAATTTAAAATATGTGGAAATTAAACAAAATACTCTTAAACAACTAAAGGGTTAAAGAGAAAATCATGGGCCAAACTAGGAAATATCTTGAGGTGAATGAAAATGAAAATACAACTTACCAAAATTTATGGAACACAATGAAGGCAGGGCTGAGAGGGAAATTCATAACTCTAAATGCTTACATTATAAAACAAGATAGACCTACAACTTCTCTAATTAAAAAAAATTAAATAAACCTGAAAATAACTTCAGTGCATAAACAGTTACAAAGTGAAAAACTCTGAATAAAAAGTTCTTGAGGACCAGTATATTTCAAAAGAATAATTTACACAAGTTGGAAAAAAAATAAAGTGCATCTCAAATAAGTTGAATTGTGGTTTATTGATTTCATATATTCTTCAAGTTTATTTTTTCTACACTGCTGTTTTGCTATAAAGGCTCTTAAATTTACAAAAGTCTATTATGCTGACCGTTAAAAGAAAAAAAAAAAGCTGAAAAAGAGCCCAGACTTCGATGAGCAATATGAATGAAGCAGATCTGGTTGAGACTAGGGCAAACCGGGCCAAAGGGTAAAGGTCAAAACTGACTGTGTTTTAAAACTTCAACTTCCATGTGAGACCAAGGGAAGAGATGTATATTTTCTAAACAGTATAACTCTACAGTCAGTTTGTTCAAACACCACAGTTACATGGAACTTTGAATAGGAAGTGAGAAACTGTAGGTTAGTATAGCTTAGAGTGAAATAGTGACACATCCCAAAGTAATTTGGGCAGAGAATAAAAATATATTTACAGGGCCCCCCTGAGGAGCTGGGGGAAAAGTGCAGAAAAGTTGGACTTCCTCACCTGGACTGACATTGATGTTGTCACAGATATCAGGACTGGTGGTTTGATGTGCTGAGCTCTCTGTCATGGGACTTGCCCTTATGAAGCTCGTTACTGCAAAGGAGAGGATAAACTTGCATATAATTGTGCCTAAGAGTCTCCCCCTGAGTGCCTCTTTCTTGCTCGGTTGTGGCCCTCTCTCTGTCTCTAGCTGAGCCACCTCAGCAGGTGAACTCACTGTCCTCCCCTCTATGTGGGACCCAACTCCCAGGGGTGTAAATCTCCCTGGCAACACAGGATATGACTCCCAAGGATGAATCTGGACCTGGCACCATGGGATTGAAAATATCTTCTTGACCAAAAGGGGGATACAAAATGAGAAGAAATAGTTTCAGTGGCTGAGAGATTTCAAATGGAGTTGAGAGATCACTCTGGTAGACATTCTTATGCACTATATAGATAACACCTCTTAGGTTTTAATGTATTGGAATAGCTAGAAGTAAATAACTGAAACTATCAAACTCCAACCCAGTAGTCTGGACTCCTGAAGACAATTGTATAACAATGTGGCTTACAAGGGGTGACAGTGTGATTGTGAAATCCTTGTGGATCACAATCCCTTTATCTAGCATATGGATGGATAAGTAGAAAAATAGGGATAAAAACTAAATGAAAAATAGTGTGGGATGGGGGGTGATTGGGGTGTTCTTTTTTACTTTTACGTTTTATTCTTATTCTGATTCTTTCTGACATAAGGATAATATTCAGAAATAGATTGTGGTGATGAATGCATAACTATATGATCATACTGTGAACAGTTGATTGTACACCATGGATGATTGTACAATATGTGAATATATTTCAATAAAACCAAATTCAATTTTAAAAAAGTCTATTATGCTGAAATAAAACTTTGTTCATAAAAAAAAAGAAATGCACAAGAGAAATTTCCTGTTTGTTTTCTGAAAATATGATTATTGTTTTATTTAGAAAGTAAGTATGGTTTAAGGAGATGTGTATGGTTACCAAGTTAACTAGCGGTGGACTGTGATGGTCAAGTTCATGTGTCAACTTGTTTAGAATATGGTGCCCAGTTTTTGGTCAAGCAAGCACTGTCTTTATTGTTATTGTGAAGTGATGATTTCATGGATTTAAATCATCCGTCAGTTTATTGCACCTATGGATGATTACATCTACATTCAACAAAGGGGATTACCTTCAGCAAGGAGAGAGGTCTCATTAAATCAGAGGCCTTTTAAAGGATGAACTGATGATTTCAGCTGTCAGAAAGAAGAATTTCTGTCTCTACTTCAGCCATCCAGCTTCTCCTAGGGAATTCATCAAAACTTTCATTGGCGTTCCCAGCTTGCTGCCTGCCCTAAAGAATTTGGACTTGCCAATTCCCAGATTTGCATGAGCCAATTCCTATAACAAATCTCATAATATTTATATTATATAAAAAAGTTAAATGTGTAGAAATTCAGTTCCAGTTAACCCATTAAGCATATTTTCAAACATCCTTTTTACTAGCAAGATCATTTAAATAAATGAATATGAAAATAAAAATGAACAAAAAGAGGAAAGACTTCAAATCAGAGACCCAACCTCAAAACTGGAATAACTACAAAAAGAGCAAACTTAACCCAAAGCTAGCAGAAGGAAGGAAATAACAAATATTGGACCTGAGATACATGAAATAGAAAACAAAACAAACAAAAAAAGCACAACAGAATCATTGAAACCAAAAGTTGGTTCATTCAAAAGATCAATAAAATTGACAAACATTTAGCTAGACTAACAAAGAAAAAAGGAGAGAAGATACAAATAACAAAAATCAAAAATAAAAAGGGAGACATTGCTATTGACCCCACAGAAATTAAAATGACTATAGGAGGATATCATGTACAACTGTATGCCAACAAATTAGATAACACAGAAGAAATGGACAAATTCTTAGAAACACACAAACTACCTATACTGACTGAAGAAGATAGAGAAGATCTCAACACACCAATTACTAGTAAAGAGATAGAATCAGTAATTAAAAACATCCTAACAAAGAAATGCCCATGAACACCTGACTACAGAGGAATTTTACCATCATTCCAAGAAGACTTAACTCCATTTCTGCTCAAACTCTTCCAAAAAATTGAAGAGGAGGGACACTTCCTAATTCATTCTATGGGGACAACACCACCTCATACGAAAGACAGATAACAATACCACAAGAAAACTACAGACCAATACCTTTTATGTATATAGATGCAAATTCATCTATATTTTATTATATACCACTAATAATCCAGCATATTAAAAGTATGATACATGATGATAAAGTGGGATTTCCCCCTGGTATGCAAGGGTGGTTCAACATAAGAAAATCAATTAATGTAATACACCACATTAACACAATGAAGGGAAAGAAACCACATGATTATCTCAGTTGATGCAGAAAAGGCATTTGACCAAATCCTGTACTCATTCTTGATAAAAAGAAAACACTTAGGAATAGGACACTTCCTCAACATGATGAAGGACACTTATGAAAAGCCCACAGCTAACATACTACTTAATGATAAAAGACTGAAAGCATTCCCTCTAAGACGAAGAAGAAAAGGATGCCTACCATCACCACTGTTATTCAACATGTCCTGAAGTTCTTGTCAGGGCAATTAGGTGAGAAAAAGAAATAAAAGTCACCCAAATTGGAAAGGAAGGAGTAAAACTTACCCTATTTGCAGATGACATGATCCAATATACAGAAAATCCTGAAAAATCTATAACAAAGCTCCAAGACCTAATAAATGAATTCATCAAAGTGGCAGGATACAAGTTTGGCAATGTTTATATATACAAGAAATGAACAATCAGAAGAAGAAGAAGAAGAAATCAAGAAAACTTTCTACTCAAAAAGCAATTGAAAGATTTAAATATCTGGGAATAAATATAACCAAGGATGTAAGGACTTGTACACAGAAAACTAGAAGACATTGCTAAAAGAAATTAAATAAGACCTACATAAATGGAAGGACATTGTGTTCATGGATTGGAAGACTAAACATTATTAAGATGTCAATCCTTCCCAAAGCAATTTATAGATTCAATGCAATCCCAATCAAAATTCCAACAAACATCTTTGCAGAATTGGAAAAGCCAACAATCAAATTTATATGGAAGAGTAAGGGGCCCCAAACAGCTAAAGCCATCTTGAAATAGAAGAATGAAGTTGGAGGACTCACACTTCCCACTGTTTAGAAGAATGAAGTTGCGAGACTCACGCTTCCAAACCACAAAACATATAACAAAGCCACAGTATTCAAAACACTAAGGTGCTGACAAACAAATGCTGAGTTTGCCAATAAAAGACCTGCCCTACTCCAGATACTAAAGAGAGCCCTACCAACAGAGAAACAAAGAAAGTAGAAAGAGATATAGAGAATTTTAACAGATACATATAGAACCTTACATCCCAAATCACCAGGACACTCATTTTTCTCTAGGGATCACGGATCTTTCTCCAGAAGGGACCATAGGCTGGGACATAAAACAAGCCTCAATAAATTTAAGAAGAAAAAAGAAAATTGAATATATTCAAAGCACATGCTCCAACCACAATGGAATACAAATAGAAGTCAATAATTTTTTGAATTGTAACTCCACTATTTAATTCCTACATGATATAAAATACACAAACTCCAAGGACAAATCAATGGTTTTGAACTCAATGTAAAATATGTAATTTTTGACAAGAACTATATAAAGGTGGGGGAATGGAGGAGTATAGGAACATAGTCTATGTGTCCTATAGAAGTTAAGCTGGTATCAAAGAGAAATGGGGGAAGGGGCAATGGGGCAATGGGGAGTTAAGAAATGAGAGTAAGGTTGCTGTTTGAGGTGAAGGGAAATCTCTAGCAATGGAAGGTGGGAAGGTGATAGCATTACAACATTCTAAATGTGATTAATCCCACGAATGGAATGCTAGGGAGGGGGAGAATGGGAAGATTTAGGCTATATATATGTTTCCACAGTTGAGAAAGAAAAAAAAACAGTCTAAATAGACAACAATTGAATGCCAAGGATGACCCTGGATAGGATCGGACGATGGAGGACAGGAGGCTCAGAGAGACATAGTTGAGACATAAGGAAAAGGAAATATAGAATGTAAGCTTTGTACCATTGTTGAATCTCCTGTACTTCTTAGCTGCACTTAATGGGATTGCATAAAAGAATGTTCTTGTTCATGGGAATTGTATATGAGAATTATAGTGTTTGTTCAAGGAGGTGTGCAGCTAGCTCTCATAAGTTCAGAAGACAGAGCAATAGATGATGGATGATAGGGAGAGAGGGAGGGAGGAAGGGAGGGAGGAAGGGAGGGAAAGAAATAGCAGTGGGACAACATGTTAACGTTTGTGGATCGGGGGATATCGGGGAGTATCGGGGGGGTCAGGGAATGCTAGAGTTCTGCGTATGGGTTTTGTATGGTTTTTGCAACTGTTCCTATAACTTTGAATTTATTCCAAAATAAAATGTTTAAAAAAAAGATACATTTTGGGCCCAGAATAAACTTAAAAAAAAACAACAAAAAACTAAGGTACTGGCACAAGGACTGACATATATATCAATGTAATTAAATTGAGATCTCAGAAATCAACCCTCATATTTATGACCAATTGATTTTTGACAAGGGAGGCAAAAACCACTCAATTGGGAAAGTATAGTCTCAACAACAAATGGAGCTGGGAAACTGGATTTTCATTTGAAAAAAAAGAAAGAAGAGGACCCCTACCTCACACCTTATACAAAAATCAACTCAAAATGGATCAAGGACCTAAATATACAAGACTGAACTATCAAATTCCTAGAAGAAAACAGGGAAACTTTTTCAGGACCTTTATTAGACAATGGTTCCTAAGATTTTACACTCAAAGCCCAAGGAACAAAGGAAAAAATAGATAAATGGGACCTCATCAAAATTAAAGACTTTAATGCTGCAAGGACTTCATCATGGAATTAAAGCAACAACCTACACAATGGGAAAAAATATCTGGAAACCACATATCTGATAAAGGTTTAAGACCCACAATATATAAAGAAATCCTTCAACTTGACAATAAAAACACAAATCATCCAATAAATAGGCAAAATGCTGAAATAGACAACTCTCCAAAGCAGCTATATAAATGTCCAGAAAGCATATGAAATGGTGCTCAATGTAATTAGCCATCAGGGAAATGCAAATCAAAATGACAGTGAGATACCTTCCACACTCATTTTACTGGCTGCTATTATAAAAACAGAATATAAGAATTGTTGGAGAGGAAGTGGATAAGTAGGAACACTCATTCATTGCTGGTGGCAATAATGTATAATGGTGCAGCTGCTGTGGAAGATATTTGGCAGTTCCTCACAAATCTAAGTATAGAACTACCATATGACCCAGCAATCCCACTTCTAGGTATATACCCCCAAAGAACTGAAAGCAGGAACTCAACCAGATATCTGCACACTGATGTTCATAGTGGCATTATTCACAATTGCCAAAAGGTGGAAGAACCCGAGTGCCAACAACTGATGAATGGATAAATAAAATGTGGTATATACATACAATGTAATATTATTCAGATGTAAAAAGGAATGAATTCCTTATACATGTGAGAACATGGATGAACCTTGAAGATATCATGTTGAGAGAAATAAGCCAGACACTGATTTGAAATAATTAGAATAAGTAAACCCATAGATTCAGAATCTAGAATATGGGTTACCCAGGAGATGGATTGGAGGTAACGGGAAATTAAGGCTTAAATTATACAGGGTTCCTATTTGGAATGATGGAAATTGTTACTAATGGAGGGTGGTGCTGGTAGCACAACATTGTGAACATAATTAACAGCAATGAAATACATAACTGAATGTGGTTAAAAGGGAAATTTTTAGGTTATATATATGGTAATAGAATAAACTTAAAAAACAAATCAATGGAACTACACCACACAAATAGAGAATCCTATGTTAAACCAGAGACTACAGTTAGTAGTACAATTATTAAAATGTGCTTTCATCAACTGTTAACAAATGTTTCACACCAATGCAAGATGTTAATAATAGAGTGATATATGGGACTCCTGTATTTTATGCCTGATTGTTCTGTTAACACACAACATCTCTAATAAAGAAAAAAAACTTCCAAAAAGAGTATCTTTAGCATATGGTTGATCTTGCTTTTTTTTTTTTAATATAGAGATTGGTTGAAAAATAAAGAGATAAAAGGAGGTATGAAGAAACTTCTTATGGACAAAATGAAGTAATAGGGATGGGATTTATCCTTCTGCCTGAAACAATATGAAAACTGGCTAAAATAAATGAAACAACACTTCTCAAGTCACTGGACATCAGGTAAGGCATGTAAGGAAAGTATCTGAGGCTGAAGAAAGAATCATCTGAAGGAATTAAGAGTGAAAACTCCTGAAATTTGCATGGGGCCAAGGTAACTTTTTCCATGAGCCAGAGTGGAATACACAATGCCCCAGGGAAGGGGCATCAAGTAATCAGAAATCTTTTGAGATAGTAGTGTGAAAGGTTATCCATAACTTAGCTATGGTAACCACCTTAGCTATGGTAACACAACTTAGATTCAAGACCTGAAAGGATTAAACTCCTTCCAAGTAATTTAACCCATTCCAGTACAAAGCTCAAGGATATTCACAGGAATACAAAAATATCTGGCATCCAACAAGGTAAAATTTAAGTCTGGCAATAATTAAAGTTACCAAATATGCAAAGAGGAAGGAAAATATGATGCACAGTGATGAGAAAAATCAATCAATTGAAAATTACCCTAAAATGACAAGAGATGATATAATTAGTAGGCAACCACATTAAAACAATATTATAACTGTTTTCCATAGATAATAAGCTAAAGGAAAGACAATATGTTAAATAGAGACATGAAAGATACAGAAATTCACAAGTCAAACTCCTAGACTTTATCACTGGCATCTAGAAATGAAATGAAAACTACAATATTTAAAATGAAAAATACACAGTATAGAAATAATATATTAGACATCATGGAAAATATGATTAGTGAATTTGAAGACAAAGTGGTAGAGAGCATCTCAAATGAAACACAAAGGAAAGAAGGAAATTTACCACAAATTATCTTAAATTTCTGAGAAGACATGAGGTTACTGAATAGAATGACATGAGTTCAGGGAAGACGGTGGAGTGGGTGAGGCACAGCGGGTTTCTCCTCCATGAAGGAAACTAGAGAGTGGTCAGAGGATGTCCAGAACCATGGTTTCAGGGTGTGAGTAGCCATAGAGGGACTCCTATAGTATATGGTGGGGATGTGGTTGGAAAGGCAAAGAGACTGCACCTTGAGGGACAGGATGAGTTTGTTTGGCCAGGACCACTTCCCAGGGCTGGCAGTGGCAAGATGGCCACTGGGCAAGGGAGTGAGCTGTGGTTCTCCATTACTATGCACCCACCTTAAAAATTAACTGGGGAGATAATCCTCCACAGCCACATGGCTGGGAGTTCCCATGAGGGAACCAGGGAGGCAGCGGACAAGTATTGACCACATTTACTCTCTCCCCACAGAAATCCAGGGGCTGCATGGGCAAGAAGTGGGAATAGGATGGGGGCCACATGGAAGCAGTAGGAGCCCCTTGCACACAACAGAGGCTTGTGGGCACATGGCAAGCAGGGAGTGGGGCATGTCTGAGCTGAAGGGTGCTCTTCAGTGGATTCCTGACAAACTGCACAGGGCCCATATTGCACACACAGGGCAGACAGTCCCCAGTGCATATGAAGAACTGGTGCATTGATGGATTCCCACCCAGTTTGGACCATATCCAGTGCACAGGAAAAGTTACGTGAAAGCTGGCTTGAGAGAAAGAGGTGGCTCAAGAGTCCCATATGCTGGTAGGACAGGGAAAGTGCACCCCAGGAAGCTGTAGCTGTGTCAAATTACATATAAATGCTCAAATAATCCTGCATTTCCAAAAATCATCTTATCAAGATAAGCCAATGCCCCAAACCCAACAGAAAATCAAAAAGTACCTGAAGAAACAAGAAGATATGGACAAGCCAAATGAACAAATTTAAAAGCTGGAAGAGACACAAAGTTTGGACCAATTAATTAAAGAAGTATAAACAAATATCCAAAACAATTTCAATGAGATGACTAAAGACGTAAAAGACATCAAGAAGAATCTAGATGAGTAAAAAGAATTTTAAAGAGTAAATAAAAGCATAGCAGATCTTATGAAAATAAAAGATACTGTTGATCAAATTAAAAATATACTAGAGACACACAACAGCTGATTTGAAGAGGCAGAAGAAGGATAAGTGAACTAGAGGACAGACAACTCAATGTGAGAACACAAAAGAACAAATGGTGAAAAAATTAAAAAAATTGAAATGAGCTCAGGGAAATGATGAACAACATGAAGTACACAAATATAAGAACCATTGATGTCCCAAAAGGAGAAGAGAAAAGGGCTGGGAAGAATGTTTTAAGACACACTTGGGAAAAACTTCCCAACCCTTCTAAATGACATAAATATGTGACTCAAAGATGCCCAATGAACTCCAAATAGAATAAATCCAAATAAACCTACTCTGAGACATATACTAATCCGATTGTCAAATGCTGAAAAGAAGGACAAAGTTCTGCAAGCAGCAAGAAAGAAGTGGTTCATCACACACAAGGGAAACAACGTAAGTCTAGATAGTGATTACTCAGGGGACACCATGGAGGCGAGAAGGCAGTGGTATGACATATTTAAGATCCTGAAAGAGAAAAATTGCCAGTCAGTAATTATTTATCCAGCAAAGCTCTCCCTTAAAACTGAGGGAGAGTTTAAAATTTTCAGACAGACAAATGATGAGAAAATTTGTTACAAAAGAGACCTACCCTGCAAGAAATACTAAAAAGAACTGTATCAGCTGAGGGAAAACAAACAAACAAACAAACAAACAGGAGAGAGAGGCATGGAGAAGGGCACAGAAGTGTAGGTTATTAGTAACGGTAACTTTAAGGAAAAAAAAGAGGAGGGAAAAATAGATCTGCCAACTAAACACCAATGGAAAAGATGGCTGATTCAAGAACTCCCTTCACCATAATAACTTTGAATGTGAATGTATTAAATTCTCCAATTAAAAGATACAGATTGGATTAAAAAGTATGACCCATTGATATGGTGTTTATGAGAGACTCATCTTAGATCATGCAACACAAAGAGACTGAAAGTAAAAGTATGGAAAAAATATTCTATGCAAGCTGCAACCAAAAGAAAGCAAGAATAGCTATACTAAAATCAGACAAAATAGACCTTAAATGCAAAGTTGTCATAAAAGACAAAGAAAGACACTATATATTAATAATAGGGACAATCCACCAAAAAGAAATAACAATCATTTATGCACACAATCAAGGAGATCCAAAGTACATGAGACAAACATTGGCTAAACTGAAGGGGGCAATAGACAATTCCATAATAATAGTGGGACACTTCAATAAAAAACCACTCTCTTCTGCAGATAGAACAGCTAGAAGAGGACCAATAAGGAAATTGAGAACCTAAACATTACGATAAATGAATTAGACTTAACAGACATATATAAATCATTACATCCCAAAGTATGACAATATACAGTCTTCAGTAGCACTCATGGAACATTCTCCAGGATAGACTATAAGCTGGGGCACAAAACAAGTCCTAATAAATTTAAAAAGATTGAAATTATTCCAAGCACATTCACTGATCATAAGGGAATGCAACTAGAAATCAACAACCACCAAAGAACCAGATCTTTCATAAATATATGGAGGTTAAAAAATACACCCATAAACAACCAGTAAGTCAAAAAAGAAACTGCAAGACAAATAGGTAAATATCTAGAGATGAATGCAAATCAAAACACAACATATTAAAACCTATGGGATGCAGCAAAGGCAGTGCTGAAAGTGAAATTTATAGCTCTAAATGCATACATCAAAAATCAAGAAATGGCTAAAACCAAAGACCTAACTGAACAACTGCAGAGGATAGAAAATGATCAGCAAACTAATCCCAAAGCAAGTTGAAGAAAAAAAATAACAGAGATTAAAGCAGAAATAAATGAGCCAGAGAACAAACAACAATAGAGGGAATAAATAAAACCAAAAGTTGAAAAGATTAACAAAATTGATAGACCCTTAGCTAGACTGACAAAGTCAAAAAGAAGAAGACCCAAATAAACAGAATCAGAAATGAGAGTGGTGTAATTACTATGGATCCCAAAGAAATAAAAAAAATCATCAGAGCATACTATGAACAACTGTATTCCAACAAGCTAGACAATTTAGAGGAAAGAGACAATTTCCTGGAAACACAGGAACAATCTAAACTGACAAAGAAGGAATAGAAGACCTTAACAAACCAATCACATGCAGAGAACCAATCAGTCATCAAAAATCTACCTACAAATAAAAAGCCCAGGGCCAGATGGCAACACAGGGGAATTTTACCAAACTTTCCAAAAAGAATTGACACCATTCCTGCTCAACCTTTCAAAAACTGAAAAAAAAAAAAAAAAAAAAGGAACACTACCTGTTCAGGTTTGCTAATGCTGCTGTTATGCAAAACACCAGAAATGGATTGGCTGTTATAAAGGGGGTTTATTTGGTTACAAAGTTACAGTTGTAAGGCCATAAAGTATCCATCGTAAGGCATTAACAAAGAGTACCTTCACTGGAGAAAGGCCATTGGCATATGGAAAACCTCTGTTAGCTGGTAAGGCGCACGGTTGATGTCTGCTTTCTCTCAGGTTGCATTTCAAAATGGCGTTCTCCAAAGTGTTGCTGTTGGTGCATTTTGTCCTCTCTTAGCTGCAGCTGCTCTTCAAACTGTCACTCTCAGTTGCTTTCCATCTGGACCTGTGTGGCTCTTTTTAAAGTACTCCAGTGATCCAATAAAGACCAAACCTGAATGGGTGGGGTAACACCTCCAGGGAAATTATCCAATCAAAGTTCTTGCTCACAGTTGATTGAATCACATCTCCATGGAAACACTGACCCAATAGGTTCTAACCTAATCAACACTAATACGCCTGCCCCTACAAGATTGCATCAAAGAACATGGCATTTTGGGGGACATAATACATCTAAACCAGCAAACTACCTAACTCATTTTATGAAGCTAATATCACTCTAATAGCAAAACCAGATAAAGATACTACAAAAAGGAAAACTATAGGCCAGTCTCCCTAATGCATATAGATGCAAAAATTCTGAACAAAATTCTTGCAAACGGAATCCAAAGGAACATTAAAATAATTATACACTATGACCAAGTGGGGTTCATTCCTGGCATGCAAGGGTGGGTCAATCAATGTAATATAACACATTAACAAATCAAAGGGGAAAATCAAATGATTAATGCACATAAGTCAGTAATGTTCCCATACACTAGTAATGACTTAACTGAAGAGGTAGTAAAAGAAAAAAACTAAATCCCATTCACAATAGCAACTAAAAAATCAAGTACCTAGGAATAAATTTAAACAAGGATGTATAAGACCTCTACACAGAAAATTACAAATTGTTACTAAAAGAAATCAAAGGGGACTGTACTGGTTTGTATATATTATGCCCCCCGGAAAAAGCCATGTTCTTTGATGCAATCTTGTGGGGGCAGACGTATTAGTGGGGATAAAGTTGGAACGTTTGGATTAGGCTGTTTCCATGGAAATGCAACCCACCCAATAGTGGTTGATAACTCTGATTGGATAGTTTCCACTGAGATGTGGCCCAACCCATTCAGCCTGGGCCTTGGTAAGTTTAGTAGAGCACTATATAAGCTCAGACAGAAGGAGCGAGCTTGCTACAGCCAAGAGGGACTATTTGAATAATGTAAAGAGAGCTGAGACAGTAGCTGCAGATGAGAGACAGTTTGCAGATGGCCACTGAAAGCAGACTCTTGCTCTGGAGAAGCTAAGAGAGGACAAATGCCCCAAGATCAACTGAGAGTGGCATTTTGAAGAGAAGCTGCAGCCTAGAGAGGAATGTCCTGCGAGAAAACCATTTTGAAACCAGAACTCTGGAGCAGACACCAGCCATGTGCCTTCCCAGCTAACAGAGGTTTTCTGGATGCCATTGGCCATCTTCCAGTGAAGGTACCCAATTGTTGATGCATTACCTTGGACACTTTATGGCCTTAAGACTGTAACTATGTAACCAAATAATCCCCTTTATAAAAGCCAATCCATTTCTGGTGTTTTGCATCCTGGCAGCATAAGCAAACTAGAACAGGGACATAAAGAGATGGAAAGATTTTCCATGCTCATGGGTAGGAAGGCTAAATGTCGATAAGATGTCAATTCTACCCAAACTGATCTACAGATTCAATGCAATTGTAATCAATATTCCAACAACCTACTTTGCAGACTTGGAAAAGCTAGTTACCAAGTTTATTTGGAAGGGAAAGGGGCCTTGAATTGCCAAAAACATTCTAAAAAAGAAGAACAAAGTGGGAGGACTTACACTTCCTGACTTTGAAGCCTAGCATAAAGTCACAGTGTGATGTCAAAACAGCATGGTATTGGCACAAAGATACATTGATCAATGGAATTGAATTGAGAGTTTGGAAATAGACACCCCAGACCTAAGGTTGACTGATTTTTTATAAAGCCCCCAAATCCACTGAAGTGGAACATAACAGTCTCTTCAACAAATGGGGCTGGGAGAACAGGATACCCATATCCAAAAGAATGAAAGTGGACCCCTACCTCATACCTTATATAAAAATTAGCTCAAAGAGGATCAAAGACCTCAATACAAGAGACAGCACAATAAAACTTTTAGAAGATAACATAGGGAAACATCTTCAAGACCTAGTAATAAGAGGTAGCTTCTTAGACCTTACACCCAAAGCATAAGCAACAAAAGAAAAAATAGATAAATGGAAACTCCTCAAAATCAAAAGCTTCAGTGCCTCAAAAAAACTTTGTCAAATAGGTGAAGAGGCATCCAAATCAATGGGAGAAAATATTTGGAAACCACTGTTCTGGTTTGCAAATGCTATCATTATGCAAAATACCAGAAATGGATTGGCTTTTATAAAGGGGGTTTAGTTGGTTACACAGTGTTCTGGTTTGCTAATGCTACCGTTATGGAAAATACCAGAAATAAATTGGCTTTTTAAAGGGGGTTTATTTGGTTACAAAGTTACAGTCTTAAGGCCATAAAGTGTCCAAGGTAAGGCATGAACAACAGGGTACCTTCACTGGAGAAAGGCCAGTGGCATCCAGAAAACCTCTGTTAGCTGAGAAGGCACATGGCTGATGTCTGCTTCTCCAGGTTGAGTTTCAAATTGGCATTCTTCAAAATGTTTGCATCAACTTCCAAAGGCTGTCTTCAAAATGTCTGTCTCAGCTGCAGCAGCCAGCATCTTCAGTCTGAGCTCTTATATAAGGTTCTAGTAAACTAATCATGGCCCATGCTGAATGGGTGTAGCCACACCTCCATGGAAATTATCTAATCAGAGTTATCACCTACAGTTGGGTGGGTCACATCTCCACGGAAACAACAAAATCCAAAGGTTTCCAAACTAATTAACATTAATACACCTGCCCCCACAAGATTGCATCAAAGTACATGGCATTTTGGGGGACATAATACATCCAAACTGGCACACACAGCTACAACCTTAAGGCCATAAAAGTGTCCAATTAAGGCATCAACGACAAGTGTACCTTCATCAAAGGAAGGCCAGTGGCATCCGGAAAACCTCTGCTAGCTGGAAAGGTATGTGACTGGCATCTGCTGATCCCAGTTTGTGTTCCAGCTCCTCTCCCAGCTCCTGTGAATTCTTCAAAATGTTGTTCTTGGGGCATTTTGTCCTTTCTCAGTTTCTCCAGAACAAATACTGGGCTAGCATCTCCAAAGTGTCAGTGAAATTCTGCTTTCAGTGGCCCTCCCCAAAATGTCTCTCTCAGCTTCTCTGAGGTCCTTCTGTTTGTGACCTCTTTTATAGGACTCCAATGATTAAATCAAGACCCACCCTGAATGGGTGGGATACATATCTCCATGGAAATAATTTAATCAAACATTTCACTCACAGTTGATTGAGTCACATCTCCATGGAAACAAAGGATTCCAACCTAACCAACACTAATATGTCTGCCCCAACATGATTGCATTAAAGAACATGGCTTTTTGGGGGACATAATACATCCAAACTGGCACACCATGTATCTGATAAGGGACTGATATCCTACATATATATAAAGAAATCCTACAACTCAACAACAATAGTTCAAACAGCCCAATTATAAAATGGGCAAAAGATATGAAAAGGTATTTTTCCAAAGAGGAAATACAAACAGCTAAAAAACACATGAAAAATGTTCAACTTCACTGGCTATTAGGGAAATGCCAATCAAAACCACAATGAGATACCACCTCACACCAATAAGAATGGCTGCCATTAAGGAAACAGTTAACAACAAATGTTAGAGAGGATGTGGAGAAATTGGAACTCTTATTCATTGCTGGTGAAAATGTCTAATGGTACATCCACCTTGGAAGACAGTTTGGCAGTTTCTCTGAAAACTACATATCGAATTACCCTATAATATGGCAATTCCACTTCTTGATATATACCCAGAAGACGTGAAAACAGTGACATGAACAGACATTTGTACACCGATGTTCATAGCAGTACTGTTCACAGTTGCCGAGAGATGGAAACAATCCAGTGTCCTTCAACAGATGAGCAGATAAACAAAATGTGGTATATACATTTGATGGAATACTATGCAGCAATAAGAAGGAACAAGGTCCTGAAACATATGGCAATATGGATGAACCCTGAAGATACAATGCTGAGTAAAATGAGTCAGACACAAAAGGAGAGATATTGTATGTTACCACTTCTATGAATTCCCTGAACTTAAATGTAAAATCAATATCTTATAATGTAGAATATTGGGGACCTAGAGATAGAAGATAGTGAAGGGGGAATGATAACCTAATATGTTCAAATATGTTAATGAGGGTGAATTTAAAGGAATGGGAATGGAGAGGGGTGATGCTTGTTTGTTAACAGGTTTATAGTATCAGAGCTGCATTGAAGGCAAACAAAATTGAAAAGGGTTGTTTAAAGGCATGTATCCCACAGATCAGCACTATACATATGGATAGGTGCTTTTATGATACACTTCTAAGATATGACACTGGTACAAAGAGTTGGCAATAGAGTGTTATATTATAAAAATCTTCCTATTTCATACTAGGGACTCTAATTAATAGGAATACCTTACTAGCACCACACAAATACTAGGGAAAAATAATTAAGGGCTGAAAAGAGTTTATGGGGTGTTTTGGGTCATAAGAATTGTTTAAAATGGAGAGTGATGAGGTTTGTACAACTAAGTGATGAAAATGAAATATTGATTATCATGGACATAACATATGCTATGTAAACTTAGGAAATCCCTGCTTTATAAGTCAAGCCATTGATCTTGAGGCTTTCTCATATGAAACTTATGGTTGTAAAGGGGAGACCAAACCCACCTATAATTATGCCTGGGAGTCACCTCCAGAGAACCTCTTTAGTTGCTCAAATGTGGACTTTCTTTCTCTAAGCCCAAGTCTGCTAATAAATTCATCACCCTCCCTCTGACACGGGACAGGACTCTCCAGATGAGTGAGTCCCTGGCAATGTGGCACATGGATTCCTGAAATGAGCCTGATGCTGGCATTGAGGGGTTGAGAATGCCTTTTTGACCACAAGGAGGATAAGGAAGTAAACAAAATAAGGTTTCAGTTGCTAAGAGATTTCAAATAGAGTCAAGAAGCTGTCCTGGAAGTTAGTCCTATGCAAGCTTCAGCTAGATATCCCAAATAGCCACAGTATGATAAGCCCAAATCAACAGTAGTCCCTAAAACCCTAAAGAATACCCAAGACTCTATAAAAGTTTCACTCACTAAGTTTTTCTTCAGAAATTTAAATTCTCCAGAGAGCTCCTATGCCAGCCTAAGTCCCCAAACCCAGAGGCAACAACCTCCTCAAGAACATCAACCAGTTGCATCCCCTTTTCCCATAATATGATACCCCTTTTCAACATGAACAAGTTAGGATGATCACTGCCTAGACATCCCTGAAAACAGGGAAAGAGATTAAACTAGAGGAAGGGATAGCAACAGATAAGATAGAAGTTAACAAAGGATTATGAACACTGAATCTTTATATAATTTTATTTCTCCTAATTGCTAGGGTATTAGAATAGTTAGGAAAGAACTGAAATGGTGGAACTAGAACCCATAACATTCTTTGAAATTTGCTACATAGCTACTTGTTAAATTGTAATTTGAAAGTTCTCACCTTTTTGTATATATGTTATATTTCACAATAAGGAAATAACTGAAACTGTGGAACTATAACCAATAACATTCTTTGAAATCTGCTCTCTAACTGTTTTTTTATTCATTTTATTGAGATATATTCAAATACTATGCAATCATACAAAACAAAGCATTCATTCAGTTGTTCACAGTACCACCATATAGTTGTGTATTCATCATCAAAATCAATCCCTGACACCTTCATTACCACACACACAAAAGTAACAAGAACAAAAATTAGAGTGAAAAGCAGCAATTAAAGTAAAAAAGAACACTGGGTGCCTTTTAGTTTGTTTGTTTCCTTCCCCCACTTTTCTACTCATCCATCCATAAACTAGACAAAGGGGAATGTGGTCCTTATGGGCTTTCCCAATCACATTGTCAACCCTCATAAGCTACATTTTTATACAATTGTCTTCAAGATTCATGGTTCTGGGCTGCAGTTTGATAGTTTCAGGTATTTACTGCTAGCTATTCCAATTCACTAGAACCTAAAAAGTGTTCTCTATATTGTGCGTAAGAGTGCCCACCAGAGTGACCTCTTGGCTCCTTTTGGAATCTCTCTGCCACTGAAGCTTATTTCATTTCCTTTCACATCCCTCTTTTGGTCAAGAAGATGTTCTCCATCCCACGATGCCGGGTCTAGATTCCTCCTCAGGAGTCATATTCCACGTTGCCAGGGACATTCACTACCCTGGGTGTCTGATCCCACATAGAGGGGAGGGCAGTGATTTCAACTGCCAAGTTGGCTTAGCTAGAGAGGGCCACATCTGAGCAACAAAGAGGCATTCGGAAGGAGGCTGTTAGGCACAATTTTATGGAGGCCTAGCCTCTCCTTTGCAGCAACAGTCTTCTCAAGGGCAAGTCCTGTGGTAGAGGGCTCAGCCCATCAAACCACCAGTCCCCTATGTCTGTGAGCACATCAGCAACCATCAAGGTGGGGAAGCCCAATACCCCTGCATTCGCCACCAGCTCCTCAAGGAGGCTTTGCATATTTTTTTCATTTTTTTAATTAACTTTTTTTTTAAATCAACTATATCAAAACATTTTTTAAAAACATACAATAAAAAAACGTTTCAAACAAACCAAAACAAGTAAGAAAAAGACAACTAACCTAAAATAACTACTTTATTTCCAACATGTTCCTACTCTACCCCAAGAAAATAACCTAATATAGCAACATTTCTGTGAACTTGTTCCTATCATACCCATCAGAAATTAACAGACCATAGTCATTCCTGGGCATTCCCAGAACATTAAATTTATCCATGATAGCTTATCTGTTCTTATTGGGTTATCATTCCCCCTTCCTTCCTTGTTATCACTAGTTCCCCTACATTCTACATTATAAACCATTTGTTTTACATTTTTTCAATGTTCACATTAGTGGTAGCATATAATATTTCTCTTTTTGTGCCTGGCTTATTTCGCTCAGCATTATGTGTTCAAGATTCATCCATGTTGTCATATGTTTCACAACATCATTCCTTCTTATAGCTGCATAGTATTCCATCATGTGTATATACCACATTTTATTTATCCACTCATCTGTTGAAGGACATCTGGGCAGTTTCCATCTCTTGGCAATTGTGAATAATGCTGCTATGATCATTAGCTTGCAGACATCTGTTTGTGTCACTGCTTTCAGATCTTCTGGGTATATACCAAAAAGTGTAATCACTGGATCAAAGGGTAACTCTATATCTAGCTTTCTAAGGAACTGCCAGACTGACTCCCAGAGTGGCTGAACCATTATACAGTCCCACCAACAATGGATAAGAGTTCCAATTTCTCCACATCTTCTCCAGCATTTGTAGTTTCCTGTTTGTTTTATGGCAGCCATTCTAACTGATGTGAGATGGTATCTGATTGTGGTCTTAATTTGCATCTCTCTAATAGCTAGTGAAGCTGAACATTTTTTCATGTGTTTCTTGGCCATTTGTATTTCCTCTTCAGAGAACTGTCTTTTCATGTCTTTTGCCCATTTTATAACTGGGCTGTCTGTACTGCTGTCATTGAATTGTAGGACTTCTTTATATATGCAAGATATCAGTCTTTTGTCAGATACATGGTTTCCAAAATTTTTCCCCATTGAGTTGGCTGCCTCTTCACCTTTTTGACAAATTCCTTTGAGGGGCAGAAACTTCTAAGCTTGAGGGGTTCCCATTTATCTATTTTTTCTTTTGTTGCTTGTGCTTCGGATGAAAAGTCTAGGAAGTGGCCACCTAATACAGGGTCTTGAGGACATTTCCCTACATTATCTTCTAGGAGTTTTATGGTACTGTCTTTTATATTGAGATATTTGATCCACTTTGAGTTAATTTTTGTGTAGGGTGTGAGGGAGGGGTCCTTTTTCATTCTTTTGGATAGGGGTATTCAACTCTCCCAGCCCTATTTGTTGAAAAGACTGCTATGTCCCAGTTCAGTGGCTTTGAGGGTCTTATCAAAGATCAGTCTGCCATAGATCTGGGTGTCTATCTCCTAATTCTCAATTCAATTCCATTGATCAGTATGTCTATATTTGTGCCAGTACCATGCTGTTTTGATAACTGTGGCTTTATAATAAGCTTCAAAGTCGGGGAGTGTAAGTCCTCCCACTTCATTTTTCTTTTTTAGTGTCTTTAGCAGTTCAAGGCATCTTCCCTTTCCAAATAAATTTGATAACAAAGTAGGTTGTTGAAATTTTGATTGGGACTGCATTGAATCTGTAGATGAGTTTGAGTAGAATTGACATCTTGATGGCATTTAGCCTTCCTATCCATGAACACGAGATATTTTTCCATCTTTTAAGATCCCCTTCTATTTCTTTTAGTAGAGTTATGTAGTTTTCTTTGTATACGTCTTTTAGATCTTTGGTTAAGTTTATTCCTATGTACTTGATTTTTTTAGTTGCTATTGAAAATGGTATCTTTTTCTTGAGTCCCTCTTCAATTTGTTCATTTCTAGCATATAGAAACATTACTGATTTATGTGCATTAATCTTGTATCCCGCTATTTTGCTAAATTTGTTTATTAGCTCTAGTAGCTGTATTGTTGATTTCTCAGGGTTTTCCAGATATAAGATCATATCATCTGCAAACAATGACAGTTGTACTCCTTCCTTTTCAATTTGGATGCCTTTTATTTGTCTTGCCAGATTGCCCTGGCTAGCACTCCTAGCACAACGTTGAATAACAGTGGTGATGGTGGGCATCCTTGTGTTGTTCCTGATCTTAGAGGGAAGGCTTTCAGTCTCTCATCATTGAGTACTATGCTGGCTGTGGGCTTTTCATATATGCTCTTTATCATATTGAGGAAGTTTCCTTTAATTCCTACCTTTTGAAGTGTTTTTATCAAAAAGGGATGCTGGATTTTGTCAAATGCTTTTTCAGCATCTATTGAGATGATAATTTGCTTTTTCTCTTTTGATTTGTTAATGTGTTGTAATACATTGATTTTCTTATGTTGAACCATCCTTGCATGCCTGGAATGAACCCCACTTGGTCATGGTGTATGACTTTTTTAATGTGTCTTTGGATTCCATTTGCAAGTATTTTTTTTTTTTAATCTTCATTTTATTGAGATATATTCACATACCACGCAGTCATACAAAACAAATCGTACTTTCGATTGTTTACAGTACCATTACATAGTGGTACATTCATCACCCAAATCAATCCCTGGCACCTTCATTAGCACACACACAAAAATAACAAGAATAATAATTAGAGTGAAAAAGAGCAATTGAAGTAAAAAAGAACACTGGGTACCTTTGTCTGTTTGTTTCCTTCCCCTATTTTTCTACTCATCCATCCATAAACTACACAAAGTGGAGTGTGGTCCTTATGGCTTTCCCAATCCCATTGTCACCCCTCATAAGCTACATTTTTATACAACTGTCTTCGAGATTCATGGGTTCTGGGTTGTAGTTTGATAGTTTCAGGTATCCACCACCAGCTACCCCAATTCTTTAGAACCTAAAAAGGGTTGTCTAAAGTGTGCATAAGAGTGCCCACCAGAGTGACCTCTCGGCTCCTTTTGGAATCTCTCTGTCACTGAAGCTTATTTCATTTCCTTTCACATCCCCCTTTTGGTCAAGAAGATGTTCTCCGTCCCACGATGCCAGGTCTACATTCCTCCCCGGGAGTCGTATTCCACGTCCATTTGCAGGTATTTTGTTGAGAATTTTTGCATCTGTATTCATTAGGGAGATAGGCCTATAGTTTTCCTTTTCTTGTAGCATCTTTGCCTGGTTTTGGTATTAGATTGATGTTAGCTTCATAAAATCAGTTAGGTAATGTTCCATTTTCTTTGACGTTTTGAAAGAGTTTAAGTAAGATTGGTGTCAGTCCTTTTTGGAAAGTTTGGTAGAATTCCCCTGTGAAGCCATCTGGCCCTGGGCATTTATTTGTGGGAAGCTTTTTGATAACTGACTGGATCTCTTTGCTCATGATTGGTTGCTTGAGGTCTTCTGTTTCTTCTCTGGTCAGTCTAGGTTGTTCATATGTTTCCAGGAAATTGTCCATTTCCTCTATATTATCCAGTTTGTTGGCATACTGTTGTTCATAGTATCCCCTTATAATTTTTTAAATTTCTTCAGAATCCACAATAATGTCACCTTTCTCATTCATTATTTTGTTTATATGGGTCTTCTCTCTTTTTGATTTTGTCAGTCTAGCTAGGGGCTTGTCAATCTTGTTGATCTTCTCAAAGAACCAACTTTTCATGCTATTTATCCTATTGTTTTTTTGTTCTCTATGTCATTTATTTCTGCTTTAATCCTTGTTATTTCTTTTCTTCTACTTGGTTTAGGATTGGTTTGCTGTTCATTTTCTAGCTTCTTCAGTTGATCCAATAGTTCTTCATTTGGCTCTTTCTTCCTTTCTAATATATGTGTTTAGTGCTATAAATTTCCCCCTCAGTACTGCTTTTGCTGCATCCCATAGGTTTTGGTATGTTGTGTTTTCATTTTCATTTGCCTCTATATATTTAACAATTTCTCTTGCTATTTCTTCAACCCACTGATTATTTAGGAGCATGTCATTTTACCTCCGGGTATTTGTGAATTTTCTAAGTCTCTGATGGTTATTGACTTCCAGTTGTATTCCATTGTGGTCACAGAATTTGCTTTGAATAATTGCAATTTTTTTTAATTCACTGAGGCTTGTTTTATGTCCCAGTAAATGATCTATTCTGGAAAAAGTTCCGTGAACACTAGAGAAGATTGTGTATCCTGGTTATTTGGGATGTAATGTTCTATATATGTCTGTTAAATCCAATTCATTTATCAGATTGTTTAGGTTTTCAATTTCCTTATTGGTCTTCTGTCTGGTTGATCTATCTATAGGAGAGAGTGATGTGTCAAAGTCTCCCACAATTATTGTGGAAACATCAATTACTTCCTTTAGTTTTGCCAGTGTTTGTCTCATGTATTTTGTGGCACCTTGGTTGGGTGCATAAACATTTATGATTGTTATTTCTTCTTGTTGAATTGCCCCTTTAATTAGTATGTAGTGGCCTTCTTTGTCTCTCATAACATCCTTGTATTTAAAGTCTATTTTGTCTGAGATTAATATTGCTACTCCTGCTTTCTTTTGCCTATAGCTTGCATGAAATATTTTTTTCCATCCTTTTACCTTCAGTTTCTTTGTGTCCCTGTGTCTAAGATGAGTCTCTTCTATGCAACATATTGATCGCTCATTTTTTTTTATCTATTCTGCCAATCTATATCTTTTAATTGGGGAGCTTAATCCATTTACATTCAATGCTACTAGTGTGAAGGCATTTCTTGAATCAGCCATTCTATCCTTTGGTTTATGTTTGTCAGATATATTTTTTCCCTCTCTCTCTTAACATCCTTTAACGTATCCATACTGAATCTCTTTACTACTGAACCTTTCTCCATAGCTCTCTCTCCTTTCTTTGTTTCTCTGTTGGTAGGCCTCCTTTAGTATCTCAGGTAGGGCAGGTATTTTGTTAGGAAATTCTCTCAGCATTTGTTTGTCTGTGAAAAATTTAAGCTCTTCCTCAAATTTGAAGGAGAGCTTTGCTGGATAAAGAATTCTTGGTTGGCAATTTTTCTCTCTCAGAATTTTAAATATGTCATGTCACTGCCTTCTCGCCTCCATGGTGGCTGCTGAGTAGTCACTACTTAGTCTTATGTTGTTTCCTTCGTATGTAGTGGATTGCTTTACCCTCGCTGCTTTCAGAACTTGCTTCTTTTCTTCCATATTTGACAGTGTGATCAGAATCTGTCTTGGAGTGGGTTTATTTGGATTTATTCTATTTGGAGTTCGCTGAGCATTTATGATTTGTGTATTTATGGTGTTTAGAAGATTTGGGAAGTTTTCCCCAACAATTTCTTTGAATACTCTTTCTAAAACTTTACCCTTCTGTTCCCTTCTGGAACACCAATGAGTCTTATATTTGGACGTTTTATATTATCTGTCATATCCCTGAGGTCCATTTTGATTTTCTCGATTGTTTTCCCCATTCTTTCTTTTGTTCTTTCATTTTATTTTCTGTCATCCTCCAGGTCACTGATTTTCTGTTCAGCTTCCTCTAGTCTTGTACTATGAGTATCCAGAATCTTTTTAATTTGGTCAACAGTTTCTTTTATTTTCATAAGATCATCTTTTTTTAACTCTTGCAATTTCTTCTTTATGCTCTTCCGGGGTCTTCATGTCTTTTATATTCTGTGCCATCCTCTTTTTCATGTCCTTTACATCCTGTGCCATGGTCTCATTGTTCATCTTTGATTCTTTGAATAATTGCTCCAAGTACTGTGTCTCCTCTGATCTTTTGATTTGGGTGCTTGGGCTTGTGGTATCCATATTGTCTGGTTTTTTCATATGCTTTAAAATTTTCTGTTTTTGGCCTCTTGGCATTTGCTTAACTTTATTGCGTTCTTTTTGGATTTGTAGACCAATTAAAACCCTTATCTCTAATTTGTCAGATCTACAGCTTCGCAGAGTACACTTTCTCTAAGTAACCAGCAGGTGGCAATCGCGAGCCAGCTATTCCCCTCAAGCCAGTTCTCCCCCTCTTTGCCTTTGTGATGAGTGGGGGTGTGAGTCCTGTGGGGTCCAACTGGTGCACCAAGGTTGCATGTGCGGTTGGTGTTGCCCATCCTGTATATGGGGCATGTGTCTGAGCAGTTAGGGAGGGGGGGCAGCTTTAATAATCAAATATGCCTGGAGTTCCTGGAGATTTAAAGCTGTTGCAATAGTCTAATCCTTCAGTTCAGTCTAGCCACAGTTTGTCTCTGCTGCTGACCCGAAAGTCCTTGGTATTGGCATATGGTCCCTGGGACTTGCAAGTGGGTCCCTCTTCCAAGCCGTGCATTCCTAGGTTCTCTGTTGAGGGATGACTATGCTATGTCACAGGTGAGCACCGTCCCCCCAGGGCGGTTCTGGGCTAAAGGTCTGTGTAGGGGCATTCCTAGTCTGCTGAAAGGATAGCTGAATGGGGCGTGTTAATTTCCCCCTTTTCACGCAGCTACGCCTTCCCAACTCTGGGACAATTAGCTGAGGATGTGGGAAAGGCTAATGTCAAAGCTCGATTTTGTGGTGTGTGCGTGTGTTGTTGGAAACACTTCCTGTTACACTGGCTTGTTTGGAGCAGCTCTGGGTTGTGTAGCTGGCACCAGGCAGGAGTGTTCCCTGCCCACTGGGAAGATGGCTGTAACGAGACACCCCCCTTTTCTTGGGAAGTTGTGGTGTTTAGCAAATTTTCTCAGCCACTTGACTTACTGCCTTGTGTCTCTCAGCTCTCTTAGCTCTACTCTTGTCTGGGCCCAAATTGCAAGCCTCTGAGGCTTTCTGTAATGGGCTTCTTAGGGTAATTGTTTTAGAAAAAGATAAAAAGATTAAAAAAAAAAAAAAGGAAGGGCCCTCCTTGCAGATCTAATAGGTTATTGAAATGCCAAGAGACAAGGAGATTAGGGCCATTAAGGAAGGAGCCAGGGAGCAGAGAAATCAGCTCTTCAGACAAAGAAACTCAACTTCTGGATTTGCATATGAGCCTGACTATGCCTGAGTTCTGCCCTTCCCTGTTCTATGTTCACCAGAACTCCAAAAAGTCTCCGCTTTTATTTTTGGGTTTTCATTTCTATTTTTGCTATCCCTGTCTCCTCTCCTCCAGGCTGACTGCTCCCAGATTCTCCAGTGTCTGGTCTCAGCCTATCTATGTTTGGAGCTTGGATCAGAATGAGTTTCCAATAAGATCCGCAACTGCAGTTCTGCCTCCTCATTCCCAGCACTGATGGCCCCTCCTCCCACGGGACTGAGCCTGGCAGGGAGAGGCACAGGTCACTTGGCTGCGAAAACTTACAGATTTAGCTGATCTCAGCTGTTCCACGCATTCATGAGTGTTGTATGAAGTATGCCCAAAGTCAAAATGCTCTGCGGTGTCCAGTCCACGCAGTTCCTGGCTTTCTACCTACTGCCCTGGAGGAGTAACTAAAACCTACACCTCACCACTCCACCATCTTGTCCCACCTCTCCCTAACTACTTGTTAAATAGCACTTGGAAAGTTATCACTTCTATGCAAATATGTTACATTCCACAACTTAAAAAAAAGAATATGAGCCCTGTTGGCACAAAGATGTGAGAAAAGTGAAAATGTTTCTGAAAAAGGAAAGGGATAGGAATTTAACTAAAGGGATAAATAAAAATATTGAAAAAGAGGATACAAGTCCAAGCTGAGTTTGTATAACAAACTTATTACGGATTCATTCTCCCAGCAGCTGTGCTTGAAACACCAGAATAATTTTCACCCTTTCTCTATTCTCCAAGCCATATTAAATTAGTCCTGTGAATTAATTTCCTGGTTTCTCTGGTATTCACCTTTCTTTCCAATGACAATATCCTAGTTAGGGCTCTGATTTCTTCATGTCTAGACTTCAGACTAATCTGCTATCCATCCTGAAATGTGCTGCCAAATTTATTTTTGTAAGGCACAAGTTTAAGGCACTTTTTTTTTTTTTTTGCTCTAAAATCTTCAGAGGCCCTATTTCCAGTGTTTTCTTAATAGTTTTGACTTGTGATTCATCTGCAATTAAAAGTCTTACCTATTTTTCCATTTAAAATAATTCCTATAGCTATCCTAAATTTCTGTCACCCTGAAATTTTCATTTTATTTACCTTCACTTTACTGCCTCTTACCTTAGTCATTATCTTAACAAATATTTACTGAGCACCTGGTATGTGGCAAGCATTAGCGTAGAGGCCAGATATAAAGCCACTCTCTATTGAAATTTTATGGAGGCCGATCACCCTCAGGTGAATCAATATAATCAATTTTCTGAACTTTCAAACTTGAAGATCAGACCTCAGATGGAGCTAAAATCTCCATGGTACAGTAACTTCAGGAGGTTTTACCTGAAATAACCAGCTGGCCTCAGTCCATGTTTGGAACCCATGGAATGAATTGTTTCCTTGGGGTTCAAGAGAGAACCTCTGAAATGTGAGTGAGAATTATAGTGAAATAAATGAATTGGCTAGTCCTGTAGAGACCCAGTTCTCTCTGCCAGGGAAAGAGTAAATGATCCATAGAACACTAAAGGAAAGTTAAAAACTCCCATGCTTCAGTGGAGTGTTTTTGCATGCAGTACATTTCAACCCTTTCACAAATATTTTTGTGTATCCACAATAGAACAGGCCCTGTGCTTGATGTATAGGTCAATTTGAGACAGAGCACTTGAAAAGGCCTAAAGTCAGGACTATGAAATTATGGAAATTCAACAGTATTGTTCACGGTATTTATATTTCCCCATGAATAAAATCAATGTCATTTTGGCAGACCAGTGAAGGGTAAGAGTATAAATTCAGAGTAAAAGTATATTATTGGCCAGCAATATTACCATAGGAATACTGAGTAAGCATAACAGTGTGTATTTGTAATGAGCAATCACATCATATTTTAAGCTGCTAATAAGACTTCTGAGACTTAGACATAAGAAAATGAATGTGGACTTGTTTAGGTATTTATTTTCTAAGGCCCCTTCTAATTCTATTATAAAAACTTGTCAATATTGAAGTTTTTTACTTACTTCTCCTACAAAAAAGGATGCCCTTACCAACCACTCTACATCAGGTTTATCACCATATCAGGTTAAAATCCAGAGGCAGATTTACCATAATGCTAATTATTGATATACTTTTTTTCCCAAAAGTTTCATTGATTCTAAAACGCACTATTTAATCCTTCAAAATCCTCTTAAAATTGCCCACTCTTCTTACTTTCTGCTAATACCAATACCACTTAGTACCTGTCCTCTTCACTTGAAAACGGTATCCTGGTGATATCTTGGTAGTTAGTGTTCTTTCTCCCAAATGAATTTATCTCCATAAAGCTGCCAGACTAAATATATATATATATATTTTAAAGAAATACTTCTTATTTTGAAAAATTCCCAACTAAGCTCAAGATATCTCAGTGACTTTCCACTATCACTGATCTTCTAAAATTAATACGCTTATATGCCCAGGTAAAAGTGGCAGTCAGTCAGGGAGTACTTGAAGCCACAGAAAATGGCACATTATCCAGAAAATCACTTTTCCTTGATGGCAAGTAATTTAAAATATTACCTTTTCTGTCTTTCTTGTTTTTATATTAAAACAAACAAATATGTTATAGAGTTGAATGCAAAAAGAAAAAAATTTTAGCTTAGGTGCAGGGAGTCAGAGTCATCATTATTTTTTCATGATACTTTCTTATTATGCATTCAAGACCCAAGTATTTCTTCATGCATTTAAAATAATATAACAAATACGCATGAGCTTACCATCAATATGAAAACAAGGACATTAATAAAAATTTACATTCACCTTTTGGTTCTCCATCATATCACCCCGCCTCTTCCCATTCGAGCTAATAGTATCTAAATCATCATTCCTTTGCTTTACCTTGAATATCACATGTAAATCTGGGGGTTTCAGATGTTATGAACTTTATAAAGTCTATCAAATGTCATATGCAATCTTTAAGGACTTATTTTTTTCACTTAATATTATATTGCTTGGATTTTTCCATATTGCGGCATGTAACTGTAGTACATTCATGTGGAGTGTTGCATAAACATAGCCTGATTTATTTATCTATTTCCCTGCCTGCTGATGGGTATTTGAGCTGTTTTCAGGTTTTGGTATCAAGGAGAGTGTTCATATGAACGATCTTGCATGTGTGTTCTGGTACCTTCCTGTTCAAACAGCGTTTCTTTAGGGTAAATACTTTGGAACAAAATGGCAGATCAAAGGTTATGCAAATGTTTATTGTTAGAGGATAATGCTAAAATATTTCAAAGGAGCTGTATCAATTTATACTCCCAGGAGCAATAATTAAGAGATCACATCCTCTAGTTATTCTACAACTTTTCCAATTCAGTTGGCCAATTTTTGCCAGCTGAACTGGTTTTGTATTGCCATTTCCTGACCACTAATGAAGTTCTATATTTGTTTATAGATTTATGGTCATATGTTTTTCCTATTCTGAGAAAGACCTGTTAATTCTTTAGCCAACCTTTCTATTAAATTATTTGCCCATTTCTTATTGACTTCAATACTTGATACTAATCCTTTGTCAGTTATGTGTGTTGCAAATTATCTTCTCCCAATTCTTGTCTTTTCACTTTCTGTAAGATGTCTTTTGTTAAAAATTTTTAATTTTAATATAATAAATTTTATCAATTTCTTAAGTTAGTATTTTGAGTCTTGTTAAAGAAATTCTTCCATACTTTGAGGTCCAGAAATATTCATCTATTATTTTTATTAAATGACAGTTTTTTAAACATTTAAATCATTGACCCATATGTAGTTGTGTATGGATCTAATTTCATTCTTTCCATGTGGATAACTATGTTTTTCATCTTTTATTGAATAGCTCTTCTTCTCCCCACTGATCTCTTATACCATCTTTGTCATATATTACAGTCCATATTTGTAGACTCTTCTTTTCTATTGGTCAATCTGCCCATCCCTGTGCCATTACAGTGTCTTAATTACCATATCTTAAAAATAAGTGTTGACATCTGGTAAGGTTCTTCTTCTTCCTTACTCTTCTTCAGAAGTATCTTGGCTATCTTTGGACTTTTACTTTTCTATAAAAATTGTTAGAATTAATTTATCAAGTTCCATGAAAAATTCCATTGGGGTTTTGATTTGGAATTGTATTAACTCTATAGATCAATCTGGGGAGAAATGACATCTTTATGATATTAAGACTTCTATCTCTGACATAGTAAGTTTATTTATTTAGGTCTTATTTAATGTATCTCAGCAAAGTCATATAAATTCCCCATAAAGGTCTTATTTATCATTTTCTGATTTGATCTAGACACTCTCAGACAATACTTTCTAATGCTATTATAAATAATGTCTTCTTTTCAATTATATTTTGATTATTTGTTGCTGGTATACAGAAATACAACTGCCTTTTTTTTCTGATGTTATAGTCAGCAACCTGCTTGCTCACTCATTATTCTCATAATTTGTCTGTAATTCTTTCATGTTTTCTATGTAGATAATGTTTACCAGACATGACCATTTTACTGGACATTACCATTTTATTTCCTTTCTTTTTCCTGCCTTACTGTTTTGACTAGAACTTCCAATACAAGATTAAGTGGAGATGGTGAGGTGTGTATTCTTGCCTAACTGGAATGCAATAAAAATTATACCTAAAGAAAATATGCAGAGTTAAATATTTATACTTGTTTCATTTAAACATAAGACACCATGAATTGTAAGACGTGCCTTATTCTATGTGCCACTAAGAAAAAAGAAAGCTGCCAATTATAATTCTAAGACACTACTGATTTTAACAATCTTTCTGATTTAGAACTGTTAAAATGTGAAATACTTAATGAGCTAAGCATCTATATCAAGAAGTTAGAAAAAGAACATCAAAATGAATCCAAAGGAGACACAAAATACAAGGAGAAATCAATGAAAAGGAAAATAAATATGCAATAGAGAAAGTCAATAAATTTTAAAGTTGGGTCTAGCAAAAGCTAAACTAACCAAACATATAATTCTTTGACCAGATTGATCAAGAAAAAAAGAGAAGGTATAAATATCATGAATGGACAAAGTAGATGGAACTACAGATAAAACAGACTTAAAAGTTAAGAGACAATTATATACCAATAAATGGAAAAACATAGACAAAATAGACAAATTCTTAGAAAAATAGAACTTATCAAAACCAACTGAAGGAGACAGAGAAATTATGAATAGTCTTATAATTATTACAATGTATAATCGCCATGGGGAACATTGGCGATTGTATCTGGAATTGTATCTTAATCATCCTGTTACACCCTATAGTGCTTACCACTCTTCCTTAAACATAGTAGAAGCTCAATAATGTCCATTATGAGGAGACAGGGTCTCTGCTACTAAGTCTAAAAGAGGGGACAAGAAATGCACATATAATTAAAAAGGTCAAAAGTAGTATTATAAGAGAAATATGTTTAAAAGCACAGTTTAAGAAAAAGGAACCAATGACAGAAAGGAGAGACAGCTCAGCCAGAGTCTGGATTTTCAACTACACACACAATTAGTTTGAAAAAGCTGAAAACCTCTACATAGGCTCAATACAAGCTGCTGAAAAATTTTCTTGGATATATTCAACTTTTAAAGAGTTTGAATGAAATTACCATCATTTGTAGGTTGAACTTTCACATAAAAATCTGGATTTCTGGATTTTCTTGAAAATAGATTAGATCTCGAAAACTGGGTGCTCATTCTCCCAAAGATATTGGTTGGATTTGAGTATCAAATCCTCCTTTCAGATAAGGTAGTACCCTCCTATTCATCGCAGTATTTCCGCACCCTTTTCTTACGCTCAGCCTGTTCAACTCGTTTACATTATCCTATTACCGCAAGCATTTGGATTCATGATCCCTTCTCTAGCCACACCACTCACTGCTCGTACACACCATGTATTTTCAAGCATCCGTGTCTTTGCCTTTCCATTTGTCTAGAAAGTCCTTCTCCAAAAGCACTCCTACTCTAAGACACTACTCCAATTCCTTTCACTAGCTTTCTCTGACCACCTCCTCAATTGTGCCACCGCAGTATTCCTTTCATACAGCTACTAAAACTCTAAAATCACCGTAAGTACAAGTTACTGTCCTTTCAGGATGTGAGCTCCCTGAAGCCAGCGCCCACGGACTAACTCATTTTTGCGTCCCCAGCCTAAGTCCGGGGCCTGACACCTAAACACAGGCGTTCACTATGTGTCTGCAGAAGTCGATCTTTCTACATTACGGCAAACCTAAGCTGAACTATCTAGTTGGCCACAGAGATGGGCTAAGGCCGAAGCACAGACAAATCCAAATAACAGGGTCGCAGAGAAAGAAAACGGTCCGATGAACCCCCTTTTTAGGAAAGACCGTAAGACTGGCCTGCAGCCACCGCCGCCACCGCCACCATACAATCTCCCACTGCTGAGTTCTAACTCTCGCGAGATTCTGCCTGACTCCTCCCCTTCAACCACAGAGAATTGCGGGTTGGTTTCCACTAGCTTCGCGGCGACGGCACGGCTTTCCCGATCAAGCCCTTCCGTTATCGTAGCCCGGAAGTGGAAGTGTGATTTCCAGTCTGTCAGAGTCGGAGTGTTACTCGGTGGTTGCAGAAGCCCGGGAAGTTGTTTTCGTTTTTCTTTCCGTGGCTTGAAGGCACTTCCCCCTTGGCGGGTGGAAGCGCAGGGACTGAGGTGCGAGATGAGCACCATGTTCGCGGACACACTGCTCATCGTTTTTATCTCCGTGTGCACGGCTCTGCTCGCCGAGGGTGAGTGCGGCTACTTTTGGGATGTTTGCTAGTCCCCAGGGGGAAGGATCCTAGGCCTGGGGTCCCTTGCGCCAACCGGGGAAAGGTCGCGAGCGTCACTTGCTTGCGGCGGGAGAAGGGAGGCTTACATACTCTACTCCAGGGGACTTGGGTATTTTGGGAGACATTCTCACATCATGGTATAGTTAAGTCAGTTGTCTTAACATTTAGTTGAAATCCTCCTCCAACAATATTAACAACTATTAACAGTTTTTTCTGACCCTTCCAAACATTTCTCCATTAGCATGTTACTTTTAATGTTTCAGGCATAACCTGGGTCCTGGTTTATAGGACAGACAAATACAAGAGACTGAAAGCTGAAGTGGAAAAACAGAGTAAAAAATGTGAGTATGGCCATGTCCTTTAAATACAGTTTCAACACATCAAGCTCATTTAGTGCACATTCACAGTAAATGTTTTAGGAGCACGACTCTGATACAAAAACTTTATAGAAACACAAAGACGAATCTGATCTGAATTAAGTCTATTTAGAAATATAAGACTTTATGCATAAAAGTATAATACAAACCTGAAAGGAGAAAGGGATACGAGAGTACATATTATGTGTTGCGTGGTTCTAAAGAAGAGATCCCAGTCAGTTGTGAGAGACCATGGAAACCTTCGTGATGCAGATAGCCTTGCAGTCTTTCATGAATAGTTAGAATTTAGAAAAAGAATGGGGTGGGGGAAGGAACTTTCAGGCAAAGGAAATAACATATGAACAAAAATATGAAAATTTTAATATGTCAGGTGTGTGGAGAATCACAGTTTAATATGATTGGTGTCAAGGTAGGTAATGTCTTCAGGGAAATACCATATTTCACTTGAGGTAAGGATTGAAGAAATGTTTGAGGAATAGGTTGAGAACAAGTAGAATTTGTTGTCTTTGAAATAGAATAGGGATTTCACAGGATATAGCCAACAGACTTGTAAAAGGGTGGCTAGGGTATAATGTGAATAGTTCCTACTAATCTGATTTGGCTTCAGTGTTCTTTTCTTCCTTGCAAGGATTAAACGTAACTTTTGTTTTTGTTTTTGTTTTTAAGACTTCCTTTGATTTTTTGTATTCTATTATTTTTCTGTGTGTCTTCATAAGAGTTTGAAGTTTTCTTTCCTTCATTTGTGATTGATTGCATAAGTATTATCTCCACATTATAGAAAAGGAGATGGAGGTTCAGATAGGTTAAATGACATGCCCACGTCACAGAGCAAAGAATTAGAGACCAAACTCAGGTTTTTAAAATTACAGTTTACCATTCTTTCAGTCACTCAGTGTTAATAATGCACTTCAGCATATTTAAAATCAAACTCATGATCTTTACCTCCACAAACTTGAACCTCTTCCAGGATTTCCTGTTCTTCTGGTGAATGGTATCTCCAGGCTTCCAGTAGTACAAGCTAGAAACCTTGATATGCTTTTTTCATTTGGCTTCCAGGACACCATGCTCTTGTGGTTTTCCTCTTATCTCACAGGGCATTCTTTTGCAATTTCCTGTTGGTTCCTCTTCTTAACCTCTTCTTGAAGTGATCCAAAATTTAGTTTTTTACTCTGTACTCACTCCCTTGGTGGACTCACTTATGGGCTGTATTTGCCAATGATCCCCACATTTATATCTGTAGCCCTCTCTTCTGAAAGCAAGATTTGTGTATACAGCTGTCAGTTTGTCATTTCCACTTGGATGTCTAATAGACATATCAAATATAACATGTACAAAATTTAACACTTTTTCCTTACTTCCAAACCTGCTTCATCTGTAGTCTTCTCCATTTTGGTTGATAGCAGTTCCCTTCTTCCCATTGCTCAGGTTACACTCCTTATGTAGTCCTCTTTGACTCTTCTCTCACAACCCACATCCAACCTGTCAGCAAATATTCTTGGGCTACCTTCAGTATATATACAGAATCTGACCACTTTTCACCATCTCCACTTTCAGTCACCATGGTCCAAGCCACCATCATCTTTTGCCTGGATTTTTTCAGTAGCCTTCACATGTGTTTCTGTCTCCCTGGAGTCTTTTCTCAACATAGCAGCCAGAATAATCCTTTTAAAAGCCTGTTATATTATGTCCCTCTTCTGCTCAGAACACTATAATGGTATCTCTCTTTCACTCAGAGGAAAAGCTGAAGTCCTTACATTGGTTTATAAAGCTTCCGCTGTTACCACTCTGATATCCTCTCCCTCTGCTCCACTCACACTGGCCTGCTTGCTGTTCCTCATCATACACTACCCATATTCCTGTGCTTTGAGTTTCTAGTGGCTGTTCCCTCTGCCTGGGATGTTCTTCCCTTTTATATCTGCTTGGTCAGTCCTCTTAGTTTCTTCAAATCATTGTTCAAAGCTCATGTCAGTGAGGTTTAACTTGACCACCCTATTTAAAACAAAACAAAACTGCCCACCTCCCCTACCACTAATACTCCCAATCTCTTTTACCCTGTTCCATTTTCCCCCCATGGCTCATGTCACCTTCTAATATACTATATGATTTGCTTATTTATTGTGTTATTGCTTATTGTTTATCTCTATGTGCTAGAATGAAAGCTCCACTGGGGTAGGTTTCTTTTGTTGTTGTTGTTCACTGATGTATCCCATGCACCTAGAATAGTGCCTGGCAGATAATAGATGTTTAATAAATCTTTGTTAATTTGAAAACTTTCTTCTCTCACACTATATATACAGTCCATTATCAAACCCTGTTACTGTTGGCCTCCTGAATAGTTTTCAGGTCTTTCCACATTTCTCCATCTTGGTTACCACTGCCTAGTCCAAATTTCTGTCTGATTTGATCTGCTGCAGGAGCCTCCTCATTGACCTACCTGCATCCATTCAAATTTGTTCTTTATAGTACATTTAGAATAATTTTTCAAAACACAAAGCTGATTATGTTGCTTGCCCTTCTTAAAACCCTTCATTTCATCCCATTGCTTTTAGGATAAAGATATGGCCTATAAAGTCCAGCATGGCCCAGCACTTTCCTCCCTCCCTCTCTAGCCACATCTTCTAACATGTTCTCCCTTGCTCTCTATTCTCTGCCACCCAGGTCTTCTTTCAGTCCCTTGTAGTAGTCTTACTTTTTCGTAGTACAGGATCTTTGTTTCTGCTATTCCCTCTACCTGGAATACTTTTTCCCTTTCATTTTGTTTAATAAACCCCTACTCATTCTTCACATTATACAGTCTTATCTCACATCCCAGTCAGGGTCAAATCTTCTCATAGGATCTAATTTATCCATATATCTTGCCTTAGAGCACTTGTCACAATTGCAATTTTACTTAGGTGTGGTTATAATGATTAGAATAAAGTCTCTAACTAAACTAATTTCTATGAAGGCAAAGGTCATAGTATCTCTAGCCCCTAATACAGTACCTGGCATAGATTAGATACTTGATAAGTTTGTTCAATATTTTAAAGAATAAGTTATCTCTATAGCATAACATCACATACATTCTTTGTGAAAAATTGTTCTATGATTCATTCATTAGTTAGTCCACATACAATGGCATACAAATACAAATTTCTTCATGTCACATATATCATTCAGTTGTTTCATGAAATACAAAAGAAATTTAGCTTCAAATTTGTTTGAATGAATATTCTTATAATTTAAATATTTATAACTATTGTTTTGCCATGTAGATTGTAGATTCTTGCCTTTTTTTTTTTTTTGCTATTAGTTACAGTCTCTAGTTTATGCTGATTGCATCCCTCCCCCAGTGCCTCCCCATTTATAACACCTTGCAAGGTTGACATTTGCTTGTTCTCCCTCGTAAAAGAACATACTTGTGCATTTTATCACAATTGTTGAATACTCTAGATTTCACCAAGTTACACAGTCCCAGTCTTTATCTTTCCTCCTTTCTTGTGGTGTCTCACATGCTCCCCACCTTCCTCTCTCAACTGTATTCATAGTTATCTTTGTTCAGTGTACTTACATTGTTGTGCTACCATCTCCCAAAATTGTGTTCCAAACCACGCACTCCTGTCTTCTATCACCCTGTAGTGCCCCCTTTAGTATTTCCTGTAGGATAGGTGTCTTGTTCACAAAGTCTCTCATTGTCTGTTTCTCAGAAAATATTTTGAGCTCTCCCTCATATTTAAAGGACAGTTTTGCTGGATATAGGATTCTTGGTTGACGGTTTTTCTCTTTCAGTGTCTTAAATATATCACACCACTTCCTTCTTGCCTCCATGGTTTCTGCTGAGAGATCTGCACATAGTCTTATTAAGCTTCCTTTATATGTCATGGTTCGCTTTTCTCTTGCTGCTTTCAGGATACTCTCTTTGTCTTTGACATTTGATAATCTGATTATTAAGTGTCTTGGCGTAGGCCTATTCATATCTCTTCTGTTTGGAATACACTGTGCTTCTTGGATCTGTAATTTTATGTCTTTCATAAGAGATGGGAAATTTTCATTGATTATTTCCTCTATTATTGCTTCTGCCCCTTTTCCCTTCTCTTCTCCTGGGACACCGATGATACGTACATTATTGTACTTTGTTTCATCCTTGAGTTCCTGGAGACATTGCTCATATTTTTTCATTCTTTTCTCCATCTGCTCCTTTGCGTGTAGGCTTTCAGGTGCTTTGTTCTCCAGTTCCTGAGTGTTTTCTTCTGCCTCTTGAGATCTGCTGTTGTATGTTTCCATTGTGTCTTTCATCTCTTGTGTTGTGCCTTTCATTTCTATAGATTCTACTAGTTGTTTTTTTGAACTTTTGATTTCTGCCTTATATATGCCCAGTGTTTCCTTTACAGCTTCTATCTCTTTTGCAATATCTTCTCTAAACTTTCTGAATTGATTTAGCATTAGTTGTTTAAATTCCTGTATCTCAGTTGAAGTGTACGTTTGTTCCTTTGACTGGGCCATAACTTTGTTTTTCTTAGTATAGGTTGTAATTTTCTGTTGTCTAGGCATGGTTTCCTTGGTTATCCAAATCAGGTTTTCCCAGACCAGAACAGGCTCAGGTCCCAGAGGGAAGAAATATTCAGTATCCAGTTTCCCTGAGGGTGTGTCTTAGAAAATTGCTCCACCCTTTGATGCCTCAGGTCACTGTGCTTTTCTGCCCAGCAGGTGATGCCTGTTAGCCTATAATTCTTGACTGGTGTGAGGAGGTATGGCCTGTTCCCTCAGGCTCTGGGGTCTGGTTCTGAATGGAAAGGGCCCCACCCCTTTCCTCCTAGAGAAGACAGACCCCCCAGGTGGAGGTCCTTAGCATTTCAATGGTCTCTCTCTCTCTGCTTGTGCTGTCTCCATCCTTCCCCAAGTCACAGCCCTGGAAACTGAAAATGACTGGGGCTTTCTCCACTGAGCCAAAAAAGAAACAGATAGTCCCCTTCAGACCCAGCCGAGGCGACCCTCCGGCTCTCCAAGGTCAGTCGTCACCCAAAGCCTCTGTCTGTTTTTTGGGGATTCGTACCTGTAGTGAGCAGTTCACAATCGCTACTTAAAACCCCAGTTGGAGCTCAGCTGAGCTATATTCGCTTGCTGGGAGAAAGCTTCTCTCTGGCACCAGGAGGCTTTGCAGCTCGGGCTATGGGGGAGGGGGTCTTGCGACTTGGATCCTCAGGTTTTACTTACAGATGTTATGCTGTGTTCTCTGGCATTCCTCCCAATTCAGGTTGGTGTATGATGAGTGGATGGTCTTGTTTTTCCCCCCGCAGTTATTCTGGATTATTTACTAGTTGTTTCTGGTTTTTTGTAGTTGTTCCAGGGGGACTACTTAGCTTCCACTCCTCTCTATGCCGCCATCATGCCCAACCACCTCTTGCCTTATTTTTAGTTATCTGTATGATATTTACAAATCAGAAATCTAGGCTTTATACCTAAATTCAAACTAATATAGTTGCCAGGCAGTTTCCATAATTTGATTTTTTTTTTATTCAGATTGTTCACATACCATACAATTATCCAGAGATCCAAAGTGTACAATCAGTTGCCCATGGTACCATCATGCAGCTGTGCATCCTTCACCACAATTAATTTTTTTTTTTTCAATTTTTAGAACATGTTCATTACTCCGGAAAAGAAATAAGACAAAAAAAGGAAACTCAAATCCTCCCATACTCCTAACCAACCCCCCTCCATTACTGACTCATAGTATTGGTATAGTACATTTGTTACTGTTGATGAAAGAATGTTAACATACTACTAACTGTAGTATATAGTTTGCAGTAGGTATATATTTTTTCTCCTATATGCCCCTCTATTATTAATTTCTGGTTATAGCATGATACATTTGTTATGGTTCATGAAAGAGATTTCTAATATTTGTGCAGTTAATCACAGACATTGTCCACCACAAGATTCACTGTTTTATACATTCCTATCCTTTAACCTCCCACTTTCGTTCTGGTGACATATCTGACTCTGAGCTTCCCCTTTCCACCACATTCACACACCATTGAGCACTGTCAGTTATTCTCACAATGTGCTACTGTCATCTCTGTCCATTTCCAAACATTTAAGTTCAACCTAGTTTAAGTTCTGATCATAATAAGCAACCACTCCCCATTCTTTAGCCTCGTTCTATATCCTGGTAACTTATATTTCATGTCTATGAGTTTACATATTATAATAGTTCATATCAGTGAGACCCTGCAATATTTGTCCTTAAGTGTCTGACTTATTTCACTCAATATAGGGCCCTCAAGGTTTCTTCATCAACCCAATTTTTTTTTAAGATGGGTTTGTTCACACACCATATATTCCGTCCTAAGTAAACAGTTGATGGTTCCCTGTATGGTCATGTATTTATGTATTCACCACCATCACCACTGTCTATATAAGAACATTTCCATTTCTTCCACAAAGGAGGAGGAAGAATCAAAGAAGGTAGAGAGACAGAAGAAAAAGAAAAAAGAAAGAGGAAAAAGAAAAAACAAACAAACAAAAAAACATGACAGCTAGGAAGCAACAAAAGGAGAGATAGTTAAAATAAAATAGAGAGTCAGACAACATCACCAATGCCGAGAGTCCCATACCCATCCCTTATGTCTCCCTCTTATATGCATTTAGCTTTGGTATAGTGCCTTTATTCCATTAAAGGAAGCTTAATACAATGTCTCTGTTAACTAAGTCTCTAGTTCGCATTGATTGTACTTTTCCCCCAATACTACCCTATTTTTAACACTTTGCAAGGTTGACATTCATTTGTTCTCCCTCAAGAAAAACCATATTTGTATATTTTATCACAATTGTTGCGCATTCTAGGTTTCACTGAGTTATACAGTCCCAGTCTTTATCTTTCCTCTTTCCTTCTGGTGTCCCACATGCTCCTAATCTTCCTCTTTCAGCCATACCCACAGTCATCTTTGTTCAGTGTACTTACATTGCTGTGCTACCATCACCCAAAGTCATGTTCCAAACCTCTCACTCCTGTCTTTTCCTTTCTGTCTGTAGTGCTCCCTTTAGTGTTTCCTGTAGTGTAGCTATCTTGTTCACAAACTCTGTCATTGAATATTTTAAATGCTCTCTCATATTTGAAGGACAGTTTGCTGGATATAGGATTCTTGGTTGGCAGTTTTTCTCTTTCAGTATCTTACATATATCACCTCACTTCCTTCTTGCCTCCATGGTTTCTATTGAGAAATCCACACATAGTCTTATCAAGCTTCCTTTGTATGTGATGGATCACTTTTCTCTTGTAGTTTTCAGGATTCTCCCTTTGTCTTTGATGTTTGATAATCTGATTATTAAGTGTCTTGGCGTATGCCTATTCAGATCTATTCTGTTTGGGGTATGCTGCACTTCTTGGATCTGTGATTTTATGTCTTTCATAAGAGATGGGAAATTTTCATTGATTATGTTCTCTATTATTGCTTCTGCCCCTTTTCCCTTCTCTTCTCCTTCTGGGACACCCATGACATGTACATTCATGCACTTCATGTCATTACTCAATTCCCTGAGACGTTGGTCATATTTTTCCATTCTTTTCCCTATCTGTTCTTTTGTGTGTAGGATTTCAGGTGTCTTGTTCTCCAGTTCCTGAGTGTTTCTTCTGCCTCTTGAGATCTGCTGTTGTATGTCTCCATTGTTTCTTTCATCTCTTGTGTTGTGCCTTTCATTTCTATAGGTTCTGCCAGTTTTTTTGAACTTTCAGTTTCTACCTTATGTACACCCAGCGTTTTCATTATATGCTTCATCTCTTTTGCCACATCATCCCTAAACTTTTTGGATTGATTTAGCATTAGTTGTTTCAATTCCTGTATCTCAGTTGAAGTGTAAGTTTGTTCCTTTGGTCCATAACTTTGTTTTTCTTAGTGTAGTTGTAGTTTTCTGTTGTCTAGGCATCTGGTTTCCTTGGTTACCCCAATCAGGTTTTCCCAGACCAGAACAGGCTCAGGTCCCAGAATGGGGCAATATTCAGTATCAGGTTTCCCTGAGGGTGTGTCTTAGAAGATTGACACACCCTGTGAGGCCTCAGTCCGCTGTGCTTTTCCTAACCTGCTCAGCAGGTGGCACCTGTGAGCCTGTGGCTCCAGATGGATGTAAGGAGGTGTGGCCCACTTAGTTTCTATTTTGGCTGTTTTCCTCCAGGCTCTGGGGTCTGATTATGAATGGAAGGCAGGTAGTAAAGGTGGATACCACCTCCTTCCTCTTAGGGAAGATACACCCCTTCAGTAGTTATCATCTGCATTTAAATAGGTTCTTTGTCTCTCTGACTCTGCTATCCCTACCGTTGTCTGATTCAGAGTGCTAGGAACTGAAAATGGCTGAGGCTTTCTCCACTGAGCCGCTCAGGTTGAGAGAAAGAAAAAGGGACAAAAAGCCCCCTTTCAGGGCCAGTCCACGGACCCCCCAGTTTCACCTGTTGGCCAGAGATAGCACCTGGTCCTCTGGGCTCCCCCTCCCGGGACAGAGAAGTCTTCTGACTCTTTAATGTCAGTCATCACTAAAAGCCTCTGTTTCTTAGGGATTTGTTGCTTGTATTGAGCAGTCCACATTTATTAATTAAAACTCCAGTTGGAGCTGAACTGAGGTATATTTGCTTGTTCAGAGAGTGCTGCTTTCTCTATCAGCGAGGTTTTGCAGAGGTTTTGGCTGCTGTGGGGGGAGGGGGCTCCTGGCTCAGGTCCACAGTTTGTACTTAGAGATTTTATGCTGCAATCTCAGGCATTCCTCCCAATCCATGTTGGTGTATGATGTGTGTATAGTCACGGTTGTCCCCCAGCAGTTATTCCAGATCATTTACTAGTTGTTCCTGTTTGTTTATTAGTTGTTCCAGGGGACTAACTTCCATTCCCCTCTATGCTGCCATCTTCTTCCATCCCTGTCCATAATTTGATTTTTAATAAAACTATTTAATGTGCTTGCTATGAAGATACGTATGAGGTAGGTTGATGATGATTGGAATGACTCATTGCATTTCTTATGCTCTTAGGTTCTCTATTTTGGGTAATCTGTCAAAACTCAGTAAGCATGTATTATTTTGTTTATATGATCAATTAACATTTGATTGCTTTCTATATGTGGAGTTTACCATGTATAATACAAAATGAGTGGGCATAGGTACTGTCTTCTAGGAATTTATGATCAAGTGTACATCTATTATATTTAGCATGGAGGATATTAAAAGGAAAAATATAAGATAAATTCTCTCTTTGAATAAATGTCCTAGTTCCAAATATATAATAGTTTCTGATATTCTATATTTAGAACTTGTTATGATCTAGGCAAAAAAAGTTTGTAGGGTCTTTGAGGAATACAAAAAATATAAGTAGGTTTTGATCAGAATTGTATCAGGATGAAGCTTTCTTTTCTTGTGCTAATCTAATGCTTGGCATTATTTGGAGTCTTATCCAAAAAATATCTAAAAAAGCAGCTATGCCGACGTGGGGCCTTTGACAAAAGGTATGCTTTCTCAGTAGTTACCAAGTTGGTTGATTCATGTTGTCTGTAGGCTTACGGGTATGCTCTAAATATTGGTAGGACTTCTTTCATTGTGATACTGTTGAGAAATAGACTAATAAGAAAAAAAAACTTCAGTGAATGGGAAAAAGTATATTGTAATTAGTTAGGGTTCTCTAGGGAAACAGAATCAATGAGAGGTGTCTCTGATTATCAAATTGTAAAAGTGACTCACGCAACTGTGGGTATGCACGAGTCCAAATTCTGTAGATCCGTCAACAAACTGTCAACTCCAAGGAACATGTCCGATGAACTCCTCAGGAAACAAACCGGCAACTTCGACGAACTTCTCAGGAAATGAACTGGGATCTTCGACGAATGTGTTCGATGAACTCCTCAGGAAAAGAACTGGCAACTTCAATGAACTCCTCAGGAAATGCTTCACTGGGCAGCCCACGAAGAAGTGAAGGTCCTCTATCTGTCTTGCTTATAAGTCTTCAACTATTAATTGGATCAAATCCAGCCAATTGTATTCTCTCATTGTGGAAGGCACGCCCTTTGGTGAGTCATCAGTCACAGCTGCAGTCAATTGACTGATGATTTAATAAACCAGCCTGTTGGTTTATTAACCAGTCTCAAACGTCCTCACAGCAATTGTTAGGCCAGTGTTTGCTTGACCAGACAGCTGGGTCACCTGGCCAAGTTGACACATGAACCTAACCATCACAGTATATCTAACTTGATTCTTGTAACAAGTTGATTTATTTGAGAGAATTTATTAACTGTAAGCCAATTAAGTACTGTATAAGGTATTTATGTTTACAGTGACACAGGATAAAGCTTTTAGATTAATTTGTAAACAGACAGAACTCTGGAATTCAGAATGCAGCAATAGCAGATTGTGGACAAAACTGTGTTTTGTGGTAGATAGCTTTTATTTCTGTCAACTCTGTCATCCCCAGTTCTTATTATGACGTTAAAGTTATAGTGAATAAATATCAACACAAAAGGGTTTCTTCACAATCTCATGGAGTTTGAAAAAACATTAGATTAATTTATCTTATCCCTAGAAAATATTTATTTAGTCTCAAAATCCAGTCTGCTGGAAGACTAGGCTAATGTGTATAATTTCTTAATACTTACATTTTGTAGACTTTTTTTTTTTTTTTTTTTTTGCTGTTGTGTTGTATGCAGTCATGGTTAAATGCCAAGTAGTTGTGTTATACTCTTTTGGAGATAAGAAAGAAATATTTTTGCTTCTCTGGTTAATAATAACAATAAAGAATAGAACATTCAATGTTTTCTGCCCATTTTGCATTTAAAAATGTTATTTCTGTAGTGGTCTTATGGAATTTGACTTAATTTCTTTTCGTGATCTCACTCTAGCAGGTTCGTACTAAAACTATAGAAATACACATACATATACACAAACACAGAAATACGTATTTAGTCAGCACTTTAAGATTTTATAGCATAATAATATACTAAGGGAAAGAATCTTACCTGACAGTTCTCTTTAAGGGAGGTTTTAGAACTAATACATTTGCAGTACTGTTTGCTAGCCAAATAAGTACACTGACATAATATGGGGAACAGACAATGTAAATAAACACGGGATACAAAATGAGTGGGCATAGATACTGTCTTCTAGGAATTTATGATCAAATGATCCACAAGGCTTTCACAATCACAGTCACCCCTTGTAAGCTACATTGTTATACAATCATCTTCAAGAGTCAAGCTACTGGGTTGCAGTGTGATAGTTTCAGGTATTTACTTCTAGCTATTTCAATACATTAAAACCTAAAAAGAGTTATCTATGTAGTGCATAAGAATGCCCACCAGAGAGACGTCTCGACTCCATTTGGAATCTCTTGGCCACTGAAGCTTTATTTCGTTTCATTTTGCATCCCCCTTTTGGTCAAAAAGATATTCTCAATCCCACAATGTTGGGTCCAGATTCATCCTTGGGAGTCATATCCTGCATTCCCAGGGAGATTTACACCCCTGAGAGTCAGATCCCACGTAGGGGGAAGGGCAGGGAGTTCACCTGCTGAGTTGGGTTAGCTAGAGAGAGAGGGCCACATCTGAGCAACAAAGAGATATTCACGGGGAGACTCTTAGGCACAGTTATAAGCAGCTTTAGCCTCTCCTTTGCAGTAATGAGCTTCCTAAGGGCAAGCCCCAAGATAGAGGGCTCGGTATACCAAACCGCCAGTCCTCAATGTGTGTGAGAACATCAGCAACAATCCAGGTGAGGAAGTCCAACACTTCCTCGTTTTCCCCCAGCTCCTCAGTGGAGCCCTGCATATATGTTTTTATTCTCTGCCCAGATTACTTTGGGATGTGTTGCTATTTCACACTAACCTATACAAACCTACCAGGTCTCAATTCCTATTCAAAGTTCCATGTAGTTATGGTATTTGAACAAACTATAGAAGTTAAATTGTTTAGGAAATATAGATCCTGCACCAACTAAACCTCTCTTCCCTTGGTCTCACATGGAAGTTGAAGTTTTAAAACAGTCAGTATCATCCACTAAAGGTAATTTTTGACATGTCTATTCCTAGTCCATTCACAGATGATAAAAAACAGTCAGTATAAAATTTAATGTATTATATTATCCCTTTTCAAAAACTCACTGTTACATTATTATATTAATTGATAAAAAAAAATTGGTCTTAGCTTTTTGGGCTTTCTTCATGCTCCTATCCTGTGCATATGACTATCTTACCACTTTCTTGTACTATAATTGGTATTTGATCATCTGTCTTTACTAGATTAGTCTTTAAAGACCAAGAATCAGGTATTGCCTTTTTAATCCACCCATAACATTGCCTGTTATTCAGATACCCAATAGTTGAATGAAACAATTCCTACCTTCCATAGTAAATATAAGAATGGAACTATAATTAACCATAGCGATCTGAGAAAGCAGAATTTGAAAGTTGTGCCTAGACTTTGCCTAATGTAATCATCCTCAACTGATGGTCTGAAAATCTTCTTAATTTTGATTATGTTGTGACTTAATACAGTCCTTTATGAGTATTTGATTAATGATGCTTACACTATCATTTTATTCTTAGAATGTTGTAGTGTCTACCTTTTACTGTCAGTGGTGTAGGAGCAGGCCAGTTGACTTAATCATGGTCATAATCAAAATCAATGAGTAATTTCCTTGTAAGCTTCATTCATTGGTTCAGCCATGAAAAAGCATCCTTTTTTTTAGCATAATGCATAATTAATTTTTACTGTGTTACTATGTTGTTTACAGTGGAAAAGAAGAAGGAAACAATAACAGAATCAGCTGGTCGGCAACAGAAAAAGAAAATAGGTAAGATGAGCTACTGGTCTGAACACAATTTAGCTTTTCCCTGGGGTGGGAGGGAAAGGAAATTCTTAGATATGAAATTAAAATAAAATTGTTAATAGTAACAATTCATGTTTTTATAATTTTATGGCTTACAAAGCACTTGTATATGTTATCTCATGTGCTTCTCACAACCGCTTTGTGAGGTAGATAGGACAAATTCATGCAGTTGCTCTTTCTTGTTTTTAGCTTTGAAATTGTCACTTTTAGTAAAATGATGTTGACGGTTATAGTTTTTGAACTTCTCTGAGGGTTCTTGACTTAGTTTGCAAAAGCATATATATTTTTTTCATATCTGATATGATTATTTCCAGTCAACTCTGAGTTACCTTTATTTAATATTGTCTTGGCTTCCTTACTGAGTACTGATGAGAGATGGAAATCCACCAAGGGGTAGGAAATTTTCTTCTGAGTAATTTTTATCAAGTCTGAGAAATAATGACCATATGTTTGGTTTTTCAGTGTAATTTAGAATTTAGGTAATTTTGTTCCAAAAAGGAATTCAGAATGATTAGATATGATGTATGTTTATACTTTATGATACTTTGTGATTCTGAAATCAGAAAAAAAATTGCTGTGAAATTGTGTATTTGGTTCAGAAACTATGTCTTTATACCCATATCACTGCATTGTAACCCAGGGAGAATTCCACCAGGATGGACTATGCCAGTACCCTATTCTGATTAAAATGTCTCAATTTATTGCAGAGGTATCAGACATTTTCTAAATGACCTACTCATTTTAAGAGTGTCCTTTAGGATCTCTGTCTAGAGAGGGAAAATAGTCCAAAAAATATGTAATTACTCTGCAGTGTGATAAGAACTTTAATAGAGATATATTCTGAGTGTTATAAAAATAAAGAGAAAGGATATTTGAATCAACGTAGGGGATGAGGTTTCCTTGAAGAGATAATCTGTTGGTTGAATCTTGAAGCTTTAGTGCAAGTTAGCGAAATAAAATATATTGAGCCCTTACTTACCATGTGCAACACACTGTGCTAAGCCCTCTACATAGTTTATAAATCTCACAATCACCATATGTGGTAGAGAACACTGTTTCTTCATTTTTATAGATGAGAAAATTGAGACTTATGTTAAGTAACTTGCTCAAGGTCATTCACCTAGTCAGTGGTAGAAATAGAATTTGAACTGGTCAAATTCCACATTTTTAAGCACCGTACATTCTGGGCAGAAGGATAGGCATATGCAAAAGCATGTCGGGGTAGACTAGTAAGGTATGTATCTGGAAGTACAAATAGTTAAGTATGACAAATAAAAGGTATGTCTAAATATACAGGCAGAAGCAGGGCTTAGTTCATAAAGGTATTTTATAAGTTAAACTAAGGAGTTTACCCTGTGTTCAGAAGGCTTCAGACAACCATTAAGGAATTTAGGCAGTAGAGTGACATCAGATTTTGTTTAAGGAAATCACCTCTGGCAATAATCTGGAGGATAAACTGGAGGGGGGGGACCGTTTTGGAGGCAGGAAAGTCAGGAGGCTTATCTTGTATCCCAGGCATAAAAATGGTAATTCAGAATCTGAGTTTAGGCAGTGGCGTGGAAATGAAGTAGAAGGTACAGATTCAAAAAATACAGAGGAAGTAGAAGTAACAGGACTTGAAGACTGTTTAGGTATGGGGTATGGAGAGAGGATTGAGACTAGCAAAATGCCCACATTTCTGATTCGGAGAAGAAATAGAGGAGTTGCAGATTGGCGTGGGGAAGAAAAGAGAAGATGACTTCATTTTTTAACATGTTGGATTTGAAGTGCCTTTATGACAATAGAACAGAAATATTTGGCACACAGCTGGAGGTACAGCTTTGGAGCTAGAAGAAAGATAAGGGCTACAGATAGATTTTAGAATAATGTGCTTATAAGTAGTAATTGAGTCCACAAGGGAAATGAGATGCCACATGGAGACCATTCATTTAGGGTGAGAAGAACAGAGGACTGAGGATTGAGAGGCCTTGGGGAACAAAGACATTTAAGGGGTAGGAGAAGTGGAATTCTGAAAAAGTATTACTAGAGAAGTAGGGAAGTAGTCGTGTCACTGAAGTTGAGAGATGAGTTTCAGTGGGGAACAAAGGGTACAAGGGTGGGTGTTAAGTGCGTAAGAGGCAAAAATGGAGGTTATTGGTGATTTTAGCAAGAATTGTTTCATTATATGATGGGAACAGAAGCCAGATTTTATGGATTAAGGAAATAATGCATGGTGAGGAAATGAAGACATTGAATGTGGACAAGCCTTTCAAGTAGCTTTGCTATAAAGGATAGGAAAGATAAAAAAAATGGAAGGCAGATTACCTCTACCCTTAAATTGACAACACAAAATATCTCAACTCAATTTATCTTAACATGCAATGCAACCTTGAATTGTTTGCTCACCAAAAAAAATCTCATTATAAGTTACAAGACATAATGTTTATGAAGAGTTGCTTGAGGGACCCACAACCTAGATATTCTCTAGATACTGTAAAGTTTACTGTTAGATTATGCCAGGCTATCAGAAATCTGTAAATTTAAATTGCATTATTTTGGACTTACTAAAATTGCTTACTCTGTTTCACCTTGGCATTTGCACCTTTAGTCATATTGTAAACAACCCAACCAGGTACAATTTGTTGTAGTACTATTATGAAATGTTTTTGAGAATGCTATCCACAACATCACACAACACTCTTTTAATGAGAAATTGTAGACATGATTTCTGTTAGTTTTCAATGCTAGGAAAAGCAGCAATTCTTGTAAATAATTAGATTTATTTTTATGTTATGGATACTATGCTTGAACTGATTGTTTTTTCCTTTGTTGGCTTCTAATAAGCCTAGATTCAGATTTGCTGTTCTTCTGCAGCAACTTTATAGGATCAATTAAATGTATTTCTGTGTATTGATCTTATCTACTGTTTTTTTATTATGCAACTCTTACTTTCCCTTTGCTCAGATTCCCCGTTTGAGATTATTTTACAAAAATAGATAAATTTGGGGGAGGGGTCTATAAAGAGTGATGCTGCTGCACTGAAAGAAGAGAGTTTTCAGCAATGGTCAGTGTTTCAGAGACGCAAAGTGTCACTGGATTTCACTAGGTGAAGTTCTTTGTTAAAATCTTTGATACAGCCATTAATTTGAAATTAAGGTGTCTTTTGCATTTGAACTGAAGTTTTTACTTAATTTCAGGAGGTATTGTTTCCACCACTTCACATTTCCCTTTCACAGAAGAAAAACTAATTCACCACCTTTTTTTTTTTCTTTTCTTTTTTTAGCTTTTTATTTTGAAATAACTCCAAACTTACAGGAAAGTTGCAAAAATAATTCAAAAACAGTGCATAGAACTGCAATATATACCACTCTCCCAGATACCCAGATATACCAATTTTTAGCATTTTATGACATTTATTATGCCTATCTGTCAATCATCTATCTGTTATCTAAACATTTGAGAGTAGGCTGCATGCATCATGCTTCTCTAATACTTAACGCTTCCATATATATATATATGTGGTGTTAATTAGATCAACAGTGTTGTGCTACCATCATCATCATTCATTACTAAAACTTTTCTATCACCCCAAATAGAAATTCTGTACCCATTAACCTTTTTTTAAACATAGAATATGGAAGTGGTCTCTTATACATTTTTTAACTCTTTGTACAAGTGTACATTTGTAGTAGTTCATACAAGAACTTATTTATATTTGTATTGTTAATTGGTGACATAGATGACTTTAAGCAACCCCTCTCAATCAAATTCACCTACAATTCAGCACTAGTACTTATAATCCCAATAAGGAACTACCATTACCTCTATCCATTCCCAAACATTTAAGCTCAACCTCGTTAACAATTCTGTACATATATGGTAACTGCTCCCCCTTCTCTAGCTTCTATCTCTAGGTCCCTTATATTCTACATTTTAAGACAACTGATTTTACATTTTTTAGGTAGTTTATATTAGTTAAAGTGTACAATTTTCTTTTGTGTCTGGCTTATTTCAGTCAACATTGTGTCCTCATGGTTCATCCATGTTGTTGCATGCTTCAGGACCTCATTCCTTCTTACTGCTGCATAATATTCCATCATATGTATATACCACATTTTTTTTTATCCCCTCATCTGTTGGTGGACACTTTGGATTGTTTCCATCTTTTGGCAATTGTGCTAATTCACTTATGTTAGATGAATTTTATTTATGTTTTTAGCTGCATTCAAGTTATGTCATGTAATGAGGGATTTATTTTAAGGATATATGGGATCAAAAACTCAGGAAAATCTGAACTAGCATTAGAGGAAGCAGGAATGGTTGTAAAGCAAGTCCTGCAAGCAGAGCAAGCTGACAGTGAGACCTTCACGTTAAGGTCCTACTATTAATATCTACTTCTTTCCCCACCTTCTCTTCAGTGTTTTTTAGCATTTAATTTCTGCATCCACGTAATTTTGGCTTGCATCCTGAAGTTCTTTCTATATCAGTATTACTCATACTTTGCTTTATAGACCATCTACATCAGTATCACCTGAAATATTTGTTAAAAAAAAAAAAAGAAGGCTGCTGAGTTTTATTCCCCGACCTTACCTAGTGAGAATTTCTGAATGTGGAACCCAGGAATCAGCTTTTCAACAAGCTACCCAGACAATTGTTAGACAAACGAAAGTGCGGGAATCAATACTATATTGTAATTTTTCTACTTCTGCTCGTACAAATAATGGCTTTATTTTCCCAGGATTTCCTGGTTTAAATTCCTGAAAGAAGGAATATAATTGGTTCAGTTCATCTTTTTACACCATAGGTCACAGGAGAACATATGGATTGGCTGCCTCTTGGGTCAGAGTGGCAGGGCAGTGGGTATTATGAATATTTATTTATTTTTAAAGAGATTTATTATAAGGAATTGACTCACATGACCATGGGGGCTGGCAGGCTGCAAACTGGAAACTCCAATAAACCTGATACTGAAGTCCTTTGTTTGAATTCCCCAGGGGAAGCTAGCTGGCTGGAAATTCTGCAAGAACCAATGCTGAAGTTGTGTCCAAATTCCTCTTCTCACCTCTGAAACCCTTAGTTCTGGCTTTTAAGTCCCCACATTGTTGAGGGCAGTCTCTTTTGTTGATCATAGATGCAATCTACTGATTATAGATGCAAATCCCTCTCGAGATACCCTTGCATTAATCAGCAGGCCAGTGCTTAACCTAACTACTGGACATCATAACATAGCCAAGGTGACACATGAAATTAACCATCACAGACATATTTCTCAGAAGGTGGCTGGGAGAAGGGCAGGGATTCTGGAGCCTGAGTGAGATGAGTATCTCTTTTCATAGTGTCCTGGAAATACGGAAAAATAATTTGTCCTTGTATTTGTCCTTTTTTAAAAAAAAAAATACTGGTAATTAAAAACAAAATTGGATATGAAGTAATTTAAAAATTCATTTCAATTGTTAAGGCTTGAGGGAAAGTAGATTTCTTCAGAAGATGAGAAGTGGAAACTTGAAAGGGAGTTTTGAGAATTGTTGAGACTTAAGTTTCACGTCTCATTATATCCAAAAGAATAACCCTGTAAAACTTAAATCATATATTTTAAAATAATGAGGATGAGTAATTAGAACATTTTTTTCCTAGAAATAATTAGAGTCAGGGTTTGGTGATCATAATCGAAGAGAGACGGAGAAGGAATTTAATAACTTTTTAAGAGCTGAAAAAATAAAGGGGATAAAAGAGAAAGCAGGTCTTGAGGGAGTAAAAATGTGAGCATCTGAGATGGAATTAACTGGGCTGGGAATGGAGAAAAATGAAAATGAAAGAACTTTAGATTAGATGCACCCCCCCACACACACACACAATAAGATTTATTATAGGAGTTGACTCAGGTGACTATGGGGTATGGGGATTGGCAATTCTGAGTTTCTTAGGGCAGGACCCAAGTTGGGAACTCTAATGAAGGTTTTGATGAATTCTCCAAGAGAAGCTTGCTGGCTGAAGTAGAGATTCTTTCTGAGTATGAAATAATCAGTTCTCCCTTTAAGGCCCTGAACTGATTGGATGAGACTTCTCTCATTGCTGAAGGCAGTCTCCTTTGTTGACTGTCTATAAAAACAGCTGTCAATGTGATAAAATAACTAATGATTTAAATCCATGAAATAGTCTCACATAATAGTCTGGCCATTGCTTATTTGACCAAATAACTGGATACTATCACCTAGCCAAGTTGATACATGAACTTAACCATCATGGTATGTATCATAAAACTGTGCTGCTATATTGTTAAGCCATATATACAAATAGTCTATCATGACAATGCTTAGCGTTACAGTTTCTGTTTGGATGTACTTGAAAGTAATGGAACAGGATTTCAGAAAAAATGTGATGTCACTTTGGTTTGCTTTCAGCCTCCCAGGTTTTTAGTGACTCTTCTGCTAATTTTCAGGCTACCAGCTTTATGAAAGGACTGTTCTTCCTGGAAAGGGAGTTTTGGTACAATATGTCTTCACATCAGCTTTTATTAACTTGTCGATGCACTCATGAGACAAAATTGAGCACCTACTCTAATACTGAGAAACCAGCTACATGCCAATTACTTAGAATATAAAGAAGAATAAGGTGTAGTCCTTGTCTTTTAGGAGCCTGCCGTCTAATTGGGTTGATGGATACATAAACAGATAATTATAACAGAATGTACAAACTCAGTGAGTATAATGATAGAGATGTGCTTGGAATATTCTGAGTGAATGAAGAAAGGACTTCTAACCCAGTGTCTCAGGCTGCAATGTCTTTTAACCACGTGTGGCTATTTAAATTTAAATTAGGATTAATAAAATCAAATGCAGTGAGAAATTTAGTTGCCCAGTCACACTGTCCGTATTTCAAGTGCTTAGTAGCCTCATGTAGCTAATGGCTACCATACTGACAGCATAGATACAGAATATTTTCATAACTATAGAAAGTTCTGTAGGATAGTATTGGCTAAGGAATCAAAATTTTTGAAAGAAGAAAACACCTGAGTTGAGGCTTAAAAATTGAGTACTGATTAGCCAAGAAATTGGTGGATTAGGGACAGGACAAATATTTTAGGTAGAAATAGTTTCACCAACCATCTTGATTTTTCCCAGACTGAGTTGTTTCTGGGACATGAGACTTTTAGAGCTAAAAGTGACACAGTCCCAGGGAAACCAGAACAATTGGTCACCAAGGTAGAGAGGATTTTATGAACAATGACACCAAATCATGAGGATATATCATCTGTGGAGGAACTTAAAGCAGTTTAGTGTTACAGGAACATAAAATTCATGGGAGTGATTAGAAATGAGCCTGCAGAATTAAGTAGGGACCAGATATAGGTCTTGCAAATAATACTGATTTTCTTTTTTTAATTTCCCACTTATTTTGCTAAAATTTTCCAAAAATATCTTCACAAATTGCAGTTAATACAGCATATTCCCAACTCACCTCCTGATGGTCTCATCCTAAAAAAGGCCAAGGCTACTCCATAGCTGCCTGACATGAGGCGGGTAGTAAGCAGGAGAAAAAGTAGTAAATGAAAACAGGTTTTCTTAATTGATTGCAGTATAAACACTTTATGATTTCAAAGTTTGCAAAAACAACAGACCAGGTGAACATGTGGCTAGGGCTCCTTCCAGGGCCTCAGAAAAGAACCATGCCTTTGAGGGGCTCTGAAGTGTCAGTTTTACTAGTTTCACACAGTAAGTCCACCTTTGTGTCCCCTACTATAGAGACTACCTGTTTTAAGGTTTCCAGAGGAGGGAAACCCTCCTTTCTTCTACTGGAGTTGGGGTGGGGGGCAGTCTCCCAGTGAAATGGAGTTGGGGAGGAGAATTAGGGTTCTAACTTACTCAAACAGCTTTCAACCAGTCTTCCTTATCTTAGCACTCAGCTTCACCCCCATTTACAGAGGACCCTGGTGCCACCAATCCTGTTTACTTTGATACCAACCTTACAACTACAATAGCTTATATAAATTATGTTCTTATGCCCCTTCGTCTCCCCATCATTATGTAGTTCTTGTCACAAATTGAATGTTTATACATTATGAATTCCAAACCATTTCAATCTCATTACATTTTATGCATTTGCCTTTTAGATCCTGTAGGAAGTAAAAAGTGGAGTTATAAATCAAAAATAACAACAGTGTTGGTATTTACTCATGTCGTTTGTTTATCTGGGAGTGTCTTAATTTCTCCCTCATTTTTGAAAGACAGTTCTGCTCGATACAGAATTCTTGGCTGGCAGTTTTTGCTTTCAACACTTTAAATATGTCTTCCCACTGCCTTCTTGCCTCCATAGTTTCTGATGAGAAATCAGCACTTAACCTTATTGAGCTGCCCTTGTATGTGACACATTGCCTCTCTCTTGTGGCTTTCAGAATTCTCCCTTTGGCGTTCAGTAGTCTGATTATAATATGGCACTGTATGGATCTATTTGGGTTTATTCTGTTTGGAGTTTTTTGAGCATCTTGGATGTGTATATTTATGTCTTTCATTAAATTAGGGAAGTCTATAGCAATTATTTCTTTGAATATTCTCCCTGCCTCTTTCTCTCTTTCTCCTCCTTCTGGGGCTCTCACAATGCAAATATTGGTTTGCTTGATGGTGTCCCATAGGTTCCTCAGGCTCTGTTCACTTTTCCTCATTCTTTCCTCTTTCTTCACCTCAGACAGATGATTTCAATTGTCTTATCTTCAAGTTCAATGGTTTCTTCTGCCATTCCAGTCTTCTGTTGAACCCCTCTAAGGAAATTTCTGTTACTGTAGTCTTCAGTTCTGTTCACATTGTGAGAGGACTGCTCAGGTGGAAAAGCAGCTCTGGCCCCCAGGTAGACCATAGCTCCATTCCATTTTGTTCATTTTCTTCCATATATCTTCATTTCAGCATCCCCAGTCTTTCCTACCTATATCCTTTCTCCTTAAAGAGAATAAACCGGATTAAATCAGCTCAGGGAAAGGGATCTTTTTTCTTTCTTTCTTTCTTTTTTTTTAATTACAGAAGTTGTAGGTTTACAGAAAACTCATGAATAAAATACAGAGTTCCCATATACTACCCTATTATTAACACCTAAGGCAAGGGATCTTATATTCATCCTACCAGTTAACATTTGGAACTTGCAGCCCAGTCTGCATGCTAATCTTCCTATAGGCCTGTTCTTGTTCCTTCTTTCTCATATCCTGCCTGAATTTGCCAGCCCTCACACCAGTTTAATATATCCTAGTGGGATATTTTGGACATTTTTTCTGCTAATATATAGTTTTTAACTTAGGGTTCACTGTTGGTACAGTGTAGTTCTATGGATTTAAAAAAATTTTATTCTGTTTTTATATTATTACAGAATAAATGTGAAATATTATTATGTTTTTATACCATATTCTTTCTATGAAGATGGGATTGTATTTATCTCCAGTGCTCAGAGCGATGCCTGGCACATAATAGGTATCAGTAAATATTTGTTGAATATATTAATTCTGGTGATAAAATGCATGATCAAAGAGAGCAGTAGCATAGTATATATATAAAGATCATTGGAAACATACGACAACATGGATGAACCTTGAGGACATAATGCTAAGCGAAATAAGCCAGGCACAAAAAGAGAAATATTATATGCTACCACTAATGTGAACTTTGAAAAATGTAAAACAAATGGCTTATAATGTAGAATGTAGGGGAACTAGCAATAGAGAGCAATTAAGGAAGGGGGAACAATAATCCAAGAAGAACAGATAAGCTATTTAACGTTCTGGGGATGCCCAGGAATGACTATGGTCTGTTAATTTCTGATGGATATAGTAGGAACAAGTTCACAGAAATGTTGCTATATTAGGTAACTTTCTTGGGGTAAAGTAGGAACATGTTGGAAGTTAAGCAGTTATCTTAGGTTAGTTGTCTTTTTCTTACTCCCTTGTTGTGGTATCTTTGAAATGTTCTTTTATTGTATGTTTGTTTTCTTTTTAACTTTTTTTTTCATACAGTTGATTTAAAAAAGAAGGGAAAGTTAAAAAAAAAAAAAAAAAACAAGGAAAAAAAAAAGATGTAGTGCCCCCTTGAGGAGCCTGTGGAGAATGCAGGGGTATTCGCCTACCCCACCTCCATGGTTGCTAACATGACCACAGACATAGGGGACTGGTGGTTTGATGGGTTGGGCCCTCTACCACAGGTTTTACCCTTGGGAAGACGGTTGCTGCAAAGGAGAGGCTAGACCTCCCTATGGTTGTGCCTAAGAGCCTCCTCCCGAATGCCTCTTTGTTGCTCAGATGTGGCTCTGTCTCTCTAGCTAAGCCAGCTTGAAAGGTGAAATCACTGCCCTCCCCCCTACGTGGGATCAGACACCCAGGGGAGTGAATCTCCCTGGCAACGTGGAATATGACTCCCGGGGAGGAATGTAGACCTGGCATCGTGGGACGGAGAACATCTTCTTGACCAAAAGGGGGATGTGAAAGGAAATGAAATAAGCTTCAGTGGCAGAGAGAATCCAAAAGGAGCCGAGAGGTCACTCTGGTGGGCACTCTTACGCACACTTTAGACAACCCTTTTTAGGTTCTAAAGAATTGGGGTAGCTGGTGGTGGATACCTGAAACTATCAAACTACATCCCAGAACCCATGAATCTCGAAGACAGTTGTATAAAAATGTAGCTTATGAGGGGTGACAAGGGGATTGGGAAAGCCATAAGGACCACACTCCACTTCATCTAGTTTATGGATGGATGAGTAGAAAAATAGGGGAAGGAAACAAACAGACAAAGGTACCCAGTGTTCTTTTTTACTTCAATTGCTCTTTTTCACTCTAATTATTATTCTTGTTATTCTTGTGTGTGTGCTAATGAAGGTGTCAGGGATTGATTTGGGTGATGAATGTACAACTATGTAATGGTACTGTGAACAATCAAAAGTACGATTTGTTTTGTATGACTGCGTGGTATATGAATATATCTCAATAAAATGAAGATTTAAAAAAAAAAAAAAAAAAAAAAGACATAATGCTGAGCAAAATAAGCCAGGCACAAAAAGAGAGATATTGTATGTTACCACTAATGTGAATTCTGTGAAAAATGTACAATGTTTTATACTGTAGAATGTAGGGGACCTAGAGATACCAATTAGTGGAGGGGGAATGATAATCTAATAAGAACAGATAAACTATGGAGGGTAATCTCAAGGTTATGGGAATGCTCAGGAATGATTATGGTTTGTAAACTTTCTTGGATATAGTAAGATCATGTTGGAAGCAATAGAGTTATTTTAGGTTTTTTTTTCTCTTATTCCATTGTTTTCTTAGGGGTTGTTAATTTTCTTGGGGTAGGGTAGGAACATGTTGGAAGCAATGTAGTTATTTTAGATTATTTGTTTTTCTTACTCCTCTGTTTGGACATGGTTTATTAATTTTCTTGGGGTATGGTAGGAACATATTGGAAGCAAAGTAGTTATTTTAGGTTATTTGTTTTCCTTAATCCATTGCTTTGTTTGAAATGTTGTGGGGTTTTTTTGGTTGTTGTTTGCCTGTTTGTTTTTAATTTTTTGATAAACAAAGTTAAAAAATTGAAAAAAAATCAGTAGAAAAATGGGAGTAAAAACTAAATGACAAATAGGGTGGGATGGGGGGATGGTTTGGGTATTCTCTTTTCACTTTTAGTTTTTATTCTTATTCTGATTCTTTCTGATGTAAGGAAAATGTTCAGAAATAGATTGTGGTGATGAACGCATAACTATATGATCATACTGTGAACAGTTGATTGTATACAATGGATGACTGTATGGTTTATGAATATATTTCAATAAAACTGAATTAAAAAAAAAAAAAAAAAAGATCATTGGGAGTTAGGAAACTTGTGTTCTAGTCCTGCCATAAAACACCTGGTGGTCTCTGACAAGTCATTTCCTCTTTCCCTTTCCCCTTGTGTTGGGCTTCAGTTTCTTCATAGGTATAGCAGTGAAGTTTCTTATGTTAATGGAATACAGTAAGTAGAGCATTAATATACAGTTGGGACTTCTTTAGCAGTTTGAGTTCTTCAGTAGTTTCGGTGTATATAACAATTTTCTTGAAATATAGACAATTTTCCTAGCTTCATAAGCGACTTAACCATAAGATTGTGCTTATTTTTAGATTAATTAAACTGAAATAAAAAAACTTGAAGTCTAAATTCATCTTATCAACTGTCTTGTAATTTTTAGACCGTATACCCTTTTAGAGAAACTGAAAAAGAGAAAAAGAAGAGTTACCTAAGTATAATCATTATGTTTACACTTATGAATCAATTGATTTGGCAGATCCCATTGATGTAATATGAATATATCTTAATGGACAGAGTAAAGATATTTAATACTAGAGGCGATTTTTTCTCACAATTGAACTTTGAATATTTTTGTTTAAATTGAAATATTTTGGTTCTCTGCTACATTTGAAGTTTCTTTTAGTACAAGTGTACAATATTCCAGGTATTCACTTCATCTTATTGAATGATATTGAGACAGAAGTGCTTTTGTAATCACCCATCAGTAGTGATTTATTTAGCATCTGCTTTGTGCTCAGCACTGTATATTCACCCATTTCATTAATTCTTTTCAGAAAGGCAAGAAGAGAAACTGAAGAATAACAACAGAGATCTGTCAATGGTAGGAGTCCTAAATATAACTTCATGGTAAACCACATAATGTTTTTTATCTAAAGACTCTGATTTGCATCAAGTACATCGCACTTACCTTTTCGGAAATTTATAGCCTTTGCAGGCTATAAATAGTATCATGGGTGTTCCTGACCAAATGAAAGTAAAAATATGCTATTATTTAATAGCTTTGTTTTAATAATATGAAGAACCTTTTAGACTGGCTCAGAGGTTATAATTTGTCCCCTTCACACATTTCTTGCTTAGTTTCCTTCTTGTATTTTCTAACAAAGTACTTGATCTTTTTTTTCTTCCTTATTTAATGCTGAATGAATCCTTGGCTGTATGTTGACGTCCGTAATCCAATTATAGGAGTTGGAATATCATAGATGCCTTTTATTATTCATTTTTTGTTCTTTAAGAGACCTTTTAAAACAAATGGAAGTTAAATCCCATTAAGAAACAAAAATACCCTATTGGGCCTTCAAAACAATCAACTAAAATGTCACTATGATTCCACAGGAAGAGGAACCGTTATTTCAAGAAAACATGTCCTTAATAGATCAGAGAAATAAAGAATTCCAACTTAAAAAAAAAAAGTAAGGAAAGGTTATTTCATTACCTTTTTACTTATTTTTAAAGAGTAAGGTTTAGTCAAGCATGTCTTTCTAAGGCATAGAGAGACTAATGATGTGGCTTGACTAATTTAATACTTAACTTTAAATTTAATACAGGACATCTGAACTGTGCAACAGTTCTTTTTCACTTACTGAGAGACCTTGCTATATTTCTTTACCTTTTCTGTCTTGAAATTCTTATGAGTTATTTTATAATTTATGATATTATAATTTAGGAGTGCATATTTTTTAAAAAATAACTTTTCTGTGGACACAATTAATACATGTTTACCGTAGTAAATTTGGAAATTACAGAAGGAGGAAGAGATGAACATTGCCCATAAACCAACCCTCCAGAAATAACTGTTAATTTTATATCCTTATAATCTTTTATTTATATGTTTATGTTGTATGTAATTAATAAAGGAATTAGTTGCAAGTGCCAGAATACGTAACAGTGGTTTAAACAGATAAAAGTTTCTTTTTCTTGTTCAAGAAGACAAGTCCAGAGGTTGGTAGTCCTGGGCTGGTACAGCAGCTCCTACATGCCAGTAAGGATCCAGGCTTTTCCATCCTTAGCGTAAGGCTTTTGTCCTCATGGTTGTGTGATGGCTGCTTCATCTCCAGGTATTACATTCTTCATTCCAGGCAAGAAGAATGATCAAAAGGTGTAAGGAGATACCTGCCAATTTTGTCCCTTTTCAAAGCCCCATTCCTCATTGGCCAGAATTGGGTCATGTGGCCACCCGCCTACTGTTCATCAGAATATGGCAAGGAGAAGAAGGATTGGAGATGGAGGGATGGTTAGCCAACAATCAACTTTTTGTTAAGGAGTGCCTTTAAAAAATGGCATGAAAACAAAGCTTTTGGGATATGCTGTAGTAGCAGTTTCCTTTAGTGTGAAATGACAGTTTGCTGGTTCTCTTGCAGGTTCGAATGAAATCCATGTTTGCAATTGGCTTTTGTTTTACTGCCCTAATGGGAATGTTCAATTCCATGTGAGTATCCTTTTATATGGTTTTATCTATTACTCTATACGTTGGGAGTTGAGGAGATGGTGTGGAGCATGCAGTTAACTTTTTTTGGTAAAATTTTATTTTGATATAATTTCAAACTTATAGAAAAGTATTAGTATAGTAAAAGAATAGTATTAGTATATCTGTTGTCTGCATACACAGTTCTTAATATTTTGTCCCATTTTGCTTTATCTCTCATTTGCACATTTTCTCACTCTTTCTTCTCTGCATATCATATGTATATGTTAATACATTATTCATATATTTTTCTGAATCATCTGAGAGTATGTTGTAGGAATCATGCCCCTTTATTCAAAACTCTTTCAGTGCATATTTCCTAGGAACAAGTACATTCTCTTACATAATCTCAGTACGGTTATCAAAATCAAGGAAATTGGGAGACTGCGGCATGTGGCTGCGGGCTGCAGGTGGGTCCATGGAGACTGACCTGGGGCTGCCATGAGCCTCCTGGCTGTGCCCCACAACCTGCAGCTGCTGCCCAGTCAGAGGGCCTGGCCCATGTTCTGAGTAGAGACCAGAAAATGATGACATCTGAATACCAAGTCCAAGAAAGGACAAAAGTTCTGAAAGTTAAAACAAAAGTGGCTGATAAAGAGAATGCCAGTAGACCTACAGAGAGCAAAAATAAGGGTGGAAAAAGATTGTATTCCTTTAAAACCTTTTAATGACTTAACCAATTCATCTATACCAGTTGATACATGTAATTTTGAGGATAATAATCAAACTCTTCAGTTGTTGCCAATTAAAGATGATAAATGGTAAAAACAACCAAATGACTGCTGAAAAACCGAAGCAAGATGCTACCAACAGTCCCAAGAAACCTGTGCTGCTGGGATCTAATCGTGGCCAAATTGTTCAGTCTAAGGTTAATTCATTTAGAAAACCTCTTCAAGTTAAAGATGCGACTTCTGCTACAACCCAGAAACTTTCATCTCCTCTCTCTCTGAACTCACAGAGCCTCAGCCTATAAACACCAGCAGTATAATAGTGAAAGTAATACCACCACAAACAGAACTGCCACACAATTTGTGAGCACTGTGTGACAGGACAGACAGCTTGTGCGACTTCTATTAGAAGTCACTACAGTAATAGCCAGGACAAGGTGAAACAGGGCATCAACAGAACTTCTGCCAACGTTACAGTCCAGAAAGGGCCTACTGGGAAGGGATTACTACAGTAAAAAACAGATTTATCTACTGTCAAAATCAGTTCTTCTCAGGACACAAAAAGAAATGAGACATCATCAAGAAACCTGGCTTCTGAATTAGAACCAGGCCAACCTCATCTTCTAACACCAAACTGATAGAAAAGTCCAAAACTATTGACCAGCAAAGAAGTACTGCAGCCCAAGCAACCTTTGTTAGATCGCCTCAGCCCAAAGAAACTGCAGAGGAGAGAAAATCCATCTAACTGAGTGGAAAGCTGGCAAAGGGAGAGTTCTGAAAAGGTCTCCTAGCTCCGTACTTACATAGCGAGAACCTGAAGGACAAAATGAAAACCCTGTTGGGTCTTTCTGGACTACCATGGCAGAAGAAGATGAGCAGAGACTATTTACTAAAAAAGTAAACGACATTTTCTGAATGCTTGAACCTGATTAATGAGGGATGCCCAAAAGAGAAAATATTGGCCACACTGAATGACCTGGTTAAAATATTCCAGATGTCAAAAAACTTGTTAAATATTGGATATGTCGTGCACGTCTTGAACCAATCACAAATCCTATTGAAAATATTATCACAGTCTATGAATCTATGAGAAAGCCTTTCTGTCAGGGGCCCAGCCTATTGAAGAGATGTAACATGCAATTGTAGATATCCTAACACTGAAGAGTCAAGAAGAAGTTAATTCTGGAGAAAAGACTGAGGCTTGTGTAGCCATGGAACAAATCCAAGAAGTCAACACTGAAAACACAGGTGTTAACATAGAGTCAGGAAAACTGGAAATGGAAAACAAACAACCTAGAAATGTGGTATTTCAAGATTGTGAAAAGGAACAAAAGGACAAAACGTAAGAGCCCATCAGTGATGTTAAAACCCCCAATAAAGAAACTAGAGCGAGTTTTATGAATAAAGTGTTTCCACTACATCATACTTGCAAAGTGTGAAAAAGAAGATGTAGTTTGATGAAACAAACTCTACATTTATAGAGCTGAAGTTTCTAACGCCAGTGAGATGTTCTCCACATCTTCAAGAGAATAATTCCAGATTGCCAGATTGGCTAAAAGACCATTATCCGTGTGTGTCTTCACTGGAACAGTTAGCAGAATTGGAAAGTGAAACAGATACTTTTGTCTGTTATTCTAATACAGTGCTTGGCAGGATGTACTCAGGGTCTGAAACAGCAGAGGAGAAATAAAGCTCAGATAAGGAAGGGGGTTTTAATATAAATACAGCTGCATCATCAGAAACTGAGATGTTCTAGATAAATTTTATATGAAAGCAGGTTCTTTGTGGTAAGAAGGAAAAGGTGCTAAATTTTGTGGATATTAGAAACTTTAAAGCTAGCCTGACTTCCCTTCTTAGTTAAAATTTCAACTTCCATAGCTTCGTTTGATGTAGTTTATAGGCTATTAGAATGGAGTTGGGGATGAAATATATAATATTTAATAACTGTCATTCTAGTTTTGGTAGCATTTCTAAAATAACTAATAGTTAAACTTGTTTTCTTCTACATGATATAAAAACTTTACTATTAAATCATGTCCCTTGAAACATGGCCGTTATATACAGTAAGCTTTCTCTTCTCCTCAAACATAAATACCCCCAATAAAATTGTTCTGTAAAGTCCTGAAGTAATACGTAGCATTGGTAGATACATATGTCATCTACCAACCCTTTACAGTTCCAAATAAGTGATTTTTCTTTGAAAAAAGATTAGTTTTAAAACAAATGAATGTGATAGAAGATCACATATTTCATCTTTTATGTTCATTCCTTTTTTTTTAGTAGCAGATAACTTTGTTCTATAAACTGTCTTTTGTTTTGGAGAGTAGGACTTTTATTTTTTATTAACTGTGTACCTAATATGCATCCAGTAAATTAAAATACCTGTAAAAAATCAAATTTAATTTTTGATGGCATATAATTACATAATAACATTTTCACCTTCTTAATATTGAAGATGTTTTATGTACAAGGCAAAGGTTTAGACATTATAGAGCCTCTAAAAAGAGTTTAATATGTTCCCTCTATTCTTTTAAGTTGCTTACTAGCATTTTGCTTCAAAACAAAGATAGTTATATAAAGATGTCTTGCTTTTAAAAGACTCTTAACAACTATAATCTTATTTAATGATAAGGTAAGTTACTGTTGTCTAAACTAACACATAGCAGACCTGAGTAATTGTGGAACTGCTTTTGACAGAAGTTGGGAAAAATAATCAAGATGACAGCCATTTATTACCTTTTCAGAGCTAACCTGGACCTTCTTATATGTATCAAAATTTCACTGCTTCCCTCCTTGTTTTCCCTTCTTTCCTCCTCTTCCTCTCCCCCTTTCTTTGTCTTTCCCTCTCCCTGTGTATCCTTCCCTCCCCGCTGTGCCCACTGTGCGCCAGGGATTTGTGCTAGGTATCAAAATACAACAAATAAGATATGGCCTCCACCTTCAGTAGTATCAAAATTTTATAGGAAGAAAAATATAGGAAAAAAAACAGTAAGTTGAGGGATGTTATAATAGAAATATGCATGAAGTACGGTAGGTGAACTAGAAGGAGGGGTCATTTTAACTTAAGTGGGGAAATTAAAAAGTGCTTTCTAGCAGAGGTAATCTGGGAATCCAAAATGGTTTTTATGCAAAACATCTACTTATTATTAGCATCAGGACTTTAGAGCTGGAAGGGACCTTTGGAAGATTAAATAACTTGTTCAAAGTATGTAAAAGTCCCAAGATTTTCATCCTATAATTGTAAACCCAATACTTTTTTTCACTCTGCCATGGTTTTTCTGATTTCTTGGTACAAGTCACCATGAGTTACCAGGCAAACCAAACACCAAAAGGTTTTATAGTTAACTTGTAAGCTTCATTGGTACAACTCAGACGACTCAAATGCTGTTCTTAACCTTGTCTTATTCTGGACAGTATAGCAATGTCTACGTACACATCTGTTCTTTTTCTAGTTGATGCTTAATTTATTTTTCTTATACTTCTGGTTTTTAAATAATATTTTAGAAATTAATACATTTATTTATAGTAAGCAAATCTTTTGTTCATTTTAGTTAGATTTTAAGCTGTTTTTGTCTTTGGAGGTTTTAAAAAGAAAACTGAATTTTCTTGTACTTCAGTGTCCACTGACTTGAGGATTTGTGTAAAGAATACGTTTCTTGATATTTGAGTGCCGATTTGCTTGCAGTGCAGTACACTAAGATTTTATTCCTTAGTGTTAGGAATAGATGAGTTCTAATGAAATAACCTGGGTAAGAAATAACTGTGGCAAAAAAAAAAAAAAAAGAAAGAAATAACTCTGGCAGCTTCTACCAGTAGTAATTCAGCTATACACACACACACACACATAATATATATATTTTCATGTACTTCTTTTTCTTAGTATTGTTTGTGAATATATTACAGTAAACAGTCTTCTCATCTTCCCTGACATACACACTCCCACTCACGTATTCACACACATGCTAATTAAGTCTGAATGACTGCTCTATGGAAAGGGCATCTATTTTAAAATATAATTTCCTCCAAAGCCTTATTTTGTTCCCTAGGTGGCTATATCTTATTACATTTTTTCCCTGTGATTATTAACATAAAACATTCTTATTGGAAAATTTCCAATAATCCATTAAAGTATAAAATAGAAATTAAAAACCACTCTACCTGACCCCAAAATGGTGCACATCCTTCAAGATTTGTACTTTAGGCAAATGTGAAACATTTGTTTACTTAAATTTTTATATACAAGAATGGTTGTTTTGTAACCTGCTTTAGTTACATAATTGTGATAATGTTTTTAATACAATACATATAATGATTGTATTGGATATGTGTACAATACATGTAGCTCTTAGACATTCTTTTTTAATGTCTATATTATTCCGTTGAATGGACATACTCTAATTTATATAATTAATTCTCTGTTAATCTTCATATAGAATATTTTCAGGTAGTATGTACACTAATGTATACTTACTGTGTCCTTAGAATATATCCTAGAAGTAGTGCTTGGGTGAAATATTGATACAAATTGCTTGCTCTCTAGAAAGGTTTCATTAATTTATATTTTTAGATTTTTGTTACCAGTACTTAAGAAAGGAATCTTTCTCCATATCCCTGCCTCTCTGGGAATTATGTATCTATTTAATATTTGCCAATCCAATACTTGAAAAATAATAATTTATTTTTAAATTGGCATTTCTTTGATTACTTGTGAGGTCTAGCACCCTTTCATATATTTTTATATTTTCCATTTCTAAATTTTTAGCTTGTGTCGTTTTCCCTTTTATTTATTTATTTTTGGTGTTTGCTTTTTATTTTTCTTATTTATAACAGCTCTATGTATTGAGGATATGAGACCCCCTTTTGGTGATATATGAAAAATATTCATTTTTATGTTAAATCTGTTATTTTTTTCCATTATATAAGCAGTGGCTTCCTCATTACAAGCTATAGAAAGATGTTTTGTATTTAAGTCTTTGTTTCATCTGTAATTTATTTTAGTTGTTGGTTTCCAACTTTACCAAATTCTTAGCCATTGTAATACCAGGTAGTAAATAAATCATCTTTTCCCTGATGATTTGAAATAACTTGTTTGTCATATATTAATAGCTCCCTAAAGTCTATTCATTGGGTCTTAACCAGAAGTGTGCATCAAAATCACATATGGAGCTTTTGAAAACAATTGTCTTAAAAGAAGTAAAGGGCATCCAGATTGCCATGGAAAAAGTAAAACTATCTCTGTTCGCAGATTACATGATCCTATAGATAGAAAATGCTGAAGACTACAAGAAACCACTAAATTAATAGATGAATTCAGCAAAGTGGCAGGGTACAAGATCAACATGCAGAAATGAATGGTGTTCCTATACCCCAACAATGAAAAATCCAGAAAGGAAATCAAGCAGACAATTCCATTTATAATAGTATCTTCAAAACACAATAACTAAGAATAAATTTAACCAAGGATATAAAGGACTTATATGTGGAAAACCATAGATATTACTGAAAGAAATTTTAAAAGACCTAAATAAATGGAAAGATACTCTGTGCTCATGGATTAGCCTTACAATCCATAAATGTCAATACTACCCAAAGCAATTTACAGATTCAATGCAGTCACAATCAAAATTCCAATAGCATTCTTCACTGAAATGGAAAAGTTAATCATCAAATTCATAAGTGAGGGCAAGGGACCTCAAATAGCCAGACCTTCTTGATAAAGAAGAACAAAGTTGGAGGACTCATACTTCCCAATTTCAAAATTAATTATTACAAAGCTACAGTAATGAAAACAATGTGGTACTGGTACAAGGACATACATACCAGTGGAATAGAATCAAGAGTTCAGAAATAAATCCACACATCTTTAGCCAATTGATTTTGTTGTTGTTGTTGTAACCTTGTAGCATGTATTTTTTTTAAATTCAGTTTTATTGAGATATATTCACATACCATACAGTCATCCATAGTGTACAATTGTTGTTCACAGTACCATCATATAGTTGTGTATTCATCACCACAGTCAATTTTTGAACATTTTCATTACTCCAAAAAAATAAAAATAAAAATAAGTATAAAAATAAAAGTAAAAAAGAATACTTAAAACATTCCATCCCCCATCCCACCCTATTTTTCATTTAATTTTTGTTCCCATATTTCTACTCATCTGTTCAACTCATGAAGCGAGTATGAGTCACAAGGTTCACACAATCACACATTCACACCGTGTAAGCTACATAGTTATACACTCATCTTCTAGCCAATTGATTTTTGACAGAAGTTCCAAATTCACCAAATGAGGGAAGAATAGTCTCTTCAACAAATAATGCTGAGAAAATTGGATATCCACATGCAAAAGAATTAAAGTGGACCCCACCTCACACAGTTTACAAAAATTAACTCAAAATGGATCAATGTTTATATATGTTACCAGAATAAAAAATTTTAAAAACCATAAAAATAAACCACACAAAGAATGAAGCCTAATGTAAACTATGGACTATAGGTAATAGTATAATTATAATAATACTGCTCTATCGACTGTAATAAAGATACCACACCAATGCAAAATATTAATAATAGGTAATAATAATAGGGAAAGGAAGAGGGGAGTATATAGGAAATCTATACTTCCTTTATGATTTTTCTGTAAACATAGAACTGCTCTAAAAAGAAAAATGATCAGTGCTTTAAATACAAATGCAAAAAACTATAAAACTGCTAAAGACAACAAGGAAATAGCTTCAGGACCTTGTATTAGGCAGTGGCTGCCTAGACTTTATTCCAAAAGCATTAGTAACAAAAGACAAAAATAAATGAATTGGCCTTCACCAAAATTAAAAATTTATGTGATCAAAGGACATTATTAAGAAAGTGAAGTGACAGCCAACAGAATGGGAGAAAATATTTGGAAACCATACATTTGATAAGGGTTTAATATCCTGGTGTGCCGGTTTGGATGTATTATGTTCCCCTCCAAAGCCATGTTTTTTTTTTTTTTTTTTTTTTTTTTTTAATCTTCATTTTATTGAGATATATTCACATACCATGCAGTCATACAAAACAAATCGTACTTTCGATTGTTTACAGTACCATTACGTAGTTGTACATTCATCACCTAAATCAATCCCTGACACCTTCATTAGCACACACACAAAAATAACAGGAATAATAATTAGAGTGAAAAAGAGCAATTGAAGTAAAAAAGAACACTGGGTACCTTTGTCTGTTTGTTTCCTTCCCCTATTTTTCTACTCATCCATCCATAAACTAGACGAAGTGGAGTGTGGTCCTTATGGCTTTCCCAATCCCCTTGTCACCCCTCATAAGCTACATTTTTATACAACTGTCTTCGAGATTCATGGGTTCTGGGTTGTAGTTTGATAGTTTCAGGTATCCACCACCAGCTACCCCAATTCTTTAGAACCTAAAAAGGGTTGTCTAAAGTGTGCGTAAGAGTGCCCACCACAGTGACCTCTCGGCTCCTTTTGGATTCTCTCTGCCACTGAAGCTTATTTCATTTCCTTTCACATCCCCCTTTTGGTCAAGAAGATGTTCTCCGTCCCACGATGCCAGGTCTACATTCCTCCCCGGGAGTCATATTCCACGTTGCCAGGGAGATTCACTCCCCTGGGTGTCTGATCCCACGTACGGGGGAGGGCAGTGATTTCACCTTTCAAGTTGGCTTAGCTAGAGAGACAGGGCCACATCTGAGCAACAAAGAGGCATTCGGGAGGAGGCTCTTAGGCACAACCATAGGGAGGCCTAGCCTCTCCTTTGCAGCAACCGTCTTCCCAAGGGTAAAACCTATGGTAGAGGGCCCAACCCATCAAACCACCAGTCCCCTATGTCTGTGGTCATGTTAGCAACCATCGAGGTGGGGTAGGCCAATACCCCTGCATTCTCTACAGGCTCCTCAAGGGGGCACTACATCTTTTTTTTTTCCCTTGTTTTTCTTTTTTTTTTTTTTTTTAACTTTCCCTTCTTTTTTAAATCAACTGTATGAAAAAAAAGTTAAAAAGAAAACAAACATACAATAAAAGAACATTTCAAAGAGACCATAACAAGGGAGTAAGAAAAAGACAACTAACCTAAGATAACTGCTTAACTTCCAACATGTTCCTACTCTACCCCAAGAAAGTTACATAATATAGCAACATTTCTGTGAACTTGTTCCTACTATATCCATCAGAAATTAACAGACCATAGTCATTCCTGGGCATCCCCAGAACGTTGAATAGCTTATCTGTTCTTCTTGGATTATTGTTGCCCCTTCCTTAATTGCTCTCTATTGCTAGTTCCCCTACATTCTACATTATAAGCCATTTGTTTTACATTTTTCAAAGTTCACATTAGTGGTAGCATATAATATTTCTCTTTTTGTGCCTGGCTTATTTCGCTCAGCATTATGTCTTCAAGGTTCATCCATGTTGTCATATGTTTCACGAGATCGTTCCTTCTTACTGCCACGTAGTATTCCATCGTGTGTATATACCACATTTTATTTATCCACTCATCTGTTGAAGGACATTTGGGTTTCCATCTCTTGGCAATTGTGAATAATGCTGCTATGAACATTGGTGTGCAGATATCTGTGTTCGTGTCACTGCTTTCCGATCTTCCGGGTATATACCGAGAAGTGCAATCGCTGTATCGAATGGTAACTCTGTATCTAGTTTTCTAAGGAACTGCCAGACTGACTTCCAGAGTGGCTGAACCATTATACAGTCCCACCAACAATGAATAAGAGTTCCAATTTCTCCACATCTCCTCCAGCATTTGTAGTTTCCTGTTTGTTTAATGGCAGCCATTCTAACCAGTGTGAGATGGTATCTCATTGTGGTCTTAATTTGTATCTCTCTAATAGCTAGTGAAGCTGAACATTTTTTCATGTGTTTCTTGGCCATTTGTATTTCCTCTTCAGAGAACTGTCTTTTCATATCTTTTGCCCATTTTATAATTGGGCTGTCTGTACTATTGTCATTGAGTTGTAGGATTTCTTTATATATGCAAGATATCAGTCTTTTGTCAGATACATGGTTTCCAAAAATTTTTTCCCATTGAGTTGACTGCCTCTTTACCTTTTCGAGAAATTCCTTTGAGGTGCAGAAACTTCTAAGCTTGAGGAGTTCCCATTTATCTATTTTTTCTTTTGTTGCTTGTGCTTTGGGTGTAAAGTCTAGAAAGTGGCCGCCTAATACAAGGTCTTGAAGATGTTTTCCTACATTATCTTCTAGGAGTTTTATGGTACTTTCTTTTATATTGAGATCTTTGGTCCATTTTGAGTTAATTTTTGTGTAGGGGGTGAGGTAGGGGTCCTCTTTCATTCTTTTGGATACGGATATCCAACTCTCCCAGCCCCATTTGTTGAAAAGACCATTATGACTCAGTTCAGTGACTTTGGGGGCCTTATCAAAGATCAGTCGGCCATAGATCTGAGGGTCTATCTCTGAATTCTCAGTTCGATTCCATTGATCTATATGTCTATCTTTGTGCCAGTACCATGCTGTTTTGGCAACTGTGGCTTTATAATAAGCTTCAAAGTCAGGGAGTGTAAGTCCTCCCACTTCGTTTTTCTTTTTTAGAGTGTCTTTAGCAATTCGAGGCATCTTCACTTTCCAAATAAATTTGATAACTAGCTTTTCCAAGCCTGCAAAGTAGGTTGTTGGAATTTTGATTGGGATTGCATTGAATCTGTAGATGAGTTTGGGTAGAATTGACATCTTAATGACATTTATCCTTCCTATCCATGAACATGGAATATTTTTCCATCTTTTAAGGTCCCCTTCTATTTCTTTTAGTAGAGTTATGTAGTTTTCTTTGTATAGGTCTTTTACATCTTTGGTTAAGTTTATTCCTAGGTACTTGATTTTTTTAGTTGCTATTGAAAATGGTATCTTTTTCTTGAGTGTCTCTTCAGTTTGTTCATTTCTAGCATATAGAAACATTACTGACTTATGTGCATTAATCTTGTATCCCGCTACTTTGCTAAATTTGTTTATTAGCTCTAGTAGCTGTATCGTCGATTTCTCAGGGTTTTCTAGATATAAGATCATATCATCTGCAAACAATGACAGTTTTACTTCTTCTTTTCCAGTTTGGATGCCTTTTATTTCTTTGTCTTGCCGGATTGCCCTGGCTAGCACTTCCAGCACAATGTTGAATAACAGTGGTGACAGCGGGCATCCTTGTCTTGTTCCTGATCTTAGAGGGAAGGCTTTCAGTGTCTCACCATTGAGTACTATGCTGGCTGTGGGTTTTTCATATATGCTCTTTATCATGTTGAGGAAATTTCCTTCAATTCCTACCTTTTGAAGTGTTTTTATCAAAAAGGGATGTTGGATTTTGTCAAATGCTTTTTCAGCATCTATTGAGATGATCAATTGATTTTTCCCTTTTGACTTGTTAATGTGTTGTAATACATTGATTGATTTTCTTATGTTGAACCATCCTTGCATGCCTGGAATGAACCCCACTTGGTCATGGTGTATGATTTTTTTAATGTGTCTTTGGATTCGATTTGCAAGTATTTTTTTGAGGATTTTTGCATCTATATTCATTAAGGAGATTGGCCGGTAGTTTTCCTTTTTTGTAGTATCTTTGCCTGGTTTTGGTATTAGATTGATGTTAGCTTCATAAAATGAGTTAGGTAGTGTTCCATTTTCTTCAATGTTTTGAAAGAGTTTGAGTAAGATGGGTGTCAGTTCTTTCTGGAAAGTTTGGTAGAATTCCCCTGTGAAGCCATCTGGCCCTGGGCATTTATTTGTGGGAAGCTTTTTTGATGACTGATTGGATCTCTTTGCTTGTGATGGGTTGGTTGAGGTCTTCTATTTCTTCTCTGGTCAGTCTAGGTTGTTCATATGTTTCCAGGAAATTGTCCATTTCTTCTACATTATCCAGTTTGTTGCCATACAGTTGTTCATAATATCCTCTTATAATTTTTTTTAATTTCTTCAGGATCTGCAGTTATGTCACCTTTTTCATTCATTATTTTGTTTATATGGGTCTTCTCTCTCTTTGATTTTGTCAGTCTAGCTAGGGGCTTGTCAATCTTGTTGATCTTCTCAAAGAACCAACTTTTTTTTTTTTTTTTTTTTTTTTTTTTTTTAAAATCATCATTTTATTGAGATATATTCACATACCACGCAGTCATACAAAACAAATTGTACTTTCGATTGTTTACAGTACCATTACATAGTTGTACATTCATCACCTAAATCAATCCCTGACACCTTCATTAGCACACACACAAAAATAACAAGAATAATAATTAGAGTGAAAAAGAGCAATTGAAGTAAAAAAGAACACTGGGTACCTTTGTCTGTCTGTGTCCCTCCCCTACTTTTCTACACATCCATCCATAAACTAGACAAAGTGGTGTTTGGTCCTTATGGCTTTCCCAATCCCATTGTCACCCCTCATAAGCTACATTTTTATACAACTGAAAGAACCAACTTTTGGTGATATTTATCCTCTCTATTGTTTTTTTGTTCTCTATGTCATTTATTTCTGCTTTAATCCTTGTTATTTCTTTTCTTCTACTTGGTTTAGGATTGGTTTGCTGTTCATTTTCTAGCTTCTTCAGTTGATCCATTAGTTCTTTGATTTTGGCTCTTTCTTCCTTTTTAATATATGCGTTTAGTGCTGTAAATTTCCCCCTCAGCACTGCTTTTGCTGCATCCCATAGGTTTTGGTATGCTGTGTTCTCATTTTCATTCGTCTCTATATATTTAGCAATTTCTCTTGCTATTTCTTCTTTAACCCACTGATTGTTTAGGAGTGTGTTGTTTAACCTCCAGGTATTTGTGAATTTTCTAAGTCTCTGATGGTTATTGACTTCTAATTGTATTCCATTGTGGTCAGAGAATGTGCTTTGAATAATTTCAATCTTTTTAAATTTATTGAGGCTTGTTTTATGTCCCAGCATATGATCTATTCTGGAGAAAGTTCCATGAGCACTAGAAAAGTATGTGTATCCTGGTGATTTGGGATGTAATGTCCTGTATCTGTCTGTTAAATCTAATTCATTTATCAGATTGTTTAGGTTTTCAATTTCCTTATTGGTCTTCTGTCTGGTTGATCTATCTATAGGAGAGAGTGATGTGTTGAAGTCTCCCACAATTATTGTGGAAACATCAATTGCTTCCTTTAGTTTTGCCAGTGTTTCTCTCATGTATTTTGTGGCTCCTTGATTGGGTGCATAGACATTTACGATTGTTATTTCTTCTTGCTGAATTGCCCCTTTTATTAGTATGTAGTGGCCTTCTTTGTCTCTCAAAACATCCCTGCATTTGAAGTCTATTTTATCTGAGATTAATATTGCTACACCTGCTTTCTTTTGGCTGTAGCTTGCATGAAATATTTTTTTCCATCCTTTCACTTTCAGTTTCTTTGTGTCCCTGTGTCTAAGATGAGTCTCTTGTATGCAACATATTGATGGTTCATTTTTTTTGATCCATTCTGCGAATCTATATCTTTTAATTGGGGAGTTTAATCCATTTACATTCAACGTTATAACCATGAAGGCATTTCTTGAATCAGCCATCTTATTCTTTGGTTTATGTTTGTCATATTTTTCCCCTCTGTCTATTAATATCCTTTATTGTACCCATACCGAATCTCTTTAGTACTGAACCTTTCTCCAAGTCTCTCTGTCCTTTCTTTGTTTCTCTGTCTGTAGGGCTCCCTTTAGTATCTCCAGTAGGTCAGGTCTCTTGTTAGCAAATTCTCTCAGTATGTGTTTGTCTGTGAAAAATTTAAGCTCTCCCTCAAATTTGAAGGAGAGCTTTGCTGGATAAAGTATTCTTGGCTGGAAATTTTTCTCACTCAGAATTTTAAATATATCGTGCCACTGCCTTCTTGCCTCCATGGTGGCTGCTGAGTAGTCACTACTTAGTCTTATGCTGTTTCCTTTGTATGTGTTCAAATGCTTTTCTCTTGCTGCTTTCAGAACTTGCTCCTTCTCTTCTGTGTTTGACAGTGTGATCAGTATATGTCTCGGAGTGGGTTTATTTGGATTTATTCTATTTGGAGTTCGCTGAGCATTTATGATTTGTGTATTTATGTTGTTTAGAAGATTTGGGAAGTTTTCCCCAACAATTTCTTTGAATACTCTTCCTAGACTTTTACCCTTTTCTTCCCCTTCTGGGACACCAATGAGTCTTATATTCGGACGTTTCATATTATCTATCATATCCCTGAGGTCCATTTCGATTTTTTGAATTTTTTTCCCCATTCTTTCTTTTATGCTTTCATTTTCCATTCTGTCATCTTCCAGGTCACTGATTCGTTGTTCAACTTCCTCTAGTCTTGTACTATGAGTGTCCAGAATCTTTTTAATTTGGTCAACAGTTTCTTTAATTTCCATAAGATCATCCATTTTTTTATTTAGTCTTGCAGTGTCTTCTTTATGCTCTTCTAGGATCTTCTTGATTTCCTTTGTATCCCGTACTATGGTCTCATTGTTCATCTTTAGTTCTTTGAGTAGCTGCTCTAGGTGCTGTGTCTCTTCTGAGCTTTTGATTTGGGTGCTTGGGCTTGGGTTATCCATATCATCTGGTTTTTTCATATGCTTTATAATTTTCTGTTGTTTTTGGCTTCGTGGCATTTGCTGAACTTGATAGGGTTCTTTTAGGATGTGTAGACCAATTGAAGTCCTTTTCTCTAATTTATCAGATCTACAGCTTCGTGGAGTACACTTTCTCTAACTAACCAGCAGGTGGCGTCCACGAGCCACCTGTTCTCCACAAGCCAGTTCTCTCCTGCTTAGCCTTTTTGGTGAGTGGGGGAGTGAGTCTTGTGGGGTCCAAATGGTGTACCAAGCTTGCGTGTGTAGTTGGTGTTGCCTGCCCTGTATATGGGGCGTGTTTCTGGGCAGTCAGGCAGGGGGAGTGGCCCTAACAATCAAATCTCCCTGGTGATCCTAGAGTTTTAAAGCTGCTGCAATAGTCTAATCCTTCAGTTCAGTCCTGCCACAGTTTGTCTCTGCCACTGACCCTCAAGACCTTGGTATTGGCATATGGCTCCTGAGACGTGCAAGTGGGCCCTTCTTCCAGGCCGTGCACCCCAGGTCCTCTGTTGAGGGATGACTGTGCTATGTCACAGGTGAGTGCCGTCCCCCCAGGGCAGTTCTGGGCTGCTGGGCTGTGTAGGGAGGCTCCCAGTCTGCTGAAATGATGGCTGAATGGGGTTTTGTTAATTCACACTGCTCTACCTTCCCAACTCTGGGACAATCAGGTGAGGTTGCAGGGAAGGCTAATGTCCACACCCAGTTTTGTGGTGTGTGCCTGTTATTTGAAGCACTTCCGTCTCACTGGGTTGTCTGGGGCAGCTCTGGGCTGTGGGGCTGGCGATGGGCAAGAGTGTTTCCTGTCCACCAGGATGATGGCTGTGACCGGACACCCCCCTTTTCTTGGAAAGTTGTGTTTAGTGAATTTTCTCAGCCACTGGATTATTGTTTTTTGTCTCAGAGCTCTCTTAGTTCTGCTCTTGACTTGACCTGCCCAAATTGCAAGTCTTTGAAGCTTTCTGTATTGGGCTTCTTAGAGTAATTGTTTTAGAAAAAGAAAAAAGGATTAAAAAAAAAAAAAAAGGGCCCTCCTCAGAGATCTAATGGGTTATTGAAATGCTAAGAGACAAAGCAACCAGGGCCATTAAGGAAAGGTCCACAGGGCAGAGAGATCAGCTTTTCTTCGGGATTTGCATATGCGCCTCAGGGCCTCAGCTCAGGCTTGAGCTCTGCCCTTCCCCTTTCTATGTTCACCAGAACTCCAAAAATCCTCCCCTTTTATTTTGTAGTTTTTCGTGTTGTTTTTTTTCTCTATGCCTGTCTCCTCTCTGCTGGGCTGGCTGCTCTCAGATTCTCTGGTGTCTGGTCTCAGTCTATCTATGGTTGGAGTTTGGATCAGTAGAATGAGTTTCCGATAAGGGCTGCCACTGCAGTTCTCCCTTCTCCTTCCCAGAGCTGACAGCCCCTCCTCCCACGGGACTGAGCCTGGCAGGGAGGGGCGCGGGTCCCCTGGTCGCAAAAACTTACAGATTTCGCTGATCTCAGCAGTTCCACATTTTCATGAGTGTTGTATGAAGTATGCCCAAAGTCAGATTGCTCTGTGGTGTCCAGTCCACGCAGTTCCTGGCTTTCTACCTACTTTCCTGGAGGAGTAACTAAAACATACAGCTCACCAGTCCGCCATCTTGCCCTGCCTCCCAAAGCCATGTTTTAATCCAGTCTTGTGGGGGCAGAGTTAGTAATCTTTTTTATTAGGGTGTGATCTCTTGATTGAATATTTCCATGGATATTTGGCCCCACCCATTCAGGGTAAGTCTTGATTAGTTTATTGGAGTCCTTTAAAGGGAGCTCACACATATTGCAGCTGAGAGGGACATTTTGGAGAGAAGCTAACAGCTGACAGTTAGAGATGCTTGGAGACATTCAGAGATACTTGCTCAGAGTTTGCTTTGGAGAAACTAAGAGAGGACCCCCAACATTTAGATGCACAGGAGCTGAAAAAGCTAAGAGAGACAAGCCCAGAGACATTTTGGAGAAAGCCATTGTGAAACCAGAACCCCAGAGCAAAGATTCAGCAGACAGCAGCCATGTGCCTTTCCAGCTAACAGAGGTTTTCCAGATGCCATCGGCCGTTCTTCAGTGAGGGTATCCTCTTGTTGATGCATTAATTTGGACACTTTTACGACCTTAGGACTGTAAATTTGTAACCAAATAAATCCCCTATATAAAAGCTAATCATTTTGATATTTTGCATAAAGGCAGCATTAGCAAACTGGAACACCTGGATATATAAAGCACTGTTGCAATTCAACAACAAAAAAGGAAACAACTGAATTTAAAAAATGGGCAGATGATTTGAATAGACATTTCTCAAAAGAAGATATATAAATGGCCAGTGAGCACCTGAAAACATTCTCAACCTCATTAGCCATCATGTAAATGCGATCAAAACACAATGAGATGAGGGGGGCAGAGCAAGATGGGGGCAGAGAGAGGTGTGGAATTTAATTAGTCCTCTAGAGCAACTAGTAAATAACCAAGAACAACTAGTAAATAATCTGGAACAACTGTTGGGAGACTTCTGTGAATTGTCACACATCATACACTAGCCTGGAAAGGGTGGAACGGCTCAGATCCACAAACTTGGAGCTGAGTCCTCTCCCCCCTCAGATTGGGTAGGCTGAACTGAAACACTGCCATGTGGAAAAAAAGAAACAGATTACAGGGAAAGTAACTCAACCAAGCTCCAGTTGCAGTTTTAATTGACAAATTTGGACTACTGAATACAAGCTACAAGCACTGATAATCAGAGCAGGAAGGGAAGTAGGTTCCTTCCAGCAGGGAAGAGGCAGGGCTGATGGGAAAAAAGCACGTAAATAAGTAAAAACAAAGACTTTTGGAGACCGCTGAGCTCAGAATAGTGGAAGACAGCTGTGTCCCAAGAAAACTGAGGGGCTGGGGACTGGCTCTGAAAAGGGGCTTTTGCTCTTCTTCCATTTTTTTTCTTTCTTTCTAAGCAGCCCATTAGAGAAAGCCTCAGGCATCTTCATTTCTGTGTTGACCCAGGTGTGCCAGTTTGAGTGTATTGTGTCCCCCAAATGCCATTATCTTTGTAGTCTTGTGTGGGGCAGAAGTTTTGGTGATGGTTGGATTTGCTTGGAATGTGCCCCACCCAGCTGTGGGCAATGATTCTGATGAGATGTTCTCATGGAGGCGTGGCCCCACCCTTTCGGGGTGGGCCTTGATCGGTGGAGTTACATAAATGAGCTGACTCGGGGGGAAGAAGAGAGTGCAGCTGGGAGTGATGTTTTGAAGAGAAGCAAGCTTGCTGGAGAGGAACGTCCTGGGAGAAAGCCGTTTTGAGGCCGGAGCTTTGGAGCAGATGCCAGCTGCCTTCCTAGCTAACAGAGGTTTTCCGGAGGCCATTGGCCATCCTCCGGTGAGGGTACCCGATTGCTGATGTGTTGCCTTGGACGCTTTGTGGCCTTAAGACTGTAACTGTGTAGCGAAATAAATCCCTGTTTTATAAAAGCCAATCCATCTCTGGTGTTTTGCATTCTGCAGCATTAGCAAACTAAGACACCAGGCAAAGGTGGAGTTAACAGAGCCAGATAGACGAAAGAGGAATTCAAATGGAGAAGAAACTCCCTAGGGGATGTATCTTCCCTAAGAATAGAGGATTGGGACCCACTCAAGTGGTGGCCCTCCCTCAGAGAATTCAGACCCCAGGGCCTGGGGGAAAACAAACTTACAAAACAGAAATATTTTAAGCTTGGCTTCTGACACTCTTGGCCCCTCACCAGGTGTGCTGGCTTGGATGTAATATGTCCCCCAAAACACCATGTTCTTTGATGCAGTCTTGTGGGGGCAGATGTATTTAGTCTTGGTTAGATTGGAACCTTTGAATTAGGTTGTTTCCATGGAGATGTGATCCACCCAACTGTGAGTGACACCTTTGGTTTGGGTGTGACCTCTGATTGAATGTTTCCATGGAGGTGTGGCCCTGCCCATTCAGCATGGGCCTTGATTAGTTCACTGGAGTCTTACAAAGGCGCTCACAAACAGAAGGACTTCAGAGCAGCTGCAGCTAAGAGGACAAAATGCCCCAAGAGCAACATTTTGGAGAACACCATTTTGAAACGCCACCTGGGAGCAAGCGGACACCAGTCATGTGCCTTCCTAGCTAACAAAGGTTTTCCGGATGCCAATGGCCATCCTTCAGTGAAGGTACCCAATTGTTGATGCCTTACCTTGGACTTTATGGCCTTCAGACTGTAACTTTGTAACCAAATAACCCTCTATAAAAGCCAATCCATTTCTGGTGTTTTGCGTAACAGCACCATTAGCAAACTGGAACACCAGGTCAAGGTCCACTGTGAATTAAAGGGATCGCACCTCTTTACACCAGTGGAGTGCTGCCGGCTGACAGGTGCCACCTGCTGGGCTGGCTAGGGAAAGCACAGAGTCTAGAGGCCTCACAGGAATGTCTGTCAACCTTCTAGGACTCACCCTCAGGGAAACCTAATACTGAATACACAGCCTCCTCTTGAGACCTGAGCCCCTCTGGTCTGGGAAAATCTGATTGGAGCAATCAAGGAAACCAGATGCCTAGACCACAGAAAATGAAAAATCACACTAGGAAAAACGAAGATATGGCCCAAAGGAACAAACTTACGCTTCAACTGAGATAAAGGAATTGAAAGAACTAATTATTAATCAAACAAGTCTCCTAAATCAATTAAAAAATCTATCCAAAAATCGGTTCAATGAGTTGAGGCTAGATATGGCAAAAGAGATGAAGTATATACAGAAGACATTGTGAGAACACAAGGAAGAAATCGAAAGTTTGTTAAAACAATTGGCAGAACTTATGGGAATGAAAAGCACAACACAAGAGATGGACACGGTGATGACATACAGCAGCAGATTTCAAGAGGCAGAAGAAAAGATTCATGAACTGGAGAACAGGACATCTGAAACCCTACACGTAAAAGAACAGATGGGGAAAAGAATGGAGAAATATGAGCAATATAACAGGGAACTGAATGACAACATGAAGCTCATGGGTGTCCTGGAAGGGGAAGAGAAGAGAAAAGGGGCAGAGGCAATAATGGAGGAAATAGTCACTGAAAATTTCCCATCCCTTATGAAAGACATAAAATTACAGATCCAAGAAGTGCAGCAAACTCCAAAACAGAATAGATCTGAATAGACTTACTCTAAGACAATAATCAGATTATCAAATGTCAAAGACAGAATTCTGGAAGCAGCAAGAGAAAAGCGATCCATCACATACAAAGGGAAATCAATAAGACTATGTGCAGATTTCTCAGAAGAAACCGTGAAGGTGAGAAGGCAGTGGTATAATGTATTGAAGATACTGAAAGAGAAAAACCACCAGCCAAGAATTTTATATCTGGCGAAACTGTCCTTTAAATTTGAGAGAGAGTTCAGAATATTCTCAGACAACCAGACAGTTAGAGAGTTTGTGAACAAGATAACCTGCTCTACAGGAAGTACTAAAGGGAGCACTACAGATAGATAGGAAAAGACAGGAGAATTTCATTCTGCTTGTAAAGAACTCCAGTAATAGGATTAAGACCCATCCTCATTCAGTTGGGCCATTCCTTAACTGAGGTAACTTCATCAAAAGGTCCTTATTTAAAAAGGCCCTTGTCAAATAGGTTCACACCAACAGAAATAGATAAGAGTATGTTTTTCTGCTGTGCATACCTCCAAGCTACCACAGATCCCATCCAGGATCATGTATGCATTTAATTTTCATTGTTTAGTTGTTCTTCCTTCTTTTGTTTTTTGTTTTTTTTGAAGGAATGTATATTCAACATAAACTCTATTTGCAGCCATGCCCAACCTTACCATTAAGTGGTTTTAATCACATTCACAATGTTACAGTACCCTCACCACCTTCCATTACCAAAACTCTCCCATCTCATGAAATAGAAACCCTACTGCCCTCCTCCCATATGCATTAACTCCCCATTCTCCCTGCCTGCTGTCCCTGGCAACTTATACTCTGCCTCTATGAGCTTGCAGATTCTCTGATATTTTCTTTGTAGTTGCTACAGGGCTTAAATTTAAAATCCTAAAACTATAACAATCTCATTACAATCAGCAGTATGCATAAACTATGTTCCCATACCCTTCAACACCCCCGCCACTATTACATATATCTTATCAAAAGCTACATGTTTATACATTATGAGTCCAAAACCACTGATTTATCATTACATTTTATGCATTTGCCTTTTAGATTCATAGGAAGTAAAAAGTGAAGTTACAAACTAAAAATAAAATAGTCCTGGCATTTATATTTACCCATGTGGTTACCGCCACAAGGAGATCTTTATTTCTTCATACACCTCTAATCTCTTATCTATTGTCCTTTCCTTTCAACCTGCAGAGCTTTCTTTAGCCTCTCCTGTAGGGCCAGTCTAGTGGCGATGAACTTCCTCCATTCATTCATTCATTCATTCATTCATTCATTTATTTATTTATTTATTGTCTAGGAATGTGTTCATCTCTTCCTCATTTTTGAAAGATAGTATTTCCAGGTATAGAATTCTTGGTTGGCAGTTTTTTGTTTTCAGCAGTTTAGAGATGTCATTCTACTGCCTTGTTGCCTCCATGGTTTCTCATGAGTAATTGGCACTTAATCTTGTTGAGGCTGCCTTATGTATGGCACGTTGCTTCTCTCTAGAGGCTTTCAGTATTCTCTCCTTATCTTTGGTATTTGACAGTTTGACTATAACACACCATGGTATGGGTCTGTTTGGGTTTATCCTTTTTGGAGTTTGTTGAGCATTTTGGATGTGTGTGTTTGTGTTTTTTTGTTAAATTTTGATAATTTTCAGCCATTATTTCTTTGAATTTCTCTCTGCCTCTGTTTCTCTTTCTTCTCCTTCTGGGACCCCCACAATGTTTATATTGGTACACTCCATGGTGTCCCACAGGTTCCTCAGGCTCTGTTCACTTTTCCTCATTCTTTTTGTTCCTCAGATTGGATGATTTAAATTGTCTTATCTTCAGGTTCACTGATTCTTTCTTCTGCCAGCTCCGATTTGCTGTTGAACCTCTAGGGAATTTAAAATTTTTGTAACAGTGGTCTTCAGCTCTGTTTGGTTCCTTTTCATAATTTCTATCTCTATTGATATTCTCTTTGTGTTCACCTATTGCTTTCCTGGTTTCCTTTAGTTTTTGTTCATATTTTCCTTTAGCTCTTTGAGCATATTTAGCACCATTTTTAAAAAGTCTTTAGTATGTCCTAAGTCTGGTCCTTCTAATTGATGGATTCCAATGCTTTGCTCTTTTCCTTTGCCTGGGCCATTGCTTCCTGTTTCTTTGTATATTTTGTAATCTTTTATTGAAACCTGAACATCTTGATATTTTAATATATTATAGCTGGAACTTAGACTCTGAGACATCTGTTCCTTAAGCTTGTATCCAGCTAGTGTTATGACAGAGCTCTCCTTAAATGCCAGGAGCGAACAAAAAATAAAAAAATAAAAAAAATAAAAAACAGAGGAAATCACCAACACCTTTCACATGCTTTTCATATTGACTTGTGCGGTGCTCTCCTTCAAGGCTTATCTATAAGAGAGTTATATGAGAATAGCTCCAGGCCAAACATAGGGGCCTCCCTGATTATTTCTGAGCTTGCGTCTTGTCTTTGGCATGTGCTTGTTGTCCTAGGAATTTCTCTGGTTACATGGGTACAAATGTCCTCTATTCCTTGGGAAGCAGTTTCCTGCATTCTAGGCACTGCACTATATGTCATACAGCCAGCAGTCCCTTACCCCAGGCATCCACTTGACTGCTCTCCCACAGCATTTTGTTGGAGATTTTTTGTGAGCTGCATTCTACATGCAGAGCAAGTTCTAGGACAGTGAGTCCCTCAAGTCACCACCAGACAGATTGGACTAAACACATCCTCCCATTAGGTCCACAAGGGTTACTCTGCTCCCTCCAGAAGCTGAACCAGAGACCTGCACTGGGAACAGGGGCAGCTCTGTGTTGAGCCTCTGAGGGGAATGAGGCAGGGGGGCAGTGAGGGTGCCGTGAGATCGTACTGCTATAAGTAGCCTTTTTCTTGATTCAGTATTCATACTATAATTTTTTTTTTTTTTTTTTTTTTTTTTTGAGCTTTAAGAAAGATGTTTCTGCCAGTATTTGCTGGTTGTTTAAAGGTTTGTGGAGGGACAGTATCCTGGCTTCTCACTGCAACATCTTGATTAGGATTGGCTTGGAATCTATGCTTTAATAAAAACCTCACAGTTGCTTCTGATGCCCAACCCTGGTTGATAACTGCTGACTAATATGAGTAAGTTTCACCTCGGCATGGGGTTGTCCTGCTTACATTTTCAGATCCATTTCTTGTTGAGGAGTCCTTTTTTACTCCAATCTCAGGTTGTTTACCATTTTTTTTATCTGTATCCTCCTTTTTCCCCACAGCTGGTGAGTACCTTTTTACCATTCAAAACTCAGGTCAAGGATTACTTTCTTATGAATCTTTTTCTGATTCCTTCTTTACCAGACTTATTTCTATGTCTCTGTCTAGTAGACTATAAGTTCCTCTTAGTCTTTACATGTATTAGTCTCTCTCCTCAAGTTTCAGGGGCTAGCACAGATATTTTAAGTACATAATGTTATTCCCGCTCATGTTTTCTTTGTTGTTCTGAAGTAAGAATTTGATTGCTTTTGAAACATAATCAAAATTTTCTGAATGATAATTACTAATTTCCAAGATGCAGGCATTGTTTTATAATAATACTGATGAACTAATTAAAATGGAGCCAAAAAGAGTCTGAGTCTACTTGATGAAAATGTCTTTTGCTGACTCTTAGGTCAAAGTTGTATTTTAGCCCATGATACAGCTCAGGAATCTCGTAATAAAACAAGCTAATTCCAGAAATAAATATTGAGAATTTCAATGTTTCAGTATTAACCCATCAATAGCATTGGGAAAAAATGATGCAAGATTGTGTATCCTATTGATGCGGATTTAATTTTCAGAGTCCGTGATATCTTTAATGATGGGGAAGAGAGTTGATGTTAGATTTCAATAGGGAGAAGTCTTGACTTGTGAAGTAAGTTGTGAAACATGGTAATGCGTTTTCTTGGCTTATGTTTATTATTTCCAGGTGGGAGATAATGTTAGTTAACCTTTTTAGATGTTTTTTCCAGTTTCCTGCTACTTTTCTGTGGTTAAAACTAGACTTTGGCATATAGTTTTGGTTTGAAACCATAGTTGGTTTAGTTACTCAGTGAAGCAGACAAATTTGATTAAAAGCATGAACGACACAATCAGAAGTACAGCAATGTATTTCATGTGTTTTTTTTTCCCCTTTAAATGACAACTCATTCTCATTTGCTTTTTTTCCTTTGCTTTTTCCCCCCTTCCAGTTTTCAATTTCTGTGTGTGTCCTATATGAATATTTATATTAGGTTTTGTTCAAGTTTGCTAATGCTGCTGGAATGCAAAACACCACAAATGTATTGGCTTTTATAAAGGGGGTTTATTTGGTTACACAGTTACAGTCTTAAGGCCATAAAGTGTCCAAGGTAACACATCAGCAATCGAGTACCTTCACTGGAGGGTGGCTTGATGGTCTCCGGAAAATCTCTGTTAGCTGGGAAGGCATGTGGCTGGCGTCTACTCCAAAGTTCTGGTTTCAAAATAGCTTTCTCCCAGGACGTTCCTTCTAGGCTGCAGTTCCTCAAAAATGTCACTCTCAGTTGCTCTTGTGGTGTTTGTCCTCTCTTAGCTTCTTCAGAGCAAAAGTCTGCTTTCAGCGGCCTTCTTCAAACTGTCTCTCATCTGCAGCTACTCTCTCAGCTTTTGTGCGTTCTTCAACGTGTCCCTCTTGGCTGTAGCAAGCTTGCTCCTTCTGTCTGAGCTTATATAGTGCTCCAGTAATTTAATTCAGATCCACCCTGAAAGGGCAGGCCAACACCTCCATGGAAATTATCCAATAAGGGTCATCACCCACAGTTGGGTGAGGCACATCTCCATGGAAACACTCAGAGAATTACAGTCTAATTAACACTGATAGGTCTGCCCACACAAGATTACATCAAAGATAATGGGGTTTGGGGGGTCATAATACATTCAAAGTGGCACAGGTTTCATCTATTTACTTTTTTATGTTTATTCGTGTCAAAAAACTAATGCTATTTTTTGTGCTTAATACTGTGAGAGGTAAAATAAAATTGTCCAAGCCCTCCAGGTACTTATTGCCTTAAAATAGACATTTGTAAATATCCATAAAGGAAATACTAATTTACCACTTACCACTCTTTTCTATATGGAGGGCCTATAGCAACCTCTACAAAAGGGACAAATTCTATAATAATAACTCACCATCTCAGTCATGTTTTGCCTTTTTCCTGGGCTAAAGAGAACAACCTGTTTTTGGACCTCAGAGAGGTTTCTTTTTCTCTACACTGTTATTGAGACTAACATGGAACCCATTGTGTTACCTGCTAAAGTAGCAGTCATCCCTGATATTTGTCTTTCAGTGGTCCTCAGTTCTCCTTCTCACCTGGAAACCTTATCATCCCTCCCTCTTTCCCTTCCTTCCTTTGAGCAACCGTTGCATAGTCACTCTTTCCCAAATTTAATGCCATAGTTACTGAGTTATCTGTAACACTTGCTATCAATCCACTATTCCCTTAGTTTGCAGTTTCCATTCACTCTCTCCCCATGTCTGCCTAGCCATCCATCCATCCTCTTTTTAACCATCCTAGTGCCAGCTTGCATCCTAGTTTCAGCGTTCATGTTCTTTTGACCGCTCTGCCATGACCTCTTATCTTAGGTATCACAGTAGCCTCTGAACTGCTTTCCCTCCTTCAGGTATCTACTCTCTAAAATTGTTAAGTTAACCATCCTCAAAAGCCTGTCACTCATTGCCTAATAGTATCTATTACTGGTAGAATAGTAACTGTGGGCCAAGCATTGTGCTAAAAAAAACACTTTACATATATTACTCTTAATACTTTTAACAGCCTCTGAGATAAGGATTTTAATCATTATTTTATAGATGAAAATATGAGACTCTAAGATATTTAACTTGCCAGAGGTCTCAAGGCTAGTAAATGTTGAGCTGAGATTTGATCCATGTTTTCCACACTGCACACTGTTATCACCGTGCAACTCTGAGTACTACTTTAAGTTCAAACTCCTTAATTTAGCTTTTATGGCATTCTATGCTTTGGCCCCAGCCCATTTTCTGAGCTTTTTTCCTTATCACTGCCTATTACTACTCTGTTCTAACCATACTATTCACTGTTCCTAAGGCACTTGTTCTTTCACTTGAATTTTAGAATCATTCAAGTGTCAGTTTCATCTAAAATAATCCCTTTGGAATTTTGATTGAAATTGTGTTAAATTTATACGTTAATTTTGAGGTATTATTTACCTTTATAATGTTTAACCATCCCATTCAGGATCATGGTATTTCTAAGTCTACCTTTATGTACCTTTTTTAGTTTCTTTCCAAGTAAGGTTTGCATATGTTTTATATTTTCTACACGTTGCTTTCGGTATATAAGTAAATTATCAATTTTTGTGATTTTATTTTTTAACTGACCATCTGCTGAAATTCATATATTCTAGTAGGTTTTAATTTGATTCTCTGGTTTTCTAGATAGATAATCATATCACCAGGCAAATAATTTTGTCTCATCCTTTCCAAATTCCCCCCTCCTTCCCTCTCTCCCTTCCTCCTTTTCCCTCTTCTCACCCACTCTAATTCTAATTTGCATTTAATTAGAACAATCAGAAGAGGGTTAGGTACTTAATGATGAAATAGTGAACATATTTCACTAAAAATGGAAACAAATGAAGAGAATGGCTGCATGCACTATAATTCTTTGACGTTTTCAGAGAATTGAGGTTTCCAAAACTTTTTGCAAGAAAATTTGGGGAACAAAATTATTTTCCTAGTCAGCAGAGCCCCCATATGTTCTCTCTGCTGAATTTTCATAGCTCTGTCTCTTGTATAAACCGTTTAGCACTGAATGGCAGTTTCTCATGTGTTCCATAATGTCTTACGTATTTTCATTTTTTTTCAATTCTTAAAGCTCTTGAGTCAAGGGCCATTTTTTAAAAGCATCTATCTTACATGATTCTTAACAGACTTAACCATATAGTAAGTACTGAACAGATACTTGGTGATTGAATTATTAGGTAGACTTTGGACCAATAGTGAACTGCCTGATTATTTAAGCATTTCATAGGTACAAGATAAAACATCATTAGATGCTTTTTGATGACATATGTCTTACATACTTTCGAAGAAGTCAAATGGAGTATCTTCAGGAGGAAAATGATATATAAAACTTTGTTATAATCAGGTTTCTAAGAAAGACTACTACTGGCAGTAAGGAAGGCTCTTTTTTTTTTAACACAATATAAATGCTTTATTTGTAGCACAGAGGTTTCTTTTTAAGTGATTTAAAGAGATAAATATTCATTTTCACATTCTATACTGGAGTTCAGAGGTAACTGGTTTGTTAATGGATGTGCTTACTTGGGCATTCACTATAGGAAGAGAGCATGACATTCACATCAAAGAATTCAGAATATGGTATCTATCAAGGCATTAGGCTTCTGAATGCATTGTCATTTGTAAATAACAGCAAATAGCAATTCCTTTAAACATCATGAATAGACAAGGGTTATAAAAAGAAAACTGGCATGGTTAGAAATCAGATGTTGCCCATATTCCACGTATTCTGGATTATGTTTGGTATTTTTTTAATAAATGATCTTCAGTTAGGTTAGATGTTCTTAAGTATATTATTTTGCTTGTCTACTTTCTTATTCAGAACACCAGCAAATAGTTTTTTATTTGCTTATTTTATTTTCCAATACTGATGGAAATTCAAGTACTGTATTCATGTTTTTGTTCTGATGTTTGTGTCCTGTTTTCTTTAATATTATTATTGTGTCTTAGATTGTCAGCACCTAGAAATAAAAGGTTACATCTCTATTTTTATAAGCTAGCATATGAACTTACAAGTTGACATGTTTTTATTATATTGAAAGAAAGATTAGTCAATTTTTAGTATAATTTCTCTTCGGAGTTTCACTTTGATCATCTGTTTATTGTGGATTGAAATACACAGTCTCTAACATCCCTTCTAGTCTTAAAATTCATTAACATCTGGCAGATAGTTTAGAGCCTAAGGTTAGACTAAGCAAGGAAGGACTTGTGCTTCCAGGTTGCCAGAGAATTAGTAAGAGGCACTGGATATGCTCTTTATGATGCTTCTTTGGCTTCTCTTCCTGGATCATTTCTATAAAGCTAAAATCTTAGAATTGGAAGAGATCTTAAAAGTTATTCAACACATAACTTTTCTCCCAATACAGAAATTCCTCCAATAATATCTGTAGCAGATAATTTTCCATACTCTATTTAATAATTTCCAATGTTGAGAAAGCTTGATGGTTTCAGAAATAACTCATACCTTTACTGAATAGCTTTTGGGTTTTGAAAGTAATTCCTTTTACTGGATCAAAATATGCCTTCCTGGATCTCTACTCAGGAGTAGTGGTTCTGTCCTCTGGAGTAGTGGAAAGTAAGTGCACCCAGCAACACTTAAATAAGTCATCTACCTGTATTAAGCCTCTCTCTTTGCACCTTCCCTTTCTGTTTCCAGCTCTGTTCTTTATTAGGCTAAACACCAATTCACTCAGCTATTCCCTATATGATAAGTTCCTAGTCACCTGGAAAAAAACATTAAAAATAAGAATTCTTTGAAGTTTTTCCATATTTGTTGCTGGTTTAAGATCTCATACATAGTCAATATCCAGTTTTACATAATTGAATAACTTAAAGGACATAAAAGTTTTCAAGTTGGAAATAAAGAATAAAATGACTATGTAAGATAAATTTATTGGATGTGTATGTTAGGGATCGGGAAGATAAACATCTTTATTTGTTCTATCCCTTCATCTCACAATTTAACTCTACGGAAGAATAGTCAGAGTGGCATATCTAGAACAGCATACTGTATACAGGACATGATCATAAAATATTGGAACAGTTGTATTTGGCATTTTTTGTGAGCGAATGGAACTGTTTCCTCTTGGGAAAATTACTTTTGCTTTTTTGAGGTTAGTTGAAAAGAATGACAATAATTACCTCAAGCGTATCTTTAAATATTTTTGTCAAATGTAAGTAAAGTTACCTCATGATTGGGACCTTTCCCTGTGTAATTATATATGGGCATACCTCAGAGAAATTGTGGGTCCAGTTCCAGACTACCACAATAAAGCAAATAATTGTAATAAAGCAAGTCAACAAGAATTTTTTGGTTTCCGAGTGCATACAAAAGTTATGTTTACACTCTACTGTAGTGTTTTGAGTGTGTAATAGCATGTGTTAGAAAAATGGCATTGATAGACTTGCTTGATGCAGGGTTGCCACACACTTTCAATTTGTAAAATAGACAATACTGCAAAACACAAAAAACTTCCTGGGAAGGAAGTTGGAAATATTAAGTAGACAGTCATACATATAGAAGATGTCAGATTCAGTCTATTTTATATTCTTTGGAGTCCAGTAGTGTAAAAAGCTTTTTAGAACCACAGTAGTTGTTCTGGATATTCAAACTTTTTTCCCAAAAAAAGATACATTGCTGTGCCTCCCTTTCCCCCCTTCCTCTCATATAAACATTCTAAGTACCAAGTATTTTTCTGAGAGGAAATTTTCTAGCCATTTCCATTGCTATTAAAGACTTTATTTGGGTAAGTCAGCTGATGCTTTCATATTTGTCCTATTGTTATAATTAAAATAAGTATTGTTATAGTTTAAGTAAGTATCCTTACCTTTAAGCACTTTTTTAAAATAATTTTCATTATTTTCTAATTATACAACTTCTTCATAGGAAAGTATAAAAAAAGCTTATATCCCAAGCATAAACACTGTTATGTATTTTTTTCTATGTATTTTCTTCTAGTTTTTTTCTAAGCTTTTCTCTTTTAGAAAAATTTTGATAATATTTTATGTACAATTTAGTAATCTGTTTTTTTCATTCACCACAATATATTCCATGGATTCCTATTCGGAAATGTTTATTCTGTTTAATGTATGTTTGGGGGATCTTTGGGGCTTGGAAAAGAAGGTTCTTAAAATCTTAGTGGTAACCTGGTTTAGAATAGTGGCTCTCAAAATCTGGTCTGGGATCCCTGGAGCTCTCTGAGACCCTTTCAGTACAAAACTATTTTCCCAATAATTCTAAGAAGTTATTTACCTTTTCCACTCTCATTTTCTCATGAATATACTATAGAGTTTTCCAGAGGCCACATTGGAGCAGATTGAAATACTGAAGCAGCTGTGATAATCCAGCAGTTTTCTATTACACCACATATTAAAGGGATTTGTAAAAATATAGAACAATGCCTCTTTTCTCACTAAATTTTTGTTTTGTTTTGGAAAATGTAGCTATTTTTCATAAAAATATTTATGTTAACGTGTAATGGGTTTGTTGCTACTTTTTAATGAATTAGTAGATATTTTGACATTCTTAGATTTAACTTCTAATACAGTAGCTATTGGTAGATAAACAAAAGCTCTTTAGGGTCCTCAATAATTTTTCAGAGTGTAAAGGAGTCCAGGTACCAAAAACGTTGAGAATCACTTGTTTAGAAAAAAGGTAGATAGGAATCATTTAGGCTCTTCCTTACATCCTTTTTCTTCAGGTCTCTTTACCTTGTTACTCTTTCTTTGTTTTTCAGAGTTCAAGAGACAAGATCTATTTCTGTTCCAGATTCTTCTCTGAAACTAAGAAGCTTGTTAGTCTTCCAAAAATAACAATTCCTTGTTTTTTCCTTTTTAGATTTGATGGTAGAGTGGTGGCAAAGCTGCCCTTCACCCCCCTTTCCTACATCCAAGGACTGTCTCATCGAAACCTGCTGGGGGATGACACTACAGACTGTTCCTTCATTTTCCTGTATATTCTTTGTACCATGTCAATTAGACAGGTAAGTGACCTCATCCATCATTTAATACTTATATCCTTGCTCTCATACCTTAAATTAGCTTTTACTTCTGTGATATTGGAAGTGTTTATCTGATATGAATGAGATCTTTCTGTTTCCTGTTCTAGAATTCCAGTGTATCATTCTAAAGCTGTTTTAAATGTGTATAGTCAAGATGACTAATAATTAGGAATTGGAAGTAGTGATGTAACCAAACATAGTTTTCACCTCCCATTCTTAGAGGTTTCAGGTTCCTTCTTCATTACAACTATCTAATGGTACAAAGTAAAGAGTAGGTTTGGTCTTCTCAGTGTCATTTCTTCTTTATTGTAGACCAGCATCTTTTAATTCAGGAGCACAAGTAAGAAAATAATTGGTGATTTTAAATTATTCACAGTTGAGATAAAGCCAGGCTGTGCTGGTTTGAGTATATTATGTCCCCCAGAAAAGGCCATACTCTTTGATGTAATCTTGTGTGGGCAGACAGATCAGTGTTGATTAGATTATAATTCTTTGAGTGTTTCTGTGGAGATGTGCCCCACCCAACTGTGCATGATGACTCTGATTGGATAATTTCCATGGAGGTGATAGCGCACCCATTCAGGGTGGGTCTAAATTAAATCACTGGAGCCGTATAAATGAGCTGACAAATAGAAGGAACTCAGTGCAGCTGTGAGCGACATTTTGAGGAGGAGCTACAGTCAAGAGGGACACTTTGAAGAATGCAGTGGAACTGAGAGAGGAACTTCATCTTACAGAGACATTTTGGAGACAGCCTTTGAAAGCAGACTTTTGAGAGGACAAGTGCCCCAAGAGCAACTAAGAGTGACATTTTTGAGGAGCTGAAGCCTAGAGAGGAATGTCCTGGGAGAAAGCCATTTTGAAACCGGAACTTAAAGCAGACACCAGCCACGTGCCTTCCCAGCTAACAAGAGGTTTTCCGGATGCCATTGGCCATCCTCCAGTGGTACCCGATTGTTGTTGTGTTCACTTGGACACTTTGTGGCCTTAAGACTGTAACTGTGTAACCAAATAAACCCCCTTTATAAAAGCCAATCCATTTCTGGTGTTTTGCATTCTAGCAGCATTAGCAAACCAGAACACAGGCTATAGAATTTATGGATGGTCAACACAATGATCAGACATTCACAGTGAAAATGAAAGACAGTCAAGAGAAAATATAGAAGGTTTGTGAGGATCCAGAAGAGAGACAGATAACATTCAATTAGTAGAGGCAGGTTTAGGAGGAAAGGTTTAGAGAATGAAGTGGCTTTTGAGATGGAACTTTAAAAATAAAGTCTCTGGCTCAAGAGCTCTTTATATTTCAGGGCATTATTCACTTTCTGAACATACTGCCATTCAGCAGGCATTGCAGTGGGGAAGTTGGCACATGCACTGAATATGAACATGATTCCTTCCATGTTTGTTACATAGATGATTCAGAGTTATCTTATTTTTTCTTCTTCTGAATACTGTCTATGTATTTAGAAGATTTTTGGTTGTCTTGGCATGTGAAATTCAGTGGGAAATTAAGTTATAGTTTGAGGCTCACAAAGATCTTCATGATCTTCTTAATACTTTTCCCACCGCATCTGTCCTCACACGCCAACAAACAGTTGCCTAATAGTTTCCATATTACCTGTAATTATTGCCTATGTTTATCCTTCTATCTGGAATGCCTTCCACTTCCCCTTTCTGCCTAATAAATGCATCCAGATTTTAAAGCTTCTGGAACCATATTCTTACACTTGCATTGTGAAGGATAGATATAAAAGGGGTGTGAGAAGATTCAGAAATGCCAGTTCAAATACTATTACATAAATTTGGGTAGGGGCTATATTGAAGTTCTGTGCATTGGCTTTATATTATTTTTGCAACTGTCCTGTAAGTTTGAAAGTATTTCAAAATGAAAAGTTAAAAAAAAAAGGACTATTACTATAGTCTAACAAAAAATTATTTTGTTCTAAGCCAGTAACAGTGATGAGAACAATGAAGAGAAGGACAAAATTGAGGAATACATAGAAGGTATAATCATCAGAACTTAGTGATGATTTAATGTAAGGGAGAAGGGTGAAATTAAGGTAACTCCTAGGATACTGGCTTTGTTTGGTGACCAAATGGAGGGTAGTTTCATGAAGGGTTTGGGAATAGAGGAAAGAATAGGTTGGTTAAAAGACATGCTGAGTTTGAGTAATTTGTGGAGTAGCTGTGTCCAGCAGGAATTTGTACTCTGGTGTAGCTGAGGTGTATGCTACCTGTACACCTTTTGAAAATATGTCCATAATAAAGCATTTTGGCTTAACTAAAAGTGAAAACCAGATCTTTCTCTTGGTTTAGTAGAGGTCCTTTGATATTTTTAGACTGAGTAGTTAAATCTGAAATTAAAAATTATGGCTTGGGTTGAAATGTTAATAAAACACAATGACTTGCATATTTCACTTTAAACAACAAAAGAATTCTATTTTAATTACATGCAAATGTCATACTTTATTTGTGATGCTAATAATAGTCATTTTAGATGCACTATTTGCATTGCTACCTGGAAATCACCATTTGAAATGTAGACTTTTGAAAATGAAGTAAATGTTAAGAATTTTCATTTAGAAAACACCACTCAAACTGTTTTTTAAACTCCTTTCAGTTACTTCAGAAAATGTGATGAGGTATATGTCTAGCAGTTAATTTTTCCAGAAATGTAATGCTGTAATGCTCATTTACAGTAGGGTCAGCGAACTTTTTCTGTAAGGGTTTAGATAGTAATATTTTAGGCTTCGCAGGTTGTACAATCTCTGTTGCAACTACCAAACTCTGCTGTTGTAGTGTGAAAGCACCCATAAACAATATGTAAATGAATGAACATGGCTGTGTTCCAGGAAAACTTTATTTATAAAACAGACAGTGGGCCAGATTTGGTCTGAGGGCCATGATTTGCTCAACTACTGAGAACTGAAGTATGCAATATATATTATTGAGTTAAAATAGGAGACTCCATTGATCCTAGATTGGTACAGCCTGTAGAAATAAATGTTAATTGATGGACAGGATATGGAGAAATTGGAATTTTTATTTCTTGCTGGTGGAACTGTATAATGGTACAGCCATTCTGGAGGTCAGTCTGGCGGTTCCTTAGAAAACTAGATATCAAGTTACCCCTCTATCCAGCAATTTCACTTCTCAGTATATACCCAGAAGATCTGAAAGCAGTGACACGAAAAGATATTTGCCCACTGATGTTCATAGCAGCATTATTCACAATTGCCAAGAAATGGAAACAATCCAGATGACCTTCAACAGATGAGTGGATAAACAAAATGTGGTATATACACATGATGGAATACTATGTGGCAGTAAGAAGGAACAAGGCCGTGAAACATATGACAACATGGATTAATCTTGAAGACACAGTGCTGAGTGAAATAAGCCAGCCACAAAAAGAGAGAGATTGTATGTTACCACTAATGTGAACTCTGTGAACAATGTAAAATAAATATTTTATATTGTAGAATGTAGGGGACGTAGAAATAGACAGCAAGTAGTAAAGGGGGAACAATAATCTAATAAGAACAGATAAACTGTTGAAGGTAATCTTAATGTTATGGAAATACTCAGGAATGATTATGGTTTGCAAATTTCTTTGGGTAGGGTAGGAACGTGTTGAAAGCCGTGTAGTTAATTTAGGTTATTTTCTTATTCCTTTGTTTTGTTTGAATTTTTTTAAAATTTTTTGATAAAGTAAAAGAAAGCTATTGCATAAAAAAATTAGCTTCATTGTAGGTTATTTTAGTTTATTTGAATTTTCTTATGCCTTTGTTTGATTATGGTTTGTTAATTTTCTTGGAGTGTGGAAGGAACATGTTGGAAGCAATGTAGTTATTTCAGATTATTTTTCTTATTCCTTTGGTTGTGGTTTGTTAATTTTCTTGGGGTATGGTAGGAACATGTTGGAAGCAATGTAGTTATTTTAGATTATTTTTCTTATTCCTTTGTTTGGTTGTGGTTTGTTAATTTTCTTGGAGTATGGTAGGAACAAGTTGGAAGCTAAGTAGTTATTTTAGGTTATTTGTTTTTCTTAACCCTTTGCTTTTATTTTGTTTGAAATGTTGTGGGGTTTTTTTGTTTGTTTGTTTGTTTTAATTCTTTTTTTTAAATTTTATTTTGAAATAAATTCAAACTTACAGGAACAGTTGCAAAAACAATACAAACCCCATACACAGAATTCCAGTATACCCTGATCCCCTCCCCCGATACCCCAATCTACCTTTAACATCCTGTCATGCCACCATTTCTTTTTTTCCCTCCCTATCATCCATCATCTGTTGCTCTGTCTTCTGAACATATGAGAGCAAGCTGCACACATCCTTGAACAAACAATGTAATCCACATATACCTTTCCCATGAAGAAGAACATTCTTTTATCCATTCCCATTAAGCGCAGCTAAGAAGTTCAGGAAATTCAACATTGATACAAAGCTTAGATTCTATATTTCCTTTTTTTTTTTTTTCTTATGTCCCAACTGTGTCCCTTTGAGTTGTCTATTTAGACTCTTGTTTTTTTTTCAATTGTGGAAACATGCAGCCTTAATCTTCCCATTCCAACCCCTCCCTAGCATTCCATTAGTGGGATTAATCACATTTAGAATGTTGCAATGCTATCACCTTCCACCATCCATTACTAGAAATTTCCCTTCACCCCAAACAGAAACCCTACACTCATTTCTTATCTCCCCATTGCCCCTTCCCCCACTTCTCATAACCCATACTCTACTTTTCCTCTCTATGGTCATATTCTCTGATACTTTCTTTGTGTTTACCGTGGGGCTTAAATTTAACCTCTTGAAACTGTAACAATCTTGTTTTTCTTTGATACCAACTTAACTTCAGTAGGACATGTAAACTATGTTCCTGTACTCCTCTATTCCCAACCTTTATGTAGTTCTTGTCAAAAATTACATATTTTACATTGAGTCCAAAACCACTGATTTATCATTACACTTTATGTCTTTTAGATCCTGTAGGAAGTAAATAGTGGAGTTACAAATCAAAATGCAGTAGTATTGGTATTTATATTTACCATGTGATCTTTACTGGAAATCTTTATTTCTTCATGTGGTTTCAGTCAATTGTTTAGTATCCCTTTCTTTCAACCTGCTCAGTTCCCTATAGCATTTCTTATAGGACTGATCTGGTGATGAAGTCCCTCAGCTTTTGATTATCCAGGAATGTTTTCATCTCCCTCTTGTTTTTACCCTCCAGGTGTTTGTGAATTCTCCAAGTCTCTGATGGTTATTGACTTCTATTTGTATTCTATTGTGGTCAGACAATGTGCTTTGAATATATTCAATTTTTTTTTTTAATTTATTGAGGCTTGTTTTATGTCCCAGCATATGGTCTATTCTGGAGAAAGATCCGTGATCACTAGAGAAGAATGTGTGTCCTGGTGACCTGGGGTGTAATGTTCTATATATGTCTGTTAAATTTCTCTGTATCTCTCTCTCCTTTCTTTGTTTCTCTTTCAGTAGGGCTTCCTTTAGGATCTGAAGTAGGGCAGGTCTTTTATTAGCAAAATCTTTCAGCATTTATTTGTCTGTGAAAACTTTAAGCTCTCCCTCAAATTTGAAGGAGAGTTTTGCTGGATAAAGTATTCTTGGTTGGAAATTTTTCTCTCAGAATTTTAAATATGTCATGCCACTGCCTTCTCACCTCCATGGTGGCCACTGAGTAGTCACTACTTAGTCTTATGTTGTTTCCTTTGTATGTGGTGAATTGCTTTCCTCTTGCTGCTTTCAGAACTTTCTCCTTCTCTTCAGTATTTGGCAGTCTGGTCAGAATATGTCTTGGAGTGGGTTTATTTGGACTTATTCTATTTGGAGTTCACTGGGCATTTATGCTTTGTGTATTTATACTGTGGAGAAGATTTGGGAAGTTTTCCCCAACAACTTATTTGTATACTCTTTCTTGACATTTACCCTTCTCTTCCCCTTCTGGGACACCAGTGATTCTTAAATTTGGACGTTTTATTTTATCTATCATATCCCTGAGATCCATTTCAATTTTTTTGATTTTTTTTCCCCATTCTTTCTTTTGTTCTTTCATTTCCCATTCTGTGGTCCTCGAGGACACCGAGTCATTGTTCAGCTTCCTCTAATCTTGTATTATGAGTATCCAGAGTCTTTTTAATTTGGCCAACAGTTTCTTTTATTTCAATAAGATCTTCTATTTTTTTATTTACTCTTGCAATTTCTTCTTTATGCTCTTCTCGGCTCTTCTTTCTGTCCTTTATGTCCTGTGCCATTCTCTTCTTCATGTCCTTTATATCCTGTGCCATGCTCTCGTTGTTTGTCTTTAATTATTTGATTAATTGCACCAAGTACTGTGTCTCTTCTGTTGTTTTGATTTGGGTGTTTGGGTTTGGGTTATCCATATCATCTGGTTTTATCATATGCTTTAAGATTTTCTGTTGTTTTTGGCCTCTTGGCATTTGCTTTACTTGATAGGGTTCTTTCTGGATATAAAAAGTACCGATCTCTAATTTGTCAGATCTACAGCTTGGTGGCGTACACTTTCTCTAACTAGCCAGCAGATAGCATCCGCAAGTCACCTATTCCCCTCAAGTCAGTTCTCCCCAACTTTGTCTTGGTGGTGTGTGGGGATCTGGTTCTTGTGGGGTTCAATTGGTGCACTAAGTTTGGGTGTGTTGTTGGTGCTGTCTGCCCTGAATTTGGGGCGTGTGTCTGGGTGGTTAGGGAGGCAGGGCAGCTTTAATAATCAAACCTCCCAGGTGTTCCTGGAGATTTAAGGCTGTTGCAAGAGTCTAAGCCTTCATTTCAGTCTTGCCACAGATTGTCTCTGCTGCTGACCTACAAGTCCTTGGTGTTGGCATAGGGTCCCTGGGATTACCAAGTGAGTCCCCCTTCCCAGCCACGCTCTTCCAGGACCTCTGCTGAGGGAAGGCTGTGCCACGTCGCAAGTGCGTGCCGGCCCTCCAGGGAAGCCCTGGGCCTCTGGGCCATGCAGGGGCATTCCCAGCCCGCTGTGAAGATGGTTGAATGGAGCGTGTTAATTTCCCCCTTTTCTCCCAGCTCTGCCTTCCATGCTCTGGGACAATTAGCTGTGGGTGCACTAAATGCCACTGTCATGGCCAGTATTGTGGTGTGTGCGTGGTACTGTGGGAGACACTCTCCGTCACACTGGGTTTCTTGGCACAGCTCTGGGCTATTGCTCCGTCCCCAGGTAGGAGCGTTCCTAGCCCCCCGGGGAGATGGCTGCAAGGGGCGCGGTTTCTTTCTCCTTTTGGCTCCCCTCTGCCCCCCTGGCCCTGAAGCAGTCAACAGCAGGCTATCCTCCACGACAGACACCGAGAGGTTGGCACAGCGCACTCCTGCTGTGCTTCACTGTGTGGTTCTCACCATTGTTAACTGCAGCTGCTCCTGGGTTTTTTGTTTGTTTGTTTGTTTTTTAAAAAGAACTAGTCTGTCTCCAAACACCAACCCACAGTTTCCCTATACTGCTGTGCGGCTGCTGGACTTTCAGCCGGCTCACTCACTCGTTTCAGAATGCATACTCCCGGTTTCACCAAATGCACGGTCCCTGTGGATTTAGCAGACCTTGTCCAGCTGATGCATTGCTGCAACTGGTGTTCTCGGTCATTTTCTGGCTTTTATCTAGTATTTTTCACGGAAGTGTTTTTTTGCTCTGTCTCACCTAACTGCCATCTTAGGTTCTCTCTGTTTTAATTTTTTGATAAATAAAATTAAAAAATGATAATTAAATACAGAAATGTGGTGGGGGAGGGCAGGCAGGACAAAACACAAAACGATTCAATGTGTTTGGTTTTAGCCAAAGAGGATATGTACTAATTGTTTTGATTTTTGGTTGTCCAGTGCTATGCACTGATATTAAAAACATGAAAATATATGAGCTATTGTATTGTATTGCTAATGTAAAACTTTTATTTGAAGGAGTTATTCTTTTGGTATACGGTTATTTTTTCCAAGATCAAGGTTGAGTTCTAACTTGTTGCAGCATCCTGAGTGATGGTCCTCTTAGATAATTATCTGTATTGCCTAAATTCTAAACAAGATATTCAAAGATATCAAAATTTTAGAAAAATCACTGAAATTACCTGCTTTTATTTGACTAACAGCAAATGGTTTCTATACCTGTTACTAATTATTAGCTTAAATATTAGAGAATTATAAACAGAGATTCAGTCTGAAGTGCCTTAGCATTTGAAGTATGTGGGATATAAATACTTCTTTCTTTGAACTAAAATGCTTTGTTAGCCGGCTATTTCTGTTAAGTAGAAAACAGACTCTGAAAACCAAGGTGCAGAATAAGTTTATTGAACAAAGTAGCACATGTGGGAGCAGCACTAAAAGAAAGTTACTGCTCAAAGCAAAGTGATGGGAAAACAAGTTTATATACCTGCTTAGAACAGAGGAAGGATACCGGGGGAACGGGGTGGGGGAGGCAAGGAGGACTTGAGCTATGTGAGTTGTCTGGGGCAGGGCGTCCTTAGGTACCATAAATGTACAAAAGCTGCTCAGACAGAATGTTTGTGTACTAATGGGCTTATTTGGTGAATATAAGCAGACTTGCTGCTGTCAGCATGACTTGTTTATGATAGTTCTGCGTTTCCCATAGAGGCAGGGGTCTTAATTAGCACCACAGAGATCTTTGACACTTCAGCCAGCCTCTGTTGCTTTTTGTTTCTTCTTTATAGTTCCCTGAGTAAAATGGGTGTTTAACTATTAGTGAAGCTATTTACCATTCCAACTTGACACCATGCTGTTGATTTTATTGTTATTTGTTTGGGCTTCTTGGGATCTTAGGTTACACAGTAGTTGACTATGTACATGCCTATGAAATGAGCAGTTAAAAACTAAGAGCTTTCAGAAACCCAAATTATAGATTGTACTATGATTCACCCCCTGAGACCATTTTGAGGCAGAGAAATTGGCCACTTGGGGTCAGATACACATAGTAGCATGAAATAATTTTAAGAGAACAAAAAGAAATGTTTTTTATCTGGGTTTTAAAGCTGAGTGTGTGATGGGGAGACTAAGTAGAATGACTCAGGTTTCCATGATTGGTCATATTCTGTCTTTTAATACAGGGTTTTGTTTGTTTATTTGGTTGATTGGTTTTGTCTATTTGTTGTTATTTTTGTCCTATTCATATCCTCCCCACCCCCAGCTCTTTCAAGGTAGTGATTTCTTATTTGTCTTTATTTACCTTAAAGTACCTATTTATAGTTTATGGTAAGTACCTAAACATATTTTAAACATAAAACACTGAAATATAAACTTACAAACTTGGTGAATTGTGACTGTATCTTTTATTACTCTTAAGAACAGTATATGAAAGTACATATTTCCTACAGCCTCACAAGTGGAAAGTGTCATACTTGTTGGGTTTTTGCTAACCAGGTAGGTAAGAACCGATATCTCATTGTAGTTTTAATTTGCGTTTGGATTTAGTATCTTGTTATTTGTCTAAGAGCTGTTTATATGTTTTTTCTTTTTTCTTTTTTAAGAACAGTTTTTATATTCTTTGCCTGTTTTTCTACTGGGTTGTTGATCTTTTTCCTAATTTTCAGCTCTTTTTTTTTTAGGGAGATTAGACTTCTGTATGTGCTATAAGTTGTAAGTAATTTTTTCAATTTCTCATTTGTGTTTCAATTCTACTTACGATGGTTTTTGCCATGCAAAATTATAGTTTGCTTGTTTTTTTCTCTCTTTTTTTGGTCAATTTATTTTCTTCTGTGGATTTTGGATTTTGAGTCATAATTAGAATGGTCTTCAATCCAAAGTTATAAGGGAATTTATCCATGTTTTCTCCTAATATTTTTGCAGTTTTTGCTTTTCATATTAAAATCATGGCTCCATTTGGAGTTTATCCTGGTTTACCTCATTTACTTTCTTTGTCTTCTTTGCCAAATCTTACGTGAGTTTTAGAAGGAAAATCTTTAAAACATCAGATTCATTTGAGAACACAAGTTGCTTACTCCTTTTTTTAATCAAAGATTTAAGAAGCCTGTGAGACAAACTAATGGGGTGATTGTTCTTGAATCTGGTATGCATTTATTTGAATACTGAGTCCCTATCAGTAGCATCTAGTATTTTCCCTGGTGTGCCTATACAAATTCATCTTTGAAATTTTAAAATCTATTCATATCTCAGTGACATGTATTTCATTAGGGGTGCCTCACCTTACTTCACACTTTGTTTAGATAATCTGATCTTTTGGCATTTGCCAGAGTAAATGGATGGGCTAAAGCCCATGTGATCTGAGTCCCTGGAGTAAAAGAATATGGAGAAGTAAGTAGGTAAATAGGTCCTATGTACAGAGAGACTTAAGTGTTTAAACTTGTCAGCATGACTCGCCTATGGTAGCAGTTTTCCTGAGAATTTCTCAATCCGATCCTTTTACACCTGGAAGCTACTTTCTGGTTTCCTATATTTAATAATTTAGTGCTATTAAGCTTAAGTCTTCAATTTACCACCAGCTTGAGATTGTTCTTTAATGGATACACGTTACCTTACAGTGCTGAACCTAATTCTGTGAAATTTAATTTTTCACGCTGTTGTTTCAGTGACTGAAAACCATAATTTCATTCACATGGGTTTACAGTTTTTACTAAATGAGTAAAAACAATGTACATGTTATGCAAGTTACCTCCAGCAATGAGTATGGCTTTGTTTGTCTTAATGTCTTCTTATGCTGAATTAGAATATAGCACTAGGAGAATGAGAAGCATTTCTGTTATTAGTGTCTGTAAAGCGACAACAGTTTTAATTGCTGAGGTGATTAAATACTTTTATCGCTGGATTTCCTGAGTAGAGGATGTATGTTTCTCAAGTCTTTTGTTTGTAAAACATTATAGCTACATTTATATATGTGAATACTAACATCCACTTCCTTTACTAAATGTGAGAGATGGTATAATTAAACCAACAAGTGCTAGTCCCTTTATGACAACAATATCCTCCTTATTGGAAGAGGTATAATATTAGATTGAATCAGTTTATCCATCTACTTTAATCAGAGGTTTTTCCCCATCTTTAAGAGCTGAAGATGCTATCTCGTTAGAAATAATTCTTTGATAGATTTGTCTGTGTGTTCATTTATTCAGTCAAGAAAATTGAGTGCATGTATTTGTCAAGCATGTTAGAGATTTGGGCACGCAGTCATAGAGGACATGGAGACTAATCAACATCAGGCAGTCAAGTTTTACTCAAGTAGTAGGGTGGGGGTTGGAAAGAAAAGTACCATCAGCATGGTGGGGGTCTGAAGTAAAGCTTCAGCCCACTTGAGACACAGGGAGAGCTATATTTATGCTTTTTCTTTGGGGAGATGGTCAGTTGGTAGAGATGGACAGAGATTTAGCTGGTGGGCCAAGTGGCAGTTGGCCCCGGGGGTCTGCCAGGGTGGGAATTGAGAAGGAATGGCATGGAGCCAATGGGCGAGTAGTGGGCTTGATGCCCTTTTAAGGATTAGAATGTATATAGCTGAGGAAAGGGGAGCTTCGGGCAGGATGCGTGGCCACAGAGTGTTATTCTGGCCACCAGGAAGTTTTGCACAAAAGGCTTGTCTAATGTCCCATTTGTGAAAGCTTGCATTTGGAGTGTAATTTTCCAACAAAGCACTGGGCTGGGCGCTTGGTATACAATTGTAATCAAAACTGACATATAATGGTCCTTGCTTTTGTGGAACTTAGGATTCTTTTGAAATAAAACCATTAATTGTCCCATGTATAGCTTCACTTTCTTAAAATCATTATCAAAAAACGGAAGTGTAGAAGTACATTTGAAATTATTTCTAATTCACTAGTCATTTCGAATAGAGACAAATTAAGCAAAGATTTAAACTTTAAATTCAGACTAAGGCAATTTTGACATATTATTAATTCACCTAAGTATTTGTGAATCTGGTTTTTATCTAATAAGTATTTTTTTCCAATTCTAGGATGTGTTATTATGACTCGCCATTGACTTGAGAGATTTTAAAGAAATGTGGAAATATACTATAATAAGGCACATTCCTAATTCAGAAACTTTAAAATGTTGGGGAGTGAGGAAGAATGCATTGTTATGGTTGAAGAAATAAAGTATTTTGGAGGTAAAACATCTAGGTTTGACTTTTGTTGCCACGTAAGTAAGTGCCTTTGGGCAAGTAATATACAACCTTTCTTGAGTCTTAGTTTTCACAAATGTGAAATGGCATTTAGTGTAAAATCTCATTGTGCTATGATAATGAGATGACGATATAGAAAAGTTAGTAGTTGCTCTGAAGGTCACACTTTTTTTAAAATCAGTAACTCCCCACCTGCTCCCTCCTTGGGTAATTTTTGTTCCCCAGTCCAGATAGGACAGTTTCTTTTCATAGATTGAAACATAGTGATGTATCAACTGAAAATAAACCTAATTATGTGTTCTCATTTTTTCTTTCTCCTTAAATTTTGTTTACTTCCTTAAAGTTTAGTGATTAGCTACCTTGACCTTCACATCACATCTGTTTCCTTTGTGTGAATTTCTAGCACCCGAAATGCCAGATTTGCCAACTTCCACAAGAGTTGTTGTTAGTGCTTGGTAGTGATAAATTTCAAGAACAAAAATATTTCCTTTAACTCCTACAATTAAGGAAATTGTGTTTTGTTTTTTCCTATCATGAGTGGATTGAGTAAATGATGATCTCTTTTATATAGAAACCTTAAGCCTTAGCAAAAACCCGAGCAAATTTACGTGGGAAATAGCTAAGGATATTCTGTAAAAGGAAAATTGTTTTATTCTTAAAAATTTATATGACTGTAAGGGCTATGACTAGAATTCTCTTTTCTTTGAAAGCAAAAAGGATTAGTGGTTCCTGAGGAAAAGTGGGAAAAGAATTTATCTTTTTTTCTTTCGTCATTCATATCTTACTGTTTAATTTTCTGTATGTATGATAATAATCTGAAAACGGTTGTGGAGAGTTTTGTCATTGTCTTCTTTAAAAAGTATATCTGTTCAGGTCAGTGACTGAAAATAAGTACATTTTATACTTTTTCAGACTTTTGTCTTTCCTAGGGCAAAGAATTTTGATATGCAGGTTCTAACTATGTTAGCATCATAATATCCTGAAGTCATCAAAATGATAGAAGGACCAGATGCCTTCCATCTCCTGTATCTCATCATTAATTTATGTCATTTTTATTTAAGATTTATTCATTAATGCCAGTATAGTTATTCTATAAGAAGAGTATTTTCATTTGTAGTATTTTATTTGAAATCAGTTAGAGAGTACATGTGGTTCAGAAAATGATAGCCAACTAATTGCGAAGAATAGGTTATTCAGATACCATCTTAATCTGATCTCTGTGAATTGTTTCAGTTCCTGAGTTCAAGGTATTATTTAGAATGTTCCCTTGTCTCATTGCTGAAGATTGATTCCAGTCTTTATACCATGCCAGGAGAATTCCTCTCTGATGCTAAGAATACCAAGGTGAAAAGTCATGGTCTACTCTAGTGGAACTCAAATTTTAGATGGGAAAGTAGACCCATAAGTAATAGTAGAGTGTGAGTTTTTGGTGGGAGGTAACAGAAAGCAAAGCATGTCACTGAAGAGGATTACCTTAATGGCTGCATCATAGTACAGCATTAAGTGATTTTTTTATTTCAACATTTCTTATACTACAAGTCTGCTGGTAATGAATTCCTTTAATATTCATGTATCTGAAAATATCTTTATTTCATCTTCATTCTTTTTTTAATGCAATTTTATTGAGACATATTCATACACCATATAATCCATCCAAAGTATACAGTCAGTGGCTCACAGCATCATTATATAGTTGTACATTCATCACCACAATCAACTTTAGAACCTTTTTGTTACTCTAACTAAAGAAAAAAAATATGAAAAATCATCCAAACCATCTCATCCCCCATCCCCCCTATTATTTATATATATTTTTTGTCATTATTTTATTACTTATCTGCCCATACACTGGGTAAAAGAAAAGTCAGTAACCATCACCTTCATTCTTGAAGGATATTTTCATTGGATATAGAAATCTCTATTGACTGCATTTTTTTTATCTGCAGTATTTTAAAATGACTTTACCCTGTCTTCTAGCTTCCATTGTTTATGAAGAGAAGTCATTCACATCTTTGTACCCCTGTCACTTCTGACTGTTCTCAGATTTTCTCTTTAAGTTTTGTTTTTAGCAGTTTAACTATGATGTACCTAGTTTGTTTGTTTTTTAATCCTGTTTAGGGGTAAAGAATTTTTAATAATATTGATTATAAGTGGTTGGAAATGGATGGAGGTGATGGTAGCACAACACTGTAAGTGTAATTAACAGTGCTCACTGTGAGTATGGTTGAAAGGGAAAGCCTAGAATTATGTATGTCACTAGAAGGAAAGCTAGAGGATAAAACATGGGACTGTATAACATAGAGAAACCTGTTTTGAATGATGACTGTGGTTAATTGTACAAATATAAGAAAGTTCTTACATGAAGTAGAACAAATGTACGTCAGTTTTACAAGGTGTTAGTAATAGGGTGGTATATGGGAAAAATACAATTAATGCAAACTGTGGACTATAGTTAGCAGTAACATAATCTTCTTTTATCAGTTGTAACAAAGGTACCATCTCAAAGCTAAGCATCAATAATAGACAGGAATAAAGGGTATGGATTTTTTTTAATGATGAGAATGTTCTCAAATTGATTATGGTGATGAATGCATAACTCTGTGATTATACTAAGAACCATTGATTGTACATTTCGATTGATTGTATGGTATATGAATAAAACTGTTAAAACATTTTATCTTGCTTAGAGTTTGTTTTCATTAAATTCAGGAAACTTTCATTATTTCTTCAAAAAATTTTTCTGTCCTATTTTTTCTTCTTTTGGGTTTCTGCATTAGTCTTTTTAGTATTGTCCAAAAGGACACTAAGATTCTGTTCTTTTTCTTCTTTTCAAATCTTTTTCTGTGTGTTCTTTATATAGGGTTATTTCTGTTGACCTACTTCCAAGTTGACTAACTCCTCTGCCCTCTCTAATTTGTGTTAACTCTCAGTCCATCCAGTGGATTTAAAATTTTCAGATATATTTTTCAGTTCCAGAATTTCCATTTGGTTTCCTCTCTCTCTCTCTCTCTCTCTCTCTCTCTCTCTCTCTCTCTCTCTCTCTCTCTCTCTCTCTCTCTCTCTCTCTCTCTCTCTCTCTCTCCCTCTCTCTCTTTCTCTCCATCACTCTTGCTGTTTTTGTGGTATCCTTTTCCTGCTGATATTTCTTATTTGTTCATTTATTATGAGCATGTTTGATTTTGTGTCCTTGGGCATAGTTATTTATCCACTTTAAAAACCTTGTTTACTAATTCCAACATTTGGATCATCTCAGTGCCAGTCTCTGTCTGTTGCCTTTTCTTTCAAGTCGTGTTGTTTTGTTTCTCAGTATATCTGGTAATTTAGGATTGTATCCTAGACATTGTGAATGATAGCTTATAGAGATTCTGTATTCTGTTATTCTTTGGAAAAGTACTGATTTTTTTGTTGTTGTTCTTTAAGCTGGCAATTAAATTGGCTGGGCTCAAACTCTGAACTCTGTCTCCTTTGTGGTAGGCAGCATTCAAAATCTCTGTTTTTTTTGCCTTCAATTTTAAGTGGCTGTTGTTATCTTGAATCCTTTCCTTTGGTTCTTCAAGCCAGTAAGACTTCAATTTCATTCTGCATTTTAGACACTCCACATGGTGTTGACTGGGACCTGACCCATATTACAATATTAAAAAACAATCGTCTTCTTGCACTAAACTAAAATTCAGAACATTCTCTTTGACTAATTCTCAAAGAAAGGTCTAAATAAGAGATGTGGGAAAATTTTATTGGGAAGGTGATTATAGAGAAAAAGAGAGCTTGTCACTTGACCTCTTGACCCCAGCAGAAAAGACCTTCATTACAAAGGAGGCCTTTGGACTAGCTAAGACAGAAAATATTTATTCAGCATTACAAAGGAAGTGGCATTACTCTAGTGTAGATTTAATGTGCCATCTTCTTTTCAGAATTTTGCTTTGTACTTTGCAAGCTATGTGTTGAGGTCTGTAATATAATTTTACCGACATGGACACCTCCGAGAATGTTAGAGCCACAGGTAACTATAGTGGGTAGTGAAGGAACAAAAATAAGGACTTACCAGGGGACTTCACTTTTTCACGTAAGATTTTGCTTAAGGAAAGGATGCTATGGCTTAAAAGATCTGAAAACTATTGATCTAGTCAACCCCCATTTTCAAGGGTAAGGAAATTGAAAAGATATTGCTTGTTGTTTCTTGCCTACTTTGCCAGTACTGGAGCCCAGGTCTTCTGATTGTTAACCCAGTAATATTTCAGCTATACTAGTGTTGCACTGTCATTTTTTTTTTCTAGTAAATATTAAGTCTCTAAGTCATTCTCCTAAACAGTCTATTCAGATATAATGTGATAGCCTTTGGAGAGTTCAAAAGGGACCATTTGAGATGATTGGATTTTACATACAGCTTTGTGTGTGTAGTAAAGATAATATTATGGGAACTTGAGAAATTGTAATTAATTGAAAGTGAGGGCGCTGGTTCCCAGATGTTGGGGAAACTAACAGAGAACAAACTGAGGGTTGCCATGGTTGAGTAATTTTAGCTAAATGACTAACAAATAAAATGTAGCAGAATGTGTTTATTGCCAGTGACCTCGGTCTTCCCAAAATATATTGTTAGCAGCCAACAACTTCCTTTTCTTGATCATCAGTTCTTACCCTTTGCAAAAGAGGAAGAAACACAAATCCCTTAGTGGATTTCTCTGTATTTCCTGCCAATAGAAGGCATGATTACGGGAAAATGACATACACTCTTCAGTTTGTTACTCTGTTATACAAGGTTGGACAGAAATTCAGAATAATCGTCTTTTATTTTTCCAAAATCTTACCACATCTTACTATATTTTGCATTTGTGTTGATAACGTTTTCTTTCTTGTCATCTTCATAATGTATTAAACCTCCTGTCTTTTAACAAAATGCATCTTTCTGAACTAAATCTTGCTAATTAAGAAGGCCAGAAAAATTTACCTCACGGAGGAGAACTGAAAGACTACAGAAAAGCAGTTAGATCAGATTTAATGGATGAGGTTATTGGAAGACATAGAAGAGATAATATATACAAAAGTACCTGCTACGCAGTGGGATGCTCAGAGAGTATTGAGTTATAGCCTGACAGTTTAGTGTTTCTTTTTACTTATCTGCACATAAGGATAATAATAATACTTGCTGTTCACTGAGTTGTTGTGAGGATTTAAATGAGAACATACATTTAAAGTGCTTAGAACAATGCCTAGCACAGAGTACTCAGTAACTGTTAACCATTATTATTGTTTTTCTTCTTAAGTTCATGCTATGACCTTCACTTTGAGATAGCCCTCACAAAAATATTTGTCTTTATTTTAAATGCTTATCAACATTTCAAAAAGGGAAGGCAGGGAATGAGAAAAGGGTATATTGTTAATACAAATGTAATATACCTAACAACTGTTTATATATATAAATATATTTTTGTTATATATTGTTACAGTCTTTATATGCATTTTTGTATATAATATATAAAGTATTATATACTAATATATAGTATATATAGTATAAATAGCATAAAGTATAGAGAAAAAGAAGGAGAGAGAGTGCATGTGTACTTATTCACTTAACAATATATGTACTATTCTTTGGTGTGCTCATGCATAATCTTTATGATTTGTTTTTATAGGTCTGCTACAAGATTTTTTACTTTTAAGATAAAGATCTGTTACAAAGAGTTAATTTAGTAAAGAAAACCTGTACTTTGAGTTACAATATGTTAGTTCCCATTCTGACTTAAAACCTCTTTTTTGCCTCAACTTTTCTCATCTTGAAAAGGAGGTTAACTGAGGACTGTTATCTAGCTTTAAAACTATTTTCATATTTTGAAGTGCATAGAAATGTGGGATGTTATTACTAATGTACATAGAATAGTAGCCTCTAGTCTTTTAACTAGTTCTCTTGCATCTTGGGCCCATCAGTTAGTTCCTGCTGTGTTTTAGAGGAAAAGATTTCAGTGACACGGAACCAGGGGAAATCTCATCTAAGAAAAGCAGTCATAAGAACTGGATTTCATTTGTGAGATTATAGGAATTTAAATATATTGTTTGGAATTCCACTGCTGCTTGCAGTAAACGCATAACATTTGTATTAAAATACAAATAATAGAGTACTATATTTAATTTAGTGTCCCCAAAGGGAGGCTATGACAAGAACCACAGGAAAACAAAGTTTAGAGCTGCCTGGATTTCCATGAACTTTGGCCACAGCTACCAAAATGACTCAGTTTTAATGCTGTTGTGGTGGTGTTGCTATTCGAGCTGTTTTCATCTAGAGCAGTGGCTTTCACTCACTGATTATATATATGTTTTGAATTAGTGAATGAACTTGTCAACAGACTACCCTTTCAGCATCTTGTTTCTTCAAAATTTTTTTGATTTGTTATGTTCTATTCAGCTGTCTTCTTTAAATCACCATGAACTTGCAATTTAAAGGTCATCAGAGGTTTTTATTCTGGCATTTTTATCTCCAAAACGATATGGACTTATTTAATTGACCCTGTCTCTTCAGAATAACTGAGCAAGGGTCTCTTTTATGTTTTTTCTAGATTATATTACTGTATTTGTAACTGGACAAATGTGTTTATTGGCAGCTAATTTTGTAATATCTTATTATTTTAAATTTTATCTTTAGTTTCCCGTAATGCCTAGCTTAGTGCTAGATACAGTGTAAGTGCTCAGTAAATATGTATTAATTAAATAAAAGAAATTGACGACTATTGACATGATAATATTTGGTCTTCTTATTTCTTTATGCAGTGAGTATTATAGCGGTGGATGTGAAGGAGCTATTTTTAATATATAAGTAATACATACTAAGGCCATTCTCCAGCTTTACTAAGGAGAGATACCCTGATCTGATTGCTTCTTCTCAAGTAAAGCGTGAACTATAGTAGTGTGGACTACATATATATGAAATATTTTATTGTAAATATAACTTAAATGAATTCTTAAGGTTGTATTCTTCATAATTAAACATTCCGTTATACTCTGTCAGTGTTATCTCAGAAATGTACATACTCATGTCTGCAGTAGTCATCATTCTTAATGATGAAGGATTGCTGGGGCAGGGGGATGTATACATCCAGAGAAGCCTGGGTGTGGGTAGTCACACAGTGCCTTATGTACAGTAGGTAGTCAATAACTATTAAATGAATATTGAAGGCCAGAATTTGAATAGGCAATTCTGTGTAAGAGAAGCCACTAGATTAAGAATCAGAACACATGGGTTTTAATCCTAACTGTGCTCTTAATTTTGCTTTGTAATTTTGGAAAAACCATTTCACTTTTCCAAGGTTTCATTTCCTTATGTAAAATGAAGGAATTGTACAAGAAGAATCAGATGCTCTCTAAGGTTTTTTCCTTTTCTAAAATGCTGTATAAACTTTTAACCACTGATCTCTGTTTAACCTTTTCACATTCATAAACCTTCTCCCTTCTCTCTTGAAAGCATACCGCTTGTTTCCCATATCACACTGTCCACTCGTTTGCTCTTTTATGTTTTTGTTTGTCTGCTCTCATCAGTTGAGTTGTTATCTTTCAAGAGTCATTTGTGTTTACCTCAAAGCTGTTGATGCTGTTTATGCTGGTTTTACTTGTTATTGCATTTTATATTTAATTACTGTTATATTCACTGATGAAATCTGAGTAAAAAAATAGTTGTTTTATGAGAACTTAAGTTTGGAAAGACTTAATATAGGTTTCTAAAAACAAATACTATTGAATTAGATATGCTTGAGACAACTGAAAAAGATGTGAGGAGGATGATAAAAATCTAGGAGGATTGTGGAGTGAAAATTGTAGACAGTGCAATAATGTTTAATTCCAGCCAGAAGACTCATACCAAAAGCAAAAAGCCCTTCTACAAGAAATGGTAAAACATGTACCTTATATGCTTCATGTTAAAATAGAAGATTACCCCTTTTTATGATTCTCTACTTTTAAAAATCAGCTTCTTAAGGTAGTTAGACCAAAATCCCATCAGGTAAGAGAGCTTTTACTGTTCTATGATCTTCATAACATTACAGGTCTTTTTAAAAACAGCACAGCAGTAATCATGCTATTTCAGGTCATAATGGTACTTGTAATCTGTGTGTGTCCTCTATCTATGAGATCTATGTAAAAAACACTTCTTTATATCTCATATTAAGACCCAATTCTTATTATATTTTCTTCACAGAATATTCAGAAGATTCTCGGCCTTGCCCCTTCACGAGCTGCCACCAAGCAGGCAGGTGGATTTCTCGGCCCTCCACCTCCTTCTGGGAAGTTCTCTTGAAATCAAGCAGAACTCTTTAATTCTTGTCATTCTCTTCAGACATGCAAATCAGACTGACAACTTTTTTGTAGCAAGAGCCACAGGCAGCCTTACCATTAAGGCCACTTTATAGTTTTGAGTTGTTTCTAGATATGATTAGAATGAAAATGGCACCCCTGAAACATAATAAGTATGTTGATTACATAAGTACAAGTGATATTAGAAACAAATGACATCTTTCTTGTTTTGCTTACACAAATATTTTCTGTGGGACCGACTCTCAAGACTGTGCTATATGCTATGTACCGTCAAAGTTGGCTATCCATGAGCATTTAGAGAAAATCTGGAAGAAAAATTTAGTTCAGGTAACGCTTAATTGGAGCTGTTGGTTGTTTGTGTGTGTGTGTGTTGTTTTGTTTTTTCCCCCAAGCCAAGTGTATGACCAGAGATCAATAAAAAGGTCAAATTTTACCTACATCATCTACAAGGAGAGACATATTTTGGTTTGGTTTGTTTTACCATATTTACAGACAGGTGTTTTTAGTAATCTTAACAAAAGGGTAAACATTGCCCAGGAAAGGCTGAAACAAAGTTTTTAATGTACTATACTTGCCTTATGCTCAAATTATGAAGGTGTCCTAGTGTAGGAATTGGGAGGCAATAATGGAAAGGAAAGTGGTGACTCAGGAATATAAAAATGAGGGTCCTTTAAGTTCCCTCCAGCTTCTGTAGCAGTCTGTTGCATTTGTATAAGGGCACTCTTAGATCTCCCCTGGAGGCAAGCTTATATTTATATGTGGTTTAACTTGTAGAGCTTCCTTTTAGCCACAGTGGCCTTCATTTCCTCCCATGTTCCTTTACAAGGAAGAAGCACAATTATACCATGATATGTCTCTATAGTCCATGGAATTAGAAGTCCTGTGTGGAACAGTGACTCTAGCAGTAAATATTTACATTCATTGATAGTCTCCTTACTTATAAGCATTCTACCATGAGAAAAAAACACATTATTTGCAAAGGAACAACTGCTAAAGTGACATCAAACTTCTCATCAACAACAGTAAAGGTCAGAAGACAATGGCATAATATCTTCAAAGTGCTATGGGAAAATAAGTATTAACCTAGAATTTTATGCACTAAACCATAAGATTGGGGGCAAAATAAAGACATTTTCAGACATACAAAAACTAAAATAATTGAATTATAAAAGGATACATTTCAGGGGAAAAAAAAGAATCACCCAGGAGGAAAGTGTAGAATATAAGAAATGATGGATACCTGAAACTATTAAACTACAACCCAGAACCCATGAATCTCGAAGACAGTTGCATAAAAATGTAGCTTATGAGGGGTGACAATGGGATTGGGAATGCCATAAGGACCAAACTCCACTTTGTCTAGTTTATGGATGGATGTGTAGAAAAGTAGGGGAAGGAAACAAACAGAGAAAGGTACCCAGTGTTCTTTTTTACTTCAATTGCTCTTTTTCACTCTAATTATTATTCTTGTTATTTTTGTGTGTGGGCTAATGAAGGTGTCAGGGATTGATTTAGGTGATGAATGTACAACTATGTAATGGTACTGTAAACAATCGAAAGTACAATTTGTTTTGTATGACTGCGTGGTATGTGAATATATCTCAATAAAATGATGATTAAAAAAAAAAATGATGGTCAACACAGAAATGAATAAAATATATGCATAAATTTAAGTGTTTTATGAATTGTCTTGTTTAAGGATTATCTCATGACAACCATGAGGTAGCTACTGTTTTTATCCTTATTTAGCAGATGAAGAAGTTGTTATTTGCTAAACATCACATACTAGTGAGTGGCAGTCAGGATTTGAACCTAAGCAGTGTAAAGCTGTATAGCCCAGGCTCTCAATCTCTATGCTGTATTCCCTCCCGTAGTTATGTAATGATTCCCATCACCTTCCCTGATCTCCTCAGCTAGAGTGGGTGAGTTGGGGGCTTTTGTTGTTGTTTCCTCAAAGCAGTCAACATAGGTGGATAGTGAAAAAGGAGGAGATGTAAAAAAGGGAGAAGAAAAAGATGAAATAACATGTTTTCACTCTGTTACTAAATGGGCACAGTAGTAAGGTTTTATTACAGAAAATAAAGCTATCACATCACAAGGATTAAATTCAAGGAGATATTAAGGGTGATTGCAGCTTTACAATACATTTTTTAAAAATTACTTTCCCTGAAAAATTTTCAAGACTACGTATTTGGATGACGATCTAGATTGAAACCATCTCTGAATCATTGGAGATGACATTTCAAGCTAGAGAAGCCTCTGAATATTTCTCAAAACACATGATTTAACTGCTTTGCCTGTGTAAGGGATAGACTGCCCCCTTTCTGGTTTAAAGAAGAAAAATCAGGCATTTTTTAAATGCATTTTTTATTGTGAACTTTAGCATATATACATAACAGTGAGAACTTTCAGAGTACAATTTAACAAGTAGTTAGAACAAATTTCAAGGAATGTTATGGGTTGCAGTTCCATAATTTCAGTTATTTTCATTGTTGTAAAATATAACATATATACAGAAAGGTGTTAACTTTCAAAGTACAGCTCAGCAGGCAGTTATATAGGTAATTTCAAAAAACATTACGGGTTACGGTTCCACAGTTTCAGTTTTTTCCTTATTGTGATACATAGGGTATATACAGAAAGGTGAAAACTCAAAGCACAATTCAACAGATAGCTTACAGAGCAAATTTCAAGGAATGTTGTAGGTTACAGTTCCACCATTTCAGTTATTTCCTTCTAGCTAATCTAATACTCTAGCATCTAAAAATATATATTTTTACATGAAGTTTCAGTATATTTAATAGTCATTATTATCTGCATTAGGCTACTAAGGCTGCATTCCTAAATATGGCAAAGGAGTAAATTTTAAAAAAAAAAAAGGAAGAAAACATAAGTAAACCTGAATTTAACCTATTGCATTCCAAAAGCCAAGCCAGTTTTGAAGTTGGAAAGCAGATGTGTGTTATGTACTCATATACTCTTGATCAGACAGTGGTCTCTGTTCCTTCTTCAGTGGGATCAGGTACGTTAAAAATGATGTGCCACCATGAGAGAAGGGGAAAGTACCTGATCAATCATGTTAAATCTAAACATCAATGGATTGATACAGAGACTTATATCCAAACGTAAAGCATTTTGCCATATATCAGTATATAATAGGATTTTTTCAAAATACTGACCCTTATTTTGCATATTTCAGTACTGCCCTTCAATGCAAGTAAAAGTACCATATACTTTCTCCTTTCTTTAAATTAATTTACTTCTGCTTAAGTTAGTCTTTTGTTTTGTTTGAGTTTACTGCTTGCTTTGAATTTGTAAAACACTTTTTAGAATGGGAAATCTCAAAACTACAGTAAAGTTAAAAAGGTATAGTATAAAGAACACCCAATTTATCTACCATCCAGCTTCAGCAAGTATCAACTCATGACTAATTTTGTGTCATCTACTTCTGCTTCCACCTCTCCTATATTATTTTGAAGCAAGTCCCAGGCATCCTGTCAGATCTGTAAATAATGAACTGTAAATATTTCAACGTTTTTTAAAAAAGTTATCTCTATACCATTCCTACACCTGAAAAAATTTGACAATAATTGCTTGATATCATAAGTTGTTTATAGATACCAAATTTTTGACAGTTTGTTTGCATTAGGAATCAAATAAGCTAATCCATGTTGCAGTTTATTGATATACATTGGAAATGTCTTTTAATATATTGTAGTGATTCTCAAATTACTGTGCATCAGAATCACCTGGAGGGCTTGTTAAAACATGGATTTCTAGGCCCCACCCCACAATTTCTGATTCTGTTGGTTTGAGGTGGGGCCTGAGGATTTGTATCTCCAAGTCCCCAAGTGATGCTGCTGCTGCTGTTGTGGGGTCCACAGTTTAAGAACCATTCATCTAGTGGTTCTCTACCATCTCTCTTTTCCCCCTTGAATTTATTTGTTAAAGAAACTGGGTTGTTTATCCTATTATAGAGTTTCCCTCAGTTTGGATTTTGTTGATTGCATGCCTCTTTTACATATTGTTTGCTGTATCTTTTTGTAATATTTGCAGTTGTTGATCCATTATTTCATTAAGTTGAAAAATGATGTTACTCTAATTCTAGTATTCCTTCATTTATTAACTAGAATACTTCTGTAGATAGAAACTTGCCCACATCAACTGCTTGATTACTCAGTGGGAGAATTTGTTTAGGAAAGTTGGTATAAATGCTTGATTTCCTGGTTTTAAAATAATGAATTGTTTATTAGTATCCTCCAGTGGTGACCAAATAGTTGTTGAGTGTGTCATTAGCAATTCATAGATTTAAGCATACTTGACATGATTCATTCTAGTGAAATTATTCTTGTGAATGCTCAAATTGTCCCATTTTGGGCCAGTGAGAGCCGCTTTAAGGTGGCTCCTGAGTCCATTTGGCATAACCCTAGTTGGCATTGGTAGCATCCTTGCTAAGTGGTGTTTCTAAGTGGCAGGATGTTCCAGACTCAACTTGTATTTCCTGCCTGATCTGGAAGCAGCAATTTTTCCAAGACTGTCTGGTTCCTTTTATTGAAACATGGTATTTGGAGACTGTAATCCAAGGACTATAGATGCTCATTGAGACTGGGTTAGTCACTTGTTTTAAAGCTTTTTCTGTGGACTACGGTAGGTAATACATTTCATTATTATTTTTTGGTCTTTTTTTTTTAAAGGTAAAATGCATCATGAATTTATAATGATACTGTACTCCCCACTTAAATTCAGGGCTACAGAATTTTTACTTAGTTTATTTGATATGTATCTTCATTATCCCATGCTAAGAATTCCAGTTCTCAACACCAAGAATAATAGAATTAGAATATCACATAATTAATCATTAGCATCATCCCACAATTCATACCCAAAAGTTTCAGAATAGCAATACCAACGTACCATCAATAAACAATAAACAACATGATTACTGAAAATTGTTTGTTTTGGGTCTTCAGGGTACCTATTACTGGGGTTCACAGTAATTATTGACATTTCAAGTTATCTGGAATAGTTTGTTTCTTTGAGGTTATACCACTAACCAGATACACGTTTATGTTCATTTGTTTGATTTCATTTTCAGTTTTCAAGGATTGCTTTTTAATTTCATTTTGCTTTATAATTATATAAAATGGTATGTAATTTTTAAATAGATACTAGGCTAGCCCACAAAAACACTGTTAGGGGCGTCCAGGGAAGATAGCTGAATAGGGAGCTCCAGGACTCACTCCTTCCTCCAAAACAGCTAGTAAACAGGCAGAAACTGTCTGAAACAACTGTTCTGGGGCTCCTAGAGGCCAGAAAAACACTGTACAGCATCCAGGGAAGAACTGGAGGAAGAGGCTACTAAACTGTGGTAAAGAACTGTACATGGCTCTCTTGGCATGGTGGATACTAGCACCCATCCCCCACTCTCTAAGCGGGCCTGGCTATCTGCTGCTGTTAGAAAGGGACATAAAAATCCTCCTTTTCAAGAAAAGGGGTTACAGCCAAGCACTGATCACAATTTTTGATTAGCAGATTTGGATCGCTGGGTCCCAGCTCTGAGCTACTGTTTCAATCCATCCTGGACATAAGTGGTGGCAGCCATTGTTTCAACCCCACCCCTGACAGGGGCAGAGGCAGTGGATGCTTAAAGACACAGTGCCTCCTTAGGGCTTCAGAGAACAGTTTGCTGAAGGCTGCCATCTGCTGGGCAGGCCAAGAAAGCACAGCTTTTGGCATCTTTCCCGATCCTCTCTCCAGGGCACTTTGGAGCCGGTCTGCACCCTCTTTGTGGGTACCTGGCCCTGTTGTGGCTGGAAAATACTAACTAGGGAAAGTCCTCTCCAGAGTGACCCTCCTCCCAGAATTTTCCCTCTAGGCCAAAGCAGCTAGAGATAATGAAAGGAGTGTTCAATATATATATGCAAAATAAAAACAGAACAGATCAAGATATCCAGAGAAGGAACAGAGGAAAGGAAGCTTTCTCCTGGGAGTGAGAAAGTTGCGCAAGTGGTGCAATCTTAAAAATTGTATTGCATCCCAGGGCAAGAATCAGATGAAGAAGAGCTGGAAAAAAATCTCACCAGTTAAACACGGGCTATTCTAAATGTCTAGAATAAGTTGAACCAAGTGTCAAAAAAGAGCCTTAACACAAATCCAATTAACACAAATCCAATAAAACCTTAGGCAACAGGGAAACTGACCTTCAGAGTAAACGCATCAAAATAATCAGATGCCTAGGCATCAGCAAAATATTGCAAGCTATACTAAGAAACAGGAAAATATGGCCCAGTCAAAGGAATTAATTAAAACTTTGGAGGAAACACAGAATTTGGAACTAATCAAAGATGTTAAACAAATCTAAGTCAAGGAGATGAAGGAAAATATGGCTAAGGAGATAAAGAGTATTATCTCCCAGAAGATACTGGGTGAGCATAAAGAAGAATTTCAGAGTATAAAAGGAGACATAAATTATGGGAATAAAAGGCACAATAGAAGAGATTAAAAATACACTAGAGTCATTCAACAGCAGATGTGAAGAGGCAGAAGAAAGAATCAGCGAACTACAAGATAGAACAATTGAAATCTTACAGACAGAAGAACAGGTAGAGAAAAAAATGGAAAAAGTTGAGCAGGGTCTCAGGGATTTGAATGACAGCATGAAGCACACAAATACGCATCATGGGTGTCCCAGAAGGAGAAGAGAAGGGAAAAGGGGCAGAAAGAATATTAGAGGAAATAATGGCTGAAAATTTCCCACTCTTACGAAAGAGATAAATACGCATGTCCAAGAAGTGCACCATACTCCAAACAATAAATCCCAATAGACCTAATTCGAGACACATAGTAATCAGAATGTCAAATGCCAAAGATAAAGAGAATTCTAAAAGCAAGAGAAAAACGATTTGTCATATACAAGGGAACCCCAATAAGACCAAGTGCCAATTTCTCCTCAGAAACAATGAAGACGAGAGGCAGTAGTATGGTATATTCAAGGTACTGAAAGAGAAAAACTGCCAACCAAGAATTCTGTATCTGGCAAAGCTGTCCTTCAGAAATTAAGGATTATTAAAATATTTGCAAATCACATATCTAACAAGGGTCTAATATCCAGAATATATAAAGAAATCCTACAACTCATTATACTTAGAAATTAGAAAAACTAAGTGAATGGAAAGATATCCTGTGTTCATGGATCAGAAACTTAATACCATTAAGATGACAGTACTACCCAAGTCAATTTACAGATTCAACACAATCCCAATCAAAATTCCAACATCCCCCTTTGCAGAACTGGGAAAGCTAATTATCATATTCATATGGAAGGGCAAAAGTCCCAGACAGCCATAAACATCTTGACAAAAGAACAAGGTTGTAGGAGACTCACACTTCCTGATTTCAAAACTTACAGCAAAGCAAAGATAATCAAAGCAATATGGTACTGGTACAAGGACAGACATACTGACCATGGAGTAGAATTGAGAGTTCAGAAATAAACCCTCACATGTATGGCCAAATGATTTTTGACAAGCATCCTAATTCCACTCAGTGGGAGCAACAAACAGCTGGAGAAACTAGATGTCCACATTCAAAAGAATGACAGAGAACCCCTCCTCAAACACTATTTAAAAATTAATTCAAAATGTAACTAAAGGTTCCATTTATAAGGGTTAAAACTATAAAACTTTTAGAAGAATACATAGTGAAATATCTTCAGGGTCTTGTATTAGGCAATAGATTCTTACATATGACACCAGAAACACAAGTAACAAAAGAACAAATAAATTGGATTCATGGTAATTAAAAACTTTAGTGCATCAAAGGATGTTAATCCAGTGAGAAGACAACCTACAAAATAGGATAAAATTTTGGAAACCATATTATCTGTTAAGAGTTTGATACAAGAATGTGTAAATAACTCCTACAACTCAACAACAAAGACAACCCAATTTAAAAATGGGCAATGGACTTGAATAGATAGTTCTTGAAAGAAATACAAATGGAAAATAAGCTCTTGAATGAATGCTCAACATCTTTAGACATCAGGGAAATAACAAATCAAAACCATAGTGATACTACTCCACACTCATTAGAATGGCTGGTATTTTAAAAAACAGAAAATAACAGGTGTTTCAGAGGATGCAAAGAAGTAGGAACCCCCATGCATTGGTGGGAATGTAAAATGGTGCAGCCTCTGAAGAAAACAGTCTGGCAGTTCCTCAGGAAATTAGGATTGCCATACAACCAGCAATCCCCTTCTAGGCATATACCCAGAAGAATTGAAAGCAGTGGCTCAAATAGATATTTGCACATTGATGTTTATAGCAGCATTATTCACAATCGCCAAAAGGTGAAAGCTATGCCAGTGTCATCAATGAAAGAATGTATAAACAAAATGTGACTATACGTGGAATGGAATATTATTCAGCCTTAAAAAAGGAATGAACTTTTGATACATGCTACAACATAGATAAACCTTGAAGACCTCATGTTGAGTGAAATAAGCCAGACACAAAAAGGTAAATATTGTATGATCTCACTTATGTGAAATAGACTATAATTTATAGATTCAGAAATTAGAGTATAGGTTACCAGAGGCATTGGGGTGAGGGGAAGTTAATGTTTAATAGGTGCATAGTTTCGATTTGGGTTGATGAGAAATTTTGGTAAGGGATGGTGATGTTAGCACAACATTATGAATGTAATTAATGCTACTGAATTGTATACTTGAAGGTGGTTAAAATGGGAAATTTTATGTTGTATGTATGTTACCATAATAAAAACTAAAAAAAAAACAAAAAACAAAAAACAAACCTACAACACAAAGAGTGAATGCTAATGTAAACCATGGACTTTAGTTAGTATAACTATAATAATATTGGTTCATCAATTATAACAAATGTACCACACTAATAGAAAATTTTGATAATAGGGAAAAATGTATGTGGGGGGGTGCTTACAGGAACTCTACTATTTGTATGATTTTTCTGTAAACCAACTGCTGTTAAAAAATATAAAAATTTTTAAAAAGGAAATGAGCAAAAGTTTTGAATAAACATTTCTACAAAGAAGATATGCAAATAGCCAATAAACACATGAAAAAATGTTCGACATTTTTAACCATTAGGGAAATGCAAATTGTAACCACAATGAGATATTGCTTCACACCCACGAGAATGGCTTATTTTAAGAAATCAGGAAATAGCAAGTGTTGGCATGGGTATGAGAACTAGTGACCCTCATATATTGTTGAGAATGTAAAATAGTACAGCTGCTATAGAAAGCAGTTTGGCAGTTCATCAGAAAGTTAAACTTATAATTACCATATGATGTGGCCATCCCACTTCTGGGTATATGTACTCAGAAGAATTGAATGCAGGGGCTCAAACAGGTATTTGTACACCATTGTTCATAGCAGCATTATTCATTATCCCAAAAGTGGAAGCAACTCAGGTGTCCATCAACAATTAAATGTAAAATGGAATATTATTCAGCGGTAAAAAGGAATGAATTCCTGATACATGCTACAAAATGGATGAACCTTGATGACTTCAATAGGAGTAAAATACATCAGATGGAGAGATATTGTATGGTTGCACTTTTATGAAAAAAGTGGAATATGCAACTTCATAGAGATAGAAATTACAGTACCAGAGATACCAGAATAGGTTACCAGGGGTAGTGGGGAGGGGATATGGGATGTCAGTGCTTAGTGGGTACAGAATTTCTTTGGGTGACAGAAAATTTGGGTAATCAATAGTGGTGATTGTAGCATGTTGCCACAATTTTTTTAAAAAAATTGAGTTCCCATACCCAATTTTCCTCAAATTAAAAATGTATATATAGGGAAGCAAATGAAGGGAAAGTGAATGGGAACGTATTTTTATGTTTTAGGTTAAAATAAAAATGTTAAATGTATGTGCATATATTTTTTCATGATTCACCCTTTAACTGACTTTTTAGATTAATCTACAAATTACTGGTTCCAGTCCCATCAGATAACATCGGAAATACATAATGTCTTTGATGGATTATATAAAGTAGTTGATACTGACTGGCTTGTTGAAGACATTTGCTCTTAAAACACAACAATCCTATGAAGTAGATTTGATATCTTTTGTTAGCCCCATTTTGTAGATGACAAATCCAGGTCTTGAGATTTTAAGAGATTTATCCAAGATCACACACCAGTTAAGTGGCAGAACCAGAACAACCCAGATCCTTAGGTCTCAGGGTCCATGCTCTTTCTACTACAGCACTCAGTACAACCGACTCCATTGGGTCTACAATATGAAACTGCTGAACTTGAATCCCTTCTGGACCCATTACCTGTGTGCAAAATGTTTTCATGCAAGACAAGTCTAGGTGCCCAGAGAGTATCATTTAAATGATTATCACCCTTTCCCTATATTTTTTCAGATTATAGAGGGAAATACAGTCTGTTTACCATCTGAATGCTATTTATTAACAAGGCTTTTTGAAACTTAGAAGAAATTTTAAAATTAGTAATTAGCAAATTCTCCAGCTATCACTGTAAGAGGATGAACATAAGTTTACCAAGAGGTGATACTTTAAATGAAGATGGAAGGCTAAACAGATTTTTTAATTCAGAAAAATACATTTGGATCTAATGCCATCTGTGCCAGTTTGAATGTATTATGTCCCCCCAAAATGCGATTATCTTTGATGTAATGTTGTGTGGGCAGACATACCGGTGTTGATTACATTGTAATTCTTTGAGTGTTTCCATGGAGATGTGTCCCACCCAACTGTGGGTGATGACTCTGATTGGATAGTTTCTGTGGTGGTGTGGCCCCGCCCATTTAGCATGGGCTCTTAGTTTACTAGAGCGCTGTGTAAGCTCAGACAGAAGGAGCGAGCTTGCTATAGCCAAGATGGACACTTGCAAGACTGCACAGAAGCTGAGAGAGTAGCCGCAGATGAGAGACAGTTTGAAGACGGCAGTTGAAAGCAGACTCTTGCTCCAGAGAAGCTAAGAGAGGGCAAACAACCCAAGAGCCACTAAGAGGGACATTTTTGAGGAACTGCAGCCTAGAGAGGAACGTCCTGGGAGAAAGCCATTTTGAAACCAGAACTTCGGAGCAGACGCCAGCCACGTGCCTTCTCAGTTAACAGAGGTTTTCCAGACACCATTGGCCATCCTCCAGTGAAGGTACCTGGTTGTTGATGTATTACCTCGGACACTTTGTGGCTTTGAGACTGTAACTGTGTAACCAAATAAACCCCCTTTTGTAGAAGCCAATCGATCTCGGATGTTTTACATTCCGGCAGCATTAGCAAACTAGAACACCATCTGTCTGCTCAATAAGTCCTTCAATATAATCAAAGTCCTTTTAATACACAAAAGTGATTTGTAGATTTATAATTATTCCAACCATTTGCTGAACAGAGTCAATTCAATCTTAAACAGGTCTTGTCAAGAAAATTGAAAAAGTCTGAAACTTGCCTGCTGTGACAGACTGTCAGTTCCAGTCTAGAGACAGGTTTACATTTTTAAGCAAGATGGGGCAATACTCTAGAACATTGGTTTCCTTCCCTTCCTCCTTCCCTCCCTTCTTCCCTTCTTCCCTCCTTCCCGAATCCCTCCTTTCCTTCCCTCCTTCTTTCTCCCCTTCCCTCCTTCCCTCCTCTCCTTTTCTTTCACCACAACCAATAGTAAGGAATATATTTCATTATTGGAACACTGATATAGAAATTACATGAAACTATACTTCTCTCATATGCACTTTGATATTTTTTTCTATTTTATTTTTCAAAAACGTTTTGGTCACAGTCCACTAATTTTAGCACTCACTAATGGGTTGTACCAGGCATTTTGAAGAAAAAGAAAAATGCCCAGCATGTTATTCTAGAGAGGTGGAGGGAGAGAGCTCTTTGGAACATTAAGAGTTGGGAAATTTGGCTGAAGCCAAATTTGGGGCTATAGAGAATACTGCTCAAATTATATGTGGTGGACTTATCTAAGACTTTGACTACATTATGTTAATCAAAGGCTAGCTCAGTGAAAAAAAATCAAGAACAACCAATCTTCCAGGAAGGCATCAGCCAGAAGTAATTATTTTCTCATATGCTGGAATGATATTTTCTAGAAGACCAGAAAGCTCCAAGAACCTGACAGTAGTATTAGGGTGTATCTGCATACATTCATTCACCTATTTACAAAGTATATAGAGAACTCTGCAGGATCCTGTGGTGGGGGCATTATGGACACAAAGAAGAATTGATTAGGATTCTGTGCTCAGAAAACTCACAACTAGTAGCTACTGTGAGCTTCAGTTTCCTCATCTAACAAAAGAGGACAATAATTCCTTCAGTGACCTGCATACTCATAAAATTATTATAAAGATCAAATGAGAATAATACATAGAGAGCTATTTTGTAAATTATAAGGGGATATTACTAAAAACAGTTGAACAGTGAAATGTTTTTTGTTTCTACGTACACTAAGCAACCATTTGACAATTTGTTTCTCTTTTTTTCCTTATCAATTTATAGGCTAGCAACTTTAAGATTGTTTTTCTCATGTGCATTTGTCTGAAAGCTTTAGCTTTATCTGTTGAAATCTTGCTGATAAAGTGCTAGCCTTGTGGACGAACACATTTCATTTCCTTCTAGACTTGCTTCCACCCCAGATTCATTGGATAATTTAAGGCACACTGTTTAAATCTTATGTTCTTCTCCAATAAAAAAGAAATAATAAATTTCATTCTCTGCTTATCCTAGTAATTAGGATTTGTTGATACAGAAAAATGGTTAAGAAGCACCCAGAAGACTTCTGGATAACATGAAATACTATAACATCTACTCTCAAAAAATGATCTGATTATAGATAATGGAGGTCATAATCTCTAAAAACCTGATATGACTTGGTCTTTAAAAGTTCTAGGAATATATATGTCACCTCCCCATCATGATTCTTCTCAGTTATGTCAGAGCAATTCCACAGCATCCAGCTAGGTGCAGTAACTAATAATAAATAGTCAATGTCCTCTCGGAGCAAGGGAGATAAACAATAATGGTTGTGATGTATACTGCAATAGAGGTAGGTACACAAAGAGAAGGCAGAATTGTAGGGATTGTTTAGGGAGAATTTTGCATACTGTGTCAGTAAAAATTAGTAAAAATCTTTGCCTTCAAGGAGCTTATAGCGTAACTATTTTGATGAACAAGACTTCACTTGTAGGAGCATAGGAGAATATTTAACACGGACTGAGGTATAGGAAGGGTTTCTGAAAGGGGTGACAAGAGTGTAATTCTGAAGGATTTATTGGAGTTGGCAAGAGAAAATGTTGGAGGAAAAAACTTCCTACACAGAAAGAATAACACGCAACCGTAAGGAGGCAAGGAAGAGTAGGTAGCTTAGAATGGCTGGAGAACGAGATACATGGGGGAGTGACAAGAGATGAGGTTATGGAGGTAGACAAAAGCCAATTCATGATAAACTAAGGGGTTTACCATGAAATCTCTTAACTCATTATTGATAAGTAGGGAAATGGCAAAATCAGATTTACATTTTAAGATCACTCTGATGACAGAGTAGACATATATTAGTAAAAGGCAAGCCTCTGGCCCAGTTAAGAGGCCATTCATCCATAAACCCAAATGTTTGTTAAGTGCCTACTATATGCCACAGTATATTGTGGTCACTGAAAATAGACACTTTACCTTCATGGAGTCCCAATCTATGGGTGAAATAGGTGTTAAACAAATATTCAGACAAATGAACACATAATTAATGAAAAGTAATTATTCTGAATACAGGGTATAGATTCTGTGAGAGAATATTACAGTGTGACTATAGTGCATCTCTGTTACTGTCTCCCCAACTGTGGTGGTTTGAAACTGTATGTATCCCAGAAAAACATGTGCTTAAAGTTGATCCATTCTTGTGGTTGTAAACTTGTTGTAAGTAGGATCTTTTGATGAGGGTTCTTCAGTTAAGATATGACCCACTTTCTTCAGGATGGGTCTTAATCCTATTCTGGAGTCCTTTATAAATGGAATGTATATGGAGAGGGAGAGAAAGCCATGAAAGCAAGAAGCTGAAACCCGGAAGACAAGGGATAGACCAGTAGACGTCACCATGTGCCTTGCCATATGACAAAGGAGCCAAGGATCACTGGCAGCTGGTCTTTGGGAAGAAAGCATCACTTTGATGATGTGTTGAACTGGAGATTTTCCTGGCCTCAGACTGTAAGCTAATATATTTCCATTGTTTAAGCCAACCCATTTCATGGTATCTCCTTTGAACAGCCTAGGGAACTAAAATACCCACATTCCTTCTTCCTTTTCTGATACCAGCACCCTGCTTTTCCTTTAGGGGTCCATTCCTTCCTTCCTTCTTGTGGATCCAGAAAGCTGTCAGTCACATTGTCCCTTCTTTCCAAAAACATGCGTATTTAACCAAGCCAATTAGAGTGCTCTATCCTCCTGACCCAGCGATTGGGTTCCAGATGGGCTCATGAACCAAATAAAACTGATCAGGAACTACACTGATATTTAATATGTGGATGCTAGGAAAGAGGGGGCCTCTCATCCTTTTGGATCAAGAGCTGTAAGCATGTTGGCTTGAACCATTAGCCATATTTTCTGATAAATGGAGGAAAAACTCAGAATGAAGCCAATAAATAAATGGAATTCGACAAGGGCCGGGGGTGGGGAGACATGGCCTAGACAGCATTATTTGAGCCCCTGAATCTAACCATGCCTAAAGAAGAAGCCACCTTTGGACTTCCCAACTACACTGAAGGAAATGCAGGAGGACCATGCTTTGGAGAGATTGTGAATCCAATTTTAGACAAAATGAATGTAAGAAGCTTGTGGAATAACTAGGTAAAAATGTCTAATCTGGATATATGTTTCTGTGGCTCAGAAAACAAATTAGAGATGCAGTTACGTATTTGGGAATCATCAGAATAGAAGTGAGCATTGAAATCATAGGCTTGGCTGTGATCCACCAAGAGATTGTGTAGATTATGAAGGAAGATCAAATCCTGGTAAATATTATCATTTAAAGGATGAAGAGAGGCAAAGACTCCTACATAGAATAATATGGGGAAATCCAGAAGACGGGGAGACTATATGAACTGAAGATGAGTAAATTTTCAAGAAGTGGGCACCCTTGATTTTTCTTTTTTTCACACCCCACACCCAATCCATCAACATATTCTGTTGGCTCTACTTTTCTTATCACTTCTACCTAAACTACCAGCTTGGTTATTACCACCCCTCACCGAGGTTATTGCACTACCCGCTTAACTGGTTTTCCTGATTCCTCTTTTCTTAACAGCAGCCAGGTGTCCTTCCTTTGAAAACAGCCCAGCCACATAACTCTGCTCAAGACCCTCGATTGGTTCCCAACTCAGAGTAAAACCTAATCTTTTCAACGACTTTTATAAGATTTTACAAGGTGTGTCCACCTCTCCTACCACAATGCCTCCCCTAATCTCTGACTACCCCCCCTTCTATTCTTTCTCCACTCTGCTCCTGACCTGGGGACTTCTGGCTGTTCCTTCAACACACCAAGCACACTCTACCTCAAGGTCTTTGTAATTATTGTCCTCTCTGCCCAAAAAGCTCTTTCACCTAAATTTCTGTATGGATCTCTCCCTTACCTCTTCAAGTCTTGACTCAGTGGTCATCTCAGTAAGGCCTTCTCCGACCCCCTTATTTAAACAGCAATATTCAACACTCAGATCATTCTAGCACTATCACTTTTTTTGTTTTACTTTTTTCCACCTTCTGATGCACCATATAATTTTATTAATTTACTTTATTTTCTGTCTTTTCCACTGGGATGTAAGCTTCATGAAGACAGGGATTTGGGATTGTTTTATTCCTAATGCATTTCCAGCATCTAGAATGATGCCTGGTGCCCAGTAGGGGCTTAATATTTGTTGAGCAAGTCAGTGAATAGCCAGCAGTGTCAAATGCCACAAAATAGTCAATACAGTAGTCAGAAGAGCATCCACTGGATTTGGTAATGTGGAATTTATTAATAGTCTATACAAAGCAGTTTCATTAGAGTGGCAGAAAGAGGTGCCAGATTACAGCACATTAAAGAGCACATGCAAGTTGAAGGAGTATAGCAAATTAAAGAGCACATGCAAGTTGAAGGAGTAAAATCAGGTTCAGACAGTATATACTATTTTCCTAATGACCTGGTTGTAAAGGGAAGGGTGATATGGTGTGCAGCTAGAGGAAAATATGGAAGGGTTGAAGGGGACTTAATTTTAGATGAGAGGAACTTTGATTTATTTAAAGGTCAAAAAAGTAGCTTTAAATAAAGAAGCGAGCTTTTGAAGTCACTGTGGTGATATGTGGCATCTGGGCCCAAGTGCTACCTGGGGCCACATAGCTGGGTCTGAGTTAAGTGGCCGCCAGGCAAAGGAGAAACAACAACGAGTACCCTGATGCTTCTCTCTATATTGTGCACCTTAGAAGAGACTGGGAAAGGGGAGAGCCAAGCAGTGTGTTATGAGACTACAACCCCTGCTCATCCTCCACTGAATTGGTCCTGAATCTTCCTGGAACCTTTGCAACATTCTGTTCACCTAAGTAGAGAATGGGAAAATGAAGAGGTCCACAGCGGTTCTGAAGCTGTCTGGGGCCTTGCTTCATCTTGTCCACAACAGGGAGCATACACCTATTTTCTATTTTTCACTGCCTGCCCCTGCAATTAACAAAAATACATCTTCCTCCCCTTTCTCTAACTCTCTGAAGATCTTATTCCTTGCTTAGGCAAACCTATTTCTCTTACCAGCAGGAAAAAAGAATGGGGGCTCTTTTTGTTTTATATATGTTTTTATAAGAGGTTTGCTTTTTCTAAGTTTCTAGCTTTTGTCTTTTCTCCCACTCAACCTACTGCTTATGTGAGTGTGCCACCTGGTGATGGTAACTGGCCTTTGCTGCTCTTTAGGGCAATGAAGTGCTTAGTTACTGGAGTTATCGATCCACTATACAGGGGAAGGGAGACAGGTAGAATGGATCACACACCAAGAAGATTCTAGAATGGGAACTCCAATGTGGCCAACAGGAGGCTCCTATAATTGAGCATGAAGACATGGACCTCCTAAATGCAGGGCAAGAATTAGCAGATTTTCCCATTCCTAGACACTCCTGCCACTCCTCAAGCCTCTCAATATCCTTCCATAACCGAAAACAGAAACAAAAGCCCAAACAAAATATAAACAATAAAAGAAGTTTTGGGGGAGGCAGGGCAAGATGGTGGCATAGATAGGTGTTGAATTTAATTAGTCCTCTAGAGCAATTAGTAAATAGCCAGGAACAACTAGTAAATAGTCTGGAACAGCTGTTGGGGGACATCCGTGACTGAACACACTTCGCACATCAGCCTGGAATAGGTGGAATGTCTGAGATTGCAGCATAGAACTGCAGAGTTGGCACCCCTCCACCACTGACAGAGCAGGCTGAGCTGAAACACTTTCCTGTGGGAAAAAATCAGGTTACCTGGAGCAAGGGAAAGTAACTCAACCAAGCTCCAACTGCAGTTTTAATTAACAAATTTGGACTTTGGAATACAAGCTACAAGCACAGATAAACCTGGAGCAAGCAGAAAAGGAAACTGAGATTCCTCCTAGCAGAGAGGAGACAGGGCTGACAGAAAAGAAAATACATAAATAAATAAAAACAGAGGCTTTTAGAAACAGCTGAGCTCAGAATGCTGGAAAATGGCTGTGTCCCAAGAAAAGAGTCACAGAGAATCAGGTACCAACTCTGGTTGACCAGCAAAACTGGGGGACTGGGGACTGTCTCTGAAAAGGGGCTTTCTCTCTTTTTCCTTTTTTTTTTTTCCTCTTGTCCTAAGTAGCTCATTAGAGAAAGCCTCAGGCATTTTCAATTGTCAGCCTGGACCCAGGCAGGGTGGAGTTAAGAGTCAGAGAGACAAAGGAGGAATTCAAGTGTAGAAGATAACTCCCTAAAGAGTGTATCTTCCCTAAGAACAGGGGGTGGCTGCCCTTCCTCAGAGAATTCAAACCCCAGGGCCTGGGGGTGGGATGGGGAAAGAAACAATTTAAGCTTGGCTTCTGACACCATTGGTCCCTAGCCAGGACAGGGTCTGTTGGGAATTAAAGAGACAACACCTCTTTACACCATTGGGGAGCTGCGGGCTGACAAGCCCCACCTGCTGGGCAGGATAGGAAAAGAGCAGTCTAGAGGCCTCACAGGAAAGTCTCACAATATGCTGGGTCTCATCCTTAGGGAAACCTGATACTGAATACAGCTTCCTCCTGAGACCTGGGCCCATCTGGTCTGGGAAGATCTGATTGGAGTAATCAATGAAACCAGATGTCTAGAAAACAGAAGATGAAAAATCACATTAGGAAAAATGAAGATATGGCCCAGTCAAAGGAATAAACTTACACTTCAACTGAGATACAGGAATTGACACAACTAATTTTTAATCAAAGAAATCTCCTAAATCAATTAAAAAATCAAATCAATGAGTTAAGGGAAGATACAGCAAAAGAGATGAAGGTTTTAAAGAAGACATTGGGCAAACATAAGGAAAAACTCGAAAGTTTGAAAAAAAACAATTGGCAGAACTTATGGGAATAACGGGCACAATAGAAGAGATGAAAAACACAATGGAGACATTCAATAGCAGATTTGAAGAGACAGAAGAAAAGATTCGTGAACTCAAGGACAGGACATCTGAAATCCTAGACAAAAAAAAAAAAAAAAAAGATAGGGAAGAGAATGGAAATATATGAGCAATGTCTCAGGGAATTGAATGACAACATGAAGAGCATGAATGTATGTGTCATGGGTGTCCCAGAAGGAGAAGAGAAGGGAAAGGGTGCAGAAATAATAATGGAGGAAATAATTACTGAAAATTTCCCATCTCTTATGAAAGACATAAAATTGCAGATCCAAGAAGTGCAGCATGTCCCAAACAGAACAGATCTGAATAGACCTATACCAAGACACTTAATAATCAGATTATTAAACATCAAAGACAGAGAGAATTCTGCAAGCAGCAAGAGAAAAGCAATCCATTACATACAAGGGAAGCTCGATAAGACTGCATATGGATTTCTCAGTAGAAACCATGGAGGCAAGAAGGCAGTGGTATGATGTATTTAAGATACTGGCAGAGAAAAACTGCCAACCAAGAATTCTATATCTGGCAAAACTGTCCTTCAAAAATTAGGGAGAGCTTAAAATATTCTCAGACAAACATAAAGTGAGAGAGTTTGTGAACAAAATACCTGCTCTAAGGAAATATTAAAGGGGGCACTACAGACAAATAGGAAAAGACAGGAGAGAGAGGTTTGGAGCACAATATTGGGTGTTGGTAGAACAATAATGTAAGTACATTGAACAAAGATGACTATGAGTATGGTTGAAAGAGGAAGGTTAGGGGCACGTAGGACACCAGAAGGAAAGAAAGAAGATAAAGATTGGGACGGTATCCCTTAGTGAACCATAGAGTGGTCAATGATTGTGATTAAATATAGAAATATGTTTTTACATGAGGGAGAACAAATGAATGTCAACTTTGTAAGGTGTTAAAAGTGGGGTGGTATTGGGGGAAAATACAATCAATGCAAGCTAGAGTCTATAGTTAATAGCAATATCGTACTATGCTTCAATTAATTATAACAAAGGCAATATACCAAAACTAAATGTCTATAAGAGGGGGATAAAAAGAAGGGGTATGGGATTCTTGTTGTTGTTGTTGTTGTCTTTTTTTGTTGTATTTTAATTTTATTTTTTCTTTTGTTGCTTTTTAGTTGTCATTTTTTTTTTCTTTCTTTGTGGAAGAAATGGAAATGTCCTTATATAGATAGTGGTGGTGAATGCATAACTATGGGATTATACAGGGAACCATTGATTGTTTACTTAGGATGGAATGTATGGTGTGTGAATAAAACTATCTAAAAAATAAACAGAGGGATACAAGTGCTGGAGAAAATGTGGGGAAAGGGATGTACCTAATCACTGCTGCTGTGGAAGTAGAATGGTGCAGCCCATTTGGAGGGCAGTGTGGTAGTTCCACAGGAAGCTAAGCATGGGGTTGCCATATGGTCCTGCACCTCGGTTATTGGATATATTCTTGGAAGAACTGAAAAGAGGGACACAAATGGACATTTGCACAGTGTGGTTTATGGTGTCAGTATTCATGATTTGCAGTGGATGTAGGTGGCCTAAGGTACATCACCTGATGAATGGAATCGGGAACTGTGATGTATACGTACAATGGAATTTTGAGCTGCTACAAGAAGGAGTGAAATTATGAGATAAATGGACATTGAGGACAGTATGTTGAGTGAAATTAACCAGAAATTGAAAGAAAAACATAATGCCTCACTGATATGGACTAACTATAATGTGCAAACTCTGAGAATTGAGTCTGAGAGCATAGGTTATCTGGGGAAGGCTTATTGTAAAGGTTCCTATATTGTAAGCTCTTACAGCAGTTATATCTACCCCTGCATTGTAATGGTTATTTCTAAATTCTGAGATGCTGAGCTCTTTGTGTATAACCTGGTCAGTCCCTGGAATTTGGGTAACAGTGTGACACCTGAGACTCAGAGCCAGAGTGCAGCAGCTATGAATGTCAGCATTATCCCATACAGCAAATGTTAAGGAGTCTGATAAAAGGGATCAAACTTCAATTAGAGATATGAATGAAGTGGACTTGGTTAGGACTAAGGTAAATCAGACTAAAGGGGAAAGGACGATATTGATGGTGCTTTCAAAACTTCTGCTTTTGTGTGATACCAAAGGAAGAGATGTTTATTGGGTGCAAAATCTACATTTTTTGTAACATGCTATATAATTTAACTTGCATGGTCAGTTTATTCAAACAATATAATTACATGGAACATAGAATAGGGTGATATCTGGTTGGTTAGTGTGGAGCCCCAATACATCCCAGAGTAATTTGTGCAGAGAATAAATATGTATTATTAATGATATTCTCACAAGCATTGGTGGCTACCAATTTAGGCCAAGCCCTTATGAAGTTTGTTACTGCAAAGTAGAGGCTAAGTCTACTTAAAATTGTGCCTAAGAGTCTCCCCATAGAACCTCTAGATGTCACCTCTCTCTCTCTAAGCCCACTCTGCAGGTAAACTTACAGACCTCCCCCCTACATGGGACATGACTCCCAGGGGTCTAAATCTCCCTGGCAACGTGGGAAATGACTCATAGGGATGAGCTTGACCCTGGCATTTTAGGATTGAGAAAGCCTGCTTGGACCCAAAAGGGGAAGAGAAATGAAACAAAATAAAGTTTCAGTGGCTGAGAGATCTCAAATAGAGTCAAGAGGTCATTCTGGAGGTTATTCTTATGCATTATATAGAATTCCCTTTTTAGTTTTTACTGTATTGAAATAGCTAGAAGGAAATATGTGAAACTGTTGAACTGCAACCCAGTAGCCTTCATTCTTGAAGATGATTGTTTAAACTATATAGCTTACATTGTGTGACCATGTGATTGTGAAAACTTGGTCGCTCCCACTCCCTTTATCCAGTGTATGGGCAGATGAATAGAAAAACGAGGACAAAATGTAAATGAAAAATAGAGAGGGATGGGGAGTATGGGATGTTTTGGATGTTCTTTTTTACTTTAACTTTTATTCTTATTCTTTTTTGTGTGTGGTAGTGAAAATGTTCAGAAATTGTGGTGATGAATGCACAACTACATAATGGTACTGTGAACAATTGTACACCATGAATGATATATGTTATGTGAATATATTTCAATAAAATTGAATTTAAAAAAAGAGAGAGTTTTGTTTCCCTCTTGGCATGGCAAGAAATCTTGAAAATAGGAGAGAAAGAGAGCAGGTGTACCCACAGCAGCGGGTCTCTCTGGTGTACTGTTCAATCCCCTTACTGCCTTTATCCTGCTTGACCCATTATCATTTTCTTTCTTCTGATTAAACATCTTCATTTGGTATAGCTCTTCCTCCTGTTTGGCTCACCTTTCCCCAGTCATTCATTTTTTCCCATTGTGTCCTCTGCAGCCCTCTTCTTTGCAGAGACTTTGTAACGTACATCTTTAATCTTACAACAGAACATTCCACTGCTGTAACTAATAACCTGGCTTTTCTATGAAGGAAATATAAATGTAACTACATTAACATATCTAATAATATATGGTAATTTACTACCCTCTTGAGCAGTGGCTGCTGTTTCCATGCCCCTCCTACCTAAGGACCAGGAGTCCGGGTTGATGTGCTCTTAGCTACCCATTGCCAGTTCCTGTATTTTCCCAAAAACCTCTTTTCTTTTCAGACTTATACCACCAGTCTATATTTCTTATCTCCCTTCTTAAAAATAACAATTTAAAAAAGAGAGTAATATGTACATATGATAAAAAAACAGATATTCATAAAGGTAGAAAATGAAAACCAAAAAATCTATGCCTGTGTGCCAGTTTGGATATATTATGTCCCACCAAAAGCCATATTCTTTGATGCAGTCTTGTGGGGGCAGATGTATTAGTGTTGATTAGATTGTAATTCTTTGAGTGTTTCCATGGAGATGCACCCCCCAACTGTGGGTGATAACTCTGGTTGGATGGTTTCCATGGAGGTATGGCCCCACCCATTCAGTATGGGCCTGGATTGGTTTACTAGAGCACTATATAAGCTAAGACAGAAGGAACAAGCTTGCTAAAGCCAAGAGGGACACTTTGAAGAACTCACAGGAGCTGAGAGAGGAGCTGCAGATGAGAGACAATTTGAAGATGGCTATTGAAAGCAGACTTTTGCTCCAGAAAAGCTAAGAGGGAACAAATGGGAGAACCTAAGACGACAGCTAGGAGAGACAGGGCAAAAAAAGTCTCTGTGAAAAATACTAGATAAAAGCCAGAAAGTGACCCAGAACACCACTTCCAGAGATGCACTAGCTGGACAAGTTCTGCTAAATCCACAGGGACCGTGCACTTGGTGAAACCAGGAGTCTGCATTCTGAAACAAGTGAGTAAGCCTGCTGAATATCCAGCAGCCATGCGGCAGTGTGGGGAAACCATGGGTTGGCATTTGGAGGTGGACTAGTTCTTTTTCAAAAAACCCAAAAGTGGCTGTAGATATGGCTGCAAGAACTGCACAGTGAAGCGCGGCAGGAACGGGCTGTGTGAAAGCCTCAGTATCTGGTGTGGAAGATAGCCTTTCACATACCTGCTGTTAATTGTCTCAGAGCAAGGAAGGCAGAGGTGAGCCAAAAGGGGAAAATAACCACACCCCTTGCAGCCATTCTGCCTGGTGCTGGAGCCACAGCCCAGAGCCACACCAAACAACCCAGTGTGACAGGAAGTGTTTCCAGCAACACACACACACGCCTTGGGATCAGGCATGGCCAATAGCCATTTGCGCACCCACAACTAATTGTGTGAAAAGGGGGAAGTTAACATGCCCCATTCAGCCATCCATACAGCAGGCTGGGAATGCCCCTGCACAGCCTGGCAGCCCAGAACTTCCCTTGAGGGATGGCATGCACTTGTGACGTAGCACAACCTTCCCTCAGCAGAGGCCCTAGAAGGGCACGTCTGGGAAGAGGGACCCACTCGGAAATCCCAGGGACCATACACCAATACCAAGGACTTGTGGGTCAGCGACAGAGACAACCTGTGGTGAGACTGAAATGAAGGTTTAGACTCTTGCAACAGCCTTCAATCTCCAGGAACACCTGGGAGGTTGGATTATTAAAGCTGCCCTCCCTCCCAAACAGCTCAGACACACGCCCCACATTCAGGGCGGACAGCACCAACAACACTCCCAAACTTGGTGCACCAATTGGACCTCACAAGAATCAGATTCCCACACACCACAAAGATAAAGTTGGGGAGAACTGACTTGAGGGGAATAGGTGACTCGTGGATGCCATCTGATGGTTAGTTAGAGAAAGTGTATGCCACCAAGCTGTAGATCTGACAAATTAGAGATTAGTCTTTGAATAAGTCTACATATCCTAAAAGAACCCTATCAAGTTAAGCAAATTCCAAGAGGCCAAAAACAACAGAAAATTGTAAAGCATATGAAAAAAACAGACAATATGGATAACCCAAACCTAAACACCCAAATCAAAAGATCAGAGGAGACGCAGTACTTGGAGCAATTAATCAAAGAACTGAAGACAAACAACAAGAGCACAGCACAGGATATAAAGGACGTGAAGAAGACCCTAGAAGAGCATAAAGAAGAAATTGCAAGAGTAAATAAAAAAATAGAAGATCTTATGGAAATAAAAGAAACTGTTGGCCAAATTAAAAAGACTCTGGATACTCATAGTACAAGACTAGAGGAAGCTGAACAATGAAGCAGTGACCTCGAGGACTACAGAATGGAAAATGAAAGAACAAAAGAAAGAATGGGGAAAAAAAATTGAAAAAATCGAAATGGACCTCAGGGATATGATAGATAAAATAAAACATCCAAATATAAGACTCATTGGTGTCCCAGAAGGGGAAGAGAAGGGTAAAGTTCTAGAAACAGTATTCAAAGAAATTGTTGGGGAAAACTTCCCAAACCTTCTACACAATATAAATACATAAAGCATACATGCCCAGTGAACTCCAAATAGAATAAATCCAAGTAAACCCACTCCAAGACATATTCTGATCAGACTGCCAAATACTGAAGAGAAGGAGCAAGTTCTGAAAGCAGCAAGAGAAAAGCAATTCACCACGTACAAAGGAAACAACGTAAGACTAAGTAGTGACTACTCAGCAGCCACCATGGAGGCGAGAAGGCAGTGGCATGACATATTCAAAATTCTGAGAGAGAAAAATTTCCAACCAAGATACTTTATCCAGCAAAACTCTCCTTCAAATTTGAGGGAGAGCTTAAATTTTTCACAGATAAATGCTGAGAGATTTTGCTAATAAAAGACCTGCCCTACTTCAGATACTAGAGAGAGCCCTACCGACAGAGAAACAAAGAAAGGAGAGAGAGAGATATAGAGAAAGTTCAGTACTGAAGAGATTCAATATTGGTTCATTAAAGGACAATAAGGGAGAAGGGGGAAAATATATCTGACAAACATAAACCAAAGGCTGATTCAAGAAATGCCTTCACAGTAATAATGTTGAATGTAAATGGATTAAACTCCCCAATTAAAAAATAGATTGGCAGAATGGATCAAAAAATATGAGCCATCAACATGTTGCATGCGAGAGACTCGTAGACACAGGGACACAAAGAAATTGAAAGTGAAAGGATGGAAAAAATATTTCATGCAAGCTACAGCCAAAAGAAAGCAGGAATAGCAATATTAATCTCAGATAAAATAGACTTTAAATGCAAGGATGTTATGAGAGTCAAAGAAGGCCACTACATACTAATTAAAGGGGCAATTCAACAAGAAGAAATAACAATCATAAATGTTTATGCACCCAATCATGGTGCCATGAAAAACATGAGACAAACACTGGCAAAACTAAAGGAAGCAATGGATGTTTCCACAATAATTGTGGGAGACTTCAACACATCACTCTCTCCTATAGATAGATCAACCAGACAGAAGACCAATAAGGAAATTTAAAACCTAAACAATCTGATAAATGAATTTGATTAACAGACATATATATTACATCCCAAATCACCAGGATACACATTCTTCTCTAGTGACCACGGAACTTTATATCCAGAATAGACCATATGCTGGGACATAAAACAAGCCTCAATAAATTAAAAAAAAAAAAAAGAATATATTCAAAGCACATTCTCTGACCACAGTGGAATACAATTAGAAGTCAATAACCACCAGAGGCTTAGAAAATTCACAAACATCTGGAGGTTGAAAGTGAAGGGGAGATGAAAACATTCCTGGCTAATCAAAAGCTGAGGGACTTCATCACCAGTAGATCAGTCCTATAAGAAATGCAAAAGGGAATTGTGCAGGCTGAAAGGAAGGCACACTAAACAATTGACTGAAACCACATGAAGAAATAAAGATTTCTAGTAAAGATCACATGGTAAACATAAAGACCAATACTACTGTATTTTTGATTTGTAACTCCACTATTTACTTCCTACAGGATCTAAAATACATAAAGTATAATGATAAATCAGTGGTTTTGGACTCAGTGTAAAATATGTAATTTTTGACAAGAACTACATAAAGGTGGGGGAATGGAGGAGTATAGGAACATAGGTTATGCGTCCTATTGAAGTTAAGTTGGTATCAAAGAAAAACAAGATTGTTATAGATTTAGGATGTTAAATTTAAGCCCCACAGTAAACAACAAGAAAGTATCAGAGAATATGATCATAGAGATGAAAAGTAGAATTTGGGTTATGAGAAGTGGGGGAAGGGGCAATGGGGAGTTAATAAGAAATGAGCGTAGGTTTTCTGTTAGGGGTGAAGGGAAATTTCTAGTAATGGATGGTGGGAAGGTGATGGCATTGCAACATTGTGAATGTGATTAATCCTACTAAATGGAATGCTTGGGAGGGGTTGGAATGGGAAGATTTATGCTGTATATATGTTTCCACAATTGAAAAATAAAAGACAGTCCAAATAGATAATGACAATTAAATGCCATAGATGATCCTGGATGAGATCTGAGAATAGAGGAGAAAAGGCTCAAAAGGACACAATTGGGACATAAGAAAAAAATGAAATACAGAATGTAAACTTTATATCAATGTTAAATTTCTTCAACTTTTTAACTACACTTAATGTGATTACATAAATGAATATTCTTGTTCATAGGAAATGTATATGTGAATTATATTATTTGTTCAAGGAACAAGGAGGTGTGCAGCTTGCTCTCACATGTTCAGAAGACAGAGCAATAAATGATGGATGATAGATAGGGAGGGAGGGAAAGAAAGAAATGGTGAAGTGACAAAATATTAAAGTTGGTATATCTGGATATTGGTGGAGGGGGGTTGGGATAGGCTGGAGTTCTGCGTATGGGATTTGTATTATTTTTGCAACTGTCCTGTAAGTTTGAATTTATTTCAAAATAAAAAGTAAAAAAAAAAGAGAGGACAAATGCCACAAGAGCAACTGAGAGTGACATTTTGAAAAGCAGCTGCAGCTAAGAGAAGATAAAGCGCCCCAAGAGCAACATTTTGGAGAACGCCATTTTGAAACGCAACCTGGGAGCAAGCAGACGCCAGCCACATGCCTTCCCAGCTAACAGAGGTTTTCCGGACGCCATTGGCCGTCCTCCAGTGAAGGTACTCCCTTACCTTGGACAATTTATGACCTTAAGACTATAACTTTGTAACCAAATAAACCCCTTTCATAAAAGCCAATCCATTTCTGGTATTTTGCATTCCTGCAGCTTTAGCAAACTGGAACAGCCTTTCTTTCCCAACTGCCCTACTGTCCCTTCATTTACTTCCTATTCCAAAAGGTATTTACTGTTAATACTTGGCCATCTGTGATGGAGGTAGATAGCCATCTCCCAAAATTTATTTTCACTTCCATAGTTAGCTTACTTTGCAGCTGGTTATGGCCATATAATCGTGGAAAGAGAAGTGATGTGAGCCAGTTCCAGGCCCAGCCCATTAAACCTTCTTGCTCCTTACTCTTTTTCTGGCTGGCTGGCAAGTGAGGCTGAGAATGTCCTTGGAAGCTGTAAGTTGGAGACAGTATCCTGGGTCCTTCAGTAACTAGATGAAGTAGAGTCCCCTCCTCCCTGCCCCTGAGCCCAGAGATCTTGAACATCCTACTTAGATGTCCCTGGACTGTTAGGTAAATTGTAAATCAATTTCTATTGTGTTCAAATCATTAAATTTTGGATATGCTTAATAAGCTAATTTAACATACCTTAACTAACACAAAAATTGGTACCTTGAAGTGGAGTGCTATTGTTAAAACAAAACAAAACAAAACCACCTAAAATATATGTTTGTTTGAAGCACAGCCAGAGATTAGGAACTGATATCACTGGCTGAAAAGATGGAGGCTTCGCTTATTCCATGGCAAAACATTAGGTAAAACTGCTGATGTGGTAACTTGAAAGGCACACACAATTCTTACTGTGCTGTTACCTCTATGGAAAGCAAATAGAACGACCAGAATATAAGAGTGAGTTGGCTGCTGCTTACAGTTTGTAGCTAGTTATTACAAGAAAGAGATAACCATAGGCCATCTCTTGAGCTTAAGCAAGCAGAGGAAGAAAAAAGGAGTCCAGAAATTTGGGACCTTGTATATATGGAATAAAACAACTGCTTCAGTACCATAAATAGCAAAAGACAAGACTTATAGCTCAGAGGCCTCTATTATGAAATCTCAGTCAGACAAATACCTCATTCTGATCTATGCCTATTTTCAGGTGGCTTCAAGTTAAGGTCAACTCTATGAGAAAGAAAGGCTTGGAGATAAGGAAGCAAAGAAATGAAAACAGCTTAAGAACTGTCTAGAAAAGACCTCTGGGTGTGGCTACTGGCACAGGGAACTGGAGAGACACAAGTAGGATAAATATTTTGTAAGTTTTTGTAGTGAGAATATTGCTGACCAAATCACAGGTAGCCTGTCCTAAAAAAATCTTTGTTGACAAAATAGCAAAAAAGCAGAAAAAGTCCTGCATTATCAGTAGTTACTTTAAATGTAAATGAATTAAACTTCCCAGTCAAAAGTCAGAGATATTGGCAGAAGGGATAAAAATACAAGTCCCAACTATATGCTATTTATGAGACTCACCTTAAATTTGAAATAAAAGTAGGTTGAAAGTGAAAGGATGGGGAAAAAAAATACCAAGCTGAGAGTAACAAAAAGAGAGCTGGGGTAGGTATACTAATATCAGATAAAATAGAATTCAAGTCAAAACATGTTATGAGGGACAAAGAAGGTCTCTATATATGATAAAAAAAGTCAACTAAATAAGATGATATAATAATTATAAATATATATGCACATAATGGCAGAGCCCCAAAATATATGAGTTCTACATAAATAGTAGGAGACTTCAATACACCACTTTCAATACTGGATAAACATCTAGACAGAAGATTAATAAGGAAATAGAACATATAGAATACTTCGCCCAACAACAGAAGAATAGACATTATTTTCTAGTGTACATAGATCATTCTCCAGGATAGACTATACGGTAGGTCAAAAACAAGTCTTAATAAACAAAAACACAGAAATCATACAATGTATCTTCTCTGACCACAATGGAATGACACTAGAAATCATAACAGAGGAAGAAATGGAGAATTTAACAAAGTAAACAATATACTCTGTATTAGTTAGGGTTTTCTAGGGAAACAGAATCAACAAGAGATATCTATAAATGTAAGATTTTATAAAAGTGTCTCATGCAACTGTGGGTATGCACAAGTCCAAATTCTGTAGGGCAGGCAGCAAACTGGCAACTCCAATGAAGATGTTCAAAGAACTCCTCAGGCAGCGAATTGGCAACTTCGATGAACGTGTTCGATGAACTCCTCAGGAAATGAACTGGCAACTTTGATGAATTCCTCAGGAAATGCTTCACTGGTTAGCTGAAGAAGAAGTGAAGGTCCTCTATCTGTCTCACTTAAAAGCCTTCAACTGATTGGATTAAATCCAGCTGATTGAATACTCTCATTGTGGAAAACACACCCTTCATTGAGGTAATCAGTCACAGCTGCAGCCAACTGACTGATGATTTAATAAACTAGCCTTCTGGTTTATTAACCAGCCACAAATGTTCTTGCAAGTTAGGCCAGTGCTTGCTTGACCAGATACCTGGACACCATCACCTGACCAAGTTGACACATGAACCTAAACATCACAGTCCACCCCTGTCCACTTGGTAGTTATTCACATCACCTTAAACCATACTTTATCTCTAAGTAGAGAAAAATAACAGATATATATTTCATCCAACAATACTCTGCTGTCCTGTGTACAACCGGAAATGCACTAAATCTCTCCAGAATAGGGTACAAGTCCTTGGGTGACATGAACTCTTAAAATTGATTTCTTTTCACTTAAATAACTGCAAAATGAACAATACTGCTTATGTCATATCATAAGAGGAAAAGATAGAGAAGAAAACAAAGATATTTGCTTTACAGACAAACACAAACATACTCATAACAAAACAAAGAGGAAATATTCATGCCATCATAGTCCTCATTTCAAAAACCTGCCAACACAATGTAAAATTGTGCAGCCATTGTGGAAGATAGTTTGGTGGTTTCTCAGAAAGGAAAGTATAGGACTCCCTATGACCCAGCATTCTCATTACTAGGTATATACCCAGAACAATTAATAGCAGGGACTCGAGCAGATATTTGCACATTGATGTTCATAGTCAATTGCCAAAATATGGAAGCAACCAAGTGTCCATCAACTGATGAATGGATAAATAAAATACGGTATATACATGCAATGGAATATTATTTGGCATTAAAAAGGAATGAAGTTCTGATTCATGCAATAACATGGGTGAAACTTGAAGACATTATGTTGAGTGAAATAAGCCAGATACAAAAGGACAATATTGTATGATCTCACTGATTTGAAACAATTAGAATAAGCAAGACTCACAGAGTTAGAATCTCTCTAGGTTACCATGGGATAGTGTGAGGATAGGGAATGAGAAGTTAAGGCTTAAAATGTTCAGGGTTCCTATTTGGAATGATGGAAATATTTTGGTAATGGATGATGGTGATGGTAGCACAACTTTGTGAACACAGTTAACAGCATTGAAGTATATCAATACAATTAAAAGGAGAAATGTTGAATTGCATATATAAAACAGAATAAATTTTTTTAAAAAATCCATGGAACTGCACTGTATGAACCGTGAACCCCAAGTTAAACCATGACTTTGGTTAATAGTACAATTATAGAAATGTGCCATCATCAGTTATGACAGGTGTTCCACACTAGTGTAAGTTGTTGTTGGGGTGGTGTATGAGAATCCTGTATTTTATGCATGATTGTTCTGTATACCTACATCTTCTCTAATAAAGAAACAAAACAAAACAAAACAGAACCTGCCAACAAAAAAAAAGCCTGGGACCAGATGGCTTCACTGGTGAATTTTACTAAATATTCCAAGAATTAACACCAAAATGCTCAAACTCTTCCAAAAAACTGAAGAGGAAGGAACCCTTGCCAACTCATTCTCTGAGGCCAGCATCATCCTAACCAAAGCCAGATAAAGATATCATATGAAAGTAAAATTACAGACTAATATCCTTTATGAATATAGATGCAAAGATACTCAATAAAATACTAGCAAACAAAATCCAACAGCACATTAAAGGAACTGTACACCATGATCAAGTGGGATTTATCCCCACTATGCAAGGGTGGTTCAAAATTAGAAAAGCAAATCAATGTAATACACCACGTTAATAAAAATGAAGTGAAAAAACATCATCATCTCAATTGAGGCATAAAAATCATTTAACATTGTTCAATACCCCTTGTTTATAAAAATCACTCAGAAAAGCAGGAATAGAGGTGTTTCAGTTTGCTAAAATTGCCAGAAATGAAATATACCTGAAATGGGTTGGCTTTTTTTTTTTATGGTGTCCATCATTCTATTTTAAGGATAATTACAAATTAAGGCACTCCCATATTGAGTACAGACATAGAATTTCTCACATGTAATTTCTCTGGCTTCCTTATCAGAGCAGTAAGTGAGGATTTCCCACTTCCATTAGATTAATATTGTGAGTTCTCTCATATGGTATATCATTGGAACAACTACTAAAGGCTTTGCTATAAAGGCGACACTCATATGTATTCTCCCCTGTATAAATATCCTTATATTAACTGAAATACTGCTGATAACTAAAGGCACTATCATATTGATTACAAACATAGTCTTCAGCAAGGGAGTTCCCTGGTGTGTTTAAAGGTTAAAGCTATGGCTAAGAACTCTTCCATATTCAAAATGTGTAATGTGAGTTCTCTTATTTCATCTAAGGTCTGAATATTGACTGAAGACTTTCCCAAATTGATGACATTCCTCTCTAGTTTGAATAATTTCATGTTGTCTAAGGATAGAAAAAAAGGTGTTCCCATACAGATGACATTCTTATGACTCCTGTTCACCGTGCATTCTCCCATATTGCCTGAGGGCAGAACTATGAGTGAAAGCTATCCCACAAATGGGGTTTCTCTTCAATGTGAGTTCTCTCATGTCGTCCGAGGGTAGAACAATGATGGAAGGCTTTCCCACATGTATGGCATTCATAGGGTTTCTCTCCAGTATATGCTGCCTCTTGTTGTCTAAGATAAGAATATTGATTGAAGTTTTTTCCCCATAGATTACATTGACAGGGCTTCTCTCCAATGTGAGTCCTCTCAGGTTGCCTAAGGTCAATAAATCTACTAAATGCTTTCCCACATAGAAGGTATTCATATGGATTATCTCAAGTTTGAGTTCCATTGTATTGTTTGTGGCCAAAGCTTTTAATAAAAGATTTAGTACATCCATGGAATTCATATGTATTACTCCTAGTGTTAATCTGCTTATGTTAATTAAAAATGACTGGTCACTGAGGAGTTTTCCAAGTGATTTGCTTAAATATGGTTTCTTTCTCATGGGAATTAATGCATGCTGAGTCACTGTGGATCTGACAGTGGAATCTTCATGCAAATAATTACATTGAAAGGAATTCTTTTGAGTGTGAGATATGTGCAATGACATGATGTCAGAATTGTCTTTCCTGTAGGTAAGTTGCATGAATATCATTTCTTGCTTTTTACAGGCCCTTTTCCTGCCTGGATTCTGGTTTTGGAGAAACCTCATCCCTTCTCTCCATACTTCCTCTCCTTGAGCCAACTGGGAAAGCACATTGATTTGCAGACCTGATATCCTGTTTGTAGGAAAAAAGATACCCACTGAGACCAGATGATTGACATTCTCCAGCATCACTTCTTTGAACAGTTTTCTCTGGGATGTGTCTAGCAATGCCTACTCTTCCTGAGTGAAGTCTATAGCTACATCTTTGAAGGTCATTAACTCTCATGGTTGCATTGTCAATAGCTCAGCTGACAATTTTCTTCCTTTGGATTTTCACTCACAACCAGACAAGCAGTAGGTGAGCAAAGCTGGTATCCCTGGTCAGGTGCTGCCAGTGCAGTCCGCCCACCCACCCACCACGAGGAAGGGCTGCATGGGTTACGCAGGTCTGGGTGGTGGCTGCCGTGCCTCTGGGAGGCCCTCTGCACCCCAGGCGGGTCAGCAACCTGCTCCTGCCAGTGAAGGGGCAGCCTGTGGAAACACTGGACTCACTTCTGTGAACCATAGTCATAGTCACCATCTTACACACATTGTGGTCACCTTGTGCTCCTAAGGCTGCTGCTTGCTTGGTGGTCTCACCGGGGTTGGCTTTTAACAATGGGTTTATTAAGTTACAAGTTACAGTTCTAAGGCCATACAAATGTCCAAATTAAGGCATCAACAAGAGCATACCTTCTCTGAGGAAAGGCCACTGGAATCTGGGGTTCCACTGTTACATGGGAAGGCACATGGCGATGTCTGTTGGTCCTTCTCGTCTGGGTTCTAGTTTCAAAAATGGCTTACTCTCTCCAAAATGTCTCTGGGCATTTTCTCTCTAAACTTCTCCAAGCTCACTGAGTTTCATCTGTCTTTTATCCTCTTGTAGCAAGGGTATTAAGACCCACCTTGAATGGGTGAGGTCATATCTCCATGGAAACAACCTAATCAAACAGTCCAACCCACAATAGTTCTGCCCCCACAAGTTTGGATTAAAAGAACATAGCCTTTTCTGGGGTACATAACAGAAGAGGGAAACACTCCTAATGTTATGAAGACCATATATGAAACACCCACAATTACTATTATATTCAATGGTGAAAGACAGAAAGCTTTCCTCCTAAGATCAGGAATAAGACACTGTCACTGTTATTGACCTGGAAGTTTAGCCAGAACAATTAGGCAAGAAAAAGAAATAAAAGGCATCCAAATTGGAAAGGAAGAAATAAAACTTTCACTACTGAAGATGACATGATCCTATATATAGAAAGTCCTGAAAAATCTAAAACAAATCTACTAGAGCTAATAAATGAATTCAGCAAAGTGGCAGGGCACAAGATCAACACACAAAGATCAGTAGTGTTTCTATACAGTAGTAATGAGCAATCTGAGGAGGAAATTAAGAAAAAAATTCCATTTACAATAGCAACTAAAAGAATCAAATATCTAGGAATAAATTTAACCTAGGATGTAAAGGACTTACACGTGGAAAACTACAAAACTTTGCTAAAAGAAATCAAAGAGGATTAAATAAATGGAAGGACATTCTATGCTCATGGATTAGAAGACTAAATAAATATTGTTCAGATGTCAATTCTACTCAAAACAAAGACTGGATTGAATGTGCCTGCCTCTTGCCAATAGTTCTGTCAAGGTCTCTCTCTTTTTTTCACCTTGGGGGCCATTTTGTATGCGGCCCTCCTCAGCTGCTAGTGGTTTCCCCTAGATCTCTGCAAACTTAGGATATGCATGGTGTTCTAACTGGCTGCTACGTATGGCTCTATAGTCTGCTTCTGCAGCAGGAGGGACTCAGGCCATGCTGCCTCTGTGCAACAACTAAGTTGCTAGACCAAGTGAGGGGAAGGGGTCCGGACTGGCAGGTCCAAGATGAAAATCTCCCACCTAAATTTGGAGATTCTTTTTCTTTTTCTTTGATTCAGCTTTTGTGGAGTTCTTCTCCAGTCTCTACCATCATCCAAAGTTCCAAGGAGGTGGGATTTGTCTTTTTATTAGTTGGTTCTGAGGAGACACTCTTCTAGGGGATGTCTTACATTGCCATATTGATGACATCACATATATATCAACATGGATAAGACTTGAACATATCTTTTGTGGGGGAACACCATTCAATCCCCAATACCCTTTTTTTTTTTTTTTTTTTTTAAGGAAAGGTCCAGAAGTTTTATTTATTGACCAATTAATCTTTCCACATCTCATTGTCCTTTTCTTACAGAGCCAATTTGTCTGGCCACAAATTATGCTCCTTTTTAAAATTTTATTCAGAGAAGAGTATCCATTCACAGAGGTTAAATTAGTTCAAAGTTCTAAATTGGAAATAAAATTCCAAGCACAGGAGTGCGGTGGCCGTGGGAGGTAGGTAGGTAGGTGTGCGGGGTCGCGCCACTTCCCAGCCCGCAGCCTTGCGTCTCTTCCCCACTCCCTTTTCACGGGAGCCCACGGTGCCGCAGGACCGAACCTGGGAGGTTCAGCCGCGCGGCAGAGAAGCTCTACCTCGCAGACCCTATGAAGGCACCTGTGGTTCTCAAATATAGGCATTCTGATGACAGTCTGTGTATTAAAGTAACAGATGATTTAGTCTGTATAGAACAGACCAAGCTCAAGACGTAAAGATTGGGAAATTCCACAGTCAACTAATGCGACTTGTGGTAGCCAAGGAATCCTGCAGTATAGCCATGGAATCTGACTGGATGGTTTGAAATGAAGACTGTTTGTCATGTTCTTAGGAAGTAAAATAAATATTGTTTGAATCTGAGGAAGTGTTGGGACAGAAAATACTTTATGTAACTAAGCAGGATATTCAAAAGCTGAGAGATCATTTTTTGTATTTTGTTTTTTATTGTTTACTTTAGAGAGCTAGGAATGTAAATGCTTTCAGTTAGAAAGCCTCTATTGCTATTTATTTTTGGAAATTGAACACGAAATACATCTATCTTAGAAACTTTGTGCAGATGATTTGATGTTAGGCAAAAAATATAATTATTTCTTTGGTAAATTTGTATCAGTAATTTGAAAAATACATTAAGAGAAGCCAATCTTCCCTCAATTTAGTTCATCTGTCTTTAAAAGAAAATTAAATGTAGCCATTTTACTGGATTGATAATTCTTTTGGAGCATAAAAATTTGTGTTGTTGATGACCAGTAAATACATAATATGGTAACTGGAATTAACTATGCATAGTAATACACCTAATTAAGTATAGTAGTATAGTCTCAATTATATCTAAAGATAATTATGAATTACAAGTATTCGTTTACCTTAAACTTTCCAGATTTAAACTATATTTTAAATATAAGATATTTGTAGTATTCTTAGCTCAATGAGCTGTAATTTATTTGAAACCAGTTTTCAGTGATCAAAAATAACTGTAATTACTTTGAATGCATGAACTAAATGATGTCACTAATGACTGAAGTCACCATATTACAGAAGTATTTACTATATAAAACCTATCTGTAATTTCTCAGAAGGGCTAAGGATTATTTGAACTGTTAAATCTATGCATACCTCCATGACACCCCTGACCATTTTCTCTTTTTTTAACCAAGGTGTTAAGCATGACTCAAAGCCATTTTGTTTTCCAGTAAACCAGAAATATGATATTAGTTGATATTTATCTTGTATTTGTAACCTGAGTTTTACCACCTAAATGTAATTTTCACATGTTGATTCCTCAAGAGTAAAATAAAGGCACTATACATTAAAATTTTTTTTTGTTAGAAATTTGTCATGTTGAGCAACATTTTAGCATGGAAAGTTCCATTGGGCATTATGAATTTTGGAAGGTAAATTTAACTCCCTGTATCCTTTTCAGTAAATTAGAAAAGAGTTTGTTCTAGATCCTACATTTTAATGAAAGTTTGTCACATAGACTTTGTGATTTAAGGAGATGGTTTTGAATGCTGTGTGTAATTCTTCATTGTGCAGGAATTTATTAAATAATAGGAAAACTACCAAATTCATTACCTCCAGTGATAATAAACAACAGATTTTACCTAATTCTTCACCCTGAGCAAAATATATCGAGGGAGCCTTTCTGGAAAGACTGAATAATAGAGGAAGGAAACAGATAAATAAAAAACCATGCATGTTGCATACAAAGAGGACCACAAAAGGTAAGATGCTTAAGTTTGCTTGGTCACTTTCAGAGAGGGTCATTTCCTCAGTGATTCAGATGGCTCCAGTAGCCTAGTGTTCACTTAGGGTTGGAAAGGATCTGAGCATATTATACATCCTGATACGCAGCTTTGGTTGAGTGAACGATGGTATTGACTTCAGTCTCCCAGCAGATGACAAGAGGGACTTCAACACTTTGGAAGCCTCGCTCTGAAAGATTTCTGTTCTAACAGTGTAAAGGATAAAAATTTGCAATCCCTGGGTAGTACTGAAAAGGCAGAATATGTAGTTTAAGATGATCCTGATATCACCATTAGCAACTACCATAAGGAATGCCAGAATCCAGCTAATTTCAAAAATGACTGCAATAGATAACGTACTAAGGACTTTCTTCATGGATGAAAACTTTTTTGGGGCTTGTCAGATTCTGGTTATTCTTCCACAACACTTTGACTGTGATGACAACAAATATAACAACATTGCTGATTAGGATGATGGTCACAGGTATGATGAATGACCACAAACATGGACTTGTTATAAAACCATTGCTTTCTGGAACTGCCAGCCAGCAGATCTCCTCTTGTCGGTAGTCTAACCCCAGCTGTGAATTGCTCCCATTCTGAGAATAAAGAATTCCCACTGATAAAGCCACCACTATAGCCAGGAAGCTCCATCCAATTAAAGATATGAAGAGAATGAAATGTGTTGGAAGGGGTTTCATGGTCCTAATTAGAAGGAAATAGAGCTGTGCAGCACTGAGCCCAGTCCAGGTAAATGTCGCTAACAGAAAATAGTGCAGTAAGGCTGCCATCACAGTGCATGTGGCATTCAGGCTGTTAGTGTCTGTTGTGGGGATCTCATCATTGTCAGTGCCAGTATTGTTGGTACTGATGTCACTCATCTTTAAGTTCTTATTGGAGTTTTCAATTCCGAACACAAAGAGGAGGTTGAAAATCAACATCGATGTGCACAGACCAACCAACACCCAGGTTACTGAAGTTTTTCTGATTTTCCTGAAATATAATCATGAGAGCCAGACCAGCAATGGACAGTGCACAGCCAACAGTGGATAATATGTCTAGTGATTCAGGATATTGATATTTCTTTCTGAAATGCATTAATACAGCAAAGTTAGTGGCATTATTATAGTGGCAGTGCAGGAATCCATCAGTGCGCCTCTCTTTGAGACAGCCATTTGTGCTTCAATCCTTCTTTGAAAAATTCCAAAAGACACAGGCAAAGGAATGGAGATCAAATTGCAATTGGTTGTGCTTTGGATTAAAGACCATTTCAACAGAAGAACTCTTACCAGAAGCATTTGTCTCAATGCTGCTTGAGATAATTCTTTGACTAAAATTTGATTTAGTTGTGAAAGTTTTTGATTGGAAAAGCTTGTTGTTTTGAAACACTACAAAGCCAAATGCCTTAGTGTTAGCTTTACTGACATTGAGCAAGATCTGAAGTTCAGTCTGTCCATTGGGATTAAGGCCATGTACATTTGACTTTATCCATGTTGAACTAGAAATTAGGGAATCGCTAGCTCCTTTCCCCACAGAGAAGTGAAAACCTTCACACCCCACAGTGTCATCTGGAGATAATTTTGCAAACTGTACTGCTATATTAGGTACCACCACTGATTCATCGTCCAAAGACAAAAAATAATTCTCCATGTTCTGAATAAGCATTCCAAAGGTATCATTCTCATCAGCAACAGCTGCTCTTTGAAACATCTTCACTGGCATCTAGAGGCTGACTCACTGTTATAGCAACTTTTTTTTTTTGCCTCAGGTGTCGCTTTTTTGGATGAGTTGACAATCTGTCCAACCACTATAGTAACAGAAAAGATGTTCTCAGCAATTAATTTATTGGAATCACATTTTAACATCTGGGCTTCAAAGGAAATGTTCTAAGATTGGTCTGGGATGTTCACTATCTGGTCTTCCAGCAATTACAGAGTTTCAGAGCCATTTCCTATTGCCACATTTTGTAATTCTATCTCTCCAAATACAGTGAGGTTGCACAGCTGTGTTGCTTTTGGAGTGCCTGCATTGTGAGTGTTCTTTTCTCATGTTTGTAAGGAAGGTCCATATCTGCCCACTGGAATTCTGGCAAAAGTTAAACCCTGATACGTACTGTTTTCACAGAAATTAGTGATTGTATATCTCAGTCTTTCCACTGTTCTGGACAAATGCATTTGCCCTTCTCCCAGGCTCCATCATTTTTGCAAAAACCCTCAGGTATGCTTGGTTTGTTAGTAGATATTCCTTACTTACACCCCATGACACTGATGATGAAGGCCAATCTCATCTTACCCTTCTATGATACCTTAACGAAGAGCCTCTGAGTTTTTCCAGCGGCATTTGCTACCCCTTCATTGGTGAAAACCTGAGCTACTGCTGGCGGTCAAGGAAGGCCAGAAGAAAAGTATGAAAAAAGATTTTCCAGCCATGAGAAAGCCTCCAGTTTGCTGGCTTTTCCTAGAACCTTCCCCTGTACCCTTTATGGCTTCCTAGCTGCTCTAGGGATACTGCAGACAATCTCCTCCCAGGAAATTTACTTGTCATTTAAGTCTTTTCCCCAGGGCCCGATTTCTGGGTTTCAAAAATCCCCATTTTCTTTGATAAACAACCACCTAAACAAAAGTGAATTTTGATGGCAACCTTTATGGAGACCACCTCTGGACCCAGTGTAGTAAGAAGAAATTTGCTTTGGACTTGCACAGAACTGAACCCTAATGGTGGCTCCTTAATGGGGGAACTCTATGACCTTTCTCAGGGATGACCTTTCTGGGGATGATAACACCTATCTTGCAGGATTGCCACTGAGACATCTGCAAAAGTGCTACATACTAGCTCCTATCTCAATCCCTGTTAGTTTCTTTTTCTGTCACAGATTTATTATGCACATCAAATGAGAAAATAGATGTGAAAGGGCTTGGCAACCTATAAAGCAATCTATACATGTTGAGTTTTGCTAATAATAATAATAAATTAATCATACTAACAATAAAGTAATAGATAAGTGTTGCAGCTAGATATTTTGGAGGAGATTTGTCATTTTTATAATCTATGAATTACATCAATAGATGTCATTACTACATCCAAAACAAACATTGGGAGTCATTATCTGACAAGTCAGAATGCATTTGTTGGGGGCAGAATATTTTAAATATGGATTGTTCCAAAAAACTTGAGATATATGGTCTCTGTACACATAGAAGACCATCTGTGATCTTGCAGATCTACAGTGCTCATTACTAACTCCCTATATGCTTCAATTCTGGTCTCAATGGTCAATAAATAATAAAAGCAGTAGATGTGAATTTGACTCAAGGTGTCCTGAGTTTGGTTTGGACACTGCTGTTTCCATATGAGGACCAAGACCAACAAATCTCAGTAGCATTTCAGAGGGTTAACAATTGGTATAGAAGTGCTGGAAAATTTGTCTAGAATAGTTTATTTCTGTTCTAAACCAGACAATTACTGTCTTTAGTATTGAGCTAGTAGGTAAAGGAAAAAACATTGAGAAAAACCCCAGCCCCTAGAAAACAAACAAGTCTGAAAGAATTAATAGAATGTCCAAATTACTAATTAACTTCATTCATAAAAGTCTCTGTTGCATATGCATGGAACTTTAGTGAGAATGAACAATATTGTCTTTGTGTAAGATCCATTAGCTGACTGAGACCTTCTGCCTGCCTCCAAGTGGCAGGTTTGTAATACAGAAGGCCTTTTTTCTTTTCACCTTTTCATGTGGCCTTGACTGTTTGTATCCTGTATGTTGGGATTCTGTTTATGTCACTGTTTGCCACTAAAAACATTTACATGTGCTCTTTTAGAATTTAAAAAGCAGTTTCACATCACAATACTTCAAATGTCCTTGACAGTTCTTCCCTTAGTCTTTACGGCAACCCTTTTAATGTACTGATTATGCAAATACCTAAACAGTGGCCTAAGAGTGAAGTAACTCCCAAAGTCATATTCCTGGCACAAGAACTCCAGTCTTCTGCTTTCTTTAGGTGGCAGGATAAAGAGTGGGATCCTGGAATGATTAAATGCAGTGATGTACCCGAAAACACTGTGCGTATTAATCAGGAAAAGTCCCATTCCCCCGCCCGTTGGTGATTCTTGGCGTACGATGCGTGTACGTGTCCCAGATAGACTAGCGCCGGACCCAGCCAAAGGAGGAACTGAGAGGCTATCCCCCTAAATCTCTCAAGCTCCGCCCAGGAAGCCCCGCCCTTACTTAGAGGCCTCTCAAGCCCAGCCCCCCCCACGCCACGCCTCCCGCTCCGCCCCGTCCCTACTTCGAAAGACCTCACTAGTCCTCCGCGTCGTTCCGGGGAGGCCCCATCCCGGGCTTCGGCCCCTCAACCTCGGTCCCACAGCGCCCCGACCCCGCTTCGCCGGGCGGTTCCCGGAGGCCCCGCCCCGAGGCACCTCATCCTCCTTCCGGCGGTGCCCCGCCCCCGACTCCGCAGTTCTACCAGCTCCCGCCCGCCCGCGGCGCAGCTCCTGGAGGCCCCGCCCCGTCCCGTCCCGTCCCGCGGGACATCGCTTCAGCCCCGCGGCGTCGTCCCCGCGCTGCATGTTTCTCCGAGCCGGCCTGTCGGCGCTCGCTCGGCTTCTCAGCGCTCTTCGGCCTGCTTCTGTCGCCGCCATGAGCACTGGCACCTTCATCGTTTCGCAGCCGCTCAATTACCGCGGCGGGACCCGCGTGGAGCCGGCGGACTCCTCCGGCACCGAAAAGGCGTTCGAGCCGGCGACGGGTAACGCGATGGGAGACGCGGCGGGGCGGGGGCAGAGAGGCCTGGCGCAGGGTCGAGCTCTCCCCCGCCCCAGTGGTGCACGTGTTTTACTACCCGACCCTTTATTTACTGCATTCAGCAAACATTTATTGAACACAAATAAGTGAAAATGTAGAGTATAGAGCTTTACGTAGAGGCAGCTAATACATGAATTTATCTAGACAAAGACAGGAAGGGAGTCGTAGGAAAGTGGAAAAGCTGGTAGGTTGCATAATGGGATCACGGGTAATCTGAAAACCGCCTGAACAGAGAGTTCATCAAGTCCCGATGCTTGAGGTTGTGTCTGTTAATTATTATTTTTTGCAGAGCTAGGGCTGAAACGTCTTCAACTGTTTGCACAGAAGATTTCCAGGAGGATTTGGGGTGGGGGGTTGGGAGGATAAACATTTGTGTGGGGAATGCAGGGAAGCCCACAGTTTCTAACGAGTATGAATGCAGACTTTATGCATCCTGTAGTGTTAAAATGTTTCTGTACACAAATCAGAATTGGGAAAGTAATTTTTAAAACAACCCACCTTTACCCGGAGCTTAATGTGTGCCATTCGGTGTGCAAGGCAGGCTCTGGATTTACTCTGGGAACTCTGAAGATCTCAAAGCTAACGAGGAAAAATATTTGTTTTAATTTTTAGTCTTGTTTTATTTTGCTAGATTTTATGGAATATTTATGGGGAGAAAAATGTTTTGTGCAAACCCTAATGGCATATAGCCAGAGTGATCAATCTGGATTACAAGGATCTGTGAAATTTGGGATTGACCACTCTCACTAAATATGTCAGAGCAGGACAGGGCCTCAGAGATCAGTCACTCCTCTGCTTTACATATGGGCCTCACTGCCCATAATGGTACAAAAGAAACAAAAATTGTTCTTTATCTTAACTTCTTGCACTATGTGTGGCCCTCAGTCACTGCCTTTACCAACTGGCTATTCAGACTTGTAGAAGGAATTGCAGATTTGTTAAATCTCTCTGAAAGAAGCAGTCCTAGGAGTTCTTGTTGAAGGTGCAAAGGAACTGCTGAATCTACCTAAAGAATTTTGGAGGGAAGAGTCAGTCATTACCCTTTGGAAAGGGAGCTAGAGACACTAATCGTTGCCCCAGAATAGAGATAGGGAAGGGTAAGGCTGAAGTAAGAAAAGGAGAGACTGGATTTTTTTATATTTGAGAAAATTTTTTTTTCTTGCTTTTAGGGTCCTCTTTTCCTGGTGCTGCTGTTTATTAACCATATTCATCAAGTAACAGTAGTATGATATAACTTACATAGAACATAGTCAAGAACTTTAAAATCAGAGTTCATAATGCCGGAGACATAACTTTCAACTTTGATTTTGAGATTCTCAAACAATGTAAAGGAGTGTTAAAGAATGATTTATAGGAAGTTAATGTTAATAAACCCAACTATAACCAGAGGAGGACAGGAGTTCTTAACTCTTGAGTCTGTGGTGAGCTTAGGGCAGGGGACACAAACACTCTAATTCTTTGATGTGGCTTAGTACATTTTTTTGGAGAAAGGTTTGCAACTGTTACCAGATTCTTAAAGGGGTCAGTGACACAAAATATTAAGAGCTGTAGGCATAAGGGTGGCCATTAAATCAAACCATATTTTAAAAAAAAGGAGATTACAAAAAGGAAATCTGGATACACAGTGCTTTATTTAAAGGTGTAGCAACAGTATGAGATAACACTAACTTCCTCTCTTTATAGGTCGAGTGATAGCTACTTTCACATGTTCAGGGGAAAAGGAAGTAAATTTGGCTGTTGAAAATGCAAAGGCTGCCTTTAAAATATGGAGTAAAAAATCTGGCATGGAGCGTTCCAGAATCCTTTTGGAGGCTGCCAGGATAATAAGGGTATGTTTTAATTTATTCCCTTCCAGAAAGCCCCTCTTGCATTGCTTTGAGGGTTCATCTTTCTTTTTTGTTTTTCAGTGGTATCAGTTATATTCACAGTATTGTGTCATCATCACCAAAATCCATTACCAAAATTTGTTCAACATGCCAATCAGAAACTCTGTACTCTTTAAGCCCATCCCTCTCACCTTCCAGCCCATGGTAACCTGTAATCTACTTTTTGTCTTTTTGAATTTGCATGTTCTAGGTAGTCCATATATGTGAAATAATACAATATTTGTCCTTTTGTGTCTGGCTTATTTCACTCAACATGATGTCCTCAAAGATCATCCATGTTGTAACATGTATCAGAACGTCATTCCTTTTTATGGGAAACGATACTGCATTTTGTTTATCCATTCATCTAGGGAAGTGATATTCCATTGTATGTGTATACCACATTTTGTTTATCCATTCATCTCTTGGTGGACACGTGAGTTGCTACTACTTTTTGGCTGTTAATAATGCTGCTGTGTACACTGGTGTACAAATATCTGTTTGAGTCCCTGCTTTTAATTCTTTTGGATAAATACCTAGAAGTGGAATTGCTGGGCCATATGGTAATTCTATGTTTAATGCAGTCATATGTTTCCATTTGTTCCTTCAAATCTTTTGATACTTCTGTTTCAGATTTTAAGAATTGTACCAGTGGGAACCAATTATTTCTTGGTTGGAGTCTTCTTATGAAAGTAGTTATCATTTCACTTCAAAAGAGAAGGACAGTGTTACATAAAATTGTTGCAATGCTGTTTAAATGAAGAAAGCATTGTATATATAGTCTGTTTACTTGTCTCCAGCCCTACTTCATGTCACTTCATCTACAGAGCCAACTGCCTGTAAATGTACATTTGATCATTACATGCCCCTGGGTAAAACTTTCAATGGCCTTCCCCTCCTTAATATGGCCTATCAGGTCCTTCCCAAACTGACCCTTGTTTCTCCAGTCTCACTTCCTTTCCTCCTCACACACTGTGAGCCCCAGCTGGTACGCACTACTGCCCCTTCTTCCTTTGCCATGTTGCACTTTCATATCCCATACTTCTGCACATGCTGCCATATTGTACAGCTTTATCGCTCCAAGCAGGTATCCCTTCACTTTCCTTTGCTGAGTTTGGTGCCATTCCTTTGTGTCTCTTGCCCTTTGGACTTATATCCGTAGCATTTAATGTGCTGTACTATAATCATTGGTTTATTGCTGTCTTTCCCCTTGAGGCTTTAATTTCCCTGAGCAGATGGCCAGTCTTCATCCTTTTTTTTCTTTTATGAATTGTTATTAACTTTATTCATTAGTCTTTATAGACAAAGTAGGAATCATCCATGTATACTTCATATTCTAAAGAATGAAGTTGTGCCACAAACCATATAAACTTACACAGGGAGAGAAGCCTCAAAAATAAAAATATTTTATTTTCATGCCCCAAAATGTCCTCCAGAGATTTGTTTTTGTGTTTATAATTACAAGCATCTATAGCTCCAAAAAGCTTGTTTCTTAGATTAATGTAGTATTTTTAATATCCACATAGATCTGTGGATCACCAAACTTTCAGAAGAGGTTAAAAAGTCGCTTTTCTCTGTTAATCAGAATACAGTTCCAAAACTAAGTGGTTGTATAAGCACATCCATATTTTAGGGCTGCTCTAGGTTTTAAAAGCTTTCCTCTCATTTCAGAGATATTTACATCAAATTAAGACGTTTACAAATGGTTCAAAGTATACAACAGCCCAAATATGGTTTTTCACCCATCCCTTGTAAGTTAGTTAAGCATTCATAAGTTTTTCTAGTAAATTCAGTAAATATGTTATACATAGGATATAATGCATATATTTACTTTATATAAATCAAATGCTAGGAAGTATTATATACACTTCATAATATATCAACACAATCTTTTTTTGTTTTTCCAACATAAACGTAAATAACACTATTCTAAATGGTTTACATTTATTTCAGTGCTTATTTCCAGATATTAAGTGAAATTATATTATTAATGGTTATATCATATTTGAGAATATTATGTAATCGATGTCACACAGTTTAATTCACATCAATACTATAATTCACTCTAAAAAAAACAGTTACAGGCACACACAAAAAAGTCTTTAAATCACTCTAAAAGATTTACTTTAACAAAATGACCAATTTCCAAACCCCTTTTCTGTGGCATAAAGACAGTTCAGTCCGTTTGAATCTTCTGGTTTGTGATCCTATAAATGATGCTATCATATCTGAGATCTATGTTCCAAATGTTGTAAATGGTAATAATCACGGCCAAGGCCAAGGTGCTCATTAGTCAAAGTACCATGATAAAAACCATGGGATACTCAAAATTATATTTATATGCAAGGTTATAGGGACTTGCTGGGTTGTTTATAGGTTTTGCCTCAAGGATAGTCCTTGACTTCCTCACAAGGTTGTGTCGAATTACTTGATAGTCTCTAATTCTGTACTGCATTCCCACCATAAAGATTGTACATGTCATCTGCAAACTTCTGCAGAACGTCACCAAGAATCTTAGAAGCATCTCTGAATTGTTCAGTCTTCCTCGTAACGTCCCAATTTCATCCAGAGCTACCGGCTTCGGTGACTAAATCAGGAGAATGATCCTATTGCTAGTGCAATATTTTTTCATGTATTTGAAACGTTATATTCTGATTTATCAGTTTCTTCATGCTGATAGTGAGTCAATACTTCTCGAGGGCCTACTTCCCCACTTGCATTCTAGAAAAGAAATGTAACTAAACAACCCGTGGTTGATCATACTTTGGAAAACTGTTTCATATCAGTCATACTCAACTAATTCAAGAATGGGGAATAATTTATGTCAGGCCCAAAGTACCAATTCCAGTATCAGTATAATTGGGAAACAAATTAATTACTGAAAGTTTGTTTTGGTGAGTGTAGAATCAGGCAAAGAGTAGGTTTAAAAGAGCATTTAATTTAGACCATGTTTGAACTTGAACAAATTATCCTTTCTCAAGGAAGATGCCCATTCAGTAATTGCAATAATTACTTAAAATTTATTATCTTACCCTTTTAGAAGTAAGCTCCTTGAAGGCAGAGACTGGGTCTATAATTTTTTCTTAGTAATGTGTGTGGAATGAATTAATCAAAACATTTTTACCTGTGGTCTTCATAGAAATACACATCTGTGTCTGACTAGCAAGCTGTCCTTACTTGTATTCCATACTGATTTTCATATTCTTACTCCATTTTCTCTGAGATTTGTACCATAGATAGAATGCTTGTATTAATCTCTGTTGTCATTCCATTTTACTTCTGGTCAGCTGCTTGTCAGTTTTAATAAGAGAATGCTTCATCTTGTCAGTTGTTTGATTACTTTTATGTATTTTTAGAAATTCACCCTTATGTTCATTTTAAATTGGACCCATAATAGCAACTGTCTGTTTTTTACATATTCAATTCTTTTGTCTTCTTTAGGCCAAATGTATTATTTGGCTTTTTCTTTATAGTTCTTATTTTCCAAACTTTTAAGCTCATTAGTGGAGTCTCTAATGGTGGAGGCCAGAACTGGAAATGGTATTAGAAAAGCGTATTGATCAGTGCTGGGTATTAAAAAAGAGTATTAAAAAAGAATTTTTTGTTAGTTTTAATATTGTACATTTCTTTGGGTGAATTAAAGTAATAAATATTTATAGCCTCTTAAATGCCAATTGTGTGTTAGGCTATTTTGTATAATTTCCCCAAGGACTGGTCATTCTTAACTATAGACATGCAAGCATATGTGTATGCATGTATATGCATGTATATGTGTGTATGTGTGTGTGTGTATATGGATATACACATGTTTTACATATATGCATATAAATTTATACACATATACTATGTAATATTCACTTCTTAAAACTTTTCTGACCTTGAAATGATGTTTTGGTCTTGAATCTGTGTCAGTTAATTAATTTGAAGGGAAAACAGGACTGTTGTTTAGCAATAAGTTTTTATCTTTATTCCAAATATAACACTTCTATTCCTTTTATTTTCATTTAATGTGCAAGTGGTTTCTATTTATAAAAATTAGGCAGTGTATTCTCTTTATGTGGAAGTGTATGGCCATATGTCCTAAATTTAATCTTCTGTTTTACCCAAAGGAACGGAAGGATGACATAGCCACTGTGGAGACCATCAACAATGGCAAGTCCATCTTTGAGGCCCAGTTGGACATTGATTCTTCCTGGCAGTGCCTGGAGTATTACGCAGGCTTAGCTGGATCCATGGCTGGTAAGATCTCCTCTGGCGTCCTTTGATCAACTGACAAGGAGGCAGAAGAGCAGAGCCTAGAGGTGAAGAGCACAGATTTTAGAATTAAGATAGTCCTGTGTTAAATCCTGGGTTCATCACTTTCTCCCTGGTGACCCTGGACATTAGTTTCTCTTTGCTACCTGGTTATCACCAGTTTATATAAGGAAAAGATGAATAATTTCCAGGCTTTATAAGGTTTAAACGAAATAATATATGTAAAGCACTTAGCATGGTTCTTGATCTTTAGACCAAGTTACTGAAAAACCACTGCTTTCAAGAGCATATTTTACAAATTTAGCAATTTTTTTTCTTTGATTGCTTACACATTTTTCAGAGTTCATAATGGATGGTTTGGTAGGGCCCAGGGGCAGTATTCTGTGGCTTTGGGTCCTCAGACCCTTTCCCTGCTGCTGAGTCTCCCACTCTCTGCCCCTCACTCTTCCTCTTCCTCCCCTCCCCTCATTCTCCCCTTGCTCTTTCCCTGCCTCTTCCCCTTTCTCTGCCCCTCAGTCTCCCTTTCTCTTTGCCTTTCATTCTTCTTTCTCTCTTCCTACTGGTTCTCTCCCATGCATTATTTGGTTTCCCTCTCTCTGCCTTTTAACTTTACCCTGCTCTACCTGCCAGGCTCCATTTCCCTCTGCCTCACAAGATTTTCTTCTCTGACCCTCAATTTTTATATTAAGAAAGTATATAACTTTTTTTGATGTAGGAACCTAATATAGTATATTTTTGGTCTGTATACTTCTTGATTGACTATATGCTGGTTTGATCAGAATGGTATTTTCTTTTTAACACAGTATTTTATGGAATTTAAAATAGTTTTTTCCTTTCTCAGTAAGATCAGGTGGTCTTAAAAGGACTAATATTTAGTGATGTTAAGCTCTTTTTTTATAGGTCTGAATATGATGTTAATAAATTTGGTCAAGTATTTTTTCTTTTTTTGCCTCAGTTTCCCCAAGTGTTAGTATGAGGGGGGTTACTAATTTTTGAAATTGGGATTTGTTTACATTAATATTAATAACCTTATTGAGGTTAAATGAATCAATTCCACAAGTATTTTTGACTTGCATTTTGGCATCAGAAATCTAATTATATTGGACAATGTTGTCAAAGATTTGTGCTTCTGAAACTGTATAATGTGCTAGACTCCTTTTAAAAGGGAAATATCTCATGATTCATTAGTATTGACTTAAATTATTCTATTTATAATGCTATTTAAGTACTTATAAAGCTAGGTAGAAACTGCTTAAAGTTATAGCTCTCCTAAAACGATGAAACCACAATTAATGGAAGATTGAATCCAAATAAAGCTACAGAACTAACTAAATTCATGTGAATATGGCTGGTTTATTACTGCATTGCTGACACTTAGATTAGTTGTAATGTAAATAGATTACTGCTATAGCAGTACTTTCTTATTTTCTAAGCAGTGCTCAGATTTCTAGCTCATCTGGTAATCTTGCTTTGAATGTTCTGTGAACTCCCCCACAGATTTCCAACTGAATTTGTAGCTCTTTGCTTTCTTTTCTAAACTCTCATTACTTTTTTTTGTATTTTTTTTTTAGTTAAAAAAAATTTTATTGTTGTAACATACATATAACACAAAATATCTCATTTTAACCATTTTTAAGTGTATAGTTCAGTGGCATTAATGACATTTACTGTGTTGTGTAACCATCACTATGTCCCATTACCAAAACTTTTTCCATAGAAACTTTGTCCTCATTGAGCAGTAACTCCCCAGACCCTTCACCACCACCTGGCAGCCTCTAATCTTCTTCTTTTTTTTTTTTTTTTTTTTTTAATTTTTATTCTAGTAACATATGTATGACCTAAAATTTCCCTTTTTAACCACATTTACATACATAATTCAGTGCTAGTTACATGCACAGTGTTGTGTTCCCATCACCACCGTCCATTACGAAAACTTTAAAAATCAATCCCAGTAGAAATTCTGTATAATTTAAGCGTAAACTCCCCATTCCCTACCCCCAATCCAGCCCCTGGTAACCTGTATTCTAGATTCTAACTCTGGGTTTGCTTATTCTAATGATTTCATATCAGTGAGATCATACAATATTTGTCCTTTTGTGTCTGGCTTATTTCACTCTACATGATGTCTTTCCAAGGTTCATCGCTGTTGTCACATGTATCAGAAATCCATTCTTTTTTAGTGCTGAGTAATATTCCATTGTATGTATATATGATACTTGATGGACGCTTGAGTTCCTTCCATCTTTTGCCAACTGTGAATAATGCCACTAAGAACATAAGTATACAAATATCTGTTTTTAGTCCCTGCTTTCAATTCTTTTTGGGTAAGTACCTATTAGTAGGATTGCTGGGTCATATGGAAGTTCTATACTTAACTATCTGGGGAACTTCCCAACTGTCTTCCACAGCAGCTGCACATTTTACATTCCCACCAACTATTTCTCCACCTCCTCTCCAACACTTGTAATTTTGTTTTTGTTTTTTTTTTAATAGTAGCCATTCTAGTGAGGTGAAGTAGTATCTGATTGTGGTTTTGATTTGTATTTCCCTAATGGGTAATGATGTTAAGCATCTTTTCATGTGCTTTTTAGCCATTTTTATAACTTCTTTGGAGAATTGGCTATTAAAGTGTTTTCCCCATTTTTAAATTGGGTTGTCTTTTTATTGTTGAATTGCGGGATTTCTTTGTATATTCTGGATATTAAACTTATGCGATACGTGGTTTCCAAATATTTTCACCCATTGAGTAGGTTGTCTATTTAATCATGATGATGTCCATTGATGCATAAAAGTTTTTAATTTTGATGAGATCCCATTTATTGATTCTTTTGTTGTTTGTGCTTTGGGTGTAAAGTCTAAGAAACCATTGCTGAACACAAGATCCTGAAGGTGCTTCCCTTTATTTTCTTCTACAAATCTTATAGTCCTGGTCCTTATTTGTAGACCTTTCATTCATTTTGAGTTAATTTTTATATATGAGATAGGGGTCCTCCTTCATTCTTTTGCATATGAATATCCAGTTTTCCCAGCACTATTTGTTGAAGAGACTCTTCTTTCCCAATTGAGATGACTTGGCAACCTTGTCAAAACTCAATTGGTCATAGATGTGTGAGGGTCTACTTCTAAACTCTCAATTTAGTTCCATTGGTCTATATATCTATCCTTGTGGCAGTACCATATTGTTTTGACCACTGCAGCTTTGTACTAAGTTCTAAAGTCTGGAAGTATGGGTCCTCCAAATTCATTCTTCTCTATCAAGATGGCTTTGGCTTATTGGGACTCCTTACCCTTCCAAATAAATTTGACGATTGACTTTTCCATTTCTGCAAAGTAGGCTGCTGGAATTTTGATTGGGATTGTGTTGAATCTGAAAATCATTTTGGGAAGAATTGACATCTTGGCAGTAGTCTCATCTTCCAGTCCATGAGCATGGAATGTCCTTCCATTTATTTAGATCTTCTGTGATTTCTTACAACAAAGTTTTCTAGTTTTCCATGTATAGGTCCTTTACATCCCTGGTTAGATTTATTCCTAGATATTTTATTCTTTTAGTTGCCATTGTAAATAGAATTTTTTCTTGATTTCCTCCTCAGACTGCTCATTACTAGCACATGGAAAGACTACTGGTTTTTGTGCATTGATCTTGTACCCTGCCACTTTGCTGAATTCGTTTGTTACCACTAGTAGCTCTGTTATAGATTTTTTTGGGAACTTTCTATACTTAAAGTCTCATTACTTTTTATGTAGAATATTAATTTAGTAAAGATCAAGTGGTTCTCTGCTAGATGCTCTACTAAAGAAAATGTGTCTGTCTTTGTGGAGTACTCAGTCCAGCTGAGTACATAACAGAAACACTTTTTTTATTATGATAGAATGAATGTATTTTGCATATGGGAAGAACATGTCTTTTTGGGGTCAGAGGGTGGAGTGTGGTGGTTTGAAGCTGTGTGGACCCCAGAAACTTATGTTCTTAAAGCTGATCCATTCCTGTGGGTATGAAACCATTTTAAATAGGATCTTTTTGTGATATAGGATCTTAAGGTGGGTAGGTCTTAATCCTCTTACTGGAGTCCTTTATAAGAGAATGGAATTCAGACAAGGAGACAGACTCAGAAGCTGAGAGAGAAAGCCACAGAAACAGAGAGGAAGCCACTAAAGCCAGGAGCTGAAAGCAGTGAAATCCGGAAGAGAAGGGCGAGACCAGCAGATGCCTCCATGTGCCTTGCCACCTTACAGAGGAGTCCAGGATCACTGGGGCAGCATGTCTTCAGGAAGAAGGTATCATCTTGATGTTGCCTTGATTTGGACATTTTCATGGCCTTAGAACTGTAAGCTTGTACACTAATAAAATTCCATTGGTATAAACCAGCCCGTTTCTGGTATATTGCATTTTGGCAGCCTTGCAGACTAAAACAACTACATTCTATTATGTGTATATTATGTTGATTGATTTGTAATCATTCCTTTCCCTTGAGGGGTATCATGTATTCAGCTGAGTAGTTTACCATATTGTTTTCTTCCTGTAGAAATTTAAATAGGGGCCCTGTACATCTTAAGCCTTGATTTCCCATTACCTGTCTGTACCCAATCTCCTGGTAACCTATATTCTAGATTCTGACTCTCTGAGTTTGCTTATTCTAATTATTTCGAATCAGTGAGATCATACAATTTTTGTCCTTTTGTGTCTGGCGTATTTCACTCAACATGATGTCTTCAAGGTTCATCCATGTTGTCACATGTATCAGAACTTCATTCCTTTTAATGCTGAGTTTTCCATTGTATGTATATAAGAGTCAGAGTGTCTTTCATGTTCCTTCTCTGTCTACTTCAGGCCAAGCTGGTGGTGGTTCTGCCATGACAGAGAAATAATTTTTATATCACATGATAAGTGTAAGGAGAGGTGTGAGCAAGGCTGGATCGGAGGCTTAGCTCAGTTACTCCTTCCTTTGCGAGTCTTCCCATGTCCTGCCAACTGGGTGTTATCATTTTCTTCATTGCAAGCTTCAAAGTACTAGGTTTCTGCTCTTGTATGACACTCATATTCTATCTTATGGTTTTGTTATTTGTGTGTTTCACTCCCTTTTTGATAGTAAAATACATCTTTCTGTTTCTCTCATAGACAGAAAGCTTTGTGAGGGCATGGATCATGTCTTTCTTGTTTACTTCTATATCCCCAGCAGTTACCTCAGCGCCTTGCACATTATAGAAGCTCAGTAAAATTTTTTTTGTAACAGCTTTATTGTGATGTAATTCACAAACCATAAAACTCACTGATTTAAAGTGTACAATTCAGTGGTTTTTAGTATATTCACAGAGTTTTGTGCAACTGCCACCACAATCAATTTTAGAACCTGTTCATCATCTCAGAAAGAAACTCTGTGCACTTTAGCATCGTTCCGCCATCCCTCTAGTCCTAAGCAAGCACTATTCTTTCCGTCTCTATAGGTTTACCTATTCTGGACATTTCTTATAAATTGAATCATATAATATGTGATCCTTTGTGACTGGCTTCTTTCACTAAGCATAATGTTTGCGGGGTTCATCCACGTTGGAGCATGTGCCAGCACTTTATTCTTATTTATGGCTGAATAGTATTCCATTGTATGGGGATATACTGTATTTGGTTTATCTATTTATCAGTTGATAGACATTTGGATTGTTTCCACTTTTGGCTATTATGAAAAAAGATGCTATGAGTATTTGCATACAACGTTTTATGTGTACACATGTTTTCATTTCTTGTGGGTATATATGAGTGGAATTAATGGGTGAAATGGTAACTCTATGTCTAACCTTTTGAGGAATGGCCATGCTGTTTTTCAAAGCAGCTACACAATTTTACATTCCCACCAGCATTGTATGGGGGTTCTGATTTCTCCATATCCTGTCGATGCTTAATACTATTTGATTCAGATTTTATTTCTTCCTGAGTTGGTTTTGGTAGTTTGTGTATTTCATTTGTCCATTTCATCTAAGTTATCTAATAGAGGCTTAGTAAAGTTTTAGAGGATTAAAGTAAGTTGAATGGGGGGGGCGGGGCAAGATGGCAGAGTGGTGAGGAGCAGAATTTTGTCTCTCCCCTAGAGCAGCTGGCAATTACCCAAGAACTATATGAAACAGTGTTTTCAGGGTCTCCAGTAACCAGTCACACATTGGACACAAGTTTGGAATTGGAGGAAAAGCTGAGATCGCAGCGAACATTGTAAGTTCCCCGGACCAGGGGTCTGGCGCCCCTCCCCACCCAGACCTCACAGACTGTCTTGCTGCCGGCTCCCTGAACGGGGTGGGGGTGGGGGGACACAAAAAACAGCAATCTGCTGAGGGCAAGAAGGGAGGCTCAACCCAGCCTCAACTGCAAAATTAATTAACAAATTAATTAACTAACTTTGGGAGCTGGGGTGCTAAAGAAGGGCTGGGCTCCGTGAAGTGGGGGCATGTAAAAGCGGGCACCCATTCCCAGACTCCAAAAAAGCCATTTTTTTTTCCCCTACATTTGGTTCCTTCTGGCTTCTCACTGATCCCTTATCTTTTTGCATTTCATTAGCCCCCAGCAGCGGTGGAACTGAAGTGGTTGGAGAGTAATTATCAGACAATAGCCCAAAGCATATCTTTAAATGCTCTATTCTGACACTGACAAAACTTCCAGGCTGGGGAAAGACTTTTAAAAGAGACTCTTGTTTTTTTTTTTTTTTCCTTTTTTCTTTTTCTTGATTTCTTTTCTACTTTTTTTTTTTTTTTTTTAATCTAAAAGTAATATATGTGGTTATTTTCTATCGGAAAGCCCAGGTTGAGGGACTAGGCTGGGCTTGAGGGGAAACAGAGTACCCACAGTGTCTTTGAATTCTGTATTCACTACTGAAGGCTTCCACCCCCATCTTTAATTGGCAACTCAGGCTGACCAAGGAATCTACCTGGAGAGGCCCCAAAGAGGAGAGAGGAGAAGGGAATAGTGCCCCTGAGAGACAACTGGAGTTCTGAGGATTCGGAGAGTGGAGGGAGGTCCAGCTCAACTGGCAGTCCTCCTTCTGGGAATTCAGACCCCAGGGGCTGGAATTCAGATTCCAGCTTCAGTCAACCACACCCCTGACAGGATCAGAGTCACCAGGAGAACTAAAGTCTCCATACCTCCTTACACTGGTGGGGGAGCTGTGGGCTGGCCAGCGCCACCTGCTGGACAGGAGAGGAAAAGCACCAATTCTAAAGGCCTCATAGGACAGTCTCATTCTCAGGAAAACTCCATACCCTCCCAGTGAGACCTGGGCCTCACTAGACTGGGAAAATCTGACTAGGGTCAACCATATCTGAGGAGACCCACTCACAAAAAGGTTACATAGAGGCAGAGCAAGAAACAGAAAAAGCAAGAGGGGAAAAATTCTGATCAACTAAATAGAACCTAAGTTAGAGGTCTAGAATAAGTTGAACTGAATAACAGAGGCCAGAGAACAAAGCCAACCAATAAGAAAACCACTAGGTAAAAGACAGAAAACAAGCTCCGAAATAAACTAGTCAAGAAAATCAGATGCCTAGTCAACTTAAGATAACAAGCCATACCAGGAAACACAAAAACATGGACCAGCCAAAGGAACAAACTAATAGCTCAGCTGAGACACAGGAGTGGAGGCAACTAATGCTAAATAAATTTGATGAAATGAAGGAAGATATAGCAAAAGAGCTGAAGGATATAAAGAAGACACTGGCTGACCATAAAGAAGAATTCATAAACTTAAAAAAACAAATGGCAGAACTCATGGGAATGAAGGTCACAATGGAGGAGATGAAAAACACAATGGAGGGACACAACAGTAGATTTGAACAGGCAGAAGAAAGGATCAGTGAACTGGAAGACAGGTCATTCGAATTCATACACACAAAAGAACAGATGGTGAAAAAAATGGAAAAATATGAGCAGGGTCTTAGGGAGCTGAGTGACAACATGAAACGCACAAATATACGTGTTATGGGTATCCCAGAAGGAGAAGAGGGGAAAAGGGGCAGAAAGAGTAATAGAAGACATATTCACTGAAAATTTCCCAGCTCTTATAAAAGACAGAAAATTAGAGATTCAAGAAGTGTAACATACCCCAAATAGAATAGATCCCAATAGACCTACTCCAAGACACTTACTGGTCAGATTGTCCAATGTCAAAGACAAAGAGAGGATTCTGAAAGCAGCAAGAGAAAAGCAATCCATCACATACAAGGGAAGGTCGATAAGACTATGTACAGATTTCTCTGCAGAAACCATGGAGGCAAGAAGACAGTGGCATGATATATTTAAGATACTGAAAGAGAAAAACTGCCAACCAAGAATTCTATATCCAGCAAAACTTTCCTTCAAAAATGAGGGAGAGATTAAAACATTTTCAGACAGACAGACACTGAGAGAGTTTGTGAATAAGAGACCGGCACTACAAGAAATACTAAAGGGAGTGCTACAGGCTGATAGGAAAAGACAGGAGAGAGAGAGTTGGAGAAGAGTGCAGAAATGAAGATTATCAGGAAAGGTAAAAGGAGAGGAAAAAATAAGATATGACATATAAATTCCAAAAAACAAAATGGTAGTAGAAACTACTGCCCTTACAGTAATAACATGAAATGTAAATGGATTAAACTCCCCAATAAAAAGACACAGACTGGCAGAATGGATTAAAAAAACAGGACCCATCTATATGCTGTCTACAAGAAACTCACTTTAGACACAAGGACAAACATAGACTGAAAGTGAAAGGTTGGAAAAAGATATTTCATGCAAACAACAACCAGAAAAAAGCGAGAGTAGCTATATTAATATCAGACAAATTAGACTTCAGTAGTGAAACAATTAAAAGAGACAAAGAAGGACACTATATATTAATAAAAGGGTCAATTCATCAAGAAAACATAACAGTCATAAATATTTATGCAGCAAACCAGAATGCCCCAAAATTCATGAGGCAAACACTGCGATCACTGAAAGGAGAAATAGATACCTCTACAATAATAGTTGGAGACTTCAATACACCACTCTCATGAATGGATAGAACATCTAGACAGAGGATCACTAAAGAAACAGAGATGTTGAATTGTATGATAAATGAACTAGACTTGACAGACATTTATAGAACACTACATCCAACAACAGCAGGATACACTTTTTTCTCAAGTGCTAATGGAACATTCTCTAGGATAGACCACATGTTGGGTCACAAAGCAAGTCTCAACAAATTTAAAAATATTGATATTATACAAAACACTTTCTCAGACCACAATGGAATGAAGTTGGAAATAAATAAAAGGCAGAAGGTCATAAAATTCAGAAACACATGGAGGCTAAACAATACCCTCTTAGAAAACCAGTGGATAAAGGAAGAAATTACAAGAGAAATTAGTAAATACCTCGAGGCAAATGACAATGAAAACACAACTTATCAAAACTTATGGGATGCAGCAAAGGCAGTGCTGAGAGGGAAATTTATTGCTCTAAATGCCTATATTAAAAGAGAAGAGAGAGCAAAAATTGAAGAGTTAACGGCTCACCTGGAGGAATTAGAGAAAGAACAGCAAACTAACCCCAAAGCAAGCAGAAGGGAAGAAATAACAAAGATTAGAGCAGAAATAAATGCAATTGAGAACAGGAAAACAATAGAGAGAATCAACAAAACCAGAAGTTGGTTCTTTGAGAAAATCAATAAAATCGATGGACCACTGGCTAGGCTAACAAAAAAAAAGAGAGAGCAGATGCAAATAAATGCAATCAGAAATGGGAAAGGAAATGTAACTACCGACCCTGCAGAAATTAAGGAGATAATGAGAAGATACTATGAGCAACTATATGCTAATAAACTAGACAACTTAGATGAAATGGACAACTTCCTAGAAAAGCATAAACAACCAACATTAACTCAAGAAGAAATAGATGACCTCAACAAACCAATCACAAGTAAAGAGATTGAGTCAGTCATCAAAAAGCTCCCAAAAAGGAAAAGCCCAGGACCAGATGGTTTCACATGTGAATTCTACCAAGCATTCAAGAACGAATTAGTACCAATCCTGCTCAATCTCTTCAAAAAAATTGAAGAAGAGGGAAAGCTACCTAACTCTTTCTATGAAGCCATCATCACCCTAATACCAAAACCAGGCAAAGATACTACAAAAAAAGAAAATTATAGACCAATTTCTTTAATGAATATAGATGCAAAAATCCTCAACAAAATACTCGCAAATCGAATCCAGCAGCACATTAAAAGAATTATACACCACGACCAGGTGGGATTTATTCCAGGTATGCAAGGCTGGTTCAACACAAGAAAATCAATTAATGTAATTCACCACATCAATAAATCAAAGCAGAAGAGCCACATGATCATCTCGATTGATGCAGAAAAGGCATTTGACAAAATTCAACATCCTTTCCTGATGAAAACACTTCAAAGGATAGGAATAGAAGGGAACTTTTTCAATATGATAAAGGCAATATATGAAAAACCCACAGCTAACATCACACTCAATGGGGAGAGACTGAAAGCTTTTCCTCTAAAATCAGGAACAAGACAGGGATGCCCACTATCACCATTGTTATTCAACATTGTGCTGGAAGTTCTAGCTAGAGCAATTAGGCAAGAAAAAGAAATAAAAGGCATCCAAATTGGAGAGGAAGAAGTAAAACTTTCACTATTTGCAGATGACATGATTCTATATGTAGGAAATCCAGAAAAATCTACAGCAAAGCTACTAGAACTAGTCAATGAATACAGCAAAGTAGCAGGCTACAAGATCAACATGCAAAAATCTGTAGTGTTCCTATACACAAGTAATGTGCAACAAGAGGAGGAAATCAAGAAAAAAATCCCATTTACAATAGCAACCAAAAGAATCAAGTATTTAGGAATAAACTTAACCAAGGACACAAAAGACCTTTACATAGAAAACTATAAGAAACTGCTAAAAGAAATTGAACAAGACCTGAAAAAATGGAAGAACATACCATGTTCATGGATTGGAAGACTAAATATAGTTAAGATGGCAATTTTACCTAAACTGATTTACAGATTCAATGCAATACCAGTTCAAATCCCAACAACTTACTTTACAGAAATAGAAAAACCAATAACTAAATTTATTTGGAAGGCTAAGGTGCCCTGAATAGCCAAAAATGTCTTGAGAAAGAGGAATGAAGTGGGAGGTCTCACACTACCTGACTTTGAAGCATATTACAAAGCTACAGTGCTCAAAACAGCATGGTACTGGCATAAGGACAGATATACTGATCAATGGAATTGAATTGAGTGTTCAGAAGTAGACCCTTACGTCTGTGGACAACTGATCTTTGATAAGGCGGTGAAGCCAAAGCAACTGGGAAAGAGCAGCCTGTTCAATAAGTGGTGTTTGGAGAACTGGATATCCATTTCCAAAAGAATGAAAGAGGATGTCCATCTCACACCTTATACCAAAATTAACTCAAAGTGGATCAAAGACCTAAACATTAGCACCAAGACCATAAAACTCTTAGAAGAAAATGTAGGGCAGTATCTTTAAGATCTTGTGAAAGGAGGTGGTTTCTTAGACCTCACACCCAAGGCACGAGCAACCAAAGAAGAAATAGACAAATGGGATCTCCTCAAAGTTAAACACTTTTGTACATCAAAGGACTTTGTCAGAAAAGTAAAAAGGCAGCCTACACAATGGGAGATGATATTTGGAAACCACATATCAGATAAGGGTTTAATATCCTGAATATATAAAGGAATCCTGCTTCTCAATAACGGAAAGACAAACAATCCAATTAAAAAATGGGCAAAAGACATGAACAGACATTTTTCTGAAGAGGAAATACAAATGGCTCAAAAGCATATGAAAAAATGCTCAACTTCACTGGCTATTAAGGAAATGCAAATCAAAACCACAATGAGATATCATCTCACACCTACCAGAATGGCTATTATCCAAAAAACAGAAAATGACAGGTGCTGGAGAGGATGTGGAGAAAGAGGCACACTTATTCATTGTTGGTGGGAATGTAGAATGGTCCAACCACTCTGGAAGACAGTATGGAGGTTCCTCAGGAAGCTAAACATAGATTTGCCATATGACCCAGCTATTCCATTGCTGGGTATATACTCAGAGGAACTGAAACTTAAGACACAAACAGACATTTGTAAACCAATGTTTACTGCAGCATTATTCACAATTGCCAAGAGATGGAAACAGCCCAAATGTCCATCAAAGGACGAGTGGATAAACAAACTGTGGTATATACACATGATGGAATATTATGCAGCTGTAAGACAGAACAAAGACATGGATCATGTAATAATGTGGATGAACCTTGAGGACATTATGTTGAGTGAAGTTAGCCAGAAACTAAAGGACAGATTCTGTATGGTCTCACTAATATGAACAGACATTAATGAACAAACTTTGGGAGTTAAAAGCTGACAACACAGGCGACCAGGAGATAGAAAGAGGGCAGAGATCAGCCATTTGATGCTGAAGGACTACAGAATGTTTAGGATTGATTGCATAGATCCAGAAATAGATAGCATAATACTGTGTGATGGTAGCACGGTACTGTAAGTACATTGAACAAAGATGTCTGTGAGTAAAGCTGAAAGAGGTGGGATAGGAGAATGTATGACACCAGAGGTAAAGATAGATGATAAAGACTGGGACTGTATAACGTGGCAAAAACTGGAGTGGCCAATGACTGTTACTAAATATACAAATATAAAAATGTTTTTGCATGTGGGAAAGCAAATGAATGTCAACCATGTAGAAATTTGAAAAGGGGATGGTATTCAGGAAAAAACATAATCAAAGCAAACTGGAGTCTATGGTCAACAGTAACACTGTAATATACCTCCATTAAATGTAACAAAAAGGCAATATGCCAATGCTAAATGTATATGAGAGGGGGATGTAGGGGAGTAATATGGGATTCTTGGTAGTGGTGTTATTTGCTGTCCTTAGTAGTATACTGTATTGTATGACATGTTATTTTTCTTTTTATCATTTTTTCTTATTGCAAAAAAAAAAACAAAACTTTTTTTTTGTAGTAATCAGTATGTTCAAGTGCTGATTGATTGTGGTGATAAATGTACAACTTTATGATGATACCATGAACAACTGATTGTACACTGTGGATAAATGTATGGTATGTGAATATAACTATAAAATTGTAGGAAAATATATATATAGGAGTAAAAGTGTTGGAGAAAACATGGTGAGAGGGATGATGCCTCACCAATATGGACTAACTACAATGTGTAAACTCAGAATTGAATCTTAGAACATAGCCTAACGTGGACACAATAATTGTAATAGTCCCTAGATTGTAAGCTCTTACAGCAGTTAACTCTATCCCTGAATTGTAAGGCCTATCTCTAAACTTTGAGATGCTGATCCCCTAGCGTATAACCTGATTGGTCTCTGGAACAATGCATATCTCTGAGACACCTGAAACTCAGAGCTAGAGCTCGGCAGATATGAATGTCAGTATTAGTGCATACAGCCACTGTCAAAAAAAAAAAAAAAAAGCTGAAAAAGAGCCCAGACTTCAATTAATGATATGAATGAAGCAGGTCTGGTTAAGACCAGGGCAAGCCAGGCCAAAGGATAAAGGTTGAAACTGATTGTGTTTTAAAACTTCAACTTTCATATGAGACCAAGGGAATAGATATCTATTTGGTACAGGATCTAAATTTTCTAAACAGTACAACTCTACAGTCGATTTGTTCAAACACCACAATTGCATGGAACTTTGAATAGGAAATGAGATACAGTAGGTTAGTATAGGCTGGAGTGAAATAGTGACACATCCCAGAGTAATATGGACAGATAATAAAAAATACATTTACAGCCTCCCCCTCCCCAACCCCGAGGATCTGGGGGAAGGTGTGGATGTGTTGGACATCCTCACCTGGACTGGTGTTGATGTTGTCACAAACATTGGGACTGGCGGTTTGATGTGCTGAGCCCTCGAGCATGGGACTTGCCCTTATGAAGCTCATTACCACAAAGGAGAGTCTAAAGTTGTATGTAATGGTGACTAAGAGTCTCCCCCTGAGTACCTCTTTGTTGCTCAGATGTGGCCCTCTCTCTCTCTAACTGAGCCATCTCAACGGGTGAACTCGCTGCCCTCCGGGACCCAACTCCCAGGGGTGTAAATCTCCCTGGCAACGCAGAGTATGACTCCCAGGGATGAATGTGGACCCGGCATCGTGGGACTGAGAGTATCTTCTTGACCAAAAGGGGGATGCAAAATGAGACGAAATAGTTTCAGTGGCTGAGAGATTCCAAATGGAGTCGAGAGGTCACTCTGGTGGACATTCTTATGCACTATATAGATAACACCTCTTAGGCTTTAATGTATCGGAATAGCTAGAAGTAAATACCTGAAACTACCAAACTCCAACCCAGCAGTCTGGACTCCTGAAGATAATTATATAATAATGTAGATTACAAGGGGTGACAGTGTGATTGTGAAGACCTTGTGGATCACACCCCCTTTATCTAGTGTATGGATGAGTGGAGGAATGGGGATAAAAACTAAAGGATAAATGGGGTGGGATGGGGGGATGATTTGGGTGTTCTTTTTTCACTTTTATTTTTTATTCTTGTTCTGGTTCTTTCTGATGTAAGGAAAATGTTCAGAGATAGATTGTGGTGATAAACGCATAACTATGTTATACTGTGGACAGTGGATTGTATATCATGGATGATTGTATGGTGTTGTGAATATTTCAATAAAACTGAATTTAATAAAAAAAAATAAAACTAAGGAAATCTGAAAAAAAAAAAAGTAAGTTGAATGAACATGGATTTAAAGGATAAATGGGATTCACTATGTGGAGACATATGGGGAGGCCAGTGTAAGAATAACTGAATGAAAAAGATCGGCGCAGAGGTGAGCATGTTGTACAGTGTTCTGGTTTGCTAATGCTGTTGGAATGCAAAACACCAGAAATGGATTGGCTTTTATAAAAGGGGGTTTATTTGGTTACACGGTTACAGTATTAAGGCCATAAAGTGTCCAAGGTAACACATCAGCAATTGGGTACCTTCACTGGAGGGTGGCCAATGGCATCTGGAAAACCTCTGTTAGCTGGGAAGGCACGTGGCTGGCGTCTGCTCCGGAGTTCTGGTTTCAAAATGGCTTTATCCCAGAACATTCTTCTCTAGGCTGCAGCTTCTCTTCAGAATGTCACTTTCAGTTGCTCTTGGGGTGTTTGCCCTTTCTTAGCTTCTCCGGAGCAAAAGTCTGCTTTCAGTGGCCATCTTCAAACTGTCTCTCATCTGTGGCAAGCATCTGGGCCTGTGTGGCTCTTTTTAAAGTACTCCAGTGATCCAATTAAGACCCACCCTGAATGGGTGGGGCAACACCTCCATGGAAATAATCCAATTCAAGGTCTTGCGCACAGTTGATTGAGTCACATCTTCATGGAAACACTGAACCAATGGGTTCCAGCCTAATCTACACTAATATATCTGCCCCTGCAACACTGCATCAAAGAACGTGGAGTTTTGGGGGACATAATACATCTAAACTGGCACGTATAGCAAGGAGACTGGTCTGACTAGGGTATAAGGTAAGAACATGTGTTGGTGAAATCCTGGGGAAAGCAGAATTTCATTCTTCTTTTCTCCTCTATTTTCCTTTTAGGTGAACATATCCAGCTCTCAGGTGGATCCTTTGGTTATACCAGAAGAGAACCACTTGGGGTATGTGTGGGAATAGGAGCATGGAACTACCCCTTTCAAATTGCCTGTTGGAAGTCTGCTCCAGCTCTAGCTTGTGGTAAGAATGAATTATTCCTCTACTTATGAGCCATCTGTTCCCTTCTCTCCCCATTCTCTACCCCTCACTCCTACACACACACTCACACACACACACACAGAGACACACACACAGACTTCAAATCAGAAGGGACCTTCAATGAGGCATACAAAACTGCAACAGACATGGTTCCATTCTAGCTCTGTCTTGCCCCTTAGTTTGCTTACAGTTTAGGTTGCACAATATTCTCATTTTTATCTTTATTTTTGTATTTGAAAAGAAAAACTAATTTTGGAATTGGAGGTCTTATTTTTACTGTCAAATTGAATTACGTTTGTGCTACTCATAAATTTTTTTCCTTTCTGCACCAAGAATTTCTGTATAGGAAAGCACTAAGTAGTTTCACTTCATTTTGGAAGCAGAAAGTAGACTTCCTCCATTTATGTATTTAGAGAAATGACAAATAAGGCTTCCATCAGGGATGCTTTTATTGATGGACTTAATACAGTTTTCTTACACTATTTGAAGAGCAGACTGATTATATCTTAGAAAAAACTGTAGTGTTAAAAAGGCATTACTGTTAGGACATTGTATTGAAATACCCCTTTTTCCTGTTGCTGTTTCATGTTCTTGTTTTAGCATGTTCCTGTGTGAGAGGCAGTTGTGATAGAGTAGAAACAGGGTCAAAATTAAGTCATCAATTTTTGGGATCCTCATCAAATTAACTAACCCTTCTAGTCTTCAGTTTCAACTTTTATAAAATGGGACTCCTCGTATCTACTTCCTAGTGCTGTTGCAAGTGTTATATGAGACAATAGGTGTGAAAAGGCCTAGATATGCAAGTGTAAGGTATGATTGGTTGAGACTGGGCCACTGGAGTCTGTTTAATGAGAGAAACCAAGGTGGGGAGAACAAGGTGTGTTTACTTACTAACAGTTTTGGTCTAGGATTTGGATTTGATGGTGGAGCAGGAAACAGTAGGAGCTATGAATTAACCTCTAGTTCTGACCTCAGAGGATCATCAATCTTACAAAGTCTTTTTGAGTTTGTGTTTTGGGTTTATGCAGGTAACGCCATGGTCTTTAAGCCTTCTCCCTTCACGCCTGTTTCTGTATTGCTGCTGGCTGAAATCTATACTGAGGCTGGTGTGCCGCCTGGGCTCTTCAACGTGGTGCAAGGAGGGGCTGCCACAGGCCAGTTTCTGTGTCAGCATCGTGATGTGGCCAAAGTCTCTTTCACTGGAAGTGTGCCCACTGGCACAAAGGTGAAGATAAATCCAACATTGGCTAATACAAACGGTTATCTAGATATGGCAAAGTCAGTCCTACCTAGATTATATTTTAGAGGCCTATCATATGATTTTTTCTAGCTTGTATTGGGAAGGGGGCAGTAGGTATTATTGGGCAAAGGTCTGAAGTTTAATGTAAAAATGCAAAGAGGAGAAGGGAGCACACTTGGGGTGATTAGCACAGTAGATTTGTTAGGCTGAGTGGGGATGGAAGTGGATGGAAGTCATCTCCTGCCTGTGAGTTTGAGAGGGCAGGGGGCCCAGACTGTCACTTTATCATTTGGTGACCTAACTCATGTATAGCAGCCACCTCAGAACAAGAGTATTTTCTCAGTTTATTTCAGATCCATTATTTTGACCTTAATTTGTGCTTTGCACTCTATCAGCCTTAAGCACAGTAATAGCAATACCAAAGAGTTTCTGTTGATGATAGTCATGTGGGTTGACAGTATTTTTTAAATGAATTCCCGCTTCAGAATGCCAAGTGTAGTTCTGCATATTATATTCAGTTTTCTGGAACAGGATAATTTAAATAGATGAAGGGCAAATTGTATTGACAGCAATCAGGCTTCAGGTCATACATAGTTCAAGTTCAAGATGAAGTTATAGGTTCAGTGTCTACTTAACCTAGCCTGTGATCTAATTCACATTAAACTTCGGAATTCCTTTGTTCTTGTTCTGTAAGATCATGGAGATGTCAGCTAAAAGAATTAAACCTGTTACCTTGGAGCTTGGAGGCAAATCTCCACTCATTATCTTCTCAGACTGTGTTATGGAGAATGCAGTGAAAGGAGCAATGATGGCCAACTTCCTCACACAAGGCGAGGTAAGTACCTGGGTCTGGAAGAGGCATCGCCACACCTTCCACTTAACGCCATGCTTTAAAACTTTTTATTTTGAAATAATTTCAGATTTACAGAAAATTTGCACAAATAGTACAAGGAAATCCTCTGTAACCTTGACCGAGACCCACAAACATTTTACCATATTTAATTTATCATTCTCTTTCTATCTACCTATTTATACATAAGCAAATCATTAATTTTTTTCTGAGCTGTTTTGAGAGTAAGTTGTAGACATAAGGTCCCTAACCTCTAAATACTTTAACACGCATGTCCTAAAAACAAGTGCCTTCTCTTACGTAAGCACAATACATTTAATAAAATCAGTATATTAACATTTAAATAGTACTGTTGTTCAGTCTACAGTCCCAACTCAAATTTTGCCATTTGTTCAACCAGTGTTCTTTTGGCAAAAGAAAACAATCTTTTTTTCTGGTTCAGGATGATGCATTGTATTCAGTTATCATATCTCTCTAATCTTTAGCAGTTCTTCAGTTATTCTTGTCTTTCAGGACTGTGGCATTTTTGAAGAATATAGGCCACTTATTTTTTTAGAATTCCCCTCATTTTGGGTCTGATGTTTCTTTTTGATTAGATTCAGGTTATTCGTTTTTGGCAAAAAGTACCACAAAAATGAGATTGTGGTGTCAGTGGCACGTGGTGCCCATCCTGTTTCTGGTGATGTTAACTTTGATCACTTGCTTAAGGTGGGTCTTCACTGCAGAATTAAGGGTTTTCCCTTTGTAGCTAATAAGTATCTTGTGGGAGGTATTTTGAGACCATGTAATTACCCTGTTCATCAAACTTTGACCCACTAGTTTTAGCATCCATTGATGATTCTTGTTGGAAACAGTTTTTATAATGGTGGTTACCAAATGGTGATTTTCCAATTCCATCATTCCTTCTACATTAATTAGTTCTCATTCTGCTGTAAGGAAGAACTTTCCTTTCTCTACTATTTGTTTTTATAGACCCATGGATTCTTATTTTATTTTATAGATTATAATCCATCGCTATCATTATTTATTTTGAAGCTCAAATAATCTTAGATTTGGCCAGTGGGAGCCCCTGCCTGGGAACTTTTGATATGTCCTCATTATTCTTTGAGCACTTTTTAGTTTCTGGCACAGCAAGGTGTTCTGGCTAAGCCTGTACTTTTCCTGGCCAAGCTCTGGAATCAGCCATTTTTCTCAGGAACCCTAGTTCCATTTAGGGGTGAGTGGTATTCAGAAACCAAGATCTGGGTTTCAGGTGTGCTCATTGCTACTGAGGTATCATTGTTTCTAGGCCCTCTGAGGCCAGAGCTGGAAAATAGGTTTGTATATCCATGTATAGACACATACACATCTATTTATGTATCTCTCTATCTATATTAATAACCACAAGTTCATAGAGATACTTGCAATTACAGTCCAGGATCACAGGGTTCATTTTAGCCTTTCCCTTTCCATATTTATAGTATCCTTTACAAACAGTGAGAAATTTGGCTCCCATTATCTACAATATATGTATTTAATTGCTAAATCCTTGAATGTACTTAAAGTAGTTTCAGGTTTGTGAACCCTTATCACTATGAAAAATAAGCCTTCTAACTAGAGTTCAAATTTTTTACAGTTCTGAGTATAGAGTCAAAATACTTCATTCAAAATTTACTTGGGTCTTTTCTCTTTCTCCCCTTCTATGTGATTATGTTAATTCATTTTAAATAACAGATTAATTTGTTTCTGTCTGTATTTCAGGTGGAGTTTCTATTCATCTATCCTTGTTGATTTTAAAAATTTATTTAATTTGTTTAGGTAAAACACTAATATGGTTCTAAATGTCAGAATTTTACAAAGAAAGGTACATTCAGAAAAGTGCAACTCATGTATTTGTATATTTATATACAAGTATTTGTATATTTCTTATTTTCTTTTTTACATGAAAGGGAGCACACTTTAGGTACTCTTTTGCAGTTTGCTTTTTGCACTTAATATGTCCTGAAAATCACTCCACTTCATTTCATAAATTTCTTCATTCTTTTTTTTTAATGTCTGCATAGTACTTCATTATGCAGATACCATAGTTTATTACTTGCATGGACTTCTAGGTTTTTCACTGTTTGCTGATTACAGATAGTGCTACGGTGAATAATTTCATGCATATGTGTTTTCATATTGTTGGAGATACAGCTTCAGGGTAAATTCCTAGGGACTGCAGGGTCAAAAGGTAAATGCATGTATAATTTTTCAGAATATTGCCAAATTCCCCTCCAAATGGGTTGGACTAGTTTGCATTCCCACCAACAAGATATGAATATGATTTCCTCATAGCCTCTCCAACAGAATGTGTTATCATAATTTTAAATTTTTACCAGTCAGGTGAGAAATGGTATTTTAGTGTAGATTTAATTTCATTTCTCTAATTATGACTAGTGAAGTTGAATATCTTTTTAAGTTTAAGGAATATGGTGTGTATGTGTGTGTGAGAAAGAATTATCTATTCATAACTTTTGTCCATTTTTCTGTTGGTCTTTTGCCCCCTCCTCATTTTTTAATAGATTAAAAAAATTCACTCTTTAGTGTATAGTACTATGAATTTTTATTTTCCCTTCATTAATTAATTAATTTAATTTTTTTATTAGAGAAGTTGTGGGTTTGCAGAACAATCATGCATAAAGATTTTCCCTTTTAGTTTTACTGAGATATATTCACATATACAGTCTATCCAAAGTGTACAATTAATGGTTCACAGTATCATCACATAATTGTGCCTTCATCACCACAATTTTAGAACATTTCATTACTGCAAAAAAAAAATTTTCATTACTCCAAAAAAACCCAAAACATCCCATACCCTCATCCTCCACTATTATTGACCCTTAGCCTTTGTGTGGTATATTTGTTACTGTTGATGAAAGAATATTAAATATTACTGTTAACTATAGTCCATAGTTCCCTTAATTTTTAAGAGTTCTTTAAATATTAGAGATACTAACCCTTTATCTGTGATGTATATTGCAGATATATTTGCAATGCTTTGTCAATTGTCTTAGGTTTTTTTACGGCGATTTTTTCCCTCGCGAAAGATTTTAATTTTTATGTAGTCAAATTTATCAATTTTTTTTGTTTGTATCTAGATTTTTAGTAATAGTTAGAAAACCTTTTCCCTACTCTCAGATTATAGAGGAATTCGGCTTTATTTTCTCTAAACTAATAAGGTTTCATATTTTATATTTAGGTTCCTAATACATTTGGAGTTATTCTTGTGTATTAGTGAGATATATGTCTAATTTTATCTTTTCCAAATGGCCAACTAGTTGTTCTAGCTTCCTTTTCATCTATTTTTGAGCCACCTTTATCATAAACGAAATTTCCATAAGTATGTGGATCTGTTTTTGGACTTTGTTTTCTATTTTACTGTTCTGACAGCATTTGAACAGTGCTTATGTTAATTCTAAGGGAAGGTTTAAATATTCTTGTGATTTTAGAGACAAACACTGACTGTGAAGTGCTTAGTTTCTTATTAATCTGTTTCTATTCCTCAGTCCTCTCCCCCTTTCACTTCCCATTCTTAAAATATGCAGCCAGAGTGAGCAGCTGATATGAGGAAGTAGAAGTCCCTGGGGTCATATGGATCTATTAATGGCTTAAGAAAACCAAAAATAAACAAAAAAGATGCAACTTTTAACTGAAAGGTCATATAGTTATTATGCTTGTGGGGTAGTGTATCCAAAACTGCATATGTGAATACTATTCTGCGTAGGGACAATTTTTAGGAATGGGAATATCCCTTTTTTAAAAAGTACCTCTTTTAAGTTTAAATCTGTTGGATTTTATTTTTCTCCGTCCTTTTTTTTTCCTACTGCACACGTGTAAATTTATGTCTGTGTCTGTCCTTTAGGTTTGCTGTAATGGCACAAGGGTATTTGTGCAAAAGGAAATTCTCGATAAATTTACAGAGGAAGTGGTGAAACAGACCAAAAAGATAAAAATTGGAGATCCCCTTCTGGAAGATACAAGGATGGGTCCACTCATCAACCGACCACACCTGGAGAAAGTCCTTGGGTTTGTCAAACAGGCAAAGGAGCAGGTGAGAAACAGGTGGGGATGTATTGGGAGGTGACAGGGGTGTATTATTCCTAAATTACTTGCTATTTGCCCTTTTGTTAATCTCCATTTGGCTATTAGTGTCCGCAGCAGTGTTTGGCTTTGTACTTTGCAAAGGGGTGACTAGATATGCATTTGTTCAGGGTATCCTTGGCATTTCATAAATGTATATCATTTCAAAAATGTGTATCAGGGTTGTATCTTTAACATAAAATATGCATTCTTTTTTCCTTTTTTTTTTTTGGTAGGGTGCTAAAGTGCTATGTGGTGGAGACTTACATGTACCTGAAGATCCCAGATTAAAGGATGGCTATTTCATGAGACCTTGTGTATTAAGTATGTCATCTTCTTATTTGCTTTTAGATGGTTTGAATTAGATTTTAACTAGATACAAAAGGATATTTATGAAGCATGTATGTGGGGTAAAGTGGGGGTTGGCAAACTATGGCTTGTGGGCCAAATCTGGCCTACTGGCTGTTTTTGTAAATAAAGTTTTATTGGAATGCAGCCATGCTTGTTCATTTATGTATTGCCTATGGCTGCTTTTGCACTACAACAACAGATTCAAGTAGTTGTGATGGAGACTATGGCTCACAAAGCCTAAAATAGTTACTAATCCAGTGCTTTACAGAAAAAGTTTACCAGTAGCTGGTGTAAAAAATAATATTCAGGAATCCTTGTGTCCCCACCACTCAGGTTTAAGAAGTACTCTGTTACCTTTCAAACCTCCTGTGTACGTCTCCTCTAGGAAGATCATATGTATTGGTTTACCTGGAAAATTTTGGGTTTAAAACTTTTTTTCTAGAAGCAAGGGGTTCAAAAAAGTGAAAGTGCACATTTGATAAAAAAAAATAAGCCATGAATTTCATTTCTCAAGAAAGTCAGTAACGAATGTGTTTTTTGTTTGAATTAAATATTTTAGGGAGTTAGCCATTTAAAAGAATTTAGGTACATTTTCCTTTAAAGTGAACATCTCCCTCCTGTATTTATTTTTAAACTTATGTTTTTATATTGGATTGTCTTTTTTATAACGTTGTTCCTAATTCTAATCATAACAGATATTAAGAAAATCTGGAAAATGCAGGGAAGTATAAAGAAAATATTAATTATACATATAACATTTTAACAAATTTGGGATGATATTGTGTACAATTTTATATCTTTTTCAGTGAACATTTTATTGTGAGCATTTTCTCATTAGATATTTCTCAAAAATATAGTTTTAGAAGTTTCATAAAAGTTCATCGTTAGGATGTGTTACACAGGTCATGGGATTATGTCCTTTATTTTGGATGTTGAGTTTGTTTCTCGTTTTCATTATAAGTAATGTGATGAATATCTTTGTACATAAAGATAGCTGTTTTCTTATGATGAATTTACAAAAATGGATTTAGGACTACAGAATCAAAGGCTGTGACTCTTAAATACGTATTGCTAAATTGGCATGCAGAAGATATTCCAAATTATGCTCAAACTGGCAGTTCATACTGAATTTTTAAAAATATGCATATTTCACTGTTTACTGTGAACAATAAGATGACACATTTTCAAGTGCCAGGAATGAAAATTCCTTCACTGAAGTTTGTGTTTATTAAAATGTTTGCAGCTAATTGCAGAGACGACATGACTTGTGTGAAAGAAGAGATCTTTGGACCAGTTATGTCCATTTTATCATTTGACACTGAAGCTGAGGTTCTGGAAAGAGCTAACGATACCACCTTTGGACTAGCAGCTGGTGTCTTCACCAGGTATATGGGGAAGAACAACCAAGGCAGCTTTGAGGGGGGCAGCGGATGCAGTATCTACTTAGATATGTAATGGATCTTACTCCGTCACTGGAGTTACATATCTACTTAGATATGTAATGGATCTTACTCCGTCACTGGAGTTTGTACTGCCGTCAGCATTTTCTGTTTGCTTCAGGTTAAGGTAGAAGGTGCCAAAGCAGCATTTTGTAGTTTGCCCTGAACAGCCAAAGAAACCCTGCTATATTGAGTTGTAATTGAACTATAAACTAAATTGATAAAAATCCTATTTTTTTTTCATTCGTTGATTAAATATTTAAGCTTCTGATCTATGTAAAGAATTGGGTTAATTACCTATTGAAAACATGTCAAGGAATTTAGAGACCTGTAAACATAGGGGGCAGTATTCTTCAAAAACTGATTTTTAGTAGCCTTGCAGTAATTCCAATTGGAATGCATTGTAACATAAGTATTTTTTCTATTGTTGGATATATAGTGTGTTGTTTCTGATTTGAGGTGTTGCAAATAATGCTGTGATTAATATCTTTGTGCTTAAATTCTAACTACTATAATAGAAGTAAAAATGAAGTGATTTGGAAGCAAAATTTCTTTGAAAAGTTGAGATTGCTGAATTATGTAAAAACTTTGATTAGTCTTCAGCGGCAGTAGGCAGTTTTCTAAGGCTGTTTTACATTTGGGACTGTGCTGTTTCTTTGTAGCTTTATGGTGGTCAGGAGGCTGGGAAGGAAGGCCCAAATCACCCTTGAAGATCTGATGCAATAGTTTCTATTTGAGATCTGAGGAAAAGATTTGGGGATTGAGTGGTTAAGTTTCTGCTCTTGCTTTGCTTTGCCATCCTAAAACCAAGTCCAAATACAAAGGGGGGCAACTTCGTATGCTGCTAAAAAATTGTTTTAAACAGCTTTATTGGAATGCTTTACATACTATATAGTTCATTCATTTAAAGTATACATTCAGTGAGTTTTGGCATAGTCACAGAGTTGTACAGCCATCACCACTATTTAATTTTAGAATATTTTCACTTCTCCAAAAAGAAACCCAGTACCATTAGCAGTTACTACCCATTCTCTATTCCTCCTGGATTCTCAGGCAAACGCTAATCTACTTTTGTCTAATCTACCAATCCACATCTGTAGGCTTTGCCTCCTCTGGGCATTTTATATAAATGGAATCATACAATATGTGGTCTTTTGTGATTGGCTTCTTTCACTTAGCACAATGTTTGCAAAGTTCATGTTGTAGCATGTATAAAAGTCCATTGTATGGATATACCACATTTATTTATCCATTTGTCAGTTGATGGACATTTGGGCTGCTTCTACATTTTGACTATTATAAATAATGCTGCTGTGAAATTTATACATAACTTTTTGTGTGGACATATTTTTTTTAATGTTTTTTTTTTTATTAGAGAAGTTGTAGGTTTACAGAAGAATCATACATTAAATGCAGAGTTCCCATGTATCACCCTATTATTAACACCTTGCATTAGTGGTATATTTGTTACAGTTCATGAAGAAACATTTTTATAATTGTACTATTAACTACAGTCCATCATTTACAATAGAGTTCACTGTTGTGTGCACATATGTTTTTATTTCTCTTGAATATATATGTTGGAGTGAAATTGCTGTATCATATGATAACTCAATGTTTAACCTTTTGAGGAACTGCCAGACTGTTTTCCAAAGTGGCTGCACCATTTTACATTTCACTAGCAGTATGAGTTTTCCAGTTTCTCTACATTCTTGCCAACATGTTATCATCTTTCCTTTTGATTTTAGCCATCCTAGTGGGTGTGAAATGGTATCTCATTCTGGTTTTGATTTGTATTTCTGTGGATTGTCGTTTCACTTTCTTGATGGTTGTATTTGTAGCCCAAAAGTTTTTATTTTTGATGAAGTCCTATTCAATTTTTTCTTTTATCTAAGAAGTATTTGTCTAACTCAGCAAAGATTTACTCCTTGGCTTTCTTCTAAGAGTTTTATAGTTTTAGCTTTTACATTTAGGTCTGTGATCTATTTGAGTTAATTCTTGAGCATAGTGTATGAAAGGAGACCAGCTTCTTCCTTTTGCATGTGGATATCCAGTTGTTCCAGCACCATTTGTTGAAAAGACTATTCTTTCCCTATTGAATTGTTTTGGCATCTTTGTTGCTGTTTCTATTTTATACGTGCCTTTGGATGAGAGTATAAAACCTAAATCCGTGTCTATTTTCCCCAGGTGATAACAGATTTTAAAACACATTTTGAAGACATGAGAATCTGGCAAGATTTTGGAACTGTTGGTACTGGCAGCCTAACTTTTCTTGTTAAAGCATTAGCATAGGAAATTATGACTAACCAACATATTTTTTTCTTCATAGGGACATCCAGCGAGCTCATAGGGTGGTGGCTGAACTTCAGGCTGGAATGTGCTTCATCAACAACTATAATGTCAGCCCAGTGGAGTTACCCTTTGGTGGTTATAAGATGTCAGGTGAGGATCCGTAGACTCGGGGGAGTGTGAGTGATACAGGTCATAATTCAGTCATTAGACTGGTGTTGCTAAACCTGTCTGCTTCAGAATCACTTGGGGATAAATAGAGATTCCTGGTCCTCTGTGGACCCACTGTATCAGTCTCTGGAAATGGAAATTGACATAATTTTATGTTGTTGTTTTTTTCCCCAAAAGCTCTCCAGAAGGTTCTGACATGTAGCCTGCTTTATGAACTTCTGTTATGCATCTCAAAAAGGCTTATCTTGTGGTAGCATTACTTTTTCTTCACAAACTGTGGTCATTGTAAACTAAAAGGTTCCTTACTAAGGGTGTACATCATAATCCGCTGTGCAGTTTTTAGATTTAGTTTAGGTAAAGTCTATCCAAAGTGATATCTCAGAAAGCTTATATTAATTAATCCCCTAATCTAACATTTACAATCAATTATAATTATTATCATTACACTTGTTGGCATATAGGAATGTTTTCCCTAAGCCTCTGCTCATTGGTTTCATTTATTAAGTAATCAGACATATGTTAACCATTACATGGCAGTGGTGTAAGTACAGTATAACAAAAGGAGGTTTGAGGCATCAGGAATATAGTAATAACTTCTAGGTTCTTTCTTTGGAGTTTGTTGCCTATAAATTTACATTAAGTCCCCATACCCTGTTTCATTTATACTGAAAATTGATTTGGACTTTCTAGAGGCACTATCCTAAGAGTTTGACTCCTAGTCTCTTTGGCAAATATTATTCCAGTCACAGTGTTGGCAAACATATAAACCCTGATGAACACTGATGAGGTTGTGGGTGTTAATTGTCTGACAGTCTTAATTTGGTATTATCCTGGCATCCCCTGATCATACTCCATTAATGTTCCCTGTCCCTGTAGGTCATTCATGGGAGCTCTACACACAAGGCACAAATGCAGAATGGGTACCAAGGCACATTTTCCTAATATATAACCTTTAGTTCAGGGAAAAATTGGTTTAGAATAAGCAGCTTAGGCTCACATGGGGCCTCCTAAGCCAGCTCTCCCTTCCGTAGATCTTAATCTTCAGACCAGTGCCCTCAGGTGTGCACACAGGGGTTGAGAGAGAGACAGAATGACTAACATGCCGAATCAGCCATGTGCTCCAAGGGTTTGGAAAGGAATAGAGACTGGTAGGCCTTTGTGTGTCTCATCTTTTCAGTAATGCCCCTGAAGATGTGCATTTTTGGAGACCTGACCCTTGCTCATAAGAGGCACAGCCTGCCTGTGAGACTGGGTGCACAAGAAAGGCGAAGCCATGGGGTGCTGTCTTTTCACACAGTGGTAATTGGGCAGTGGCTTTGACTCTCGGTAATCAGAGGAACCTAAGAGTCCTTTCCCCTACTGAGTGGGCAGGGTGTAAATAGTAGGCTAATCTTATAGACTGAATATAAAAAAAAGGTTAGTAAACCTGTTACACAAGAGTTAAATTTTCCATTAGCCCGTACTTTCAAGGATGTGAGGTTGATTGTTGTAGAAACTGCTTTAACTCTTGCTAAGAAAGTCTGAATATTTTTCAGACTTCAAACCAGAATAGTAGATACCTTAAGTTGAGGTTCTTTTTGATAAGAAAAGAAGTGAGATCTGTTTATTTCCCTATCCTTATCCCCAGAAGTCAGTGGATCATTTTTCCCAGGCCTAGCTCCACAGTTAATATAGGGATTGGAGATTTTATCCCCAAATTTTTGAGCTCTGTGTTCTATTCCAGTATTTTTAGGCCTCATGTTCTTTTTACCCTGATATACAGTGCCTGTCCTTGAAGAGCTGTCAGTCACTGTGACTTTTCAGACTATTGAAATGATGCCTCACATTGATCTCTTCTTTTCAGGATTTGGCAGAGAAAATGGTCGTGTAACAATTGAATACTATTCACAATTAAAGACTGTGTGTGTGGAGATGGGCGATGTGGAATCTGTTTTCTGAAAATCAGCTGCAGTAAACCGTATCAACATGACCATGCTGTAGAATAGTAAGAATTGGCTGTCTTGACAGAGGCAGTCCACCTGAATCCAGTTTTAAATCCAGAATTTTGGTCATTCGTGACAAGTGAATGGTTCAATGTTACTCTTCCTCTCTCAATCATCTTCCTGATTGAAAATGTGCTTAAGTGCCTTTTCTATACTAATCAAGAAGGTTGTGATTTTCCTCAAAGCAAATTTCAGTGAAATCTTTACGAGCTAGTAACACACTTCTGAAGGAGGAGAGGGACCAGGATTACACTTCACAGATTTGATCCACCAACAATATTACTTCTCTAGTTCATTTTAAAGACCTTTCTCCTTTGTAAGTTCTTGGTGGAATCGAATCAGTAGAGATGATTTCTGCTTATTGACATTTTTTAAAGTGTGTCCTCTTGTTCCATTCAGAAAGCCAACAATTGGGATAGATGACTAGGGAATAGATGAGTTCAAATTCTGTTTGAATGGACACTTGCCTTATTAAGCACTTTGCTTCCATTCAGGGGCTGTGGTAGAGGATATCTGTTTCCAGCCCTTCAACTTGCTCTTATGACAGAAGGGTTACTTTTTAAATATACAAATTATTTGTATGTTATCACAACACACTAAAATTTGAATAAATCACACTGTTAATCCTATCAGTTTCATGTTTTGATGAAGAGTTTCAGCAGATCATTTTGGGTGCCAGTATGCAAATGGGAGTAATTCCAGGAGATAAAATGCACTTATCTTAAGATTATAGTCAGATAAAGGATGGGGATGTAGACAAAAGCATACTGCAGGGGGATTTGATTTTCTTTGAAGTACAAAGGGGCAGGTTTCATTTGCTGTAATGAGCTTAATTTATGGCCCCTATAAGTTTAGGCTGGGTTCTCCACCCTGATGAGTCAGCCATGCCTGCCTTGAAGCTGTCAAGTCACTGTGACAATTGTAGTGATGTTTCACTCTGAACCCTTCTCTTCCTTTCAAGGGGATAGTTTATATATAATTGGTAATTTAGTAGTCAGAAGTAAGGGATGCTTGTTGTTGCTGTGCCTGTATCTATTTTGGTAGGCTAATACTGTAGTTCTAGAGTAGGAGAAAATTTTATAAGCTTATCTTGGTTTTTATTTGCAGAGAGGGCATGTATGTGATACTGAGCTAAGCCAAAAGTATTATCTCATTCTGTGCCTTACGGGAACCTTATACAACTTTAACAGTAGGAGCTGTCTGGGAGAAGACAGGTTTCTGGTAGTCCCTCCCTCTAAAGACAAAACAGCTGGGGAAAGGGAGCCAACATTTGAGCATTCCTACTGCTACATCCCTTCTCATTACATCCTCATAGGAGGCCTAGGGAAGGTAGTAGTATCCCTGCTTTTCAGGTGAAGAAACTGAGACTTAGACAAGTCTTAGTTTTGGGTGAGTCAGTAAGTTGAGCAGGCTGTGTGGGACTCCAAACCCTTCCCTGGTTCCTGGAACTTATGCCAGCAGGGTCCAAAGTATGTTTCAGGATGTCATTAGCTATGGTATTTCACAAAAGTACCTGATCAAAGAACCATTTTTGTTGGAACATCTTCTGAGAATAATATCTACAAAACACCTTTTGAGAAATACTGACTTAATCAAAAGGTCAGGGTTTTCCTCTGATTTGGAAGAAGTTCTATCAAGTAACTACCCCCCCCCCCAAGCTTCTTTTTTAATCCACTGCTATTTTGATTTGCTTCTGAGAATTAGGAAGCAAAAGGTGTACTCTGTTCCCTCTCTCCCCCATCTAATTTTATCTCCCCAAGGTAACTTAATATTAACTTTTGGTGCATATGTTTCCTAGGATTTTCTTAAAGGGAATTTACTGCTAATTAATCCTGGATCTTGATGAGGCCACATACAAATCAGCTTAGTGCTTCCTGGAACTGAGTAAGAAGGTTAGTCAGTACCCAGGTACTTCTTTGTCTCCACCTGCCCGATTTAAAGGTCCAACCTATAACCTTTCATGTGATTTTATGAATTCTTTGATGGATTCCTATGCTAAATGTATTCATAGATTTATTTTGAATTGTGTTGACCCAAGAAAGAAGAGAAATGGAGTCTCGTTTTGGCTCACTTTTTTGCAATAGCTCATAATCCTGATCTCTGACTCGAATTTTTAGTGATCCCATTTAGATCCTGTCCCTAACTTGGGCAGATCTTCTACATATAAAAGGTGGTCATTGGACCCCTTCTTTCCTCCCTGTTGCTGCTTTATTTCTTGCCACCAGATATACTATTGCTGCCTAAGGAACTCTGCTAAGGCAAAAATCTGGTAGATAGGGGTTAAAGTTTACCAGAAACCATCCATCAAAGTCATCTGTAAAAAACTTCTGTGGAGAGATCTAAGATGGCGGCATAGAGAGGAGTGGAAGCTAGTTAGTCCCCCTGGAACAACTAATAAGCAACCAGAAAAAGCTAGTAAATAATCTGGAATAACTGCAGGGGGACAAACATGACTCTCCACTCATCATACACCAACCAGAATTGGGAGGAATGCCCGAGACAGCAGCATAAAATCTGTAAGTAAAAACTGTGGATCCAAGCTGGGAGACCCTTCCCCCCATGGCCCAAGCTGCAAAGCCTCATGGAGCCAGAGAGCAGCTCTCTCCGAGCAAGCAAATATAGCACAGCTGGGCTCCAACTGGGGTTTTAATTAACAAGTGTGGACTGCTTGATACAAATCCTCAACAAGCAGAGGCTTTGGGTGAGGACTGACCTTGGAGAGCCAGAGGGTGGCTGCGGACTGGCCCTGAAGGGGGATTTCTGTCCCTGTTTCCACTCAGTGGAGAAAGCCTCAGCCATTTTCAGTTCCCAGTGCTCTGACCCAGACAAGGGTGGAGATAGCACAGGTAGAGACCACTGAAATGCTAATGACCTCTCCCTAGGGGGTCTATCTTCCCTAAGAGGAAAGGGGTGGGGCCCAGCTCTACTACCTGCCTTCCATTCAGAACCAGACCCCAGAGCCTGGGGGAAAACAGCCACGGGCCACACCTTACACAGTCTAGAGTTACAGGCTGACAGTTGCCACCTGCTGGGCAGAAAAGCACAGTGACCTGAGGCCTCACAGGTTGTACCAATTTTCTAAGACACACCCTCAAGGAAACCGGATACTGGATATTTCTTCTTTCTGGGACCTGTGCCCATTCTGGTCTGGGAAAACCTGATTTGGGTAACCAAGGAAACCATGCCTAGACAACAGAAAACTACAAACTACACTAAGGAAAACGAAGTTATGGCCCAGTCAAAGGAAAAAACTTACACTTCAACTGAGATACAGGAAGTTAAACAACTAATACTAAGTCAATTCAAAAAGTTTAGGGAGAATATGGCAAAAGAGATGGACCATATAATGAAAACACTGGGCATACATAAGATAGAAATTCCAAGTTGAAAAAACCAACTGACAGAATCTATGGAAATGAAAGGCACAACACAAGATGAAAGACACAATGGAAACATACAACAGCAGATCTCAAGAGAAGGAAGAAACACTCAGGAACTGGAGAACAAGGCACCTGAAAGCCTACACACAAAAGAACAGATAGGGAAAAGAAGGGAAAAATACAAGCAATGTTTCTGGGAACTTAAGGACAAAACGAAAATAAGGAATGTACAGGTCATTGGTGTCCCAGATGGAGAAGAGAAGGGAAAAGGGGCAGAAGCAATAATAGAGGAAATAATCAATGAAAATTTCCCATCTCTTATGAAAGACATAAAATTACAGATCCAAGAAGTGCAGCGTACCCCGAAGAATACATCTGAATAGGCCTACGCCAAGACACTTAATAATCAGATTATCCAACGTCAAAGAGAGAATCCTGAAAGCAGCAAGAGAAAAGCGATCCAGCACATACCAAGGAAGCTTGATAAGACTATATGCAGATTTCTCAGTAGAAACCATGGAGGCAAAAAGGAAGTGGGGTGATATATTTAAGATACTGAAAGAGAAAAACCACCAACCAAGAATCCTATGTCTGGCAAAACTGTCCTTCAACTATGAGGGAGAGCTCAAAATACTCTCACACAATGACAGAGTTTGTGAACAAGACACCTGCTCTACAGGAAACACTATAGGAAGCACTGCAGACAGAAAGGAAAAGACAGGAGTGAGAGGATTGGAACACGATTTTGGGAGATAGTACCACAGCAATTTAAGTATACTGAACAAAGATGACTGTGAGCGTGGTTGAAAGAGGAAGCTTGGGACCATGTGGGACACCAGAACGAAAGACGAAGGATGAAGACTGGGACTCTCTAACTCAGGGAAACCTAGGGTGCTCAACGATTGTAATAAAAGGTAGAAATATGTTTTTACATGAGGTAGAACAAATGAATGTCAACATTGCAAGGTGTTAAAAATAGGGTGGGATGGGGGCAATACAATCAATGCTAACTAGAGACTATAATTAATGGAAACATTGTATCATGCTTCCTTTAATATAACAAAGGCAATATACCAAAGCTAAATGCATGGGGAGGAGGGGGCGGTGGCGCAGAATAGGGAAAGGATATGGGACTCCTGGCATTGCTGATGTTGTCTGACTACTCCATAAGGTTAATGCTTTCTTTCCTTTTGTTGCTTTCTAGCTGTCATTTTTTTTTGCTGTTGTTTTATTTCTCTCTTTTCTTTTTCTTTTGTCTCTCTGCCTTCTTTGACTCTTCCTCCTCTTTGGGGAAGAAATGGAGATGTCCTTATATAGACAGTGGTGATGGTGCTGAATACATAAATATGTGACTACAGGGAACCATCAATTGTTTACTTAAGACAGAATGTACGGTGTGTGAACAAAACCATCTTAAAAGAAAGGGGTTGATGAAGAAATCTTGAGGGCACTATATTGAGTGAAATAAGACAGAAACATGGAGGCAAATATTGCAGGGTCTCACTGATATGAACTAATTATAATATGTAAACTCATAGACATGAAATATAAGTTACCAGGATACAGCATGAGGCTAAAGAAGGGGGAATGTTTGCTTATTATGAGCAGAATGTTCAACTAGGGTGAACTTAAACGTTTGGGAAATGGACAAGGGTGATGGTAGCATGTTGTGAGAATAACTAACAGTTCTGAAAGGTGTGTGAAGGTGGTGGAAATGGTAAGCTCAGAGTCATGTGTATCACTAGAAGGAAAGTTGGAGATTAAAAGATGGGAATGTATAAAACAGTGAAGCTTGTGGTGGACAATGTCCATGATTAACTATACAAATATTAGAAATCTCTCTCATGAACTAGCACAAATGTATGACAGTATAACTATAAGTTAGTAATAGAGAGGCACATAGGAAAAAAATATACATCTATTACAAACTATATACTACAGTTAGTAGTATTTTAACATTCTTTCATCAACAGTAACAAAGGTACTATACCAAAACTATGAAACATAATGGAGAGGGGGATGTGGTTAGGGGTAAGGGAGGATTTGAGTCTCCTTTTTCTGGTCTTTATTTCTTTTCTGGAGTAATGAAAATGTTCTAAAAATGGAAAAAAAAATTGTGGTGATGGATGCACAGCTGTATGATGGTATCATGGGCAATTGATTGTACACTTTGGATCTTTGGATAGTTGTATGGTATGTGAACAATCTCAATAAAATATATTTATATAAACAACTTCTGTAGAAATGGGAGCATCCCTGAATCCTTGCCTGCTTTTTACAATGTCAGCCTTTCCACTCTAGTGCCTCTGAAATGCCTGGGTCTGAGTTTGGCTTTCCTCTGAAATAAAAATGATTCTGTTTTTTCCTATTCCTAAAGACTTATCTTTGTCTTCCTTTTCAGAGTCTGAGGGGGGAAAGCCAACAAGGGATAAAGGGCACAAAGCCTTAACAGTTAAATTTTCTCAATGATGTACAGACTAACAAAAAATCAGATCAGCAGCAAGAGGTTTTATTTCATGTAAATAAGATTACAGTGGGCTCTTGCTTTAAACTCTACTATGGCTTTTAATTGCAGTTGGAATAAAATCTTAACTCCTTACCATGCCCATCAGTGTTCTCTGATTTTATCTGGTGCCACTCACCGTTTTTACCACTTAGTCTGCCAGGCTTGTTCTTGCCTCAGGGACCCTATGTTTGATGTTCTCTTCCTCTTAAAGCATGTTTTCCTCAGATCTTCACCTTGTAGGATCCTCAAAGCCAAAAGCTAAAAATTTACCTCCTTAAAGTAAAAGTAGCCACACACATATCCCAACACCCTATTCTATTTTACTTCAAAGCATTTATCACTGTCTGCAATAGTTTACATGCTTATTATGTCTTCCCCAACTAGAATGTAAATTCTAAAGGAATTTTCATGTCACTGGGCTCATAGTAAGTATGCAGTGTTTGAATAAATGGATAGATTCAAAGGACTGGCTTAGAGTCTTCCTATTCAAAGTGTGGTCAGCTTGTGAAAAATGCAGAATCCCAGGTTCCACCCCAATCTAGGAATCAAAACTGCATTTTACACAGATATGCCCAACAGTTTGCCAACTACTGCTTTCAGAGCAAATGGTTCTCAACTTTGGCTGCACATTAGAACTACCCAGAGGGAGTTTTTAAAATACTGAGATACCAGATAAATTTAATGGGCAGCCACAGTTGAGAACTACTGTTTTAGAGCTGTGCTATCCAAATACAGAAGTCACTAGTCACACAGGGCTATTTAAATTTAATTAAAAAGAAGCAAAAAATACAGCTCATTTGTCACCCTAGTTGAGAACAGTTCAAGTACTCAAACATAAGGGTTGTAGTTACTCAATTGGAAAGGGCAGTTACAGACCATTTCCATCATGGCAGAAAGTTCTATTGGACAGTAATGCTTAAGGTAAGGAACTGAGGGACTGCTAAGTTTTTGGTAAGAGATAGGAGAAAATCTTTGGAAAGGGAAGCAGAGCAAGCTCGGGTTCCTAAGAACATGTGAGGGTAAACCTGGTTGTGGACTTGGGATCAAGCTGTGCTTCTGAAGTTACACCAGCAGGTGGCTCCAGTGTCTCCTACCTTGTGCTGGAGCCTGAGTCCAGCCTCTGGCCCCAGGGGCACCCATGCTAGGTAATGTGCATGCATCATCTTGTTTGATCCTCAAGAACTTTATACAGTAAGTATTACTATTACCCCCACCTTACAGCCAGGCAAGCTGAGGTCTGAGGGTTAATAAACTTGTACAAAGGCACATACCTGCAGGTGGGGATCCTTGAGGTACAGTATGGATAAATTAGGCTGGGATAGGCAGGTAGGCTTTTCTAATTCCCATCTATAACCACACTCAAAATGCGTATCCCTATGGAAATAAACTGACTCTTTGGAATACATACTGTCAATAAATTTGTGGTTAATGAATGGTAGCAGGACTTCTGCCAATTTTTTCCCCACTAGACAAGGGAATTAACAAACTCTAGCTTGCCCAACAGGGTTATTCTCTATAGCAACAATTTACAACTGCATTCTTCCAAGTCTTGGGGCTCCCTATGGTGATGTAAGTGGGGGAGTAAAGGGATTGCAAAGGCAGAGCTCTGGACCCCTAACTTCAACCACAGCACCCTTTGTGTATGGGGTACCTCATAAGACTTCATCTGAGCCCATACTGTAACAGAACAAAAACATAACCAAAAACCAAGACAAAATAACTAGATTATTACAAACTCCTAATTATTTTTTTTCAAATCAGGACCAAAACACAAACCTATCATCCATCTTCATCATCTCATAAAAGGACATTTTAATGTAAAAAGGAAAAGTTAAAGCTTTATGAAGAACAGTCCTTGTTTTTCTGTTTGCTCTACACAGGTGAGATTTCTCATGGATTAACACTGCCATGTACACTGATCTAGTCCAACTTCCTGAGTGATGTGTGCCTTGGGGTCATCTGACCAAGTTGCCCATCTTCAGTGGCAGATCATTAGCGTTCTGTCTTGAAATGCCTCATCTCTCTTGAGCAACAGAGTGCTATGATAGAAAAAATAAGGACTTTAGAGTCAGATCTGGGTTCAAATCCTATCTCTAATCCTTATAGGCTATTGAGCACTTTAAATGTGGCTAGTGTGACTGAAAAACTGATTTTATTTTATTTAAATTTTATTAATTTAAATTTAAATAGCCACATGTAGCTAGTGGCTATCACATTGGACAGTGTAGGTCTAGATCCATTTCCATTAATGCAGTTTATGGCCAAATTAATTTTTGACATAGCTATCTCATAGTACAAAACTCACATTGTTCTCCAAGTCTAAGTCTTCCACATTTGTTGCTAAGCACATCCTTACCCATCTGTACCTAGGCAATTAGATCTTTGTATCCAAATGTTGGACATTACATTCATTTCTAGTATGTTTCATCTTATTGCTTTAGTCTATAGAGAGTTTAAAAAGCAATCCTTACTGTTATCCTAAGTATTAGTAGCAAGTGATAAGAAAATCTTCCTGGAGCCCCGATTTTTCATCTCTGTGGCATGACTGTGACTGTATTACCACAATCAGACTTTTTCCCAATTTCACATACTAAGCATCCACTGGCAGGTGAGGAGGGAGGTTCTCCATCCCTGTGGCTCCCCTCTCATCTTATTGGAACAGCTACTTATTTTAGATAGATACTCAAAAAGAAAGAAGTGACGGGAGTCAGGAGGTTTAGGTATGAGGCTGATGTCAGATAGGTTTTATTACATTAAAAAAAAAAAGGGAAGTTAAGTCATCCAAAATGAATGAGGTTTTTAAAACTTGGTAACTCTTCAATGGCAGCCTTTGGCCCCACTGTTTAAGCCAGTTTTCACCCAGCCGAGATGCTGGAAAGCAGAGCACACAGTGGTGCCCAACAGGCCCATGAGTGCAATGGATCCCAGGGCTCCTCGAGTCCGCTTGCTGGGTTCTGAAAAAGAAGAGCCAGCAGAAGTTACCGGGGATGCTCCAGAATTCAGACGCTTTCAACATCCACAGGCCTCACATCAAGGCACCTGGGATTGTACATTAGATTTCTGCCCTTAAGAAGTTAATCAACTTTTTAGTCTAAAGTTGTCAGTATGTCACATCCTACATGTGAAGTAATTTGTCTAAAAGAGAACTGCCAGATTTTAGAAAATTACGGGACAGTAATTAGAGCAACTTTTGTGCTAGGACCCTTTGGAAGGGAGTCTTTCCCTCTTCAGAGAAGTTCAGCAAAAAAGTCTTCTCTCTTCAAAATAGTTGTCTTCTTCTCTATTATAGGTAGGGATTAAGGAGCACAGGCTGTGGAGTAAGGCTGCCTGGCTTTGGAGTCAAACCCAGGTTTATATTTAGTAGCTCTGTAATCTTGAGCCTTCATTTTTCTGAGCTTTAGATTCCTTACCTATATTATGGAATAAGATTATTTATATCATAAAACTTTGTTAAGATTAAATAGAAAATGCAGAGTTCTTAGAATAGCAATTCGCAAATAGAAAATATTCAATAAAAATAAGTTTTGTTACTGCTCAAAGTTTAGTAAAAGAAAGAAAAGATTAGAACTTGCACCAAATTATCAAGCTACTTTATTTCCACCCTTCCTTAAAGCCCTGCTAAGAAAAATATAGTAGCATTAGATTTTAAATTTGTTTCCCTGGCAGATATCAATGTATACTTACCTCCCGTGTAATAGCCATAAGCATAGAGAACTCGTCCAACAATCCAAGCCAAGCCCAAACCAGAAGCTATACGCTAAAAGAAAAGGGCTACATTAGTGTTTCCGTTAAAGAAATGGGCAAACCTTTATTAACACCTAGTGTTGATTAAGCAACGTTTTAGCAAAAAGTTAACAGTTTCATGGTTATGGCAAAATACTCCCCACCAAAATTAGGGCAGAATTAAGTTATTTACTCCAGTCAGGAAAAACAAAGCTCTGTGATTCTTCTAACTGCTAATGAACCTCAGAAATGAGCACTGGTTTTCTATATAGGTAGCATGGAGGGAACTGTTCAGCTTGTCCTGGAGAGCCCAAACTGCTAGAGCACAAGAGGAGAGGCAGACCCTGGGGTCCACGGGTAAGCAGAAGAGCATGTTGACAAAAGTTAGGACTAGAGGAAAGCCCAGCTGGCTCAAAGGAGGCCCACACATATTTCCTGCAAACTCCAGCTTCCCTATGTGGCCTTATTTTCAAAGAAGTTACTCAACAGAATGGGGCTCTAAGCAGGCTGTACTGCAGCCTGCATGTAGGTGTGGGGCTCCACTAGAAAAAAGTGGGGAAAGTGAATGTGTTGTGAACCCAGGAATATGTAGTCTTTGCAGGAGAAGCCTCTCTGTCTCTAGTATCCTTGAGAAGAAAGGGCAGCAGCTTATGCAAGATGAAAACACCATCCATTTGGGTACCATCTGGAGTGACCCATTTTTTCAAAAGCAGTAAAGGGAGAATTAAAAAGGGAGAGGTTGTGTGAGGATATGAAACATTTCCCAAGTGATTTTCCAATGTAGTTGTGGTATTAATGTGATAGTCAATACTTAAGGATTTTTGTTTGTTTAGTTGACTTCAGGTAAAGTTAAATATCAGCAGGAGCATGAAATAATCAAAACTAAAAACCCTAGTCCCATAAGTCACTATGTATGAACTCTGTAAGTCTCCAGCCAGGCAGTTCTTTACAATAATGTTGCATAATTACTATCATCCTAGGAACAAAAGATAGGTGCTTGCTCTCCAAGTAGCTCCTGGATTAGTTTTAAGAACTGAGCACTAGGAATGGGAACTAGGGAAGAGGGAGAGCTATGGGGTTTGGGGTGGACATCAGGTGATGTGATGCCTAATTCAGAAAGACCCAGCATATTTAGACTGGTTGAGGGACCAGTCACTGGCTAGAGATCAGTCCTTGAGAGGCACTAGAAAGAAAGTATCTAAGAAATAGGAGAGCAGCTGATATTTCCTTAAAAAAATACAGGACTTTAAGGTCATGAACTACAGATGTGCCATTCTGGCAGCTTAAAACAAAAGCTGAAGGCCATTCAGGTACAGGCCAGGAGGTTATAAAAGGCTTAGAACCAGAAGTGTGAAGTGCCAGCACTCTTGTCAGAACTCAGTTAAGGGGTAACCTGGCCCCTGAAAAGGGAACATATTCTGTCCAACACAGGACCCCAATGGCAACCAGCCTTATTTAGATGGGTTCAAGTGAGTACCAGACCTACAGCCCAGAAGGGCTACAGTGGCCTACATGGCCCCGTGGTCTGTGCCCCTTACTGCACTGCCCTTGTCTCCTGTTCTTTCTTCTCCCCCCACTCCACTGAAGCCACACATCCTTCTCAGTGCTCACCAGATGGGCCAGGCAGGCTCCTGTTTCAGGGCCTTTGTTCTTGCTCTTCTGTCTGGAAGATGGCTAGAGACATCTGCAGTCCCTGCTTCCCTCTCTTTGGAGTTTTGCCTAATTGTTACCTTCTCAGCAAGGCCCTCCCTGATCATTCTATTCAACATTGTCCCCCACCCCAGCACGCCCCACCCCCTTACCTCTTAGCTTCCCTCTGTGGCACTTCTCACCCTCTGTGCAAACTACATGATTTACTTACGTGGTTTTTTTGTCAGTGGCCATCAACTAAAAGGTAAGCTTCATGAACCCAGGCTTCTTTGCCCGTTTTGTTCAGCGTTGTAACCCCAGGGATCACTGAATGTTTGCTGTATGAATGAATGACTTTGGCAAATGAACACTCTTCTAGACATGAACTTCCTGGAATCAGAGAGCCCTGAGTTCAAACTGATTTTTCTACTCTAGCTATTTGACCCTGAGAAAGTTACATCAGTTAAAAAGTGGGGAAAATTCTACCTACTTTAAAGAACTTTGTAAGAAGTAACTATGAAATCCCGTTAAATACATGGTGCCAAGACACTGAAGACATTGAGTAAATGTTCATTTCCTTCTTCCCTCCCCGATAGTAGCTCAGCAAACTAAAGTCTAATATATGAAAATGCACTGGAAGAACTTACCGGGTGGTAAACACCTCCAACAGCTAGAAAAAATAAGAAGGGAGGATATATTTCCAACCTGGAACAGACAGAAAGAAACTTAAAGCCCCATTCAAGTATGCTTACAGAGATCTAAGAGCCCACAAGAAAAATAAACATTGATTAAGGTCTACCCTCTTTTGTGTTGCAAAGGTTTAGAGGTAACTCAGAACACACTGAGTAGAGGGACCTCAAATTTAACCTTCCAAATGAGGAAGGTCTTGGCGAATTAGTGTGATCCTTTAAAGAGCTCAAAGCCTCTCCACTCCTGGGCTGGAGATTCACCTTCAGTGTAGAGAGGACTTGCTGAAAATACTGTAGAATGGCAATGCAACAGTAAAGAGATTTTTGAAAGGATTATCCAGAATCACACCTTTCTAACAATTCTTATTTTTGCTTAATGCTTAATCTTTTCATATATAGGATTTTTACGATACTTTTAAAGAGGTGCCCATGATTGTCGTCCTCGCTATTACTCAGCAAATACAGAACACTAAGTGCTGAGGTGTTGGAGAGAAAACCCACTCTGCAGATGTTTCGGTGCCCGGCAGGGCCAGCACTCACGTGTTCTGGTGGGCTCGCTGAATGCAGTTGAAGAGGTGCCCATTTTCTGGGTCTGTGCTGTACATGGTAGGATACTGTAAAAACAAAGTACATGATGTGAGTCCAAATGGCCAAGGGTAGCATGCAGTAAGTATGGAGAGTTAGAATCAACCTTAAAGACAATCTATTCCAAAGCCTCTTCTAGTGTATCCTTCATAGAAGTTCATTCATTTCCTGCTTAGATATTTATAGTGACAAGGGTCTCAATACTCAGAGACAGATTTAATCTATTCCTATTCAATATCCAGTAATAAGATTGTCTCTACCATAGTTACACAAGGGAAAGAGGCAGCTTGTGCCAAACCCAGGGCTTTTCATTGATATTATGCCATCAATGGTGGATTACAGATGTATTACAGAGACCCAATAGGGAAATAGCTCCATCCCAAGAGTCATCAAATACCATATCCTTTTAAGATTTCCCTTAATAGCAGAACAGAAGCTGAATGTGTAAGAATGTTAATGGAAGTGTCCATTAAAAAACAAAAGGAAACTAGAGATGAAAACTTTAAGAGTCTCTAGCTAGGCAGTCTAATTGTAAGTTGCTAAACAGAAATAGACATTTAAAATTGCTCACCAGGGACAACTTCAGTAATTATCCCTTTCAGAGCAACTAAAACCAAAGGAAGAGTTAGCAACCTTCTCCCATGTCTAATACCCAAGCCCAGATTACCCTGAGCATCACATATTTCTTCTCCACTTGGAAAACAGGAAAACCACCTTACAAAATCACTTTTTAAGTGGCATGCTGCTACCTAACTCCATTCAGAAAAGCCATTCTTCCTAGCAAATAGCTCCAGCCCCAAAGCACAATGTTCTAATTCTAGCACCCCATGCCTTTCCACAGAAGAGACACAGTAAAATGGAAACTAGCCCCCAGAGGGGCCCAATACTTTTTATCTCTTTTCTGCCAGAAAGGGGCAGAATGTCTAATAGGTATAGTCCTCAAATGGTCACCACTGACCACCAGCTCCTCACCTCCCCTCCACGACTGAAAACGAGGTCTTAGATGAGCCTGCAGCCCCTGGACTGGCCTACAAAGGCAACAGCTTGTGCTCCAACTCACCTCCACTTTGTACTTCTTGCGGGCCTTGGAAACATTCATGGCTAGATGAGTTACCATTATGAAGCTGGCAGCACCAGTTAGAACCACGAAACCGTATTCCTTAGAGAGGACGGCCATCTTGGCTCTGTGGAAGAAACAATACCACATGGGATTCAGGGCTCACACACATGAGGTCTTTTTTTTTCTTTCTCCATGCACGTCTTTATTTTATTACTTATCTAGTCATACACTGGATAAAGGGGTGTCAGTCACAGGTTTTTACAATCACATGGTCACAAGGTGAAGGCTATATAGTTATACAATCATTATCAAAGATCAAGGCTATTTTCAACAATTTCAGATATTTCCTTCTGGCTCTTTTAATACACTAGAAACTAAAAAGAAATATCTATAGGATGAGTCAGTAGTCATATGTTAAATCCTAACTCCTCCCTCTACTTTGGTTGTTCTCTCAATCTTCAGGGATTTCTGGGCATGACCATCCTAACTTCTTCATGCTGAAAGGGGTGTTGACATTATGCGGTAGAGGAATGAAACTGGTTGATGTTCTTGGAGAGACTGGTACCTCTGGGTGTCAGGGCTTATCTGGCATAGGAACAAGCTGGAGACTTTAAGCTTCCGAAAAAATAAACTTAATAGGTAAAACTTTTATAAAGTCTTAGATACAGCCCAGGGTATTCTTTAGGGTTTTCAGGAATACTGTTGGTTGGGGCTTGGCATACTGTGGCAAGTTGCAATATCTGACTAAAGCTTGCGTAAGTGTAACCTCCAGAATGACCTCTTGAAATCTCTTAGCCACTGAAACTTTGTTTCATTTCTTGTCCCCTTTTTGGTCAAGAATGCATTGTTGATCCCACAATGCCAGGGCCAAGTTCATCCCTGGTAGTCTTGTTCCATGTCAGGAGTAGGGCAGTGAATTTATTTGCAAAGTTTGGCTTAGAGACAGAGGCCACATCTAAGCAACAGAAGAGGTTCTCTGGGGGTGACTCTTAGGTATAACTATGCATAGGCTTAGCTTTGCCATTACAGAAGTAAGTTTCGTAAGGGTAAGCCTCAAGATTGAGGGCTTGGCTTATTAAATTGAGAGAATAATGCTTGAGAGGATATCAGGAATTCGCTAGGTAGGGAAGTTCAATAGTCCCATCTTTTTTCTCCAGTCCCTCAAGGGACTTTGCAAATACTTTTTTAATTTCTGCCCAAAATACTCTGGAATGTATCAGAGTATTACAATAACCTGCATAGAATAACAAGATATCATCCCTATTCTAGGCTCCATGTAATTAGGTTATTTAAATAAACTGACCAGACAGGTTAAATCAGATAGTGTGCTACAGAAAATTTAAAGTTTGGACCAAACATTTCTTTGTTTGGTCTCACACAGAAACAAGAGATCTTAAAGAACATTATGCATTATTGCCAGCATGTGTGTACTCAAAGGTGAAAAGAAGATATGCTTAAATATGATGTTTTTCAGAGGTAGAGATACTACATTATACAATAGAATGAAAAATGATTCAAGTATAAGTCATTGCTGTTAATTACATTCATAGTGTTGTGCTACCATCAAATGTAGTTAAAAGGGGAAAGTTTTAGGTTGTATATGTGTTACTGGAAAAAATTTTTAAAAGTTAAAAAAAAACCACATAGGACTATACAGCACAGTGACCCCTGATGTAAAACCATGGACTATAGTTACTAGCACAATTACAATAATATTCTTTCATCACTTGTAACAAATGTCCCGTACTAATGCAAGGTATGAATCAGGGGGGAGGGTAAAGAAGGCATATAGGAATTCTGTATTTTCTGCATGATTTTTTTTGCAAACCTACAACTTCTTCAATTAAAAAAAAAAAATAAAGCCCCTATGTAAAAAAAAAAAATGATTCAGGTAAAATATGCACGTGATCATATTGTATGTTGTCTTTTGTGCCTGGGTTCTTTTGATCAACATTACATACCTGAAATTCATCTATATCATTGCCACGGCCATTGCTTTAGAATGTTTTAGCCATTAAAATCACATTTCGGGGAAAATATTTAACATGATAAAATGCTAAAGGATATATTTAATTAAAAAAATGAAAAAAGGAGCAGGAGAGAAAAACAGTAGATACACAATAATTCCAAATTTTATTTGTATGCTGGTTTGCTGGCATGGGGGACAATGTGAGGGCCTCCCTTCGTCCTGGGGTGTGGCTGCTCCAGCAGCACGCATGTCACACAGGCAGCGGAAGGTCCAGTTCAAGTGCTCTGAAAGCTGAATATGGTTCTTTTTTTTTTAATGCAACTTTATTGAGATATATGCACACTCACCCATCCAAGGTATACAACCAACGGCACACAGTATCATCATAGAGTTGTGCATTCATCACTATAATCAATTTTCGAGCATTTTCATTACTCCAAAATAAAGAAAAATAAAAATATAAACAAATTTAAAAAATTTTTAAAAAAAGAAATAAAAAAAAAAGAACACCCAAACCATCCCCTATCCCTCACCCCCCCTATTACTTATATATATTTTTGTCATTATTTTATTACTCATCTGCTGAATATGGTTCTTGAGTGCATCTTGCCACCAAGATAAACAGGTTAGGGCAGCTCCAGGGGAACCCATGTTGTGATTAAACCATCACTTCAAAACTAGCCCTGTAAGTACTCTGATGTCTGAAAATTCTTTTGAAATGCATAAAAAAAAAAAAAAAGAATATATAAACCAATGTGGCAAAATGTTAATTGGAGAATCCAGGTGGTGGCTATATATTCATTGTACAATTCTTTCAACTTTTCTCTCTGTTTGATAATTCTCATAATAAAATGTTTGGGGAAAAAGCTAATCTCAGCTTATTTTCCAGAGGTTAGCCACTATGAATGGTCTATTTTAACTCTTGTCCTGCCCCAGGAGGAAAGAAGAGTGAAGGAAAGAAACATTGGGGATCAAGAGAACAAATCTAGCATGCGGGAGGAAGCCCTCCTGATCTCAGGGTCAGTCAGAGCTGCTCCTCCAGCCTCTTTGAGCTTTGATAACCAGATGGAAGAGGGCCAGGGCATGGCAGGACACAAAAGAAACAACTACAATGTTTTCAGCAGATTTTAACTGACTGCCCTTCAGGTACAAGGCAGGTGGCCACTCTTGCGGGTGGTTCTGCCTTTGGTTCTTTATTTCTGTCCCTGATGATTCTGTCTGGCTTTGATCTCTCCTGTCCTTACGGGAGGGTTACCCTGCTCTAGAATGTTTCTGGCAATCTCATAAACAACTCAACAAGATGCAATATGCCTGTTTCCAAAGAGATACCCAGAAGTTAATGTTCCCAAGACGTAAAATGGAAAAGTACCAGATCTGGGATTCAGATTCAGATTCATTTTGTTCCAAAATCCCTTTTCAGTTCCACTTGAAAATTTAAAGCTCAACTGACTATGGGGTCAAAGCATTTTTCTCAAAATGGAATGTGGGGGCAGGCACACAGCTTAATTACTTATAAGTGCGTTTCCCTTAGTTCTGAGAAATAACATCCAGGGCTAAGTCCTAAAAATCTGCCTCCTCCTCCCCACACCACAGACAGATGTTTGTGAAATTTAGCAGGGTTCACAGTGAAGCTCATCATTCTTTCCCTTCTAAATTCTTCAACATAAGCTGCTCCACGAAGGCACATCCACCTGCCCCTCCGAAGGCAGGGGAAGGAGGGCAGCAGTCGGGGACATACTGAGAAAGGCTGATTCCATGACTCAGCCAGGAACCGTCGCCAGGTCAGCTTATCCCTGACTGGTCTTGTGTGACCACAGGGGGCACAGAGTCTCTGATTGGCTCCGAGCTTCCCTGCCCTCACTCTCTTCTAAATTAGTAGCTTCCAGAGTTTAGAAAATCAGTTGGAAGAGGAAGCTTATACACACCTACCTCCTCTTTGAAACTAAACAAAAATGACTGAATCTTCCAGCCCATCTGACATCCTTGGAGTTCAACACATTCCAGCCTAATAGCCCATCTAACTCTGTCAGAAGCTGCCTGCTGAGGTCAATAAAATTAAGCATGTTTGGTTTAGGTCTCAGTATGCAAGTCAAGAGTGTCTGCTTCCAGACCCTGACCCAGGAACAGGATGCCAGGCTCCCCAGCTGTGGAGGGTTTCCCTGGTATTTGGGCAGCATTTTTCATTTCACTTTTAATTTTGCAAAAATCCCATTAGTTTTATATTACAGAAAAGGAAACGGTGGCTTGGCTAGGTTAACAGCTTGGTGAAGGCAGAGCTAGGACCAGAGACTAACAATACGCCAGCTACCACTGGCAAAACATTAGAATTTGGGGGCTTGGTCGTTGACCTCTGTTTTTCTTACTTGTAAGGGATTGGGGTAGGGGAAGTTAGATGACAAGACAGAAAAGTACCTCTTGAGTAGACATCTCCATCGTAGGCAAGGAACCCTCAGGAAAGCAACTGATCTACAACTAGGCACACCCACTAGAATGGCTACTATTACAAAATGGAAAATTACAAGTGTTGGAGAGAATATGGAGAAATAGGAACACTTACATTGCCACCAGCTATGAATGAAATGATGCAGCTGCTGTGGAAGCCAGTTTGGCATTTCCTCAGAAAGTTAAGTATAGAATAACCATATGATCCAGGAATCCCACTGCTAGGTATAGACCCAAAAGAACAGAAAGCAGGAACTCAAACAGATACTTGCACAGTGATGTTCATAGCAACATTGTTCACAATTGCCAAACGATGGAAGGAACTCAAGTGTCCCTCAGCTGATGAACAGATAAACAAAATGTCATATACACACACAATGGAATATTATTAGGCATTAAAAAGGAATGAAGATTGATTCATGTGACAACATGGATGAACCTTGAAGACATCATGTTGACTGAAATAAGCCAGACACAAAAGGACAAATATTGTATGATCTCACTGATATGAAATAATTAGAATTAGCAAACTCATAGAGTCACAATCTGGAATAAAGGTTACCAGGGGTGGGGTAGGGGTAGGGAATAAGGAGTTAAGCCTTAAAATATACAAAGTGTCTATATGGGATGATGGAAAAGTTTTGGTAAAAGATGGTGGTAATGGTAGCACAACATTGTGAATTCAATTAACAGCACTGAATTATATATTTGAATGTGGTTAAAAGGGGGAAATCATAGCTGTATATATGTTACCAGAATAAAAAAAAATTTAAAGATCCACAGAACTGTATAACCCAAACAGTGAACCCTAGTTAAACCATGGACTATAGTTATGGTACAGTTATAAAAATGTGCTATCATCAGTTGTAACAAATGTACCACACCAATGCTAGGCATTAATAATAGGGTGGTATATGGGAATCCTGTATTTTATGCATGATTTTTCTGTAAACCCACAACTTCTCTCATAAAAACTCTACAATTAGAAATTAATATTTACTACAGAGCTCCTCTTCTGAAGTGTAAAGGCAATCTGGGAGGTTGAACCCACTAAGTATTCACACCCTAGGTGAAAGTTATACTCACCACACTTTGCAATCTTGATTGAGGGAATTTGGATGGGGGCCAGGAGAAACACAGGAAAAATAAGTAATTTTAAGGGGAGAGAATTTACAGTAAGGTGGGCCCAGAGTCCGAGGCTAGAGCAGAGGGTTTACAAGGGACCACATGATTAGCCACAGGGACAGTGGGAGTGCTTGGGGCAGCGGGAGGACTCTCTCCCAAGCTCTTACTGCACTGGTGCAGGAGGGAAACCTGGAAAATGGCCTGTGGGATGCCCTCCCTGGCATCTCCCACTCCCACTGGGTGAGGAATCCTGCTTCATAAGCCCACAGCAACTTGCACTTCCCCACCTGGTGTGATCAGTGCTAAAACAGAAAGGGCAGCAAATTACAAAATTTGTCTGGCCTCCTCCTAACCAAGCCCAAGCAGGTGCTCAGTAGATGCTTGGAAAACAATTGAAGTGAACTGCAGCCCCGGGGGTCTTTCAGGAACAAGCCCCCAACTCAGATCATGTTCCTCACCTGGCACAGTGCCCAGCACAGGCTACACATTTCAGTTTCCTTTACTTCCCTCAAAAGTATCTTTTGAAATGATGGAAGCAACTGGATGTTATGAATTAGTTGGGAAAAAAGAGTTTAGAATACAGAGAAAAACAGAGAAAACATAAATCCCACAGGTACTGAAAAATGGTAAAGGCTTGTCCTTTAAGGAAAGAATCAGCTTAATTCATTCATTATTTAAAACCTGAATCCTTTAGTTCAGTCAGTTGCTGAATCCTTATTTTCTCAGGGTTCTGGGGCAAAGAGATGGTTGCTTCCATCCCTTAAAGATTGGCCTTTTGTGTGAGGTGAGTGCAACTGGAAAGCAGAGGGCAGTTCAGTTCACAGCTGCCACACCTCAGGCAGCTATAGCCACACCCTAGGTTGGCCAGCCCCACAGGAGCAGATAGCTTCATGGCGCCAGGCCTGAGAAGCTGATAAATGGCACAAAGCCTCTCTGGTGTGAGCAACTCAATTGGGCTGCTCCCAAGACACAGGGGCAAACCTTTTATCAACTCCATAAGACAAGGTCCTTGTGGGTGGGAACTCTGCCCTATACTTTTGTCTTCTACATGGTGCTAGACGCACACAGTCAATAATCCTTTCTGAGTTGGCCTTTCAAGATGGATGTAGATGCCTTTACAATTCACTTGGATACACAATAGCATTTATACCATGCAGTTTTCCAGGTTAATCACATATGAGCTCTATAAATTAAAATTGATGAGTTGACATCCTTATCACATGATAAGGATATTTAAAAGTACCTAAAATTTGCACTGTTGGGGGAAGAGTAAAATGCAATCATCTGGAGGACAGCCTGGCAATAGGTAACATTCTTTACAAGTTTACACCTTTTGGCTCCTTAATTCTACTAGGAATCTATCCTGAGGTAATAATCGGAACTGTGGTGAGGTTGATTCATAGGTATTCACGTCAGTACTGTTTATAATAGCAAAAACAGAAATGGTACAAATGTCCAAGAATAGAGGCCCAGTTCAATAACACTGATAAAACAGGGTATTACACAATGAAAAATGTTGCACACAAAAGTTAAAAGATGTCGAGAAAGGCTTAATACACAGCATGTTAGGTGGGAAAACAAAGTAGAAAAAAAGGTGTAAATGTAGCGTAATCTTAGTTCTATCATTCATAGAAAAAATTACAGGAAAAAATATCAAAATCATAGGCATACTCACCAATACGGATTGACTACAATGTGTAAACTCAGAATTGAATCTTACGAGCACAGCCTAACAGGGAAACAATTATTGTAATGGTCCCTAGATTGTAAGCTCTTACAGCAGTCACATCTATTCCTGAATTGTAATGGCTATCTCCAAACTCGGAGATGATGATCCCTTAATGTATAACCTGATTGGTCTCTGGAACATTGGGTATCTCTGTGACACCTAAAACTCAGAGCTAGAGCTTGGCAGATATGAATATCAGTATTAATGCATACAGCAACTGTTAAATAAAAAAAATAAAACTAAAAAGAAAGCTGAAATAGAGCCCAGAATTCAGTTAGAGATATGAATAAAGCAGATCTGGTTAAGACTTGAACAAATCGGGCCAAAGGGTAAAGGTTGAAACTGACTGTGTTCAAACTTCAACTTCCATGTGAGACCGAGGGAAGAGATGTTTATTTGGTGTAGGATCTATATTTTCTAAACAATATAACTTCTACAGTTTGTTCAAACACTACAATTACATGGAACTTTGAATAGGAAGTGAGCTATAGTAGGTCTGTATAGATTAGAATGAAATAGCAACACATCCTAAAGTAATTTGGATGGAGAATAAAAATATATATTTGGGTCCCTCCGGAAAAGCTGGGGGAGGATGCAGGGGTGTTGAACTTCCTCACCTGGATTGTTGCTGATGTTCCCACAAACACTGGGACTGACGGCTAGATAGGTTGAGCCTTCTGCCTTGGGGCTGGCCCCTATGAAGCTTGTTGCTGCAAGGAGACACTACACCTGCTTATAATTGTGCCTAAGAGTTTCCCCGAGTGCCTCTTTGTTGCTCAGATGTGGCCCTCTCTCTCTCTAACTAAGCCATCTTGGCAGGTGATCTCGCTGCCCTTTCCCCTATGTGGGACTTGACTCCCAGGGGTGTAAATCTCCCTGGCAATGCAGGATATGACTCCCAGGAATGAATCTGGACCCAGCATGGTAGGATTGAGAACATCTCCTTGACCAAAAGGGGGATGAAAAATGAAACAAAATAAAGCTTCAGTGGCTGAGAGATTCCAAATGGAGTTGAGAGGTCACTCTGGTGGACATTCTTGTGCACTATATAGATAACACTTTTTAGGTTTTAATATAATGGAATAGTTAGAAGTAAATACCTGAAACTACCGAACCCCAACCCAGTTGCCTTGACTCTTGAAGATGATTGTTTAACAATGTAGCTGACAAGGGGTGACAGTGTGATTGTGAAAACCCTGTGATCGCACTCCCTTTATCCAGTGTATGGATGGATGAGTAGAAAAATGGGGACAAAATCTAAATGAAAAATAGGTGGGGGGGGGGTGATTTGGATGTTCTTTTTTTTTATTTTTAATTCTTATTCTGATTCTTTCTGGTGTAAGGAACATGTTCAAAAATTGACTGGGGTGATGAATGCACAACTGTAAGATGGTACTGTGAACAGTTGATTGTACACCATAGATGATTGTATGGTATGTGAATATATCTCAATAAAACTGAATTTTTTTTTTTAAAAAAAGAAAAGAAATGCAGTAAAGGAAACAGCAGAGAACTTGGCACAAAGGAATACTCATTCATTAAACTTTTCTTCCCGTTAATGTAGACAAAAGGGTGTACTGGATCCCAGTGAAGAAAAACCTACTTTGTACTATGCATTGCAATTGCAGTCATAAAAGTTTAAAACAAAGACTGAAAATCATCTGCTCTGGCAACACTTTAAGGACTAGAAAGAGTAAAGCAAACTGCTGGAGATTCTAAACGGCTTGACTTTCATTATCAGCCCTTGAAGATTCTGATGATAATCACAGCTTTCCTTATGCAACTGGGGATTGCTTAGCTAAGACCCTGCTCCTTGAGGGTGAGCAAATAAACAGACTTATAAGAAACAAACAAACAAACAAAAAATCATAGGCATAGTTATTTCCAGAAGGCTGGATTATAGATGATTTTCCTTTATAGTTTTCTGTAACTTCCCAAATGAGCAAATACTTATCACAAAAAGTTATGTAAAAATATAGGACCCTACCTTACTTCACAGGGTGGTTTGGGGAATTAAATGAGATAAACTCTATAAGCACCTGGTATGAACACTGAATAAATGTGGATACAAATATTAAGACACATTGTAAATGCTGACAAGTATATACATCTGTCCACATATGTAACACTTCCTAAATGAGGAGATACTGACTTTTCTACAAATCAATAATGTGTTCTTACATAGAAATTAGTTCTGATACTGTTTCAAATGGATTAAAAAAATTTGGCAAAAGAGTGGTCTACTTAGATGCCATTAGTTTCATAGCATGGACAGCATAATGAGTCTAAGAATACTTGAATCATTTATTCAATCATGATACATAAAGCTCTTACTATATGCCAGGGACTTTTTAGGTGCAAGGGATGCAGCATTTGAGTGAACAAGATAGAGGTGCTGACATTCGGAAGACAGGATACTGAGAACAGATGTGCCAACAAAAAGCAACTTCAGAGAGTGATAACTATTATGGAGAAAATACAGGCCAACGGTGTAGAGAGAGAATGGGTGAGGGCTGTTACTCTAACAGGATCATCCCAGAAGGCTGCTTTGCAGGGGCAACATTTGCTGACACTTGAATGAGGAAGAAACAGAATTGCAAGTACCAAGGTCCTAGGTAAGGAAAAGCCTAGCATATTACGGGGATAGAAAGCAAGCCAGTGTGGCTGGACCACAGCGAATGGTGGGGCGGGTAGGAGATGAGGTCAGAAAGAAGGACAGCTTATGAGAGGGGCTTTAAAGCTAAGCCATGCAACAGTTAGCATTTCCTCCTTCTCCCTCCCTAAATTTCAAGGTACAAACAGACACACAGACCTTAAAAGCAGGGGAAGAATGAGTTCCAAAATAGAAGAAGTGGTCACCTCTGTCAAAATGCACAAACAGACTAAGAAAATGCTCTTGGCTTTGGTGAGATGGAACTCTTTGATGGCTGGGTTTTAGGGGAAAGGTAGAAGGTGGAAGCCTATATATTGGGGTTAAGAAACGTGGGGCTGTGGGGCGATACCTCTGGTGCAGTACCGCCTACTAAATTTACTCACATTGTTCTCCTTCTCTCCTTAAGTAAATTCCACCCTGCCATCACAGCCAAGTGCAAGCCCTACCTCCTCCTTCAAGAAGCCTTTACTCTTGACCCTTGAGGGCCAGTCTCTGCCTTTGAATTTTTGCATACTTGTTTCATTCAGTTAGCTATTATATCATGCACTTGAACAAAGAATGCACTTGACCAATGAAAAACAGTATACATCTTCAAATGGCCATACGCTCTTTGAGGGCAGAGAACATTTTTAATAGTAACTTGCATGAAGACAGAAACTCAATAGAATGCTGCTGATTATGTGCTGGGTCAGTTATTCTCAAACTTCAGCGGGATCAAAACCACTTGGAGAGCTTGTTAAAACACACCCCACCCCCAGAAGTTCAGTAGGTCTTAGGTGGGGGCAAGAATTTGCATTTCTAATAAGTCCATAGGTGATGCTTGTCAGGGACCACACTTTAAGAACCACTGTTCTAGGCAAAAAAAAAAAAAAAAAAAAGTAAGAAGGTGATTTCATTCAATTAAAAAATCATAAACATAGTCTTGTCTTCGCCATCCACATTCTGCTGATATCCTCAGAGGCTGCTGAGAAGCCCCTTCTGCTACAGCATCCTGAGAACTTATGGGGCTGATGAGACCCAGGGGTGGCTTTGCAGAGCAAGCTGTAGCTAAGTCCTTCACAATTACACACTAGTGATGCGACCACCAGAAGACTGGTTTCTTCTTTCAGCTTTAACAGAGAGCTTAAATATAGGTAGGTAAGAGAGCTAGATATCTTCTGAGACTTTATCTTGTGAATCTAACCTCTGACAGCCACTGGATTCCCAGACCTCCTTTCACGGTCACAGCCACTCACCAGACTCCACTGGTCAAACAAGTTAGAGTTTAAGGCTCTTCATCTTTCAAAAGTGATGATCAGAGGTCATGGGCTGAACTCTGGAGAGGAGCACTTCCAATATCATGGATCAGGGGTACCTCAAATTCTGAATAGCCAGCAATATGACTTCAAATGAAAGGTCCATTCAAGGATCTAATGGAACCTCTAACTAACTCCTCATGGAATTTTTTCCCCATCTGGCAGAAATAGCAAAATGGGAAATAATATCACTACTATGTTTTGAACACCTACCACATATAGAGTGCTTCTTATATGCCAGGTACTGTAAGAGAGTTGACATAAATTAATTCTCATCTTCACAAAAATCCTATGTGATGATTACTATTATCATCCCCATTTTACGGATGAGAAAACTGAGGCAAAGGGGATCAAAGTAACTTGCCTAAGGTCACACAGCAGTAGGTGCAGAGCTACGTTCTGAAAACAGACAGACTGGCATGAGGGTCCATGCTGTGGGTTTGCTGCTTACCCAGGATTAGATTACCTCCTTCCTCCAGCATGGGGAGCGATGAGGAGAAACTCCTCCGCAAAGATCCCATTTAGGGGCAGTAGAGAAGCTGCATCATGGGCCTCCACTTGAGGAGCAAAGGGAGAGGGACAGAGTCAGGGCACAAGAGAGCCCAGGTGAGGGTACAGCTAGATCCAGGACCTTCAGAATACTTCACATACAGGCTCATGTCATCTGCAAATAAAGACTGCTTTACTTCTTCCTTTCCAGTGCGGATGCCTTTTATTTCTTTTTCTTGCCCAGGACAATGATGACTAGAAGTGATGGGAGTGGACATCCTTGCCTTGTTCCCGATCTTAGGGGGAAAGCTTTCACTCATTTACAGCTAAGTATGATGTTACCCGTAGGCTTTTCATAAATGCCCTTTTTGAAAATACTTTAGAAACTTAATTTATTTCTATACTATTTAAAAAAAAAAAAAGCACATCCATTTGTAGCTTTTCTATTTATCAAAGAATTTATGACTACCCAAACAATGATTCCTTTGAGGACATATCAGGTTGGGGGAAGATAACTAGGAAGAGTAACCTGAAGCAGATGGAGGTTTAGGGCCTAGGGGCAGCAGAAAAGGCCAGTCTGTACTGTCTTTCTACAGGAGCCCAGGAGAATACCAGTGCCCCTGAGGTCACCTGAGGTCTGTGGGACGATTTGGGTGGATGGAACAGCACCTGGGACAACTCTTGAGTGCAGCCAGTGCTGTGCAGACAGTAGACACCTGGTAGATTTTAAGAAGGCTATCAGACCATTTTAAAGTCTCACTTTAGGAGTGATCAAACTTGGGTTTAAAATGAGGCCATTCTGGACTAACCTCCAGAAGACATGTTCCATGCTAGTGCCTGGGTTGGCAATGAGTTGAATAATAACATTTGAAATTATTAAGAATTTCACAGACAGATTCTCTTGAGAACATAGCTACTTGAGTGCCAAAGCTTCACTCAACCCTTCCTCCGATTCCTGCCTCTGCCCTCACTTGCCTTATCTCACTGGGGCAGGAGTTCCTTCAGTTACAACAAGGATGAGCCAGAAAACTTCCTTAACTACATTCAGCTGGACACTCCTAGTGTAAAGTTCTTCACACTATGTACCCACTCACTCTTGGCTGCCCAAAAGAAATTCCCTAGGGCACAACCAGCAATGCACAAACTGAGCACAAGTGAGCTTTATGGATTTGGGCACTTGCCTGAAATAACTGATCACTTCTGAGCCTTGGTGCTACATCTTATCTTTTACTAAATGAAAATTAATCAATTTTTAAAGGAGAGAGGAATCTGCCTTTCTGCTCTCTCTTTGCTCCCCCCTCCCCAAAGTGAACAAAAGCCAGGTTGGACAATGGTAACCCCCATTTCATTTGTGATATTGCTGTCCTCAAATTGTACTGTGATTTCTCTGCTGTTGTCTTTTTTCCTGCATCCAGAAATGGGACAATGATAAAGCACTCACTGTGAGCCATCAGCCAATGTTTCATTAAAATCTCTAGTTAACTGGTTGCTATGCTCTTAATCCAATCTTTGTTATATAGGGCTCCTTATCTTACATGGCAAAAATCAAGATTTTAATAAGAGACTAACAAACAAGGAAGGTAATATAAAGGGCTGGTCTGATCAGACCAGATGATATTCCTTGAGTCCCAAACACCAGATGGGGGTTCAGAAACCTCTGAGGTGGCTCTGGGAATCTACTTTGCCTGCTTAAAGTGCCCCTGGGAAGCTGTTCAACCTCACTTCTGCCTTCAAATGTTTCCACAAAGGGCAGAACTCAACATTATCTTCAGACAGGGCAGCTGAGCTTCCTAAGCCCACATAAAGCTCAATGGAGAAACGTCAGCGCATGGAGGAAAGCAACACAAAAGCAATTCCTTGTTTCCATGATGGGAGAGAAAAAATAGAGTCACAGATTTCTTTGTGTCCAACCTACACAAAGTTCTGGTTACTTCTACATTAAACAGACGGATTAAATTTGTTTAATTGTCAACATTTCAAATGACAGCTAGATTTAAAAAAGAATACATGAAAATTTAAGAGAAGGAATAAAAACCCAGACCATACTCAGTAGCTATTTCCCCAAAGGCTAAAAATGAAAAGTTAGTTGACTAGGGAAAGTATTATTTATCCAGAGCTTGATTATCAACTCAAGTGAGGTGAACAGCTGAAGGCAGATCATAAAGTGGGTCTTTTTCAGTTGCACCTTAATCCCAGTACCTCACACTCCTCAACTCCTAATCACTGAATATTTGGAAAATGGCAACTAACGATATGTCAGGATCTGTCTCCTTAAGAGAAATGTACTATAATCCAAATATATTCATTCAGCTTTACAGTTAAACAGCCACATGATGTCATTCTGATTCCAACACTTCGCTGAATGGTCAGTAATGAAAACAATTGTTCAACACATTGCTGCACTGGCTGGGACTGGGGGGAGGGAAGAATCAAGCATGTTGCTCAAGTCCAAGGTCCTTAGTTACGTGGGACAAGCTTAAACTGATGTAAAATCTGTTAAGGCCAAAATAAACAAATTACCTGCTATCTTTTTCTCTGGGGTCTGACACCCATGCCAGAATGGAACTGAATCTTACCTGGAAAAACTGGCAATTCTGCGCTTCAGGAATCTAAGAATACTAGACTTGTAACAAGACAGAGCAAATCCTAGGCTCCCTTGCCAGAGTGATGGCAATGAGAAACTTTCCCAAGCAGATTCCCATTGCACAAGGTTCCATGGGTGAGAGGTCCTTGGCATGCTGACAACTAACCTAGAAGCGGGGCTGAGAGAGCCAGGGTGGACAGTCTGCAGCTGAGCCTCCCAGGAGACATGGTCCTAAGGGACAGCCTGCAGATTATTTCCCAAGGTCTTGAAGGCTGCAGCCTCAAAGGGCAGAGAGGAGAATTGGGGAGCAGCAATGGGATACAGAAAAAAAAAAAAAAGACTTAAAATCTCACAACAATTAAATTAATTCCATTTGATAAACTCAATACAGAACAAACCATTTTACTTAAATGAATTTGCCTGAATCCATTCCTATCACCTCTTTCAGTATTTACTTGGGATAATTCTTCACCTACAAGTTGTGTGACACGCTAGGTGCTGGGCTACAATGGTGATCAAGACTGAGAAGGAATGTCCTAAACCCTAGAATATACAGTGAAGTTGAGAGGAACAACAAAATACCCTAAAACAGGAAAATAACAGATCAGGGTAAGTGCTCTGATGACATAAACACTGATATGAGAGAAAGAACACAGGCAGATAAAACAAGTGCAAAGGTCTGGGGAAACAAAAGGGCTTGACTTGCATAAGGAAGAGAAAGGAGACTGGTGTGTGTGAAGGGTAGTGATATAGACTAGAAGCAGAGCGGTAGGAGATAATAATTATTTTTATTAATACTTATTATTACTGACAAGTATATCATTTACTACATGTCAAATACTGTTTAAAGCATTTTACCATTATTAAATCATTTAAATTCTTACAGCATCTCCATTTTACAGATGAGGAAACTGAGCATCAGAGAGGTTAAGTAACTTGCCCAAGGTCACACAGCTATCACACAGCAAAGCCTAGATTCACACACACCCAGGCAGTCAGGATCCCTAGAGTCTATTCTCTCAACATTTCATTGAGTTTGGTGAGCAAGTCTGACCACATCCCACCTCTTTTGAAGCATTGCCATTCCCTACCCCCACCCCCAGAACCTCTCCTGAGCATAAAATACGTTAACAAGAATAGAAAGCTAATAATTAACTCCAGGTCTGAGACCGATTAAAGCCTGACATGTTTCTAATTGGAATAAAAATTAAAAAAAAAAAAAACAAACTTGGTAAAGATCCAAAAGGAACATTTTCTTTTTATGAGTTTCAGCACTGCATGATGATGAAAGAGCAGAGATTACAGGAAGGAAATAACTTCCTCAATCTTTCAGAGCATACAGCTTTGCAAGGAACAAAGCAATACAGAAACTGACACTCCATTGTAGGTTACACCACAATTTCTATTCTGATGTGCCTTGCCGGTATTACACAGGGCTGCAGGAAAACTAAGCCATGACTCTCAGAAGAGAGAGAGAGAAAAAAAAATTTTTTTGAATGAGTCACTTTGACACCACTTGGGTTTTCCATCACAGGATACGCAGGCACACTGCAGTTAATTCTTAGCAGATGCTGCATCCCTGCTAGGGTACCAGCCACCCCAAAGGAAGAAACCACCCAGGCTGCTGGCTCCTGCCTGAAATAGGGGGCTGCCTCTTCAATGCCTGACTATACTTGGAATGGAGCTGTGACACAGCTATCTGCATTTCTTAAGCTGGAGAAATAAAACACCACTTTTAAGAAGAAAAGAGTTAACTAAGCAAAATCTTAGAACCCAAGTTCCCATTAATAATCAGGTCAACTCTAGAAAGAACTCACAGGGGAAAAGAGATACCGATGATTTCAAATGCTGAAATCCCTAAAGCTACTGTAAACTCTGTACAAGGTAGTGAGGGAAATTCAGCTAGGAATTTAATTTTACTTAGCAATACTCTACTTGATGGGTAACTGCTGAATTCTCCCTGTTCAAGAGAATGGTATACTCAAAAGTAGCATTAATGAGTCAGTTGCAAAACAGTAGCAATATATTCTTTTAAACAAAAATTGCCAAAGTCAGCTAAATGGTTCATGATCAATTGTGGCCTGCAATGGTTTTCTCATGTAGATTTCAGAATATTTAAATACAAATATAGGGAACAGTATATTTAAATACAAACAATTTAAATATGTAAAGCAAATATGTTTAAGTAAGTTAAAATATTTAAAGTAGACCCTAAATTCCTTTTTAAAAGTATACAATTCAGGGACATTTGGTACATTCACAATGTTGTGCAACCATCACCACTATCTAGTTAAGAACACTTTCAGCACCAGAAAAAGAAACCTTGTAGTCATTAGGCAGTCTCGAACCGTTCTCCCCTCCCCTAAGTTAACTGACAGACTAATATATCATCCACCTCATTCCAGTGGGCTCCAGGGGCTTCAGCATTTCTTTAGGTAATAGGTAAAAACCTTCTTTCATGTATGTTCCTTCTCTGTGTAAATCTCCAGGTTAGGAGGTTTCCTTTCAGAATGGTGCCTCCTTAGAACTCGAGGCCAGCAGGAGGAAGTCTAAATAAGAAGCAAGACTCCCCTTCCTCGGTTTTGTTTCTTAAATGAAAGAAGCCCCTGAAAAGCCATCTCTTTGGCTGACCGTATTATGGCTACTATTTTATATATAGTAACATTTGTTCAAAAAAAAAACATTGCTTGACAAAGTTTTCTATTTCTGTAACATTGTGTCAGGAGGAAAAAACCTAACAGACTGTCTTCCCAGGAGTGAAAGTATTTGTTTGGACTTCTCAGTTTTAAATTTAACTCCTGTAAGAATAAACATTCTTGATTCAGTGTCTCAGATAATATGCTCTCATTACTAAATTCACTGAAATAAAACAGCCTGTAACTCTGACCAATAACCTTGGTGCTTCCTCCAAATTGCAGGCTCCAAGTGATCTACAGATTTCCAATGAGAAGCCTTTGCTCCAGCACCCCCCCACCAGCGGAATCCAAAATCTGCAGCAATTCCACAAGACCACACCTAGGTCCCATACATTTGCAGAGCACTAAGTGTCCTTCCCTTCCAGGACTCTTCCTTCCCCCAACTAAGAGATAAAAGCCCCAGCCCCTGTCGCTCCTTTCCTATGCACCCTCCCACCTCTGCTCTTCCCTTTCCTCTTCTGCTACACTGTAAACTACAATGTAGCTAGTAAACTTGTGATTCCCAGGGAAATTATTCGCAGAAGCCACTTCAGGGAATGACTCAACAACAAGCCTCCACTCTCTACCACCGCCCTGCAGCTGTAGCCCTCGGCCTCCCAGCGACACCAGATAAGGTGGGAAATTCTTTTCTAAAAACCAAGGCAGGGCCTTAGTAAAGATTCTCCATTCCCCTGCGGCGTCCCACGCTCTAAGGAGGCGGTAGGAAATGACCCATAGGAGGAAAGCAAACACAATTCCCTCTGAGGCTGTCCCCGAAGGTTCCTAGCAACACATCGACGATCGCAACAAGCGCAGCGCTCCCAGGCCACTTTAAAAACCAATGTTACCGATTAGGCCTGCGCAGCCTATGCCCCTACAATGCCCAGCCCTTCTACCCTCTGCACCGGATTTGCAGTTGGCAAGGTCTGGTGGGCTCCGACAGGCAGGAGTAAGGAGCATCCTGACTGCACAGGCCGGGTAAAGGAGGAGAGAAAAGAAAGGAACTGAGGAAGGGTTGACCTTGAGAATCTCCTCGAGCTATTGGCAGCGAGGCCGGACTCGGCTTAGACGCTCCAAACCCACTCTGTTGGGTTGGGGGGAGCATGCAGAGCAAGTGGAAAGCAAAAGAGAGGGAAAGGCAAAAAGCAAAACCACCGCTAAAAAGGGGGAGAAAGAGCGAGTCTCTACTCAGCAAGAGGCAACTGGGCTATGGGTGACGCCCAGAGCAGGAGGGGTGAGTTAACGCGCCCCCGAGGGTCGCCGCAGCTTGCTGCCCGCTGGTGCCGGCACTCACCTGGATCACCTTCACTCTAGTGGTGCAGACCGCAACAGCCCAGCGCAGTGAGGGTGCGGGGCCCTGAGCTTCAGGCAGGGCGGGGCAGGGCGGAGCCTAGCTCCGCCACGCCCCCAAGGCGGAGCTCCCAGAGCGGGGCTCGCCTCCTAGGTTTGCGAGCCCTGGAATACTGGTTGAAAAGGCGGAGGACGAATTTCTTTCCTCCTCGTGCTCGTGCACAAATTGCCTCCTCCTATTCTCAGATGTATTTGTCCACGCCCTTTCCCAGTGCCTTTGTGGTCACCTTTCCAACATCTCCCAATTAGTTAATACTTCTTGAAATGAGTTTGCAAAGCAGTGGTTGCAGAGCGCATTAATAATTTATCTCCAGCAGAGCCACCGTAGCTTGGTTCTAAGCGCTCAGCGGAAAAGGCGAGGCACGGGCCCGTGTGGCGCGTGCGCGGAGGTAGGAAGTCCTTGGAGCCCAGCCGTGGCGCGGTTGGACATGGTGAGCTCCCACAGCACGTGTCTGGGTGCGGGAGGCACTCAGTGTCTCAGTTTACTGCAGTCACTAAGCTAAAGGATTTTTAGGGATGTTTGGGCCAGTAAGTTTACCTAATTAATAATATTGTTGTTAGTCAGTTTTGCTGAGATCCTGAAACGAGCCCTGCCAGCGTGGTGGGCCGCACCCTTCCTCGCCCACACGTCCTCTTGCTCGCGGGCTCGCGTAGTCTGGCGGCCACAGGGCGACGCTGGCTCGAAGACTCACAGAACTTTGATACTGAACACATTATCCAGTTTTCCCTTCGTAGCTCGCCACAGGGTCGGGTTGGAAGGTGTGAGCTCTTGGGTGAGGCCTGCAGGCTGTTGCTGGGTCTCGAAGGAATATTAGTGCTGTGTACTCAGAGGAGGGAGCCAACCGCGGAAGGCACAGAACTTGTCGATTTTTACGTGTTCTAAGTGCGCCCCCCACCGCTTTCCTACCGACACCCCACATCCTCCCCTAGCGTCTCTTCTGTAGGGAACAACCCCTTCTATGAGAGAGTGCTTGAAAACCGAATGATTCCGGATCTGGGTGTTGGAAGGCTGGACTCTAGATCTTAGAAGGCTTCAGGTGGGGTGTCTGTTACTTTTTATTGGGTTGACATAGTCACACATCTGTAGTAATTTGGGGGCTCATAATGCCTTTATTATTATTGTTTCAGCAATCTCCAGCCATCCTCACTTGCGTAAAATTGTTTTCTCCTTCCCTCCTTAATATATGAAGGCCTTTTTTTTTTTTTTTTTTTTTTAGGGTTTCTGGCATGTTGGGCATGGAGTTGTCGTCTTGATTGAACACTGAAGGGCAGCAAGTAGGAAAGTGTGTCTGCATTATTGAAGGCGGTTTTGTTTGTTCTGTATACGAAAAGGCATCCTGAAGTGTAAAGGGTACTGAAGCATCAGGACAGAATTCCATCCTTTCCTCTCCCAGTTATCCATGTGTGACCACAAACAAGTACTTAATCACTCAGGACCTTCTTTTAAAAACTCACATTACAAAAGCAATATATATGTTTTTTTAATTGTAGAAATGTTGGAAAATACAGAGAAGACAGAAGGAAAAAAAATTTACCCAAAATGGAATCATACTGAATTTGTTAGCTGTTTGGTAGTCTCTGCACACATCATAAATTGTAAAACATTTTCCTTGTCATTTCTTGAACAGTTCTTTCTGCAACATTTATAATAATTGTACCCAATTTCATAGTATGGACATCCCGATCCTCTCTTGTTGGAGTTAGCTTGTTTTCAATTATTTATTATTGCAAACTGTGTACAACCATGTAGATAAATCTGTATGCATGCTCATGATTATTTCTTTTGGCTAAATTCCTTGAAAGAGGAGTTTCTGGGTCATAGAACATATGTTTTTAAATCCTTTGATATCTACTAAGAAGATGCATTCTAGAAAAAGATTTATAATTCTCTCCAACATTGGATATTGCATATCATTTTCCTTCATAACCAAATAGAAATAAGACCTTTCTCACAAGGTTATTGTGAAGTTCAAATGAAGTAAAGACAGAGTGTTACACAAAAGTTCTGAATTGCTCTTGTCATAGAATAATATATTTTGCAAGTCTTTTTACAAAAATATTAATTATGGTGTGGGACACTTTGACGCAGAGGTTTCTCTGTCCTTACTTCCCTCTCTGTTAATTCCTTTTCCATTTACAATTTGGCTTCTACTTCCAACTCTCTTCTCAAACTGTTCTCTCCAAGCAAACCATTTGCCTTGTAAACTCTATCTTTGTGTTCTCAAACACTGCTCTCTCCTGATTCTTTTCTTTTTGCTCTTTTACCAATTCTTCTACTACCTGCCTCTTAAATGTGTTCAAGGTTTTCTCGAAGGCACTATTTTCTTCTCATTTTTCTCTTCTCTGAGTTTCACATATGACTTTCTCTTGCTGATTGCATCCACTTCTGTGAGTGTTTGGCTGTCTAGAATCCAAACTCCTTTCATTTGGGGGGTGTGGGGAATCCCTAAATATTTGTATGTTCTTAGAAGGTAGTACCTACTCCCATATACAAGTTAAAGGGCCAATTTGCCCTCTTCCCAGTTCAGAGGAGCTAAGGGAGTAGGCACATGCCTTCATATTTGCCAATTAGATGCTCCCTCCCAGGTCTCTGACCCTTGAGGGAATGAATGGTGACATTTGTGGGCAGACCAGATCTTGCTGAGAGACTTTTCTGGCTACTCCATTAAAAATTGCAGGCTCCTTCTCAAGATGCTCCTTATCCACCTGCTGTCACAGTCATCCTTTAAAGCAGCTTTTTTTTTTTTCTATGACTGACCATGTGGCTGACCAGTGCCATTAAGATGAAGTTCAAACTCTCTAACATGGCATTTCAAGATCTTAACAGTCTAACCTCAAGAAAACAAGAACTTTTACTTGCTTTATTTTGTATCACCTGACATTTTTAATTAGTTAATCTATTGTCTGGCTCTCCCACTCAAATGTAAATTACACGACGGTGAGGAGATCATCTATCTGTTCACTGATGTATCTTCAGTACTCTGAAGTGCCTGGCATAGAACAGACTGTCCATTGAATGAATGAATTACTAGTTCCTGTTGCCTGGCCCTCTGAGATCCCTGGGTTCCTGGCCTTTTTACAAAGCTTGTTCCTGTACTACTGCTGACTCTGTGAGCTCTTGATAGCATTCAAGAATTCTGTTCAGCAAGTTAGCCAGGGTTGATTTCAGTTTCATGCAGAACACCTGCTATATTATATAGACTTCTCAATCACAAGATGTCCAAAACTGCATTCATTCCCTTTCCCATCAAACCTTCATGTATTTCAGCAAAGAACATCATCTGACTAATCACCTTAACTAGAAACTTGGCATCAATCCTCTTCCTTCACTTCTTGGACTTTTAATCAGATAGTCCTGGAATGGAATTACAGCACAACCTTTTACTTAGCTGCCTGGCCCTAAGAGAAATTATGTAACTTCTCTTACTTTGCCTGTTTATCTTCAAAATTAGTATACTAATACCCATTCTGCTTGGCTGATGTGAAGACATCACAGAGTCTGGGCCTACTGTTGGCCCTTACTGTTATCAATTATTGATGGCACCTGTAGTCTCCTTTCTAGTCCCTCTATCCTACTAGTTCAGGCTGTAGGTTTTTTCTGATCTGGACAATTATAGTAACTTTTTTATAGTTTCCATTTCAAAATTCATCATCCACCTGTCATCACAGTCATCTTTTAAAGCAGCTTTTTTTTTTCCTATGGCTGACCAGTGCCATTAGGATGAAGTCCAAACTTTCTAACATGGCATTTCAAGACCTTAACAGTCTAACCTCAAGCTACTTTTCCAGAACCCTCTCATTTAACATTAATTTAATAGTATTTATTAAATGCCTACTAGATGGCAGGCACTAATGGAGCTTAGATTTTAAAAGAGGAACATGTCAGTAAGAACAAGAAATCATAGCATGTGATTGTGATTTCAACCTGAGGCTTTAAGAGGCATGGCAAATTTTTGTCACCTCTTTTGTGCTTCTGCCACCCACCTTGAAAAGAGCATGTTCCAGGAAGCCATTGCTTTTTCACTCTGAGTCCCAGAATGAGATGAATGGATTGGAGACCCAAAACTGATCTGCAGCCTGGAGTCAGCTTATCCTAACACAGCCAAGGTCAGCTGAGCCTAGCACAGTTATAGCCAGCCTGCAGACTTATGTGTGAGGCATAAATATTTGCTGTAACTCACTGAGAGTTTGGGGCTGTTTGTTATTTTGGTAAAACTGGAATAATGCAGAGATGGAACTAACAGGCCTTGTTTATGGGCTGAATGTGTGGAGTAAGGAAAAGAAAAGGAAACAAGGTTTCTGTCTTGAATAATAGAATGGAGAAAAATGATAATTACCAAGATAGAAATGATTGGTGGGATAAAGGGATTTGGGTAGGAAAGTCAAGTTCAGTTTTGGATATCTATGATAGGTCAACTGCTGTTGAACAAATAACTTCAAAATAACGAGTTCAGTGGATGATATTTTATATATTGATTCATGAATCCAAGCTCTTTCTACTTTGTGACTCTGCCCTGCTCTAGGGCTTCAGTCCACTGCTGGCTCCTCTGAATCCGACCAATAATTGAGGAAATGATGATATGGAAGATTGTGTAGGGGAGTTTTTTATAGCCCAGCCAAGAAATAGCTTACATCATTTCTGTCCTCCTTTAGCTATCCAGAACTGAGTCCCATGGCCATACCTACCCAGAAGGGATGCTAGGAAATACTAGCTGCGTGCTCAAGATGAAAAGGATCGGGTGAAAAAAATTAGTCTCTGCTGTTGCATCTTATGTTTTGATGCCTCTTTGACTTCCAGGAGGAGATAGAGATTTGCTGGTGAAATATGAGCCTGGCTGTCAGGCTAGATCTGAACTTGAGACACACATTTTGAAATTATGAATATTTGGGTGTTATTTTAAATCACATATTTGAAAATGTAGAGAACAGAATGCGGCTCAGGATAGAGATCTCTACTTTTGGGCTCCCCAACATTTAGAAGTTGGTAAAAGAAGAAGAGCTAGCAAAATAAACCAAGAGGGATCTAACATAAAATAAGAGAAAGGATGAGAGAGAGGGCAATATTACAAATATCAGATGGAGGAAGGAGTAGTCCATTGCTAAATGTTGCTGAAAGATCAAGTGAGATTTGAAAGAAAAGTGACATTAACAGCAGTTTCAGAGGAGCAATTGGGAAGAAGGCCAGATTGAAGGTAGATTGAAGAATGAATTGGAGGGAGGAAGTAGAGATGAGTATGTAGATAATTCTTTGAGAGTTTGCTTCTGAAGAGAAGAAGAATAAGGCAGCAACAGGAAGGCAGTGGGTGGCCTAAATAATGGAGTAAAGAGAGATTTTGATGACGTCAGAAGTGGTATAACTGAAGGAGCAAGATCCTTGGGAAGGCAAGAGAAGATGGGAGTAGAGAAGTGGAAGGACTAGTTATTGAGAAGAGAAATACTTCTCCCACAGTAATAGGAGGGGAGACAAAAAAACGGGAGGGTGTGAATGCTATTAGCATTAAGGAAGTATACTTAATCCCTGCTCCTTAGGTTTTCTTCGAGGTCATGGGAGCTCAACTGCTATACCTCCTGTTTTTTTTCTTCTCCCTTAATAATGCTGTTCTCAGGGTGGTGAATGACTTACCTGATTGATGAATCTGGGAAGAATGAACTGAGTATGCTAGACTCAACTTCACCCTTCTACTTCCTGGGAAAAAAGCTGCCCATGAGGGTCATACATTCATCAAGTCATATAAATAAATGTGAAAGGCTTCCCTTTCCATCTTGCCATGAGTGGGGAGAGCCAGCCCAGTAGGATTGGATTGGAATTGGAGGTATCCATATGAATTTCAGCTCTGTCTGCTGAAAGGATAATGACCCCCCAGTAGCAAGCACATACCTAGCACCCTGATCTTGATTTCTAAATACCATTCCCCACTATAAGAAACCAGGGCTCCTTGGAAAAATGGCTGATTCCCAGGACAGCCCTGGAAAATCTTGTGCTAAAAAGCAAGAATGTGCCAAGAAAAATGTGGTATTAATATAAATAAAGACATAAATGAATTATAATTGATTAAATAAAAAAGGAATCTGAGTCCATACTGATAACAGATAGATAAATAATATATAAATACATACAAATGTATATACATAGGGGGTATATGGGAGTTCTCCATAGTATTCTTATAAATTTCCTTTGAGTTTGAAATTATTTCAGAATAAAAAGTTAAAAAAATATTGTTGCTCAGGCCAACTTTGGAGGCATCCTTGATTCTTCCTGGCAAGTCTATCATTATACGTCCAAAATACATCCAGCATCTGACCCCTTCTCACTACCTTCACCCTAACAACACCAGGGTCCAAGCTACTATGATTCCTCACTTGGATTATTGCAATAGCCTTCTTAACAGTATTATTTGATTCTATTCTGGCCCAACTACAGTCTATTCCTAAAAAAATATCCAGAGTGATCCATTTAAAACATGTGGGGTCACTGCTGCACAAAGCCCAGCTTTCCATTTCACCCAGAGGAAAAGCCTAGTCCTTAGGAAGACCTTATATAATGTAGCACATTACCCCTCTTACTGCCCCAATTCTGTTTCCGGTCATCTTGGCCTCCTTAAAAACCGCAGGAATGCTCCATACTGTTCTCTATGCTTGAAGTTCATCCTCTAATTCTCTGAAAGCAGGGCCAGCTAGCTCCATAATTTGTTGGGCCCAGTGCAAAATAAAATAAAAATGTGAAGCCTCTTTAAAAATTACTAGGAATTTCAAGATGGTGATAGCAGAGCCTCAAACCAAGCATGAGGCCCTTCTGACCGTGGAGCCCTGTGTGAAAGTCGGAAAGTCTCCCTCCCTCAACTCCTTCAGGAGTTTGTTCAAAAGTCACCTTCTCATTGACTCCTCCTTCCCTGAGCACACATTTTTTAACATGCAGTTTTCTTGAGATACATTCATATGCCAGATAATCATCGAAAGTGTACAATAGTAGTTCACTGTCTCATCATATACTTGTGTATTCATCACCACAATCGATTTTTGAGCATTTTCATTACTCCAAAAAAATAAGATAAAAAAAAAAGAACACCTAAAACAGCCCATACCCCTTATTCCTCCTGTTATTTATTTTTTTTTGTCTTTATTCTATTACTCATCTGCCCATTCACTGGATAAAGGGAATGTCAGTTGCAAGGTTTTCACAATGACACAGTCACACTGTAAAAGCTATATATATAAAGCTTCAAGACTCAAGGCTACTGGGTTGCAGTTCAACAGTTTCAGGTATTTCCTTCCAGCTATTCTGTTCACTAAAAACTAAAAAGGGATATCTATATAATGCATTAGAATAACCTCCAGAATGACCTCTTGACTCTATTTGAAATCTCTCAGCCACTGAAACTTAATTTTGTTTCATTTCTCTTCCCCCTTTTGGTCCAAGAAGGCTTTCTTAATCCCGTGATGCCAGGGCCAGGCTCATCCCCAGGAGTCATGTCCCACGTTGCCAGGGAGATTTACACCCCTGGGAGTCATATCCCACATAGGGGGGAGGGCAGTGAGTTTAATTGCAGAGTTGGCTTAGAGAGAGACAGGCCATATCTGAGCAACAAAAGAGGTTCTGTAGGGGTAACTCTTAGGCATAATCATAAGTAGATTAACTTCTCCTTTGCAGGAATAGATTTCATAAGGGCAAGCCCCAAGATCAAGGGCTTGGCCTATTAAATTGTAGCCCCCAATGCTTATGAGAATATCAGTAACTCCCCAGGAGGGGAAGTTGAGTATTTCCATATTTTCCCCTAGTCCCTCAAGGCGGCTTTGCAAATACATTTTTATTCTCTGCTCAGATTACTTTGGGATATATCAGGACATCACACTAATCTGTGCAAACCAACCAGATCTCACTCCCTATTCAAGGTTCCATGTAATTATGGTGTTCAAATAAACTGACCATGCACGTTAAATTGGATAGAGTGCTACAGAAAATACAAATTTTGCACCAAATAAACATCTCTTCCTTTTGACCACACATTTTTAAAATTAAATTCAGTTTTATTGAAATATATTCACATACCATACAATCATCCATGGTGTACAATCAACTGTTCACAGTACCATCATAGTCATGCATTCATCACTCCAATCTATTTTTGAACATTTTCCTTACATCAGAAAGAATCAGAATAAAAATAAAAAACAAAAGTAAAAAAGAACACCCAAATCACCCCCCCATCCCACCCTATTTTTCATTTCGTTTTTGTCCCTGCTTTTCTACTCATCCATCCATACACTGGATAAAGGGAGTGGGATCCACAAGGTTTTCACAATCACACTGTCATCTCTTGTAAGCTACCTTGTTATACAATCGTCTCCAAGAGTCAAGGCTACTGGGTTGGAGTTTGGTAGTTTCAGGTATGTACTTCTAGCTATTCCAATATATTAAAACCTAAGAGTTGTTATCTTTATAGTGCATAAGAATATCCACCAGAGTGACCTCTCGACTCCATTTGAAATCTCTCAGCCACTGAAACTTTATTTTGTTTCATTTCACATCCCCCTTTTGGTCAAGATGTTCTCAATCTCATGATGCCAGGTCCAGATTCATCCCCGGGAGTCATATCCTGACCCCTGGGAGTCAGTTGACCACACATTTTAAAACTGGTACATACCTGCCCACGTAGAATCCTCATATATCCCTTACTGTTTTCTCTTCCTCTTCCTCTTTAGCATTTATCACTATGGTGGACTGAATTATGTACCCCAATTTAGACATGTTCTTGATCTTGATCTGCATTCCTATGGGTGTGAACCCTTTGTAATTAGGATCTCTTGAAGATGTTACTTCAGTTAAGGTGTGGCCCAACTGAATGAGGTTGAATCTTTTTTTTTTATTTTTTTAAATTTTATTTTATTTTGAAATAAATTCAAAGTTACATGAATAGTTGCAAAAACAATACTAGCCCCATACACAGAATTCCATCATACCTTGACCCCTCTCCCCCAATAGCTTAATCCACCAACTTTAACATGCTGTCACATCATTATTTCTTTCCCTCCCTATCTGTCATTCATCATATATTTCTCTGTCTTCTGAATATATGAGAGTTAGCTGCACGCATCCTTGAACATCCACTATAATTCACGTATGTACTCCCCAAGAACAAGAACATTCTTTTATGTAACTCCATTAAGCCCAGCTAAGAAGTATATGAGATTTAACAATGATACAATGCTTACATTCTATATTTCCTTTTCCTTGTGTCTAAACTGTGTCCCTTCAAGTCACCTGTCTTCCACCCTCCAGTCCTATTCAAGTTCATCCTTAGCATTCAATTGTCGTCTAGTTAGACTGTCTTTTTTTTTTTTTTTCTTTTTTCAATTGTGGAAACATATATACAGCCTAAATCTTCCCATTCCACCCCTTTCCTAGCCTTCCATTAGTGGGATTAATCACATTTAGAATGATGTTATGCTCTTTCCCACCATCCATTACTAGAAATTTCCCTTCACCTCAAACAGCAACCCTACACTCCTTTCTTAACTTCCCAATGCCCCTTCCCCCATTTCTCTTAATCCAGACTCTACTTTTCATCTCTATGGTTATGTTCTCTGATAATTTCTTTGTATTTACTGCGGGGCTTAAAATTAACCCCTTAAATCCCTATCAATCTTGTTTTTCTTTGATACCACCTTCACTTCAATAGGGCACATAAACTATTCCTGTACTCCTTCATTCTCCCACCTTTATATAGTTGTCTAAAATTACATATTTTACATTGAGTTCCAAAACCATTGATTTGTCCTTAGAGTTTGTGTATTTTTTATCATGTAGGAAGTAAATAGTGGAGTTATAGTTAAAAAATTATTGACTTTTATTTGTATTCCATTGTGTTTGGAGAATGTTCTTTGAGTATATTCAATTTTTTTTTTTTTTTTTTTTCAAATTTCTTGAGGCTTGTTTTTATGTCTCAGCTTATGGTCCCTTCTGGAGAAAGATCTGTGATCACTAGAGAAAAATGAGTGTCCTGGTGATTTGGGATGTAAGGTACTATATATGTCTGTTAAAATTCTCTGTATCTCTTTCTCCTTTCTTTGTCTCTCTGTTGGTAGGGCTCCCTCTAGAATCTGAAGTAGGGCAGGTCTTTTATTGGCAAAGTCTCTCAGCATTTGTTTGTCTGTGAAAAATTTAAGCTCTCCCTCAAATTTGAAGGAGAGTTTTGCTGGATAAAGTATTTTTGGGTGGAAATTTTTCTCTCTCAGAATTTTAAATATGTCATGCCACTGCCTTCTTGCCTCCATAGTGGCCACTGAGTAGTTGCTACTGTCTTGTATTGTTTCCTTTGTATGTGGTGAATTGCTTTTCTCTTGCTGCTTTCAGAACTTGCTCCTTCTCTTCAGTATTTGAGAGTCTGATCAGAATATGTCTTGGGGTGGGTTTATTTGGACTTATTCTATTTGGAGTTCGCTGGGCATTTATGTTTTGTGTGTTTATATTGTGTAGAAGGTTGGGGAAGTTGTCCCCAACAATTTCTTTGAATACTCTTTCTAGACCTTTACCCTTCTCTTCCCCTTCTGGGACACCAATGAGTCTTAAATTTGGACGTTTTATTTTATCTGTTGTACCTCTGAGATCCATTGCGATTTTTTCAGTTTTTTTCTCCATTCTTTTTTTTGTTCTTTCATTTTCTGTTCTGTGGATTTCTAGGACACTGAGATGTTGTTCAGCTTCCTCTAGTCTTTTTTTTTTTTTTTAATCATCATTTTATTGAGATATATTCACATACCACGCAGTCATACAAAACAAATCGTACTTTCGATTGTTTACAGTACCATTACATAGTTGTACATTCATCACCTAAATCAATCCCTGACACCTTCATTAGCACATACACACAAATAACAAGAGTAATAGAGTGAAAAAGAGCAATTGAAGTAAAAAAGAACACTGGGTACCTTTGTCTGTTTGTTTCCTTCCCCTATTTTTCTACTCATCCATCCATAAACTAGACAAAGTGGAGTGTGGTCCTTATGGCTTTCCCAATCCCATTGTCACCCCTCATAAGCTACATTTTTATACAACTGTCTTCGAGATTCATGGGTTCTGGGTTGTAGTTTGATAGTTTCAGATATCTACCACCAGCTACCCCAATTCTTTAGAACCTAAAAAGGGTTGTCTAAAGTGTGCGTAAGACTGCCCACCAGAGTGACCTCTCGGCTCGTTTTGGAATCTCTCTGCCACTGAAGCTTATTTCATTTCCTTTCACATCCCCCTTTTGGTCAAGAAGATGTTCTCCGTCCCACGATGCCGGGTCTACATTCCTCCCCGGGAGTCATATTCTACGTTGCCAGGGAGATTCACTCCCCTGGGTGTCTGATCCCACGTAGGGGGGAGGGCAGTGATTTCACCTTTCAAGTTGGCTTAGCCAGAGAGACAGGGCCACATCTGAGCAACAAAGAGGCATTCAGGGGGAGACTCTTAGGCACAAATATAGGGAGGCCTAGCCTCTCCTTTGCAGCAACCGTCTTCCCAAGGGTAAAACTTATGGTAGAGGGCTCAACCCATCAAACCACCAGTCCCCTATGTCTGTGGTCATGTTAGCAACCATGGAGGTGGGGTAGGCGAATACCCCTGCATTCTCCACAGGCTCCTCAAGGGGGCACTACATCTTTTTTTTTTTTCCTTGTTTTTCTTTCTTTTTTTCTTTTTTTTTTAAAACTTTCCCTTCTTTTTTAAATCAACTGTATGAAAAAAAAAAGTTAAAAAGAAAACAAACATACAATAAAAGAACATTTCAAAGAGACCATAACAAGGGAGTAAGAAAAAGACAACTAACCTAAGATAACTGCTTAACTTCCAACATGTTCCTACTTTACCCCAAGAAAGTTACATAATATAGCAACATTTCTGTGAACTTGTTCCTACTATATCCATCAGAAATTAACAGACCATAGTCATTCCTGGGCATCCCCAGAACGTTAAATAGCTTATCTGTTCTTCTTGGATTATTTTTCCCCCTTCCTTAATTGCTCTCTACTGCTAGTTCCCCTACATTCTACATTATAAACCATTTGTTTTACATTTTTCAAAGTTGACATTAGTGGTAGCATATAATATTTCTCTTTTTGTGCCTGGCTTATTTCACTCAGCATTATGTCTTCAAGGTTCATCCATGTTGTCATATGTTTCACGAGATCGTTCCTTCTTACTGCCGTGTAGTATTCCATCGTGTGTATATACCACATTTTATTTATCCACTCATCTGTTGAAGGACATTTGGGTTGTTTCCATCTCTTGGCAATTGTGAATAATGCTGCTATGAACATTGGCGTGCAGATATCTGTTCGTGTCACTGCTTTCCTATCTTCCGGGTATATACCGAGAAGTGCAATCGCTGGATCGAATGGTAGCTCTATATCTAGTTTTCTAAGGAACTGCCAGACTGACTTCCAGAGTGGCTGAACCATTATACAGTCCTACCAACAATGAATAAGAGTTCCAATTTCTCCACATCCCCTCCAGCATTTGTAGTTTCCTGTTTGTTTAATGGCAGCCATTCTAACCGGTGTTAGATGGTATCACATTGTGGTTTTAATTTGCATCTCTCTAATAGCTAGTGAAGCTGAACATTTTTTCATGTGTTTCTTGGCCATTTGTATTTCCTCTTCAGAGAACTGTCTTTTCATATCTTTTGCCCATTTTATAATTGGGCTGTCTGTACTATTGTCATTGAGTTGTAGGATTTCTTTGTATATGCAAGATATCAGTCTTTTTGTCAGATGCATGGTTTCCAAAAATTTTTTCCCATTGAGTTGGCTGCCTCTTTACCTTTTTGAGAAATTCCTTTGAGGTGCAGAAACTTCTAAGCTTGAGGAGTTCCCGTTTATCTATTTTCTCTTTTGTTGCTTGTGCTTTGGGTGTAAAGTCTAGGAAGTGGCCACCTAATACAAGGTCTTGAAGATGTTTTCCTACATTATCTTCTAGGAGTTTTATGGTACTTTCTTTTATATTGAGATCTTTGGTCCATTTTGAGTTAATTTTTGTGTAGGGGGTGAGGTAGGGGTCCTCTTTCATTCTTTTGGATATGGATATCCAACTCTCCCAGCCCCATTTGTTGAAAAGACCATTATGGCTCAGTTCAGTGACTTTGGGGGCCTTATCAAAGATCAGTTGGCCATAGATCTGAGGGTCTATCTCTGAATTCTCAATTCGATTCCATTGATCTATATGTCTATCTTTGTGCCAGTACCATGCTGTTTTGGCAACTGTGGCTTTATAATAAGCTTCAAAGTCAGGGAGTGTAAGTCCTCCCACTTCGTTTTTCTTTTTTAGAGTGTCTTTAGCAATTCGAGGCATCTTCCCTTTCCAAATAAATTTGATAACTAGCTTTTCCAAGTCTGCAAAGTAGGTTGTTGGAATTTTGATTGGGATTGCATTGAATCTGTAGATGAGTTTGGGTAGAATTGACATCTTAATGACATTTATCCTTCCTATCCATGAACATGGAATATTTTTCCATCTTTTCAGGTCCCCTTCTATTTCTTTTAGTAGAGTTATGTAGTTTTCTTTGTATAGGTCTTTTACATCTTTGGTTAAGTTTATTCCTAGCTACTTGATTTTTTTAGTTGCTATTGAAAACGGTATCTTTTTCTTGAGTGTCTCTTCAGTTTGTTCATTTCTAGCATATAGAAACATTACTGACTTATGTGCATTAATCTTGTATCCCACTACTTTGCTAAATTTGTTTATTAGCTCTAGTAGGTGTATCGTTGATTTCTCAGGGTTTTCTAGATATAAGATCATACCATCCGCAAACAAGGACAGTTTTACTTCTTCTTTTCCAATTTGGATGCCTTTTATTTCTTTGTCTTGCCGGATTGCCCTGGCTAGCACTTCCAGCACAATGTTGAATAACAGTGGTGACAGCGGGCATCCTTGTCTTGTTCCTGATCTTAGAGGGAAGGCTTTCAGTCTCTCACCATTGAGTACTATGCTGGCTGTGGGTTTTTCATATATGCTCTTTATCATGTTGAGGAATTTTCCTTCAATTCCTACCTTTTGAAGTGTTTTTATCAAAAAGGGATGTTGGATTTTGTCAAATGCTTTTTCAGCATCTATTGAGGTGATCAATTGATTTTTCCCTTTCGAGTTTTTAATGTGTTGTAATACATTGATTGTTTTTCTTATGTTGAACCATCCTTGCATGCCTGGAATGAACCCCACTTGGTCATGGTGTATGATTTTTTTAATGTGTCTTTGGATTCGATTTGCAAGTATTTTGTTGAGGATTTTTGCATCTATATTCATTAGGGAGATTGGCCGGTAGTTTTCCTTTTTTGTAGCATCTTTGCCTGGTTTTGGTATTAGATTGATGTTAGCTTCATAAAATGAGTTAGGTAGTGTTCCATTTTCTTCAATGTTTTGAAAGAGTTTGAGTAAGATTGGTGTCAGTTCTTTCTGGAAAGTTTGGTAGAATTCCCCTGTGAAGCCATCTGGCCCTGGGCATTTATTTGTGGGAAGATTTTTGATGACTGATTGGATCTCTTTGCTTGTGATGGGTTGGTTGAGGTCTTCTATTTCTTCTCCGGTCAGTCTAGGTTGTTCATATGTTTCCAGGAAATTGTCCATTTCTTCTACATTATCCAGTTTGTTGCCATACAGTTGTTCATAATATCCTCTTATAATTTTTTTTTCACATTTGGGGAGATTTTTTATATATTTTTGTAATTTTCTTATGTTTGAAATCATATTAAAAGCTTAAAAAATCTTCCAATACACAGATGAATTTCCCCCTGACAATGAATTCTCTTCCAGACTTGTATTCTGCTCCCTCCTGATCTTAACCCTTCATTCCTACAGATATTAATCTGTTTCTGCTGTTACATTTTCACTAGGCCTTGTAATTTTTTTGATAATGTTTCTTTCTTTCTGGACCACGTCTTGCATTAAGTTGAACCACAAGAAATTATCCTGATTAAATGGTTCAATTTTATTCACATATATGCAAACACTATACAGTCCATCAAAATGTATAATCAGTGGCTCACAGTGTCATCACATAGTTGTGCATTATTTACCACAATCAATTTTAGATCATTTTTGTTACTCCAAAAAAAGAAACTCCAAAACATCTCATACCCCATTTACCCCCCTATTATTGACCCCTAGCTTTAGTGTTGTACATTTTTTCTGTTGATGAAAGAATATTAAGATATTACTATTCACTTTAGCCCATAGTTTGCAATATGAGCATTTTTCCCATATGCGACTCTATTATTAACTCTTTGTAATAGTGTCATACATTTTGTTCTAGTTCATGAAAGAACTTTTTAAATATTTGTACTGTTAATCACAGTAATTGTCCACCACAAGACACAGTGTTATATGGTCCCATGTTTTCACCTTTAGCTGTCCTTCCAGTGACATATATGACTCTAAACTGTCTCTTTCAACCACATTCACAGAAAATTCACCACTGTTACTTATCCTCACAACAATATGCTACCATCACCTCCATACATCCCCAAACATTTAAATTCAACTGAGTTAAAAATTCTGCAAATATGAAGAAACACTCCCCATGGTCTAACCTCATTCTATTTCCTGGTAATCTGTATTCTAGATTTTGTGTCTATGAGTTTACATACTGTAATTAGTTATATTTGTGAGGTCATACAATATTTGTCCTTCAATGTCTGACTTATTTCACTCAACATAATATAAATGAGGTTCCTCCATGCTCTTGCATGCCTCAGGACTTCATTCCTTCTTACTGCTGAATAATATTCCATCATATGTATATACTGTATTTTGTTTATCCAGTCATCAGTTGATGGACACTTGGATTGTTTCCATATTTTGGCAATTATGAATAAGGCCACTATGAACATCAGTGTGCAAATGTCTGTTCGTGTCCCTTCTTTCAGTTCTTCTGGGTATATATTGAGTAGTGGGATTGCCAGATCTGAAGGCAGCTCTATGCGTAGCTTTCTGAGGAACTGCAGAACTGTCTTCCACAGTGGCTGTACCATTTTAGATTTCCACCAGCAGTGAATAAGTGTTCCTATTTCTCCACATCCTCTCCAAATCTTGTAGTTTTCTGTTTCTTTAAATAGTAGCCATCCTTGATGGTGTGAAATGATATCTCACTGTGATTTTGATTTGCATTTCCCTAATAGCTGGTGAAGATGAATATCTTTTCATGTACTTTTTAGCCATTTGTATTTCTTGTTTGGAAAAATGTCTATTCTATTCTTGTGTTTTGTCCATTTTTAATTGGGTTATTTGTCTTTATTTTTTAGTAGTAGGATTTCTTTATATATTCTGGATATCAAACCCTTATCAGATATGTGGTTTCCAAATATTTTCTCCCATTGGGTCAGCTGCCTTTTCACCCTTTTGACAAAGTTCTTTGAAGCACAGAGTATTCAATTTTGAGGATGTCCCATATATCTACTTTTTCTTTCATTGCATGTGTTTTAGGTGTAAGGTCTCAGAAACTACCACCTATCAATAGATATTGCAGATGTTTTCCAACATTTTCTACTAGGAGTTTTACAGTACTGGCTCTTATATTTAGGTCTTTTATCCATTTTCAGTTAATTTTTGAAGACTGTGTGAGAAAGGGGTTCTCCTTCATTCTTTTGGGTATGGATATTCAGTTCTCCCAGCACCATTTATTGAAGAGACTGCTCTATTCCAGTTGAGTGGACCAGGGCAACTTATCAAAAATCAGTTGACCAGGGAGAGGAGCTGGGAGAGCCGGAGGGGTGCCTTGGACTGGGTCTGAAGGGGACTATCTGTTTCTTTTTTGGCTCAGTGGAGAAAGCCCCAGTCATTTTCAGTTTCCAGGGCTGTGACTCTCATAATTTTTTTAATTTCTTCAGGATCTGCAGTTATGTCACCTTTTTCATTCATTATTTTGTTAATATGGGTCTTCTCTCTTTTTGATTTTGTCAGTCTAGCTAGGGGCTTGTCAATCTTGTTGATCTTCTCAAAGAACCAACTTTTGGTAATATTTATCCTCTCTATTGTTTTTTTGTTCTCTATGTCATTTATTTCTGCTTTAATCCTTGTTATTTCTTTTCTTCTACTTGGTTTAGGATTGGTTTGCTGTTCATTTTCTAGCTTCTTCAGTTGATCCATTAGTTCTTTGATTTTGGCTCTTTCTTCCTTTTTAATATATGCGTTTAGTGCTATAAATTTCCCCCTTAGCACTGCTTTTGCTGCATCCCATAGGTTTTGGTATGTTGTGTTCTCATTTTCATTCGTCTCTATATATTTAGCAATTTCTCTTGCTATTTCTTCTTTAACCCACTGATTGTTTAGGAGTGTGTTGTTTAACCTCCAGGTATTTGTGAATTTTCTAAGTCTCTGATGGTTATTGACTTCTAATTGTATTCCATTGTGGTCAGAGAATGTGCTCTGAATAATTTCAATCTTTTTAAATTTATTGAGGCTTGTTTTATGTCCCAGCATATGATCTATTCTGGAGAAAGTTCCGTGAGCACTAGAAAAGTATGTGTATCCTGGTGATTTGGGATGTAATGTCCTGTATATGTCTGTTAAATCTAATTCATTTATCAGATTGTTTAGGTTTTCAATTTCCTTATTGGTCTTCTGTCTGGTTGATCTATCTATAGGAGAGAGTGATGTGTTGAAGTCTCCCACAATTATTGTGGAAACATCAATTGCTTCCTTTAGTTTTGCCAGTGTTTCTCTCATGTATTTTGTGGCACCTTGATTGGGTGCATAGACATTTACGATTGTGATTTCTTCTTGCTGAATTGCCCCTTTTATTAGTATGTAGTGGCCTTCTTTGTCTCTCAAAACATCCCTGCATTTGAAGTCTATTTTATCTGAGATTAATATTGCTACACCTGCTTTCTTTTGGCTGTAGCTTGCATGAAATATTTTTTTCCATCCTTTCACTTTCAGTTTCTTTGTGTCCCTGTGTCTAAGATGAGTCTCTTGTATGCAACATATTGATGGTTCATTTTTTTTGATCCATTCTGCGAATCTATATCTTTTAATTGGGGAGTTTAATCCATTTACATTCAACGTTATAACCGTGAAGGCATTTCTTGAATCAGCCATCTTATCCTTTGGTTTATGTTTGCCATATTTTTCCCTCTCTCTATTAATATCCTTTATTGTACCCATACCGAATCTCTTTAGTACTGAACCTTTCTCCAAGTCTCTCTGTCCTTTCTTTGTTTCTCTGTCTGTAGGGCTCTCTTTAGTATCTCCAGTAGGGCAGGTCTCGTGTTAGCAAATTCTCTCAGCATTTGTTTGTCTGTGAAAAATTTAAGCTCTCCCTCAAATTTGAAGGAGAGCTTTGCTGGATAAAGTATTCTTGGCTGGAAATTTTTCTCACTCAGAATTTTAAATATATCGTGCCACTGCCTTCTCGCCTCCATGGTGGCAGCTGAGTAGTCACTACTTAGTCTTATGCTGTTTCCTTTGTATGTGGTGAATTGCTTTTCTCTTGCTGCTTTCAGAACTTGCTCCTTCTCTTCTGTGTTTGACAGTGTGATCAGTATATGTCTCGGAGTGGGTTTATTTGGATTTATTCTATTTGGAGTTCACTGAGCATTTATGATTTGTGTATTTATGTTGTTTTGAAGATTTGGGAAGTTTTCCCCAACAATTTCTTTGAATACTCTTCCTAGACCTTTACCCTTTTCTTCCCCTTCTGGGACACCAATGAGTCTTATATTTGGACGTTTCATATTATCTATCATATCCCTGAGGTCCATTTCGATTTTTTCAGTTTTTTTCCCCATTCTTTCTTTTATGCTTTCATTTTCCATTGTGTCATCTTCCAGGTCACTGATTCGTTGTTCAACTTCCTCTAGTCTTGTACTATGAGTGTCCAGAATCTTTTTAATTTGGTCAACAGTTTCTTTAATTTCCATAAGATCATCCATTTTTTTATTTACTCTTGCAATTTCTTCTTTATGCTCTTCTAGAGTCTTCTTGATTTCCTTTATATCCCGTACTATGGTCTCATTGTTCATCTTTAGTTCTTTGAGTAGCTGCTCTAGGTGCTGTGTCTCTTCTGTTCTTTTGATTTGGGTGCTTGGGCTTGGGTTATCCATATCGTCTGGTTTTTTCATATGCTTTATAATTTTCTGTTGTTTTTGGCCTCGTGGCATTTGCTGAACTTGATAGGGTTCTTTTAGGATTTGTAGACCTATTGAAGTCCTTATCTCTAATTTATCAGATCTACAGCTTCGTGGAGTACACTTTCTCTAACTAACCAGCAGGTGGCGTCCACGAGCCACCTGTCCTCCACAAGCCAGTTCTCCCCTGCTTAGCCTTTTTGGTGAGTGGGGGAGTGAGTCTTGTGGGGCCCAATTGGTGTACCAAGCTTGCGTGTGTAGTTGGTGTTGCCTGCCCTGTATGTGGGGCGTGTTTCTGGGCAGTCGGGGAGGGGGGGTGGCCCTAACAATCAAATCTCCCTGGTGATCCTAGAATTTTAAAGCTGCTGCAATAGTCTAATCCTTCAGTTCAGTCCTGCCACAGTTTGTCTCTGCCACTGACCCACAAGTCCTTGGTATTGGCATATGGCTCCTGAGACGTGCAAGTGGGCCCCTCTTCCAGGCTGTGCACCCCGGGTCCTCTGTTGAGGGATGACTGCTATGTCACAGGTGAGTGCCGTCCCCCCAGGGCAGTTCTGGGCTGCTGGGCTGTGTAGGGAGGCTCCCAGTCTGCTGAAATGATGGCTGAATGGGGCTTTGTTAATTCACACTGCTCTACCTTCCCAACTCTGGGACAATCAGCTGAGGTTGCAGGGAAGGCTAATGTCCACGCCCAGTTTTGTGGTGTGTGCCTGTTATTTGAAGCACTTCCGTCACACTGGGTTGTCTGGGGCAGCTCTGGGCTATGGGGCTGGCGATGGGCAGGAGTGTTTCCTGTCCACCAGGATGGTGGCTGTGAGTGGACACCCCCCTTTTCTTGGGAAGTTGTGGTGTTTAGTGAATTTTCTCAGCCACTGGATTATTGCCTTTTGTCTCAGAGCTCTCTTAGTTCTGCTCTTGACTTGACGTGCCCAAATTGCAAGTCTTTGAAGCTTTCTGTATTGGGCTTCTTAGAGTAATTGTTTTAGAAAAAGAAAAAAGGATTTAAAAAAAAAAAAAAAGGGCCCTCCTCAGAGATCTAATGGGTTATTGAAATGCTAATAGACAAAGCAACCAGGGCCATTAAGGAAAGGTCCACAGGGCAGAGAGATCAGCTTTTCTTCGGGATTTCCATATGCGCCTCAAGGCCTGAGCTCCGCCCTTCCCCTTTCTGTGTTCACCAGAACTCCAAAAATCCTCTGCTTTTATTTTGGAGTTTTTCGTGTTGTTTGTTTTCTATGCCTGTCTCCTCTCTGCTGGGCTGGCTGCTCTCAGATTCTCTGGTGTCTGGTCTCCGTCTATCTATGGTTGGAGTTTGGATCAGCAGAATGAGTTTCCGATAAGGGCTGCCACTGCAGTTCTCCTTTCTCCTTCCCGGAGCTGACAGCCCCTCCTCCCACGGGACTGAGCCTGGCAGGGAGGGGCGCGGGTCCCCTGGCCGCAAAAACTTACAGATTTCGCTGATCTCAGCAGTTCGACATTTTCATGAGTGTTGTATGAAGTATGCCCAAAGTCAGATTGCTCTGTGGTGTCCAGTCCACGCAGTTCCTGGCTTTCTACCTACTTTCCTGGAGGAGTAACTAAAATATACAGCTCACCAGTCTGCCATCTTGCCCCGCCTCCTCCTCTAGTCTTGAATTGTGAGTATCTAGAGTCTTTTTGATTTGGCCAACAGTTTCTTTTATTTCCATAAGATCTTCTATTTTTTTATTTACTCTTGCAATGTCTTCTTTATGCTCTTCTAGGGTCTTTTTTATGGCGCTTATATGCTGGGCCATGGTGCTCTTGATGGCCTTTAAATCCTTTGCCATGTTTTCGTTCTTTGATTGTACCTCTTTAATTAAGTTTGCGAGGAATAACGTTTCTTCCGAAATCTTGATTTGTGTGTTTGGAGCTGGATTCTCCATATCATCTGGTTTTATCATATGCATTAACATTTTCTGTTGTTTTTGGCCTCTTGGCATTTGTTTTGCTTGATAGGGTTCTTAAAGGATATCGATCTAATTTTTCAGAGACACAGCTTGGTGACATGCACTTTCTCTAGGTAACCAGCAGATGGTGTCTGTGAGCCACCTATATCCCTCCAGTCAGTAGTGTGGGAAAATGATTCTTGTATGTTCAGTTTGAGAGCTCAGCCTGGGCGCGCCGCTGGAGTCGCCCGCCCTGAATGTGGGGCGCGCGCACAGGTGGTCAGGGAGGAGGGGCAGCTCTCTCTCGGTGTCCCATAAACCACCAGACTTGGAGTAGCGCCTCTGGGTTCTCTGAGAGATCCCCCCTCCCAGCCGCGATCCTCCCTCAGCTGAGAGAAAATGCCGTGCTACATCATCAGTGTGGGCCGTCCCTCTAGGGAAGCCCTGGGCCGCTTGGCTGTGCCGCGGGGCTCTCAGCCAGCCTCAGAATGCAGATTGTGTGAGGCCGTCTCCACTGCAACTCCTTGTGGGCTGAGAGCAGCCGAGGTTTTCTCCACAGAGAGAGGGTGAAAGACAGAATATTTCCCCCGATTCTCCCAAGGTCAGCCATCACCAAAAGCCTCTGTCTGCTTGTTGAGAATTTGCTGTCTGTATTGAGCTGTTATCAGTAAAACCTCACTTGGGGCTGGGCTGAGAAAGTGCACGGCGCGGCTTCCGTGAGGGAGGGGCTCCCGGCTCTAGGTTCTCGGCTCTCAGCGCAGGTCCGCAATTTTACTTACAGATTTTATGCTGTGATCTCAGGGATTCCTCCCAATTCATGTCGGTGGATGTTGAGTGTACAGTCACATTTGTCTCCACGCTACCATTCCAGGTTATTTACTGGTTTTTTGTTCATTTATGAATTGTTCTGGGGGAGACTAGGTCTTCCACCTCTTTCTATGCCGCCATCTTCCCAGAATGCTCTGAGGTTGAGTCTTAATCCAAATTACTGGAGTCCTTTATAAGCAGAAGAAATTCAGACAGAGAGAGGGAGAGCAATGAGGAGGAGCTGGAAGCTGAAAGTGAATGGAACATGGAAGACAAAAGAGAGGTCATCTCCATGTGATAGGAAAGTCAAGGATTCCAAGGATTGCTGGTTAGCCAGAACATTACCAGTCCTGGGAGGAAGTAAGGCCTCTAGCCTATGAAACCATGAGTCAATAAATTCTTGTTGTTTAATCCAAAGCCAGTTTGTGTTATTTATGGTAGCAACCTAGCAAAATTAAGACAGTGGGGTGCTACTATTGCAAATAAGTAAAAATGTGGAAATGGCTTTGAAATGGGGTACTGGGTAGATGCTGGGAGAATTGTGAGGTGCTTGGTAGTAAAAGGCTAGATTGCTTTGAGAGACTGTCGATAGAAATATGGATGTTAAAGGTAGTTCCAATGAGGCCTTAGAGGGAAATGATGAATGTGTTATTGGAAACTGGAGGAAAGGCTATCTGTGTTATAAAGTAGCAGATAACTTGGCTGAATTATGTCCTAGTGTTGAATTGACAGTGGGACTTGTAAGTAATGAACTTGAGTCGGTTTCCAAGCTAAATGTGGAAAGGCACTGCCTGATTTCTGCTTGCAGCTTATAGTAAAATGCAAAAGGAAAGGGATATACTGAGAACTAAACTCTTAACCACAAAGGAACCAGCAGTTGATAATTTGGAGAATTCTCAGCCTATCCAGATAGAGTACCCAGGGATTAGGCCTGAAGCAGCTCTATCAGGGCCCTCCCTGAGCTTCTGGGAAGCTCCTGTGAAAAGTCCTTTAGTCAGATCATTTGGATTGTTTGGACCTCCTCGAACTGCAATCAAAGCCAACAAGGTTTTTGTGAAATTTGATGAACAGAATGCCAGATTGGACCGAAAGGGACAGAGAAGGGACAAATTGAAGGAAGAATGAATTCCAGGACATAATCATGGAAGTAGAGGTCTGAAATGAAAAGATCTCCTTGGGCCAAGAGAGATCTTCATGTGTGGAAAGGGCCAGTCTGCCCCAGCTTGCTCCTTATCTCCTTTGCTTGCTTTAGTTCTCTTCATAGCACTTAATACCTAATATTTTGTTACAGTGTATTCACTTACTATTTTTCTCTTCCATTATAATATAATATCCCTGTAGGAAGATATTTCTTCCTTATATTCCTAGGGCCTAGAGCAGCTGCAGCATTTGGTACTTGTCCAATAAATATTTGTTTAATAAATGAATGAATGAGTGTCTGAGCAAGCCTGTTGTGGTTTGCTGAGTTGTTTGAATCTGCTTCAGGTATGAGAGGGAGTGGAGTCTTAGTTCACTCCTGCCTCCTCAGATGCTGAGATGTTTCTCAGCATTGTCTCTGCAGCAAAGATCTGCCTTTCTCAGCTTTGACCCGACACATCCTCCGACACTCTCCTATCAAGTTCCCTAGTCCCAGAGCAAAAGACACCCAGAAGGAGGAACAGTAGGACCGGGCCAAACATTTCAGAGCTTTGATGACCTTTGCTTAACTTCCCTGCTTAAGCATTCAGGTTTAAAGTTGTGTTTGAAAGAAGTAATGCATACAGAATAAACTATATTCATACTCAATAGTGTCTCAAATGGCGTCATACTAAATTGTTGGCGTCATACTAAGTAGCGTATCAGTTGGCATCATACTAAATTGTATATCAAATGGCATATACTTGCAAGTAATGTCACATCATATTTAATGGATGTTATTTACACTGTTGTATGGAGGCAACCACTTGTAATTCCCTTCAAAAACAAACAAAATCTATACACACATGCATCCTATCTACCATCTGTGTATCTGTCCATTTACCTGTCTGTGCATCTATGTATCTATAAATCTATGTATCTATATATTATCTATATATTATCTATCTTATATTTCTGTGTATTTATCTGTCTCCCTGTGTATTCTATGTATCTGTATACTCATCTATCTACTTACTTTTCTGTCTGTCTATTTAACATCTATCTATATCTTGGTCTATCTCTCTATGCATCTATCTATATTGGTATCTATCTAGATATCTATATATTGATGTATTTATTGAACTGTCTTTGTATCTATCATCTACGTATTTGTGAATCATATCTATCTAATCTATCTTCATCTACCTATCACCTATTTATATGTCATCATCTGTGTAACTATTATCTATTTTTGTATCTATCTAAATGTATCTACTGTCCATCTGTGTATGTATGTGTATATTTGTGTGTCCATATCTCTATCATCTATTTATGCATCATTTTAATTTACACAAAAGAGCTTTTATACACATTTTGGCACTTGGATTCTTGCACTTAATGCATCTTGGAGACCTTCTACATGAACACTTAAAGAGCTACCTCATTCTCTTCTTTAATGGTGGCATTGTAATCTTAAAAGGAGTTCCTCATAATATATTTAGTATTTCTTTTGTCCTTATTTTATTGGGCTATGTAACATATATAAAGTGCTTACATATACACATGCACACATACATATACACACATACACCATTTAAATACCACCCAGGTCAAGAAATAGAACATTGCTACCACCCTAAAGGCCTCCAGTGGGCTCTTACTCAGTTACAACCTTATCCCTATCAACTAGACATCACTCTGTTCTGACTTTTATTATAATAATTCCTGCCGAGGGCTGGTCTAACCCTCAGCAACGGTCAGGGTCCTGATAGGGGAGCTGGAGTCGGCGAAGAAACAAGACAGACACTTTGTTGTGTCTGGGTACGAAGATGAAATCTCCGACCAAGCAGAGCATCAGAGCTTTATTTTTATAATTTTCTGTAACATACACACTAGCATTTAGGCATGCAATACTAGAATAGTTTGGCTCAATTTCAGACATTATTTATTCTTACACAGTGATCAATGGGCTAGCAGGGACAGATTCCTTGAAGCGTAGCAAGACACAGTGTTCAGGCACAGGCATAGCAGTTCCTATTATTGAGTACCAAGCAATCTATAACTATTTTTTTGTGTTCATGTTTTAGAGTCTGTTAATCATTACCTTTTTGTTTCTTCTAACTAACTCTTTCAAACCTACTTATCTCTTCTAGCTAACTCTTTCAAAGCTTGGAAAGGGGGATTTTGAGCAGAAAGGGTGACCAATTGTCTTCTAAGAAAGGAGCAGGTATTTTCACTACGCTGACGCTAATGCAGGGTAAGCTGCTGGCTCATTAATGTAGCTAGGTGTGGGAGCATTCCACCACCACAGAGCCCAAAAGACACCAAATGAGAAAAAGAAGCAGTATGAGTATAAGAAACAGCAGCAAGAAACAAATTCCTTTTAGGCAGGAGTCATAGGTGCCACTCGACGCTCTGCCTTGCGGAATGGTCACCACGACATGTACTGAAGGCCCAGGGACCGTGCCACTAGGCCGACTGCCGGGTACTGAATTGGCTGCCCACAAATTCCCTTGAATTTAAAATAAAAATTTTTACCATCAATGGATGCATTTTCAAATTAGTTTATTTTTCCTGTTTTTGAACTTTATTAGAATAGAATGGTATTTTATGAAGTTCTTTGAGTCTTGCTTCTTTTACTCACTGTTGCATTTGTGAGATTCATCAATATCATGGCACATAGCTGAGTTTGTTTTCATTACTCTATAGTTTTTCATTGTACAGCTATATTACATTTAAAAAATCAGTTCTAATGTGGTGGTCATTTGGCTTGTTTTCAATTTGGGCCTATTGTGAAAAAATGCTTTGATGAACGTAATTATTAATATTTTGGTGCCCATGTGTGCACCACCACTTTTTAAAGGTACATTCCCAGGACTGGAATTTCTAGGTCATAGGTAGTGCCAGACTGTTTCTAAGTCTCAGTGTGCATCAGCCTTCTCACAGACAGCAAAAGAGACTTCCTATTCTCTGCAGCCTTGGCTGGCTGTACTTGGTATTGTCAGACTATTAGATTATTTTTTACAAGCTTCCTGCTGACAGTCAATTTAGTTGTCTCCCTCTCTCCTTTTAAAGTTTTTTTTGCTATTACAAAAACTGTAGTGAACCCAATCTTTTCAATTATCTTGTCAAGCTTTTGTAAATAGGTCCATGATATATCTCCTTGTTAATGGGAATGCTGAGTCAGAGGGACTATAAATATCAATAGCTTCTGCCACATTTTTCCCCAAGATTCTATCAGTTTATATTCCCACAGCACTACATGAGCACCTCTTTCCTCACATCTTTAACAACACTGGCTATCAACTAACTTTAAAATGTTTGCCAATCTCATAGTTATCTCATTTTTGTTTTTTACTGGCTCTTATGTAATTATTAGTGTCAGACTCTATTTGTATTCAGTAAGCTGTATTGAAAACTGCCAGTTTTTGTTTTTTTTTTTTGCCCATTTTCATATTTGGGTTGTCTTTTTTCCTATCAACTTATATAAGCTTTTTATAAATTAAGGAAATTAGTCCTTTGCTACCATATATGTCACAAGTTTCTTTTCCGTATTTGACACTGGTCTTTGGACTTTGTTTAGACTGCATTTATTCCATAAAGAAAAAATTTGTGTATTCAAATTTACCAGATTTTTACTTTATGTCCTCTAGGTTCTATATCCTTCTTAAAGAGGCCTTTACCACCTTCACTCCTATTTTCTTTCTGAAATTTTATGGCTTATTTTATGTTAACTCCTTGATACATGTTAAATATTTGATAATTTATGTTTAAATCTTCAACACACCAAAATAAAGTCTCATTGAAGGAATGAGGTAGGACTCTAACTTTCCTCCCCCAAGAGTTGTCAACTGACCCAGGTTTTTCCTCCTTGTTTAAAATGTCACCTTTGTCATGAACTATCATAAAATGCCATATGTATTTGCATGTATTTTTGGATTCTCCATTATGTTTCACTGATGCCTATTTATTTCTCCAGTACAAAAACAGTTTAAAATTTTTGTTCACTGCCTGCCTTTTAAACAACAAATCATTATCCCATTCCTTAACTAAAAAGTCAAAGCTATACATAGGCACAAAGATCACAGACATTAGGAACACATCTGAGCCAAGTTCCATTGTAGGAGAAGGATTAACTTGTGGACATCTGGTACAGAGGATAATGGGCAAAGGGTACCAGGAGTACAAAGTTGCAAAGTTTTTATGGATTCTCGGTTGGAAGAAATGTTCTGTACGGACAAAACATGGTAAGTTAGATAACAACATATATCAGAGAAGCCTGATTTCATATAAAAATAATAACATTAAAAATAACTAGGTACTAGTGACTGATTAGTTGTTCTTTATTTAAGTAAAGTGCAATGCAGTCAAAGGCATCTAGTTTTCAGGGGCTATAGGATGGCAGTGGACAGTTATCTAGTTTCAGATAGGAAGGGGAACTGGTATAGTAAAACTTTGACGATCTTACACCCTCAAGAAATGGCTCCAAATTTTGGAAAGATGAGGGGCTTTAAATACCTTTCTGAAAATAGCTTATGTGCTTTTCTCCCTTATTTCCTAAAATTTTAATTAATGTAGTTCAGGCACAATTGTTAAATAAAGGTAGTACAGAAAAGCAACAGTTCCCAGTCTCTCCTAATCCTGCTATCCTGGAGCAATTACTTTTTTTTTTTTTTTTTTTTTTTTAAATAAGTAATAGACTATTTTTTTAGTACTATAGTTTTAGATTTACAGAAAAATTGAGCAGATACTACAGAGAGTTCCATATTTATACTCCTAAGTTTTCCCTATTATTAATATCTTGCATTAGTGTGATTTTTTTTGTTACCATTAATGAACCAATAGTGATACATTTTTAACTAAAGTCCAAGTTTACATTAAGGTTCACTCAGTGTTGTACAGTTCTGTAGGTTTTGACAAATGCATAAGGGCATGATAGTATGTATGTAATAGTTTCACTGCCTTAAAAATCCCGTGTTTCACCTATTCATCCATCCCCCCTCCCGACTAACCCTTGGGAACTGCTGATCTTTTTACTGTCTATAGTTTTGCCTTTTCCAAATTGTCATACATTTGGAATCATACAGTATATAGCCTTTTCAGTTTCTTTCAGTTTGCAATATGCATTTAAGTTTCCTCCATGTCTTTTTGAGGCTTGGTAACTCATTTCTTTTTCTTACTGAATATTATTCCATTGTATGTATTTGTTTATCCGTTTATCTGTTGGCATCCCTCTTGATTGCTTCCAGTTTTTGGTGATTATGAATAAAGTTGCTTCTAAATATTCTTGTGCAGGTTTTTATGTAGACTTGAGTTTTCAACTCAATTCGGTAAATTCCTGTTAGTGCAGTTGCTGAATTGTGCAGTAAGATTATGTTTATCTTTCTAAGAAACTACCAAACTGTCTTCCAGAACCTTTGTACCATTTTGTATCCCCACAGCAATAAATGAGCATTCCTGTTGCTTTACATTCTCACTGGCGTATGATATTGTCATTTTTTTTTTTTTTAATTTTAGCCATTCTGCTAGGTTTGTGGTGGTACCTCACTGTTATAAGCAACTTCTCTTGAACTCTTTATATATTTGACTTTTCTGGTGCTTGCTTCTTTAGTTTGAGGCTAAAGGTTGAAAAGAAGATAACCAGTGTTAACATTAGGATGATTGTGTAAATATTGTTCATTGCGTAACCAAGTATTATGTTGTAATTTCTTTCTTTTATTTTGTGTCTAATGTTATGATTCCTATGCTACTAAATGAAGAATGCTGCTAATCGTTTAGTTCAAATAGAGTTACCCCTATCTTCTTAAATAGTGACGTAGTGAACGTAATATAAACTTTCTTAGAGTGAAAGAGGTGGTTAGTTGTACACCAAAAATCCATTCCTCCCTTTTGGCACTCTGCTAGACTACATTTCCCACCCTTCCTTGTAGTTCAGTGTGTCCATGTGACCAAGTTCTCACCACTGGAATTTAATTAACTTCAAAGGCAGACCAAATGCCAAGTGACTCTCTAGTTTTAAGGAATGTAAATGAAAATAGCTAGAGTGTGTGTGTGTGGGGGGGGTGGGTGGGGGGGGGAGGGGGGATCTTCAAACTTCTTATACAAGGTATTACAATGAGAAAATCCCAGACAAGAACTAACTGGTTTGAAAACATCAATGAAATGGAATATATAACCTATAAACTAAAAGACAGTTTATGTTCCATTCCCCACCTACAAAGTTACAAAGTTGATCAGGGATAGTGAAAGTTACTGCTTGGAAAAGGGAAGAGGAGGCAGCCTGGCAGTTACTGGCCCATTGCCTAGGCTTTTCCAGAGATGAAAAAGCTAACTGCTTCTGAATCTCAAACTACCAAAAAAGGCTTTCAGTAACAAAGGCTGGTAAAGATTTATCCTTTAAACAAAGGGATTCAGCCCTGTGCAAAGGTCAGATTAAGGCTATTACCTTCTTCCTTTAAGTTTATTGTTTTAGATGGTCACTAGACAATTTAACACATGAAGGGAAAGAGAGAAACAGAGACACAGAGAGACTGAAAGTATTAGAGCCAGGCACAGGGCCACAGAAGGAAAGAAATGAAGCAGTTCTAGAAAATGCAAATACAGGTGTGATTGGCACGTGGAACTCAACTGGAAATAGATTAGAATCTTTGAGGCAGTTGTTTTGTCAAAGAAATAATAAACTTGGCTTTTTCTTTTGTCAAAGAAATAATAAACTTTGTTTGTCTGCTGAGCCGTAAAACAAACCCCTGGGCTCTCAACCTTTTAGGCTGAGAAACTGTGCATCTCCTTAAGAGGGTACATTATACTCCCCAGGGCCCATTTCTGATGTGGCCATGGAGGATGATGGACAAAGAAGAAACTCCCAGAGGGAAACTCAGGAGGTCACAGAGAACAGTGGACAGGGGAATCTCCCAGAATGCAGAACCAGGGTCTAAGTCAGGAGTTTGCTGCACTGCCAGAGCAGAGGCTTCCCCGTGCTGCAGGAGTCCTTCATGGACTGGTGCCTGCTGGGGCTTCTCACTGGGGTTATCTACCCTGAACCACAGTTGTTTACTGGGTGTGTGTGGAGCACTGATCATTTGTCTTTTAGATCACGCATGGTCAGACCCAAGGAGTCACATCTGGACTCGTTGAAGGGATCTGCACATCGTCCAGCTATCCGTCCTTTGAGATGGATGCATTAACTGGTAAGACTTGGGGTGGCTCATTTAATGAGGGGTTAGTGTATTTTTATGTGATAAGAAGGGTATGTGTGGAAATTTTGTGGCCAGAGAGGCAGACCATAACAGAGACCACTAACTGTATGACAAAATGTTTTCTTCCCTTCTTTGGGCAAACAGATGAACTACATTTCTAAGTAGGTAGAAGTTAGTAGTTTCTAACTGGCAGTTAACTGTGGTAATGTTAACCAAGTTCTCTCCAAGTGTTAAATGCCGTTTTCAGGCCTGGCCCCTAAATACTGCTGACATGCCATTCTCCCTGCTCTTTTTTCTCCCATTGGTTAAATTCAATCAAGAATGAGACTTGAGGATTGGGAACTACAAAATGGATGGAACTTAGGACTTGAATGATTGCGAAAGCCACTCAGATGACCATCCACTCAGGACTGTTTTGTGAACTTGAAATAAACTTGTATTGGATTGAGTTATTATAAATTGACTATGTGTTACTGCAACTTAGTCTCCCCTAACTTAATAACTCAGAAGCATAATTGTAAATGCCAATTATTCTTGCTTACTCTAGTAAAGCCCTGGAGATCCATCATGGTACATAGGGTGGTACCACATAGGTTACGATTTTACTAAGGCCCTGGAACAGACACTGTGTTTGGCTCTTTACGTAAAATGTTATATCTTTGTTGGGAGACACAGTCCACCATGGGCCAAGTCCCTGCATGTTGTTGGTGAGTGCACCAGACTGGCCAGCACTGTAGGTCAAGGTGACTGAATCTATTCTCCCATGTTGCTGTCGTGGTCCCTCACTTGGACTCAGATTACATCCCTCAGTGAAACTCTCCACCCAGAGGTGTTAGGATGATGCTGAAACTGAAAACATGTCTACAGGTAATCTATTATTTCTGATAGAAGTCAAATCTTAAGATCTGTTCGGATCATGCTTGGGAAACCCAGGATATTAACAGACCCTTATTGAGCCTTCTTCTGGTGTCTTAATCTTACTGGGAACCAATGTTGAAGCCTCAGGGTATCAGATTGATGAGGGAGAGCCCCGGGAGTTCTCAGAGAGATTGAGACCTCAACCAGGGGCTGGCGCCATGAGGGTTCTTTACTCAGTTGCAGGAAAGAATTCAAGGACTAGTCAGTGTGTACAGCCAAATAATTGAATGTGTAGTGAAAGTATACACTCAAAGGGAGTGAGTATGGGCATTCTTCACAAGGAGGAGAAGTCCTTTGAGGTTGGGATTCTTGGATTATAAGACTTGGATGGGCCCTTCCCCCTCTGGTTATGCTAATAAGGGATTGATGAGCTGCACTTTTCATTGGTTCTTTACTGGTGCCGACCTGAGTTGAGGGCTAGATATGCACACGCCAAAAGGAACTTCTTATTATGGGTCTTGGCGTCACTTTTCCCTCCCTCTTTCCCTATTTAACTGACTCAAGATGGCAAAGACAGTTCCCTCCAAGAGCAGGGAGATTTCTCTCCACTGAGCATGCGGTTCTCAACAAGTAGCTATGCTTCCCCCTCTCTCTTCCTTTCCTGGGACTCCTTGGGTCCGTTGCCGACACGCCATTCTTAGGAATCCTGGCTTTCCATGACATTCCTCCCAGGGCTTACCCTTGCTAGTGCTTGGGCATTCCTGGAAATTCAGCCACAGTTGGCTTGCAGGTCCTTATGCCTCCTTCAGACTGTGCTGAGTGCACCATGACTCTAGGGCCTGGTCTGGCTCCTCCTTTTCTTTCTTCATCATTGCTGGTACCCTTGCTTCACCAGTGAGCTTCCTGCCACAGCAGCCATTTGTCCAATCTTTGGGCTATAATTGTTTTTCTAACCTCTGTCCCCAAGGCTCTCTACTTGACCTTAAGATCCATTTTGACATGCCTACATTGGGATCACATCTCAGCAGGCCTGAGATGTGTGAAATGTGACAGGGATCAGACCCTCAAGTGATCCCATTAATCTCTTAGACACACCTATGAAAGGGAGGGAAGTGGATTGTTGTGAGGAAGTAGCCTAATGGTCAAAAAAACTTACTGATCATACGAAGCTACTGTTCCTCAGAAGGGTGAATGTGGTGTGACATCCTAAGTTGAAAGCAGGAGGGGTGCAGAGTGGCTTCACAAGGGGAGCCTCCAGGCACACCCTCCCTTCTAGAGGCCAGCATGTCTGTTATAAAGGCCATGTGATTCGTTTCCCAGAGGAAAGAAAGTAAGGATCAGGAGCAGGTGGCATAGTCATAAGGCCGGGGGCAGGGTAACACTACCTTTAAGGGACTTTCCGTTGGGGAGGGAAAGAGACATGTAAATAAATTATGTCAACACAAGTATTAAATGCTCTAATAATCTTTAATGGGTTTAGAGTGCAGGGTATGGGATTCTAAGTGCCCCAGCAGCGCTCTCCTAATCTATGAATCTCCCATATCCTCTCCAAACCTTTTCAGTCCCTCAGGTGGTGAAAGCTCAAGGGTTGCAAAACCAGTTTTCAGAAACCTCCTTCACAGTCCCAACTTTAAAATGTGGAGGTGATTGGCACTTAGTTTGTGCCTTCGGCAAAAAAAATAAAAAAACAACAACAAATGGTAATATTTGTTGCCTCTGGGGAGGAAACTGGGAGGCTGGAGGAAAGGAGTGGAAGGGGAGGCTTTCCACTTTGGTACTTTTTGAGTTTTACACTATTTCCTCTTTAGAAATGTAAACTTACTTGAAAAATAGAGCCAAGGATTAACAAAAACATTCTTTTAGATGTCAGTTTGAGGGCCTCAGCAGGAGAGGTAGTGTTGCAGAAGGGCAGAAGCAGAATTCAAAAGCATGAGAGTCCAGGTGCCCTGCAGGATTATCAAGGGAAGCCAGTATCTGCAGGCATCAACCCATCCTGGGTACAAACTGAACCAGGTAAAAGGCACTCATGTTATTTTCACAGAGACATTGCAGGTCCACGGGACTATCACTGAGAGCAAACATTAAAACTTGGAAGTCTTCTTACCCAGTGGCAACTGCCAAAGAAGGTTTCATAACCAAAATTTACATAACAGTGTAGGCAAGTTGGGAAGTGTATGACTGGATGATTTTCAAGGTAAGTATTTGGCAGCACCACAGGTCCACACCATTGTGAAGGCAATCCAGCCTGTCTCCTGCTTCCTGTCCCAATTTAGCAAATCGTGTACGTGATTATCATCAGACTAATGAGGCCCAATCCATACAAACAGCGCAGGCTCTGGTTTTCAATCTTTTTTGTCCACTTCTCACAGTAAGAAATAAGTTTTACATTGCAACCCAGTCTACTCAGGCATACAAATTCACACATACACATAATTCTGAAATAAATTTCACAAAAGAATACTTCCTTTCATCACATATGATGGACTCAATTTTCTATTCTAGTGTTTCCTTCTTCATATATTTTAATGCTAGTCATGAACCAATACATTGATTTTATGACCCACAAGTGGGTCATGACCCATACTTTGGAAAATTCTGAGCTGAAACAAGTGCATGTATACCAATTCATGGTATAAAGGTATCTTATGGTGGGGTTGAAGAACACATCATTAGGCCCTGCCCCAAATACTTAAATTTGATCTTGTTGTCAAGTGTGTATTATTTCTCTTCTGTGAAGAGTTCTTCCATTTTTTGCTTCAGGAACCCCTTCTTAGAAATATTACAAAATAAAAACCCAGACTCTTCTAATCTTAGTCGTTAAGAAAGCATTAGAAAAAACAGTTTTTCATCTTGACTTTTATGGTAATCACTTCCTGGCTTTTGGTTGTAGTTTTATCACCTAAGTGTGCATCCCCTCACTATAGTTAAGTTTTCTCATTTTAACAAATATATATCTTTTAAGTCTCTTTTAATCTACAAACCCCTTTCCATCTTCTTCCCTCTACCTTGCATTTTATTTATTGCATAAACCAGATTGCTTGCTCTATAGAGATTTTCACAGTATGGAGTCTGCTAATTACATCCGCACGGTATACTTGAGCATGCGCCTCTGTCATCTGTGTTTCCTGTAAACTGGTAAATTGGTAATTAGTTTTAGAGTTTTGAACAGATTCAGGTTTAAATTTTTTTTGGAAAGATGATATCATGTTCTGTTAGGTAGCACATAATGTCTATTTTTGTGTGCGTGTGTAAGTATGTGTGATGTTAGCAGCCATTGATGCTCAATGCCTAGATGTATTAACTCTTTGCATCCCCCTAACTCTTAGGGGATGCAAAATGATGATATTCTAACTCAACCATTCTTTCTTCATTTAATAACTTTGATTATGTCTATTAAGAAAAACTTCCCCTCATCTACTATCTGGTTACCCATTCAGTTCATTTGGGAAAGGCAGAGCAAATGTCTCAAAACAATAAGTTGCTTCCTTATCGTTCTCCAAAGATGATCTATTAGGTTTTGTAAAAAAAAGTATCATTTTGAATCCATGAATTTAAGCACATTTGATATGTTTTAATTGATTGCAATAATTATGCTTATTGATGCTCTGATTATATTCCATCTTTGCCAGGGATTCCTCCTGAATCTCTTTGACACAACTCTTTGACATGACATAATGGTCTCAGTTCGTTGGGAGGTCTCTAGTCATGTTTGAGGCTGGGACCACTTCCTATTATATGTAGCCTTTGGTTGAGGGACAGGAAACTTTGTTCTTCAAAGACTTCATAGGGTTTGGAGAAGAAGGAAAGGTAGAGAATGATCAGAGAAGTATAAAGCAGACCTATTTTAGTTTATGATGGCTACCATTCCTCTCAAGTCAGGAGATGTTTTATTATTCACTTGCTGCTAGGCTTCCTTCTATTTATGGGAGTCATCATGATAATAAAATATAGAACATGGGATATCAGCATTGGAAGTGGTTTAAAGGTCTAGTCCAGTCCCCTTCATTTTACACATTAGGGGAGAAGGGACAACAACATTTATTGTGTTAAATGTTTAACATATGTTATAAATCCTTCAAGATTAATATTATCTCCATTCTATAGATAAGGAAATGCCATTCAGAAAAATTAAGTTACCGGCATAAAGAGACAAGATAAGTGCCAGGCATCGTGGGATGAGAAAATCTTCTTGACCAAAAGGGGGAAGCGAAATGAAACAAAGTTCAGTTGCTGAGAGATTTCATATGGAGCCGAGAGGTCAGTCTGGTGAACATTCTTATGCACTATATAGATATCCCCCTTTAGGTTTTAGTGTATTGGAATAGCTAGAAGGAAATACCTGAAACCCAGTAGCCTTGATTCTTGAAGACGAATTGTGTAACTATGTAGCTTACATGGTGTGACTGTGTGATTGTGAAAACCTTGTGGCTCACACTCTCTTTATCCAGTGTATGGATGCATGAATAGAAAAATGGGGACAAAAACTAAAAAGGGTGGGATGGGGGGATGGAATAATTTGGGTGTTCTTTTTTTACTTTTATTTTTTATTCTTATTATTTTTTTTTATTGTAAATGTTCAAAAATTGATTGTGGTGATGAATGCACAACTATATGATGGTACTGTGAACAGGTGATCATACACCATGGATGATTTATGATATGTGAATATATCTCAATAAAACTGAATTTAAAAAAAAGGTGCCAGAGCTGGGGATAGAACCCAGGTCTCTTGATACCCCGGTCAATTTTGTTTGGGTAATAATTCTAATCAAAATCCAGTGAGGCAGTGTCCTTTCTGAAGGTCATTGTGGTGGTTCCACAAGAAGCTAAGTATGTGGGGGCCATAAGGTCCTGCAACCTTATTATGGGGTATGTACTTGGAAGACCTGAGAGCAGAGACATGAATGGACATTTGCACATTGGTGTTTATGGAAGCAGTAGTCATGATTTGCAGTGGGTGGAGGTGGCCTAAGGGTACACTGGCTGAGGAAAAGAATGGTGAACTATGGTGTAGGCATACAATGAAATATTGAGCAACTACAAGAAGGAGTGAAGTTGTGAGACACGCAACGAGGTGAATGGATCCTGTAGACAGCATGTTGAGTGAAGTACACCAGAAACCAAGGCAAACACTGTAATACCTCACCAGTATGGACTAACTACAATGTGTAAACTCAGAATTGAATCTTAGAGCACAGCCTAACAGGGAAATGATTATTGTAATGGTCCCTAGATTGTAAGCTCTTACAGCAGTCAAATCTATTTCTGAATTGCAATGCCTGTCTCCAAACTCTGAGATGTTGATCCCTTTGTGGATAACCTGATTGGTCTCTGGAACATTGGGTATCTGTGTGACACCTGAAACTCAGAGCTAGAGCTCGGCAGATATGAATGTCAGTATTAACGCATACAGCAACTGTTAAAAAAAAAGAAAAAAGCTGAAAAAGAGCCCGGACTTCAATTAGAGATATGAATGAACCAGATCTAGTTAAGACTAGGGCAAATCAGGCCAAAGGGTAAAGGTTGAAACTGACTGTGTTTTAAAACTTCAACTTCCATGGGAGGCTGAGGGAATAGATGTTTATTTGGTGTAGGATCTATATTTTCTAAACAATATAACTTTTACAGTCAGTTTGTTCAAACACCACAATTACATGGAACTTTGAATAGGAAGTGAGATATGGTAGGTCTGTATAGGTTAGAGTGAAATAGCAACACATCCCAAAGTAATTTGGGCAGAGAATAAAAATATATATTGCCCCTCCACACCCCGAGGAGCTGGAGGAGGATGCGGAGGTGTTGGACTTCCTCACCTGGATTGTTGCTGATGTTCTCACAAACATTGGGGACTGATGGCTTGATGTGCTGAGCCCTCTGTCTTGGGGCTGGCCCCTATGAAGCTTGTTACTGCAAAGGAGAGGCTAAACCTGCTTATAATTGTGCCTAAGAGTCTCCCCCTGAGTGCTACTTTGTTGCTCAGATGTGGCCCTCTCTCTCTAGCTAAGCCACCTTGGCAGGTGATCTCACTGCCCTCCCCCCTATGTGGGACCTGACTCCCAGGGGTGTAAATCTCCCTGGCAACACAGGATATGACTCCTGGGGATGAATCTGGACCCGGTATCATGGGATTGAGCACATCTTGACCAAAAGGGGGATGCGAAATGAAAAAAAGCTTCAGTGGTTGAGAGATTTCAAATGGAGTCGAGAGGTCACTCCGGTGGCCATTCTTAAGCACTATATAGATAATGCTTTTTAGGTTTTAATGTATTGGAATGGCTAGAAGTAAATACCTGAAACTACCAAACTCCAACCCAGTAGCCTTGACTCTTGAAGATGATTGTATAACAATATAGGCTGCAAGGGGTGACAGTGTGATTGTGAAAGCCTTGGGGATTGCACTCCCTTTATCCAGTATATGGATGGATGACTAGAAAAATGGGGACAAAAACTAAATGAAAAAGAGGGTGGGATGGTTTGGGTGTTCTTTTTTACTTTTATTTTTTATTCTTATTCTGATTCTTTCTGGTATAAGGAAAATGTTCAAAAATAGATTGGGGTGATGAATGCACACCTATTTGAAGGTGCTGTGAACAGTTGATTGTATACCATGGATGATTGTATGGTATGTGAATATATCTCAATAAAACTGAATTTTTAAAAAAAATCCAGTGAGGCTGTGGTCTCCCAGCTTTCCTAATCTGTTTCCTCTGAAGAGGATGGTGTCATCTAAAATAATTGAGACTGACAATGTTCAGGAATTTTTTGAAGTTACTATGAGGTAAATCAACAACCTTTCATTACTCAGCCCTGTTGGACCCCAGCTAAAGCCAGTGGAACCTCGCCTCATTCCTTACCCAGAATCCACTGAATGTATGACTTAGAGAAAAACTGCCAACTCTTCAGAAGGGGTGTTGCTGAGTGCAGGACCAGCAATCAGGGTCACCTGGGAGAGAAGGGAATCCATGGTTGCACAATTAGAATTGAGAACTTTTGAAAGAAAAGGGGCTAGAGAAAGAGAAAGGAAAACAGATTGTGGAATGTGGAATATGGGAGAAGGAATTTTGGATTGTGGAATATGAAATAAAAAAGATACATTTGTAAGAGTGCTTTTGAGGGCATTAAGATATAAGAGGGTAAGGGCAGCAAGAACAGCCTTTAGGCAAAACAGTCACTTGGGAGAAAGGGAACACTCTGGTATTATCCTTTGCCACCTTGTGGCCACCTTGTAACTTCCCACCAAATGCTCCACTTCTCCCTTTTTATTTCCTGTTTCCCCTTAACCCTTTGAAAGTCAACATCATTTGAGTTGTGCTCACAAGCAAGGCTTAATCCCAGTGGCTCTCAGAGCACTGATTCCCTTGGCCCCTCCTTGGAAACACTGAAGGATTCGATGGGGTAATACTGAGACTAAGGGGGAGAGAAAGGGTGAGTGCAGGGGGCTCTCAGGTATTTCTTTTTCTCCTGCTGCTGCTGCTGCTAATACAGTCACAGAAGAACTATTGTTGGTAAATTCCATTATCAATGGATGCATATTCACATTCCTCTTTATACTATAATAGAAATCAAAACGGATTCTGTGCCTCTTCGTTGCTCAGATGTGGCCCTCTCTCTCTAGCTAAGCCAACTTGGCAGGTGAAATCACTGCCCTCCCCCGCTACGTGGGATCAGACACCCAGGGGAGTGAATCTCCCTGGCAACGTGGAATATGACTCCCAAGGAGGAATGTAGACCTGGCATCGTGGGACGGAGAACATCTTCTTGACCAAAAGGGGGATGTGAAAGGAAATGAAATAAGCTTCAGTGGCAGAGAGATTCCAAAAGGAGCCGAGAGGTCACTCTGGTGGGCACTCTTACGCACACTTTAGACAACCCTTTTTAGGTTCTAAAGAATTGGGGTAGGTGGTGGTGGATACCTGAAACTATCAAACTACAACCTAGAACCCATGAATCTTGAAGACAGTTGTATAAAAATGTAGCTTATGAGGGGTGACAATGGGATTGGGAAAGCCATAAGGACCACACTCCACTTTGTTTAGTTTATGGATGGATGAGTAGAAAAATAGGGGAAGGAAACAAACAGACAAAGGTACCCAGTGTTCTTTTTTACTTCAATTGCTCTTTTTCACTTTAATTATTATTCTTGTTATTTTTGTGTGTGTGCTAATGAAGGTGTCAGGGATTGATTTGGGTGATGAATGTGCAACTATGTAATGGTACTGTGAACAATCGAGTGTATGATTTCTTTTGTATGACTGTGTGGTATCTGAATATATCTCAATAAAATGAAGATTAAAAAAAACGGATTCTGATACCTTTTACTGAATTTTAAGCAAAAGCTCTTTTGTTTAATTAATATCTTGGACACGAAGTATAGTCTGTGGCAAAAAAATAAAGAAAAAGAAAGAAAACAAGTGTGAGAAAATATGCCCTTCTCTCCTTACCCAAAGGATGATTCTAAGTACATTGTATCATTAACTCATTCAATCCTCACAACAGCCCTATGTAGTAGGTCACATTATTATCTACTTTTTTTTTTTTTTCCAGGTAAGGAAACACAGGTTGAATAACTTGTCATGGGTGGCCCAGATAGTAAGTGGCAGAGCTGGGTTCTGAGCCCAGATGCTTTGTTCTTAATCACTCGAATGTACTTTATCTCTAATACTCAAGTCTCTTTAGAACTTTGAGTTCAGATCTGCCTTGAGATCAGATCTGAACTTGTTTTTACTTTGTGTATCCTACTGTTTCTAGAGTAGTCTGCTCTATGGAGTAGTTATCCAGGTGCTTTTGAGAGAAACCTCTCACTCCAGTTTCTTTCACTCATCTTTGTTCTCCCACTCCCTTTTCCAGAAACACTCAGACTGATTCATGAATAAACAGGAATGCTAAGGATACTGTGCCATTGTAGAAAATGATCAAAGAGCAGAGGTTGGGGAAAGTGATTTCAATTTGATTGTTTCCTTCCTAATCCTGTAAGGTTTAGTGAGAGCATTTAGATGGATACAAGGTGAAATAGAAGGAAATGCACACCAGTATGTCCATGTGAGGGGAGTGAGACTGAGATCTTAAAGCCATTAGATCTGAGGTCCAGACACTAACAATCTTTCTGGAAAGCCTGCATTGTAATTTATCTAACCGCTAGTGGAGAGTAACTTAAAACATTGGTCAGGTGGATCAGCTATATGAAAAGGGAAAAGGAAGAGTTAGGAAACAGTAGACACTGAACAACTGTCACTTAGGTTGCTAATAAATTAAAGAGAGCCAGCCTGCTGTTTCTTGCATGCTTCACTCTGCTATACAATTCCAGAGCTCTGTGATGAGCAAAATGCTAGACTCCTAATGAAGACAGATCCCAGATTCAAAAATGAGACAACAGAAACTCCTGTGGGACAAATGGAGAACTGGCTGGGCAGAGCTGCTCAAGGAAGTGAAAATTAATTATAGTAAAACTGGCTTCATAAGACAGAGTCAGAAGACTTCAAAACACAATGTAAGTAGTATTGCTAGATCTCCACAATGGCAAAGGAAGACTTTTCCTTTCATTAATAATGTTCCTAGAGAAATAGCTCCATATATAGGAAGCTTAGAATTACATCGTCCTCTCTCATAACTGGAAACAAGCTTGGAAAAGAAATTAAAAGTATAAAATAGGTAAACTCTGGAAACTTTGGCAGTTAACCTTTTTTTCTCACTTTCTTGCCCTTGGCCTTATCTATGAGAAAGACTCTTTCTCTGAATGTTATTTATATGCATGAATCTCTGCCACATTCTGAAAACTAGATAAGCTGCAAGTGTTACCTTTCTGTTTTCAGAAACATAACAGATGCAAAAAGAATAAAAAGATATTGTTATGTTTGCTAATGCTACTGTTACGCAAAATACCAGAAATGGATTGGCTTTTATAAATGGGGTTTATTTGGTTACAAAGTTACAGTCTGCAGCCATAAAGTGTCCAAGTTAAGGCATCAACAGTTGGGTACCTTCACTGGAGAATGGCCATTGGCATCCGGAAAACCTCTGTTAGCTTGGAAGGTACGTGGCTGGTGTCCGCTTGCTCCCAGGTGGCGTTTCAAAATGACGTTCTCCGAAATGTTGCTCTTGGGGCATTTTGTCCTCTCTTAGCTGCGGCTGCTCTCCAAAATATCACTCTCAGTAGCTCTTCAAAATGTCACTCTTAACTGCTCTGAGTTCCTTCTGTCTGTAAACTCTTTTATATAACTCCAGTGATCCAGTTAACACCCACCCTGAATGGGCGGGGTAACACCTCCTTGGAAATTATTCAATCAGACGTTTCACTCATAATTGATTGAGTCACATCTCCATGGAAACACTCAGTCAAAGAATTCTGATCTAATCAACACTAATACATCTGCCCCCACAAGATTGTATCAAAGAATATGGCTTTTGGTGGGACATAATACATCCAAACTAGCACAGATATACTGAGGTTTCTCAGTGGGATTGGGGTTAGCCATGGTTAGGGACATTCTCCACCATCCCATTCACGATCCCCTTGGTTTAAAGATAACAAAGAACTGGTTTTTCTTCTCAGAGTGTGGAGGATGCTGATGGAGGAGACTAGGGAATAAGTGGATAAGAAGGGAAAGTGAGAGAATGTGCCAGGCATTCTTGGATATTCTCCTTGTAGACAACTTTCACTTTCGCAAGAGGAGTTTTGTTTTGTTTTGTTTTGTTGAATTTTATTTTGAAATAAATTCAAACTTACAGGAACAGTTGCAAAAACAATACAAACCCCATACACAGAACTCCAGCATACCCCGACCCCCCTCCCCCAATACCCTGATCCACCAAGTTTAACATCCTGTCACTCTACCATTTTTCTTTCTGTCCCTCCCTCCCTCTCTATATATCATGCATCATCTTTTGCTCTGTCTTCTGAACACATGAGAGCAAGCTGCACACATCCTTGAACAAACAATATAATTCACATATACGTTTCCCATGAATAAGAACATTCATTTATGCAATCACGTTAAGCGCAGCTAAGAAGTTCAAGAAATTCAACATTGATACAAAGCTTACATTCTATATTTCATTTTTTTCTTATGTCCCAACTGTGTCCCATTGAGCCTCCTATCCTCCATCCTCAGATCCCATCCAGGATCTTTGGCATTTAATTGTCATTATCTATTTAGACTGTCTTTTTTTTTTTTTTTTTTCAATTGTGGAAACATATATACAGCATAAATCTTCCCATTCCAACCCCCCCTTAGCATTCCACCAGTGGGATTAATCACATTCACAATGTTGCAATACCATCACCTTCCCAGTATCTATTACTAGAAACTTCCCCTCACCCCAAACAGAAACCCTACACTCATTTCTTATTAACTCCCCAATGCCCCTTCCCCCACTTCTCGTAACCCATACTCTGCTTTTCATCTCTATGATCATATTCTCTGATACTATCTTTGTGTTTACCATGGGGCTCAAATTTAACTTCTTAAATCTATAATAATCTCATTTTCTTTGATACCAGCTTAACTTCAATAGGACTCATAACCTATGTTCCTATACTCCATTCCCCCACCTTTATGTAGTTCTTGTCAAAAATTACATATATTACATTGAGTCCAAAACCACTGATTTATCATTACACTTTATGTCTTTTAGATCCTGTAGGAAGTAAATAGTGGAGTTACAAATAAAAAATGCAGTAGTATTGGTATTTATATTTACCATGTGATCTTTACTGGAAATCCTTATTTCTCCTTGTGGTTTCAGTCAGTTGTTTAGTGTCCCTTCCTTTCAGCCTACACAATTCCCTTTAGCATTTCTTATAGGACTGATCTACTGGTGATGAAGTCCCTCAGCTTTTGATTATCTGGGAATATTTTCATCTTCCCCTCATTTTTAACCTCCAGGTGTTTGTGAATTTTCTAAGTCTCTGATGGTGGTTGACGTCTATTTGTATTCCATTGTGGTCAGAGAACATGCTTTGAATAAATTCAAAATTTTTTTTTTTTTAATTTATTGAGGCTTGTTTTATGTCCCAGCATATGGTCTATTCTGGAGAAAGTTCCGTGGTCACTAGAGAAGAATGTGTATCCTGGTGATCTGGGATGTAATGTTTCATATATGTCTGTTAAATTTCTCTATATATCTCTCTCCTTTGTTCTCTGTCAGTAGGGCTTCCTTTAGTATCTGAAGTAGGGCAGGTCTTTTATTAGCAAAATCTCTCAACATTTGTTTGTCTGTGAAAAATTTAAGCTCTCCTTCAAATTGGAAGGAGAGTTTTGCTGGATAAAGTATTCTTGGTTGGAAATTTTTCTCTCTCAGAATTTTGAATATGTCATGCCATTGCCTTCTCACCTCCATGGTAGCCACTGAGTAGTCACTACTTAGTCTTATGTTGTTTCCTTTGTATGTGGTGAATTGCTTTTCTCTTGCTGCTTTCAGAACTTGCCCCTTCTCTTCAGTATTTGACAGTCTGATTAGAATATGTCTTGGAGTAGGTTTATTTGGATTTATTCTATTTGGAGTTCGCTGGGCATATATGCTTTGTGTATTTATATCACTTAGAAGGTTGGGGAAGTTTTCCCCAACAATTTCTTTGAATACTCTTTCTAGACCTTTACCCTTCTCTTCCCCTTCTGGGACACCAATGAGTCTTAAATTTGGATGTTTTATTTTATCTGTCATATCTCTGAGATCCATTTCAATTTTTTTGATTTTTTTCCTCCATTCTTTCTTTTGTTGTTTCATTTTCCATTCTGTGTTTCTCGAGGTTGCTGAGTCATTGTTCAGCTTCCTCTAGTCTTGTACTATGAGTATCCAGCCTCTTTTTAATTTGGTCAACAGTTTCTTTTATTTCCATAAGATCATCTATTTTTTTTTTTTTTACTCTTGCAATTTCTTCTTTATGCTCTTCTAGAGTCTTCTTCATGTCCTTTATATCCTGTGCCATGTTTTTCTTCATGTCCTTTATATCCTGTGCCATGCTCTCATTGTTTATCTTTAGTTCTTTGATTAATTGCTCCAAGTACTGTGTCTCCTCTGATCTTTTGATTTGGGTATGTGGGTTTGGGTTATCCATATCATCTGGTTTTATCATATGCTTTAAAATTTTCTGTTGCTTTTGGCCTCTTGGCATTTGCTTTACTTGATAGGGTTCTTTTAGGATAAGAAGGATTATTGAAGCACCAGTCTCTAATTTGTCAGATCTACAGCTTGGTGGCATACACTTTCTCTAACTAACCAGCAGATGGCATCTGTGAGTCACCTATACCCCTCAAGTCAGTTCTCCCCAACTTTGTCTTTGTGGTGTGTGGGGGTCTGATTCTTGTGGGGTTCAATTGGTGCACCCAGTTTGGGTGTGCTGTTGGTGCTGTCTGCCCTGAACGTGGGGCATGTGTCTGAACGGTTATGGAGGCAGGGCAGCTTTAATAATCAAATCTCCTGGGTGTTCTGGAAATTTAAGGCTGTTCCAAGAGTCTAACCTTTAGTTCGGTCTCGCCACAGATCCTCTCTGCCGCTGACCCATAAGTCCTTGGTTTTGGCGTATGGTCCCTGGGATTTCCGAGTGGGTGCCTCTTCCCAGCCGTGCCCTTCTCAGGGCCTCTGCTGAGGGACGGCTGTGCTATGTCACAAGTTCGCAACATCCCTCAAGGGAAGTTCTGGGCCGCCAGGCCATGCAGGGGTGTTCCCAGCCTGCTGTAAGGATGGCTGAATGGGGCATGTTAATTTCCCCCTTTTCGCACAGCTCCGCCTTCCCAGCTCTGGGACAACTAGCTGTGGGTGTGCTAAAGGCTATTGTCCACGTCCGATATTGTGGCATGTGCTCGTGTTGCTGGGAACATTTTTTGTCACACTGGGTCCCTTGGTGTGTCTCTGGGCTGTGGTGCCTGCACTGGGCAGGAGCGTTCCCAGCCTGCTGTGAAGATGTCTGCAAGGGACGTGGTTTTTTTCCCCTTTTGACTCACCTCTATCTTCCTTGCTCCAAAACAGTTAGCAGCAGGTGTACAAAAGGCTATCTACCATGCCAGATATTGAGGTGTTCACACAGCCCGTTCCTGCCGTGCTTCACTGTGTGGTTCTTGCTGCTGTATCTGCAACCGCTTTTGGTTTTTTTTAAAAAAAGAACTAGTCCACCTCCAAACGCCAACCCATGGTTTCCCCACACCACAGCGCGGCCACCGGACATTTAGCTGGCTCACTCACTTGTTTCCGAACGCAGACTCCTGGTTTCACCAAGTACATGGTCCCTGTGGGTTTAGCATACCTTGTCCAGCTGGTGCATCACTGGAACTGGTGTTTGGGGTCACTTTCTGGCTTTTATCTAGTATTTTCATGTAGGTGTTTTTTTGCCCTGTCTCACCTAGCCGCCATCTTAGGTTCTCCCAAGAGGAGTCTTTAATTTTACTTGTATGTATGTATGTATGTGTGTATGTAGTATGTATGTATATTTGTGTGTGTATGTATGAATGTATTTATTTTAGCAAATAACCAAAAAGAATTTGGTATTAAGGTTGGGAGATAAGCAAAGCATTAAGCTGGTCAATACCAGTTTGGAATTTAAAAAGAAGAAGAAAAAGACTATTAAGGAATGTACTGGTTTTCTTAGGTAGCTTTGAAGGCATTTTCAAAAGAGGAATTCCACAAACATTCTGGGCAATGTTTACCTGGAAATTAGGTATATTACACGTATTATATACATATACTTATCTATTAGGTATATCGGTAGCTTCCAATGGAGATTCCTTTAAAAACCAATCCTAATTTGGATGTGTAAATTCTGATAATTAAAATTAGTCCCTCTTTCCTCACCTTCTGTCTTTTCCTCATTTTTACAAAGGATTTGGGGTGTGGCTTAATAGATTATTTCACTTAAAGCTGCTTTGAAAGGTAAAAATATATAAATGTTGAGGGTATTACTGTTATTTCAGGCATTGCCAAATTTATAACCAAAATTCTTAGTCATCACAAACTATTTCCTGTGGTATTCAGATTAAAACAGACTATAGATATGTTACTAAAAATTATGTAAATCAAAATTGAAAACATCGAACAAAGTGTTTTCCTATTGACTTTGAAATGTGATTTGGGAAGTTTTTTTGTTTTTTTTTTTTTGTTTTTAATCTTTATTTCTTTCATCTTGAAATTAGTAGGGATTTGTGCCAGTTTGGATGTATTATGTCCCCCAAAATGCCATGTTCTTTGATGCAGTCTTGTGTGGGCAGATGTATTAGTATTGATTTGGTCAGAACCTACTGATTGGGTGTTTCCATGAAGACGTGACCCAATCAGCTGTGGGTGAGACCTTTGATTGGATTGTTTCCATGGAGGTGTTACCCTACCCATTTAGTGTGGGTCTTAATTAAATCTCTGGAGTCCTGTAAAACAGTTCACAGACAGAAGGAACTCAGAGCAGCTGAGGGTGACATTTTGAGGAGCAGCTGAGACACATTTTGGAGAACACTGTTGAAAGCAGACTTTTGCTAGCCCAGAGTTTGCCCCAGGATATGCTAAGACAGGACCCCCCAGGCACTTAGACATATCCTGAGAGAAAGAACCAAGAACACACAGGAGCTGAGAGAGGGGCTGGAACACAACTTGGTATCAACAGATGCCAGCCACGTGCCTTCCCAGCTAACAGAGGTTTTCTGGATCCCATGGACCTTTCTCCAGTGAAGATACCCTCTTGTTGGTGACTCAGTTTGGACACTTTTATGGCTGTAGGACTGTAACTCTGTAACCAAATAAATCCTCTTCATAAAAGCCAATCCATTTCTGGAATTTTGCATAACGGCAGCATTAGCAAACTGGAATAGGATTCCTAATGCTCTCTTTAAGTTTCTCTAGTACCTGTATTGTTCATGAAATGTAAAGATCAAATCAAATGAAATTGTTGTTTTTGTTTTTTTGTCAGAAAGAGTTGAATATCGTCAATTTCATATGATTGAACCTAATATGTTAATAAGAAATATTTTGCTTAAAATATCTTGAAATTAATCCTTTTTTGATGTAAATGATAACCTGTGATGGTTAGGTTCATGTGTCAACTTGGCCAGGTGATAATACCCAGTTGTCTGGTCAAGCAAACACTGGCCTAACAATTGCTGTGAGGATGTTTGTGGCTGGTTAATAAACCAACAGGCTGGTTTATTAAATCATCAGTCAACTGACTGCAGCTGTGACTGATGACTCACCAAAGGGCGTGTCTTCCACAATGAGAGAATGCATTTGGCTGGATTTAATCCAATTAATCAGTTGAAGACTTATAAGCAAGACAGATAGAGGACCTTCACTTCTTTGGCTGCCCAGTGAAGCGTTTCCTGAGGAGTTCGTCGAAGTTGCTGGTTTGTTCCCTGAGGAGTTCATCGAACACTTTCGTCGAAGATCCCAGTTCATTTCCTGAGGAGTTCTTTGAAGTTGCCGGTTCGTTTCCTGAGGAGTTCATCGGACATCTTCCTTGGAGTTGACAGTTTGCTGACTGCTCTACCGAATTTGGACTCATGCATACCCACAGTTGCGTGAGTCACTTTTACAAATCTGATAGAGACACCTCTCATTGATTCTGTTTCCCTAGAGAACCCTAACTAATACATCACCTCTTAATGTATTGATTTTATAAGTTAAGTTTTATATATTGGGTTTTCTTACAGCAGGACCCACTTAATATTTATCATACTTCTCTGTTTTGCACACATGTGGTATGATATCTGCTATAAATTCGGGAATTTAAGGGCAACTAGAAATCTTTCAGCACATGTTTTTCGCAGCATTAACCATAATCCTCCCTGACAAGTTGGAGGTTACTGACTTTGAACCACAGCCAGTTTCTGAGAATCCAGTGTGTATTCTTTCCATGACCCTCAAAAAACTGGCCTCTTTCCTATTAATGACATTCTGTTTTGTTTGAGGTATGGTATGGTCCAGTTTCCTGGTTAATTTCCAGATCTTCTGCCATTCTTGTACAACTCATTTTCTTTGCGGTGGGTCTTACCAAGATACTGTGTACAGAAACGGGATGTCTGGAAATTATCATGTTTCAGCAACAAAATTGTTTGAACATCTGACTGTCATTTACAACCAAACATCTCTGGTCTCATCTATGGAAAATATCACACAGAGCACAGAAAATTGAAAAGAGCTGGTAGAAGATATCTGTAGAGCTTGCATTGTGTACTGTTCAAATGGGTTCCTCAGAGATCTCAGACTGAGGTTATTTTTATATCAATTTAATTTCCTGTGTGTGTTCCCTTCTGCAGAGAATTGGGGATTTCTGAAGGTGAACTTCAGAAATCAATTAATTCACCCTGCTCCCTTCTGGAAATTCAACATAATGTTGGGCATGGAGCCTGACTCCAAGGGGCAAAAGGAAGTTCTTCAAAATTTTGGGATAGGCAGGGGGCATTCCTCCTGGTACTCACCCTCGCTGATGTGTTGTGGTCTGAAGCCACCATTGTTCTGAAGTCCCTGAGGAAGTTCCTTTATGAGTAACTTCATAGGACTTGGGCCAGTTTATCAATCTTGGGAGTTATTAATCAAATGTCTCTGTTAATCCCTGGTACAGGAACTTGGAATACATCTTTTCTGTAGGGGTCTATTGGTCTGTTCTCTAAGACCACCTTTTCAGGGTTGTTTTTGTTGAGATAAGAATAACTTGCCAAGAAATCCTGTTAAGCCTGGAAATGACCTTTTGAGGCTGAATTGCTTTTGTCTTAGGGGTTATGACCAGTCTTTAGCTCAAAATGGCATTTCCATCCAGTTTATAGCCATTGAAATAATGAGAGCAAGAAGACTCCACAGCCTTTCTTGGAAAAACAGTTCTTGGTGGAGCAGCAATAGCCTATTTTGTAAAAAAAAAAAAAAAAAAAAAAAAAAAAATTATTCCCCTTTTTACCTTATTCCAAAATAAAAATAAAAGCAAAAAAGAACCCCTAACTCTTGCCATCCCCTCCATCCCACCCTATTCTTCATCTAATTTTTGTCCCCATTTTTCCATTCATCTAATTCGTTGGATAAAGGGAGTGTGAGCCACAAGTTTTCACAATCATGCAGTCGCACTACGTAATCCACAGTTACACAATCATCTTCAAGAATCAAGGTCACTGGGTTGAAGTTTGACAGCTTCAGTAATTTCCCTCTAGCCATTCTAACACACTAAAGACTAAAAGATGATACCTATATAATGCATAAGAATACCCTCCAGAGTGACCTCTGGACTCCATTTGAAATTTCTCAGCCACTGGAACCTTATTTTGTTTCATCTCTCTTTCCCCTTTTGATCAAGAAGATCCTCCATCCCACAATGCTGGGTCCAGGCTCATCTCCAGGAGTCATTTCCTATGTTGCCAGGGGGATTCACACCCCTGGGAGTCATGTCCCACGTAGTGGGGAGGGCAATGAGTTCACCTGCCCTGTGGGCTTAGTGAGACTGGAGGCCACATCTGAGCAACAAAGGCTCTCTGGGAGGGGTGGGGGGACTCTTAGGCACAATTATAAGTGGGCTTAGTCTTTCCCTTGCAGCAGCTAGTCCAGAGGGAAAGGCCCCCAGATCGAGGGCTCCACCGACTAAATTGGCAGTCCTCAGTGTTTGTGGGAAAATCAGTAATAGCCCAGGTGGGGAAGTCCAACACTTCCGCATTTCTCCCCAGTTCCGGGGGGGGAGGGGGGTTGCAAATATGCTTTTACTCTCTGCCCATATCATTCTGGGATGTGGTGGGATTTCACCCCAGCTTGTGCAAACTCACCAAATCCCACTTCTCATTCAAAGCTCCATGCACCTATGGTGTTCAAACAAACTGATCGTACAACTTAAATTATGTAGTGGGCTACAGAGAATATAGATCCTGCACCAGATAAAAATCTCCCCCCTTGGTCTCACACTTAAGTTGTAGTTTTAAAACCCAGTCAGTATGGTCCTTTACCCTTTGGCCTGATTTGCCTTAGTCCTAACCAGATCCTCTTTGTTCATATCTTTAATTAAAGCCTGAATTCTTTTTCAGCTCTTTCAACAGTTGCCTTATGGGGTAATACTGACATTCATAGCTGCCAAGGTCTAGCACTGAGACTCGTGTCACACAGATACCTGAAGTTCCAGAGACTGACCAGGTTATACACAAGGAGCTCAGCATCTCAGGATTTAGAGATAACCACTGCACCTCAGGATTAGATGTGACTGCTGTTAAGAGCTTACAGTCTAGGGACCATTCCAATAAGCATTTCCCTGATAAATTGTGCTGTAAGATTCAGTTCTCTGAGTTTACACATTATACTTAGTCCATATTAGTGGGGCATTATAATGTTTGTCCTCTCGTTTCTGGTGTGCATCACTCAAAATGTTGTACTCAAAACCCATTCACCTAGTTGGTGTGTCTCACAGCTTCATTTCTTCTTGTAGCCGCTCAATATTCTATTATATGCATACACTACAGTTCCCCATTCTGTTCATCAGTCACCTCTGTCTATTGCAAATAGTGAATACTGCTGCCATATATATACTGGTGCAAAAATGTCCATTCGTGTCCCTGCTCTCTGATTTTCCGAGTGTATACCCCATACTGAGGTTGCAGGACCTTGAAACCCCCACATACCTAGCTTCTTATGGGACCACCGTACTGTCCTCCAGATAGGTTACACCATTCTACTTCCCCACCAACAGTGCATACATACATCTCTCTCTCCAAGTTCTCTCCAGCACTTGTGTCCCTCTGTTTATTTTTTTCCCTGCAATTTTATAGGGATATGTTCAAATACCATACAGTCATCCACAGTGTACAATCAGTTGTTTACAGTACCATCATATGGTTGTGCATTTGTCACCACAATTAGCACTTACACATGTTCATTACTCAGAAAAGAAAAGAATTGAAACAAAAGAATAAAAAAAGGATACAAGTAAAAGTAAAAATAAAATGCAGCAATAAGGTCAGTCAACAATACCACTACCTGTAACAGCCTCTTTAATGTAAAAAATGTGAAATTCTTTGTTGAGCTAGATATAGCACATACTTCTAGTATATAAATTAAACTATTATTAATGTAATATGCAGGATGAAAACTTTGGGGATAATTAGTGAACAAGCCAGTCTCACCCATAAGAAACACAACCAAAAAAAATCAGGCTTCATTAGTTTCTTCACAACGTGAAACTCCCAGTTAATAATTATAGCTGTCTTAATTGAACCTCAGTTGGTAATTTTCTGCTGTCATCTGAGGGTGAAATAGATTTCAGTTTCATGCCTGTGATTTGTACTAATGTATAGAGTTCCTTTATAAAAGCATGTTTGCCTGTCTTTAAACCAGCACTGTCCAGTAGAAACGTGCCTTCCATGTGTTTAACTTAAAATTTTCTAGTAGCCCCATTAAAAACGTAAAAAGAAACAGGTTAATTTTAAATAATATATTTTATTTAATAAAATATATCCAAAATAGTATCACTTCATTATGTAATCAGTATAAAAATCCTAAATGAGATATTTTGTATTCTTTTTTTCTTTTTTGTATGACATCAGAAAGCTGGTGAGCACCTCACACTTACAGTATATCACAATTCGGATTAGCCGTATTTTAAATGCTCAGTAGACACATGGAGCTAATGGCTACTGCAATGGACAATATAGCTTTAAACTTTTACTGTATCTGTAGTTGAGGGATTTTTAGAGCTGAGAGGGAAATGGGGCAGTAGAGAAAAAGAGAAAAAGAGAAGAGCCCCTGTTGAAATCAGAGGATCCATGGCCAGGTTTCCCAGAGTACACATGCTTATGTTCACCATTTAAACTTTAAACTTAAAGCACTGATGTCCTTTATTTAACACCCCTTCAGGCAACTGTGATCAAAACTACCTTTATAAAGTCAATGTCTGTCCTAAGCAGAACTGAGAAGAACAGGTGGCTTTGGTCTGGTAGAATGAGAAAAGACTTTGGGGACAGGATGGTAGACCTGAGTTCAAACGCCAAACCTGCTGTGTTGAGTTGTGAGCTTAGGCAGGTCTGTACTCTTTGGACCTTATCCACTCTGATAATGGGGACAAAACGAATAGTCTTGCAGAGTTTTACTGGGGATTAGTTTAGATTCCTCCTGTGAATGTACCAAGCACTGTCCAGTAGAAACGTGCCTTCCATGTGTTTAACTTAAAATTTTCTAGTAGCCCCATTAAAAAGGTAAAAAGAAACAGGTTAATTTTAAATAATATATTTTATTTAATAAAATATATCCAAAATAGTATCACTTCATTATGTAATCAGTATAAAAATCCTAAATGAGATATTTTGTATTCTTTTTTTCAGTCAGTGTGTGGTGTATGCTAGTGCCATTTTCTTCCTTTTTCCCCCATCTTTTTTTTCAGTCAGTGTGTGGTGTATGCTAGTGCCATTTTCTTCCTTTTTCCCCCCATCTTTTTTTTCTTCAAGGCACTTTGCTCCATCTCCACTCCACTTTTTTAGGGTCTGAATTGATTTCTTACTCTGTGTTCCCGGAACTTAAGTTTCTGCTAAAGCCTCTGCTTATAGGCCCACTATAATTGCAATTGTGTTATTAACATTAAAAAATTGTTGTTGAAGCACCAGTAATAATGATAACAATTTAGCTACTGCCCATTTCAAATCTACGTGAAATGTTCCATTAAATCACTCCAAACTTGGTAAAAGATCAGCAGCGCTTTTATTTTTGAACTATGGGTGGCAGCATTGTCTAAGTCACTGATCTCTGAGCACTGGTGCTTCTGGGGCTGCCTTTTTGTTTGTGTGTTTTGTAATTATCTAGATTCATATCCTTTATCTGGGAGAGAACTTTTCATCAAAAGAGTTTAGGGCACTAGATTGCAATGTCAGCCCCCATAGTGCTAAAGAAAACCCAGGACATAGAGCTGCTGTACATTGGGACAGTTAGGGATACTGTTCTGGCTCAGAACAGGCTCAAGGTGCCTATTAAGAGGTGCCCCATGGGGGTGGGTCTTCGGTGGGGGCCTTGGAGGGTGGTGGCAGGATAGAAAGTCTTCCAGCAGGAGGTCCCCAAAGATCACAACATGAGGAATGGGAGGACAGAGAGGTTGACCCTAAGAGGCTGGATGGAAAGAGAAACAGCCTCTATTAACAGAGGCTGCTGTCAGATACCAAAGACTGATCCTCTTCTAGGTTAACTGAAATTGGAAAGTGGCCTTCTTACTCTCACCCCCTCTTAGTAGGGCCTGTCATGTTTGTGTTTGAAGTAGAAGGATGTGCTTAAAAAAGATGTTCCAGAGTTTTTATATTTTGTTACCTGGAATTTACTGTGCACCTGCCCCCTCCCTCTGCCCCCAACACCCAATACAATGACAGTTGAGATTCTGAATGATAATCTTGAGGCACCATATTACTCAAATAATTAAATTAAAGAAAAATTAATCATATTTGCAGACTTAAAGTTCTTTCAGGCTTTCCTTTAAATTTCCTGATTTTCAACAGGACTGATTTGGTATGGTCAAAAGATTAATCACAGAACATTTGGAGTATGCAGAAAAGCACCAAGGAGAAAATAAAAACCACCTATTAGCTTTAAAAGATTAAAAGATATTTATCTGAAAAATAAAATAACCATTGTTTATTGGTGCTGATGCATGGATGAAACTAGAAAAACTTATGAATTGTAAGTCATGCTACGTGAATTCTATGATTAATTATGCTGCAAAAAAAGAGCAGGTGATGTATAAGATTATCTTGGTTTGATTATTCAGTCATTCATTTACACATTAAAAATTTTAAGTAACTGGAATATGCCAAGTATTGTGCTAGATGTGTGGGGTGGGGTGAGGATGTTGAGCAATGAATAAGACTCAGTCCTTGCTCTTAAGCTTCTTACAATTTATTGGAGGAGAGAGACAGGCAAATCAATAACTCCAAATGATAAGTGCTACAATAGGGTTATACACTGAGTTACAGAAGCAGAGAGAAAGGCACCTAGCACACCACCTACAGCGAGGACAAGCTCCATGGGGAGGTGACTCAACCTGAATATTGAAGGCAAATAGGAATTATTCAGATGGGGTGGGAAGTTGGAAAAAGAACATTCCAAGCAGAGGAAAGTCACATGCAAAGACATTTATATTAGATTGTTTGATGCTTGTGAGGAATGGTGAGTACTTTGGTGTGAAGCTGGAGCAGAATAGGTACATAGATTGGGACATGGGGTGGGGGTGGGGGTATTGGGAAATGAGTTTGAAAGGGAAGCAGAAGCAAGGTAATGATGGGTCTTTTATGCCAGGTCTAGTAGTTTGAAATTTTATCTTACAGGATTTGGTGACAGATTTGGGGGTAAGAAGTGGGAGGAATATGGTACGATTCCTTGGCTTTTATTTCAGATGACCAAATGAATGTTGGGAATACAGAGGAAGGCCAGGGTTGTAGGAGGTGAGAAAGAAAATGAGTTCAGTTTGGAACTTCAAGGGAACCTGTGCAGGCAACAACTGAATATATGAATCTGGTTAAAGATTTTGGTTATTACTAACCATTTACTAAGTAAATAATTAGTAAATAACCCATTTGCTGAGGATTTACTATGTGCCAGATTCTGTGTTAATACTCATGTAAAATCCTCCTCTCAACTCTATAACCGCATTTTATAGATGAGGAAGATCAATGTACATGACTTGCCCAAAGTCACTTGGCCAGCAAGGAGTGGAGTGAGGATTTGAATCCAGGCTGATTCCAGAGCCTGCCTTCTACACCACTAAGTTCTACAGGGGCTATCTGCACGAAGGTGGTAGTTGAAGCAAAAGTATGGATGTGACTTTTAGGGACAGGATGTAGAATGAGGGGAGAAAAGGACTGAAGCTGAAATCCTGGAAAATAAAACCATCTGTGGGACAAGTAGCAGAAATAGCCCATGGAGACCAGAAACTGAAGAAGAGAACTTTGATGAGAATGGTCAACAATGGCAAATATCACAGAGAAGTAAAGTAAGACAAGAACTGAAAAGTACCTTAGGATTTGGACCTTTGTGTCTTCCTGGCACCAGCCATATGTTTCCAGTTGATGGCCAAACATAAGCATTTGGGTGTTCCACAGTCATCTTCACCTTTTAAGTTCCTCTTCTGTTAATAATGTTACTGTCTTCTCAGATGTCCAGAATCTGTACCTCAGGATTATCTTTGATGTGCTTGTCCCACCAATGACCAAATTCTGTTGACCCTAACTCGACAACATTTCTTTCATCTACCCCTTCCTCTGCATACCCTGTCTGGTACCCCAATTCTTTGCTTTTTACCTACACCATTGTATTTCTATCCTGATTTGTCTTTTTACCTTTGGTCACATACCCCTCTAATCTACCTTATTGAGTCTTTCTGATATTTCACCATGCCACTCCCCAGCTCAGAAACAGTCAGTGGCTCTTCATTTTTTACAATATGAATTCCAAATTCTTAATGAAGGTCATCTATGAAATTGCTTTAGCTCTTTTCCAAAAAAATTTTTTTGTTTTTGCATTATGCCCCTTGCAGGCTATTCTCCAGCCAGATTGAAAATATCTTGTTCCCTGTGTTTGTTTCCTCAGAGCCATTGCTTAGGCCAATCCTTCCACATGGATGCACTTTCCTTTCATCTTTCACGTCCAAATTCTACCCATCCTTCAAAGGTCATCTCAAATGTTATTTCCTCTGGGAAGCTTTTCTTGACCCCTTTCCACCAGAAGTAATTTCAGTCTCACACAAATGTGGCACTTTATCTGTACTTGTCTTAATGCAATTAATGCTTTCTACCTTATATGATGGCTTTTTGTATACGTGTCTTGACTTAGTTTCTTGAAGGCAAGGTCTATTTCTTAACTATTTTTATGTTTCTCAGTTTGTCACATGGGTGTTTATATATAGATGTTTTATTGAATGTTTATGTATTGAATGAATGGATGGAAAACTGACATACTGTCAGGCTTTGTGCAATCTCTGGATATTTCCTTCCTATCATCTCTTTAGACTGAGCCTCCCTGGTGCCCTGACTACTCAGCTAGATGATGCAAACTCATAGCTAATGTTTGAGAAAAGTGAATTTTGAATAGTGTCAATGTCTGCAATGGGAGGGCTTAGGTAGACATTTGATTCTTCAGGCATGTGCTAATTGGGGAAAAATCCACAGTTCTCTGGAGCATCTCAATATACAGTTTTTAGTCTTGAGATATTTAATGTGGTCACCCTCTGCAGAGCAATATTTAGAAGTGAATAGTGTGCCTTCAATGGTGGGTAGATATCCAGGTTAAAGGGAAAATTGCTTCTCTTGGGAATGGCACTCTGGTTCCCTTAGAAATAACTTTATGTTTGGTGACTGTATAACATTTCCAGGTTTTCCATTGACCCATAGATAGAAACTGATTAGGGAATAAGAAGCCATAGCCAGAGTGCTGGACCCAGTTTGGTGGTGCCTGTCTGTCCAGCTTGTGAAATTCAAACTGCCATGCAGAATTTCCATGATTGAGTCTTCTGTTCCTGCCCAGGTCTTCTTTGGCCTTCTCTTGGCATTTGAGGGTATTTTCCTCTCCAACTGCTTGTGGATGAGCTGCTTGTTAAGCATAATTCAGAGGAACTCAAGGGAGGAATCAATGGAAAATGCCTTATGGTGTTACATTTATTTGGATTTCAATTTCAAGTTTAAACCTTATAATTTGAATACATGTGTAGTTGGAGCTCTTAGTTTTTTATTAGTTTGGGCATAGCTAAATTGCTCCTTTGGAATGAAATCCAGATTTTGTTACTTTTTGCTGTTGATGATGGTGGTGTGGCTAATCTAAGAAAACTCTCGCATAAAGAAGAGGTTATCCAGGATTTGTGCTATCTCCAGACCAGCTACCTATTTGAGCTTGAGTGTCCTAGCATATCTTCATTAGAGATGACCAAGGCAAATTAGTTTTGTAGCTGATTACCTGGCTGGTATGGGATATGGGGAAGAAAGCAATTCAATAGTCCTCTTTTATGCCTTCCCAGCTGCCTCTCCTCATCCTTTTTTATGCATTTTTATTCCCCTTTCCAGTGATGAGCTAGCCAATAGGCAATCATGGACCAAAGTAAATACCACATCTTCATTAAAAGGCAAGGTATTCTATCTACTGTTGATGAGCAGGCAGAATGGTGTAGCTTTTCTGGGGGTCAGTGCGGTGGTTACACAAAAAGCTAAGTATGTGGGGGCCATGGGGTCCTGCAACCTCGTTATGGGGTATGTAATTGGAAGATCTGAGAGCAGAGACATGAATGGACATTTGCACACTGGTATTCATGGAGGCAATGTTCATGATTTGCAGTAGGTGGAGGTGGCCTAAGGGTACATAGACTGAAGAACAAAATGGTGAACTGTGGTGTGCACGTACAATAGAACATTGAGCAACTATGAGAAGGAGTGAAGCTGTGCAACACGCAATGAGGTTAGTGGATCCTGTGCACAGCATTTTGAGTGAAGTACGCCAGAAATAAGGGTGGACGCTGTAATGCCTCACCAATATGGACTAACTACAATGTGTAAACTCAGAATTGAATCTTAGAACACAGTCTAAGAGGGGAGTGATTATTCTAATGGTCGCTAGATTGTAAGCTCTTACAGCAGTCAAATCTATTCCTGAATTGTAATGGCTATCTCCAAACTCTGAGATGCTGATCCCTTAATGTATAACCTGATTGGTCTCTGGAACAATGAGTATCTCTGTGACACCTGAAACTCAGAGCTAGAGCTTGGCAGATATGAATGTCAGTATTAACTCATACAGCAACTGTTAAAAAAAAAAATAATCTGAAAAAGAGCCCAGACTTCAATTAGTGATGTGAATGAGCAGATCTGGTTAAGACTAGGGCTACCCAGGCCAAAGGGTAAAGGTAAAAACTGACTGTGTTTTGAAACTTCAACTTCCATGTGAGACCAAGGGAAGAGCTACCTATTTGGCACAGGATCTATATTTTCTAAACAGTATAACTCTACAGTTGGTTTGTTCAGACACCACAATTGCATGGAACTTTGAATAGGAAGTGAGATATGGTAGGTTAGTATAGATTAGAGTGAAACAGTGACACATCCCAAAGTAATTTGGGCAGAGAATAAAATATATTTACAGGGCCCCCCTGAGGAGCTGGGGGAAAGCATGAAAGTATTGGACTTCCTCACCTGGACTGATGCTGATGTTGTCACAAACATTAGGACTGGTGGTTTGATGTGTTGAGCCCTCTATCATGGGACTTGCCCTTTTGAAGCTCATTACTGCAGAGGAGAGGCTGCATATAATTGTGCCTAAGAGTCTCCCCCTGAGTACCTCTTTGTTGCTCAGATGTGTCCCTCTCTCTCTCTCTCTAACTAAGCCACCTTGGCAGGTGAACTCACTGCTCTCCCCACTACGTGGGACCTGACTCCCAGGGGTGTAAATCTCCCTGGCAACATGGAATGTGACTCCCGGGCATGAATCTGGACCTGGCATTGTGGGATTGAGAATATCTTGACCAAAAGGGAAATGCAAAATGAAACAAAATAGTTTCAGTGGCTGAGAGATTTCAAATGGAGTCGAGAGGTCACTCTGGTGGACATTCTTATGCACTATATGGATAACACCTCTTGGGTTTTAATGTGTTGAAGTAGCTAGAAGTGAATACCTGAAGGTGTCAAACTCCAACCCAGCAGTCTGGACTCCTGAAGACGACTGTATAACAATGTAGATTACAAGGGGTGACAGTGTGATTGTGAGAATCTTGTGGATCACACTCCCTATATTTAGTGTATGGATGGACGAGTAGAAAAATGGGGACAGAAACTAGATGAAAGGTAGGGTGGGATGGAGGGGGGTATGATTTGGGTGTTCTTTTTTACTTTTATTTTTTATTCTTATTCTGATTCTTTCTGATGTAAGGAAAATGTTCGGAAATAGATTGTGGTGATGAATGCATAACTGTATGATGGTGCTGTGAACAGTTGATTGTACACCATGGATGATTGCATGGTATGTGAATATATTTCAATAAAACTGAATTTAATTTAAAAAAAAAAAAAGGCAAGGTACTTCGAATCCTGTAAGAGGGAGGATAGGAAAAATCCATCACCTGCTGTCTTTCTTTAACAGGTGATGCGGAAGCCACTTGTTTTTTCCTCCACCTGGCCCAGAAGTACCCATATCCAAAATGTGAAACTCAAAGATAAAGAAGATCCTAGCTATATGTGCCAATTGTCTGTTAATTTGCACATCACTTTTGTACTTTCATCTTCTTTCTCTTTATGCCTGCTTTTCACCCAATCTCTGACATTCATACTTATACCTTCACACAAGGAATCTAAAGGGAATACTTTTGATTCATTTTAACTGGAAATCAGTGCATCCCTATGTGCTCACAAGTTTTTCATTTTGTATTTTAGAAGGAATAGATTTGGTATTTTAGTATAAGTACTTCAATGATTTTTCCTTAATTCTTCTTTGTTCCTTTGGTCTTGTGCTCCACATCCTTTTCCCTCCCTGTCCTCTTTTAACCTGTGTCTGATGCCTTTACTGGCTGTTCATTAGGAATTTGCGGGGGAGGATCTTGATTTCTAGAAGAGCAAATCTGATAGGAGTCTCTTAAAAAGAAGGCTCGTGTCAGAAGTACCGTTTGTACTATTGTTAACGGAGGCTTGGAAATTTTATATGGGGCCTGGGGCTGAGAATTAAGAATTCAGATTTAAAATTGATGTTCTAAAGATTCTGGATTCCACTTTCTGGAATAGAATCAGGTAACCCATCACACAAAAAAGGTAATCAACCTTCAAGTTTCTAGTTAAGACTTCTGTAGTGATTGAGAATGATGTATAAATAAAATCCAAACCAATGTAAAGAATTAAGCCGGCATGATTATGAATCATTTTCATAAGGCACTTTATACTTGTTAAGATCTAAACAAGTTATAGTTTACTTGTTACTCTTATGACAAAACATGTTTGATCATTTAATCATTGCCATATCCTTATGAGGAAGGCTTTGTTTTTACCTCATTTTGTAGATAAAAGAACTGAGGCCAGAGTTTAGGTTAATTGCCCCAAAGTTACACAGAAATAATTGAGAAATAATTGAGACAATCCGGGTATTCTGACTTCAGATCTCAGACTCTTTACCTATATTTAGCAAGTCTATATTTTGGTAAGCAAATGTGACAAATAAAAAAAAAAAATAACATGCACATTCAGAATCTTTCCTTTTTCTCTGACTTCTAAGAGGAAGTAGCCTTCTTGGATGGTCAACTGCTTTTGTTCTGTGAGATCAGATAATGAGAAAGGAGAAGAGAATGATTGAGCTATGCTGGTAAGGAGAAGTACTGGAAGAGAAGACTATTTCAGAAAAGGACATAGGAAGAGGGATGATAGCAAAGCAGGCTGAGATTTGAGAGAGAGTTTTTGGGTGTTTTGGGGAATATGGGACATGAAATTGGCAACAGTGTCTTCTGTGCTCTATGACAGAGTAAGAAAGAGATAGACGGTCCTGAGAAATTATATTTTTATTATAAATAGAATGCTTGCTTGGTACCCTTTTTGAGAAATTGCAGCAAAGATTTCAACCGCTTTTCAGATATCTTTGAGGGCCAGCTTGTTCTTTACTTGGAGTCAGCACTCTCTGCAGCTGGTTATATGAGCTGAAAAGCTAAGATGTTAATCCAGGTTTTCACTCTTTCATGTACAGTTAGATAAGCAAGAGAGGGCAATAATGGGTTGAGTCTAAGCTCAGCAGTGCCAAAGATGACTCTGGGAAATGGGCAAAGGGAAATCTCTCTATTTCCTGAGCTCTGTTAATGGAGGCTACTAACAGGCCTGAGCCAAAGATCCTCAGATTTGCATTCTAGGGTCTTCACTTTTTTTTTTAAGTCCTTCTTTTCTCCTTAAATACTCCTTGGTGCTAATCTGATCCTTCTATAATTGCACAATGACCATGAATATCCTTTCATTCACAGGCAAGGAAATAGTGTGACTCCATAGGGAGAATTTTTGCAATTTTCTCCCATCTCATAGCTTGTGGTAACATGGTCTTGTGACTTGAGTCCGCTGGTGTAACAGTCTGGGTGTAATAATCTGAGCAGCAGTGCCAACCATGGGTCATGAGCTGGCTAGGGAAATGTACTGCTGGAGCTGAACTGCTGACCTTGTCCCAGGGGAGAAGCCACTGAGTCTCAGCTGACCTAGGACTGGGAATAGGAAAATCTGGGGCTAAAGGTAGATTAAAGCCTATGACATGTCTGAAAGTCTGGTGACTTTCAGGTCTGATTTTTCTCAGAACTGGCATCTAATCTGCAAGCTTCAAGCTCAAGGGTAGTGTTTTAGTTTGCAAGGTTGTCAAATGCAATATACCAGAAATGGGTAGGCTTTTATAATGGGGATTTATTAGCTTACAGGCTTACAGTTCTGAGGCTGTGAAAATGTCCAAATCTGAGGCATCATTAGACAATGCTCTTTCCCCAAAGACCTGCTGGCGGCAATCCTGGACTCCTCAGTAACATGTCAAGACATGGCAGTGTCTGCTCTTCTCTCCCTTCTCTTTGAGTTTGCTTTCAGCTTCTTGGTTCCATGGCTTTCTCTCTCTGTATTTGAATTTCATTCTCTTATAAAGAACTCCATTCCTTTGATCTTCTTTCCACAACATAAAGTAACTAACCTGCAAAATGATGTATATTGTTCATTCCAAAATACTGGTCAGTGCTTGATTAATACTGTAATTTGAGGGTATCTCTTCATAGCCCCCCCTGGTTGCCTACTTACTTGCAGTTTCATTTCCCCTAAGATGATTACTATGAAGGAAACTGCCCTCATTTGGAAAAATGAATTTTGGTTTGTGAGTTTTGTTTTTCTTTAGTCACATACTTTATGGTCTCACTTTTTTTTTTTAATCTGCCTTTTTTTATTTGTAAGATATCTTTAAAAAGTCAACTCAAACTAAAGTAAAATTGCAGTTGCATGGTTCATGTAACTAAAAAGACCATGGATATACGTGGCTTTAGTAAAGCCTTGATTGTGTTTTGAGTGCCCATCTTTCTCCATCTCTCAGCTCTGGTTGGTTCCAATTTTATCCATGATGGCAAAATGGCTGCCAGTTTAGACCTGCAGAGATATACAAACTGAAGTGGCTTAAATAATTTGGAGTTAGTCTGAGAAGTCTTATGTCCTCTCAGCGCTTTGCTTTCCCTAACTGCAAAATGGGGATAATACCCATTGCTACAGAGTATTTGTGAATATTTATGGCCCTCATGATAGGCCCAGTACCGTAGTGTCTAAGAGCATGGGCTTTGAAGTCACATCTGGCTCCATCACTTATTAAAGTAACTTGTATAAAATGAGGGTCCTTAGAGTACCTGTAGCATCTCACTGTTTGTGATTTAAAATTATATTGGGCATGTCAAGGGTCCATTGAATGATGAGTGGGAGGGCAAACTGTGGTGTATACATACAATGCAATATTGTGCGGCTGCAGGAAGGAATGAGGTTGTGATGCTGCAATAACGTGAATGAACCTTGCAGACATCACGAGCAAAATAAGCCAGAACCGAAAGGACAAATATTGTATGGACTCACTAATATGAACTAACTATAATGAACAAACTCTGAGAGTTAATTTTGAGAGCATAAGTTATCAGGGAATAGAAAGTGGGCAGAGATTGGGCAATTGATGCTTAAGGAGTACAGAATGTTTAATAAGATTGTAAATATTCGGAAATGGATAGGGCAATACTGTGTGATGGTAACACAATATTGTAAATGTAATTAACAAAGCTGAGTGTGAGTATGGCTGAAAGAGGAAGATTAGGGTCGCGTATGACACCAGCAGGAAAGTTAGAGAATACAAACTGTGACTGTATAACTTAGTGAAACCTAGAGTGGATGGTGATAATGGTTAATTGTACAAATATAAGAAAGTTTTTACATGAACTAGAACAAATGTATTTCACTATTACAGTGTTAATAATGGGCTGGTATATGGGAAAAAATATGGTTAATGCAAACTAAGGTCTATAGTTAACAGTAACTGTGCCAGTTTGGATGTATTATGTCCCCCAAATTGCTATGATCTTTAATGCAATCTTGTGGGGGAAGACGTATTAGTGTTGATTAGGTTGGGGAATCCTTTGATTGGGTGGTTTCCATGGAGATATGACCCACCCAATTGTGGGTAATATCTTTGATTAGATTATTTCCATGGAGGTGTGGCCCCACGCACCAGCGTGGATCTTGATTTAATCACTGGAGTCCTATATAAGAGCTCAGACAGAAGAACCTCGCTGCTGCAGCTTAGAGAGACATTTTGAAGACCACTGTTGAAAGCTGATGCTGATGCTTAGACATGCTTGGAGTTGGGGACCTCTGACTTAGGCTGCAGCCAAGAGAGACGTTTTGAAGATGGCTGTTGAAAGTAGACTTTTGCTACTCCAGAGTTTGCCTGGGAGAACTAAGAGAATACCCCTAGACACCTAGAGAGAAATGTCTTGAGAGAAAGACATTTTGAAACACAACCTGGGAGCAGAGGAAGAAGACGTCAGCTACATGCCTTCCCAGACAGCAGAGGTGTTCCTGATGCCACTGGCCATTCTTCGGTGAAGATACCCTGTTGTTGACACCTTAGCTTGGACATTTTTATGTCCTTAAGACTGTAACTTTGTAATCAAATAAACCCCCTTTATAAAATCCAATCTGTTTCTGGTATTTTGCATAACGGTCGCATTAGTAAACTGGAAGAGTAATGTAAAATTCTTTCAATAATTGTAACAAAGGCACTATACCAAAGACAAATGTCAATAAGAGGGGGATATAAGTGTGTGTGTGTGTGGCGGGAGGGGTACGTTTTTTTTTTCTTTCTTTTCAAAAGAAATGGGAATGCTCTCATTTAGATTGTGGTGGTGAATGTGATTATACCAGGAGCCATTGATTGTTCATTTAGGATGGATTGTATGGTGTGTGAATAAAACAGTTTAAAAAATTAAGAAAAAATGATATTGAGCATGTGAAACCTTTAATCAATCCTTGGCACATAGAAAATGCCATTCAAGAATTTTTAACTATCATTGGAGTAGAACTTTGAGAATTGACCATTCATGATTTGAATGAAAAAGTAAACTTAGGCATGGGATATGGCAGGGAGAGGGCATGGACAGTGAATCATAAATGGGTCAGTTTGGGATTGGGGCAGCTGAGGTATAGAAATGTGGCCCTTGCTCCTTGTTTCAGAACTATGATCAAAAGACAGACATCAAGAGATGGTCCAGGGAGGAGCCCATCGGTAAACCAGGAGGTTGGCATCTTGGAAGGAGAGACACTGTTGTGCTTCTGAAAAAAAAATTTTTTTTAATTACAGCATCTAGTATAGTGCTTTATGCTTGATCGGTGTTTGTTGCAATGACTTGAATTGCCTTCAAGCCAGAGAAGTCTTCTTATTACCCTCAGTGGTGGCAAATCTTCCTTTTATGAAGATGGACACTCTAATTCAGAGCCAAATCTGGTGAATTAAAATGAATAATTCTGATTTCAATGAAATAAAACTAATGTGCTTTTTTTCCTTTGACTTAAATTGGTTTTTGAAAGCAGCACTGAACCAGTTATGAGTAAATTATAACGCTTAAATTATTAAAGTCAGTTTAATAATTTCACACTTTACATATGGTCTATATTAACTCAACAAATTTATGGAGTACTTGCTATACACTAGGAATTATATTAAGTGCCAGAATTACAAAGTTTAATAAGTGTTTCTCCTGGGTGAAACCACCATCTGGTGGGGAGGGACACCAGAAGATCTGTGATCATAATGCTGTGAGATCAGACTTGAGGATTTTGCTCAGGTTCTGTGAGCAGTTTTTGGCAGTAGGGTACAGGATGAGGTGGGGAAGCAGTGTGCTGCCAAGGAAGGTTTTTCAGTAGTGGTGATTCTTGAGTAGGATATTGATGGATGAGTATGAATTTACAAGAATTAGGTGGTGTGTGTGTGTGTGTGTGTGTGTGTGTGTGTGTGTGTGTATGAAGGTTTATTTCAGATAGAAATGTGTTTAGATAGAAATGTGTTTAGAAAGGCCCAGAGGCCATGGATGTCATCAGAATGTTTTGAAGAACGACAATGAGCAAGATCCAACAGATGAACAGCATAAGGGCAATTTCTCCCCATTCGTTGAGGTCAGAAGAGGCAATCTGTTTCTTTCTGATGTCTGACCATGGTTAGCATTTGAAAAATTCCTCTAAGATTTCTGGTCCTAAAAGCCAGAAAATGAAGGCAGCTGAGAGAAGGATGTGGTTTCTGCCTGATAATGTCTCCCAACAATCCTGTGAGGATTTTACAGATGAGAGACCTGAGGTTCAGAGGGTTCTAGTAATTAGCCTCAAGTCTCATCGCTAGGAAGAAGCTGCATTGGGATTTGAATCAGGGCTTGCCTCATTAGAAAGCCCACGCTTTACTAGAAATATAATTTCATCTTTATCTGGTGGCTCAAGACTTTGCCTCACCTCAGGATCACCATTCTGAACACCAGGTTGTCTCATACAGTTGGGTAGCCATAGGTGAGCAGCAGGTGAAGGGGGCTGAGCCTGTGGATTGACTGTAGGCAGTGTGAGACCAGCAGTTTTCAGACTTCAGAATGCATAAAGTGGGCCTTCACCAGGCCCACTCCTGAGAGTCTTTCTTGTTAGTTAGGACCTTGGGTGATTCCCATGCAGGTGGTATGTGGTTAACCTTTTGATTAACACCACCCGAACTGAATAATTTCTTATATGAATTTGGTCTCTTCCTTCCTCCCTCCTTCCCTTTCTTCTTTCCTCTCTTCCTCCTTCCCTCCCCTCTTTTTTTCCCTTCCTTCCCTTTCTCCCTCCCTCCCTCTTTCCAGATCTCTTCCCCCTCCCTCTCTCCTCTCTTTTTCTTTCTTGTTGGTTTGCTTATTCTCAGATTATAGTGTTGGGAAAAGCCCCAATAATTGAGGCCTGTGTCGGTTGGGTTCCAATGATTTGAGGAAACTTCTCACAAGTACCATTTATTATCTCTTTCTTCTGTGTATGTCTTATCTCTTCAACAAGATTGTTCATTTTTTGCAGGCAGGACTCATGGCCATATTTCCAGTAATAAAGCATACATTGGGTACCTAATACTTTTGGAGTACTTTTCAACTAGGCATTTTGAAAATGTAATTCAGCCAAGGCTGGTAATACTCAGCTATCTGCCTTAACTTTTCTTCCCCTAAGCCTGAACTTGTGTTGTTTCTGTGAACTCTCTGTGAACTTTGTCCACAAGTCTCTGCCTCTCTAGCTTTTCTGCCCTTCATACCATCCTGGAAGGTCCTTGATGGGTAGAACGTAGGACTTATGTTTAGCGTTTCCTTTCCATTGCCAGCTCTCAGCATTTCTCACTCTTCTGAAATCTCACCCACTGGGAATCTCCAGACCTGTGCTTCCCTAGTCATGCTTACCTATTAAGACGCTTTTCTCATCTTGTGTTTCTAAAAGCAGGAATCCTTTTTTAGTTTGCTTTTGATTTGGCCCTCTTTTTTGCAGTTGGTTTAGTATCTGTGGTATCCCTCTTTCTGGTTATGGCATGTCAAAGTTTTGTGAATGATCCAACCTTGTCCCAGTTAACCAGTTTTCTGTTCTGGGCCCTGGTGACAAGAGCTCCACCTTCTCAGCATGCTGGATTTCTTGCACAATGTCATGCTAATGGGGATTCCTTTCTGTTTCTCTGCCTTTGCCTGGTTACCCAGATTCTGGAGTCAGGTTGCATGGGTTCAAATCCCAGCTCTGACATTTGCTGACTGTGAGCTTTGGCAAATTATTTAACTTCTCTCAATCCAATTTCCTCATCTGTAAATGAGGACCCTAAGGTGGTTGTCTTCGTTTTCCAGGGCTGCTATAACAAAATACCACAAACTGGTTGGCTTAAATAACAGTACTTTGTAGTCCATGCCTTCTCTGAAGTCTGTAAGATTCTGGGGTGGCTTGCTGGCAATCAGTCTCTGCCTCTGTCATGACCAACTGTCTCCTTTTGTCTCCTGTGACTTGTACTTCGGTGTCCAAATTTCCACTCATACAGGATTAAGGCCCACACTTATTCAATCTGGCCTTATCTAAATAGGATCTTCAAAGATCCTGTTCATAAATGAGTCCACACCCATGGGAATTGGGGTTTGGGACTTGAACATGTCTGTTTTTAAACGTAATTTTATTGAGATATATTCACACACCATACAGCCCATCCAAAGTATACAATCAGTGGTTCACAGTATTATCACATATTTATGTATTCATCACCATGATCATTTTTAGAACATTTGCTTTACTCCAGAAAAAGAAATAAAAAGATAAAAGAAGACCCCAAATATCCCATACCCCATACCCCTCCCTCTTATTGATCACTAATATTGTGCTCTACCCAATTTTAAGACTTACAATAGAGGTAGGTTAATTAAGACTAAGACGATGTAGTATTGTCAGAGATAGTTATAGATCAGTGGAATAGAACAAAGCATCCAGAAATAGATACATGCAAACACGGGAAACTGACTTTAAAAAAAATTTTTTTTTTGGCTATGTAGTTATACAATTGTTATCAAAGATCAAGGCTACTGGATTACAGTTCAACAACTTCAGGTATTTCCTTCTGGCTATTCTAAAGCACTAGACACTAAAAAGAAATATATATATAATGAGTCAGTATTGGCAGTCATTTGTTAAATCCAAATTTCTCAGTTACAACTTTTCCTTCTCATTTGATCTTTCTCTCAATCTCCAGGGATATCTGGGCAATGACCGTTTTAACTTCTTCATGCTGGAAAGGGGTGTTGACCTTATGGGGTAGAAAGGAATGAAAGTGGTTAATGTTCTTGGAGAGTCTGGTACCTTTGGGTTTCAGGGCTTATCTGGCACAAGATCAATCTGGCGGCCTTAACTTCCTGCAAAAATAATCTTACTAAGCAAAACCTTTATAGAGACTTAGATAGAGCCCAGTGCACTTTTTTAGGAATACTGTTCATTGGGGCTTAGCATACTGTGGTAGTTTGCAATATCTGGCTAGAGCTTGTGTAAGAGTAACCTCCAGAATGACCTCTCAACTCTATTTGAAATTGAACATATCTTTTTGAGAGACATGACTCAATCTACCACAATGGTTGTAAGGTTTAAATAAAATGATGCTTGGAATGAGAGAGTGTCTGGTTTATGGTAAATGCTCGGTAAACAACTGCTATTGAAATTATCATTATTGGGATAATTGTTTTTATTATTCTTCCACTTCTCCTATGCAAATTGTGTGAGTCCTGCAAGGCCCAGCTAGAGCTCTGTCTCCTCCACGAAGCTTTTTCTGTCCATTCAAGTCAGTAGGGAACTCTGTCTTAAAGTCCCATTATCACTGATGTCTGAAATTAATGCTTGATTATTGCTTTAATGTTTAATATAGTGTTATTATTGTACTAGGTACTAATTGGTTTTATTCTTGGTCCCTGATGTAGAGAAATGTCCTTGAATACTGATAATAAAGACTATCTTTTTCTTTTAGCCTCTCCACTACTAGTTACTTTAGAATTAGCTTTTCTTTTAGATGCCATGATAAAGTTGGTATAGTTCAGTGCTCTAATGCTCAGTGTAAACTGATTTGGAGAGTCAGTGCACAAAGGATTATTAGACTTGTACAAAGAGAGAGAATTGGTTGGCAGATCACACCATCCATGCCAAACTGAGATCTTTCTACAGAGGATCTTTCTACAGAGGATGTCCTTTGTTAGCTGCAGCCTGGGATGATGCTGTTTCTCCTGGGTAGAAGTACCGAGATAAGTTGGCAACATCTACATGGCCAATGACAACATCCTGTTGTCCAACATGAAGCTGACTTCATCCTGTTGCTGTTTTTACCAGGTGGGGAGAAGGTGCTTGTTCAGGGAGTAGTGAATTTTAAGGCAGCGAGTGTGTCATAGGTGGAAGACCTCCTTTGACACCCATCTCCTTCTAAAACTGGTGATTCTCAATCCTGGATGCAGAGTAGAATTGCCAGGGGAGCTTTAAAAACTACTGATGCCCAGCTGAGGCTTTAGGCCATTTAAATGAGAATCTTTGTGGAAGGTGCCCTACTATAGTATTTTAAAAAAACTTACCAGGTGGTTTTATTATGCAGCAGAGGTTGAGAATGTTCTGCTGTTCTAAAACCAGGTTCCCCAGCATTCAGAAACCCCTCCAGCTGGTAAGTGGGCTGTAGTTTGAATAGCCTGCATTCAACCTGTTTTTCTGGGGGTGTTGGCTGCTATTAGCTTACAGGAACTGGCTTTTAAAAGAGGCTGGACATTGTAAGGACCCAAACTATGCCATGAAAGAGACAGTTTACTATCCGATACCGCCTTGCAGACTTGGTCAAGCCAGGCTGCTCACTGATACTCAGTATGCCTAGGAATAGAATTTTCCTTGGCCAAGGTCACTGGTGCCATAAGTGGAGAACTGACAGGGTTCCTAAGGACCTAAAGTATTTATAACTCTTACAGTATTTCTGCAAGGTGAGCTTTGCTGCCAGAGGCCTGAATCGGGGCGGCCAAGAACTACTAAGGCAGAGGAGTCCTGCATACTTCTTCAGGCTGCTCAGTGAGACAGCTCTTAGCACTGAAAGAGAGGGGCTCAGGTAGCCTTCCCAGAGAATGCAAAGGAGCAAGGCTGGAGAATATGCTCACCCAGGTTACCTCTTTCACCGTATCTGTGATATTTTGCAGAGGAATCAATTAAGATATTTAAAAAAAAACAGATTTATTGAGGTATAAGTTACATGACATAAAATTTATCTGTTTTAACTGTGCAATGCAATGATTTTTAGTAAATTTGCAGTTTTACTAAATCCAGTTTTAGAACATTTCTATCACCCCAAAAAGGTCCCTCACGTCTATTTGCAGTCCGTCCCACTCCAACCACTAATCTGCTTTTTGTCTCTATAATTTTGCCTTTTCTGGACATTTCATAAAACTGGAATCATACAATATGTAGTCTTGTGTCTGGCTTCTTTCATTTGGCATAATATTTTTAAGATTTAACCATGTTGTAGCAAGTATCAGTGTTTCATGCCTTTATATTGCTGGACGGTATTCCATTGTGTGGCTATGCCACATTTTATTTATCTATTCATCAGTTGATGGATATTTCCATTGTTTCCACTTTGGGGCTATTTTGAATAAAGCTGTTGTGAACATTTATGTTCAACTTTTTGTGGATGTATGTTTTCGTTTCTCCTGGTTAGATACCTAGGAGTGGACTTGTTGAACTGCATGGTAAATTTATCTTTAACTTTTTAACAAACTGCCATATTTTACATTCCCACCATCAATGCATGAGGGTTCCAGTTTCTCCTCATCCTCTCCAACACTTGTTATTGTGTATGTTTTATTCTAGTGGGTGTGAAGTGGTATCTCATTGTAGTATTAATTGCATTTCCTTAATGATTAATGATGTTAAGCATCTTTTCATGTGCTTATTAGCCATTTATCCATCTTTTTTGATGGAATGTCTCTTCAAATCTTTTGCCCATTTTTAAATTGGTTTGTCTTGTTATTGAGTTGTAAGAGTTCTGTATATATTCTGGATAGATGTCCCTTATCAGATATAATTTGCAAATATTTTCTCCCATGTGGTTTTTCTTTTCACTTTCTGAATGGTGTCTTTTAAAGCTCAAAAGTTTTAAATTTTGATGAAGTCTACTTTATCAAGCTTTTTCTTTTATGACTTGTGCTTTTGGTCACATACCTAAGAAATTTTGGCTTACCCAAGATCATGAAGATTTTCTCCTAGGTTTTTTTCTAAAACTTTAATAGTTTCAGCTCATACATTTATGTTTATGATTAATTTTGAGTTAATTTTTGTGTATGGGGTGAGTATGGATCTAAATCTATCTTTCTATATGTGTATATCCAATTGTCCCTGTACTATATTTTGAAAAAACTATCCTTTCCCCTCGGAATTGCATTGGAGCCTTTGTTGAAAGTCAATTAACCATAAATATAAGGGGTTATTTCTGGACTTTCATTTTTCTGCTTTGTTCTGTATGTCTGTCCTTCTGGTTACTGTGCCACTGTGCTGATTACTGTGGCTTTGTGGTAAGTTTTGCAATTAGGAAGTGTAAAACTCCAACTTTGTTCTTCTTTTTCCGAATTGTTTTGGCTCTTCTACATCCTTTGTATTTCCATGTAAATATTAGCATCAGCTTGTCAATTTCTGCAAAAAGTCTGCTGGGGTTTTTTGTGTAGTTGAATTTAGACATAATTTTGGTGGACAGTTGCTACCTCAACAATATTGAGCATTTCAGTATATGAATATCAAATGACTCTACATTTATTTAGGTCTTCTTTGATTTCTCTCAGCAATATTTTATAGTTTTGGGTGTACAAATCTTACAAGTAATCCTTTTCTGAGAATTTGTATGGTCCTGCAAGGGAGATTTGTTTTTTTCCAAGAGGTCTCTTTGAAAGTGATGGAGAGAGAGACCCATCTTAGCAACCCAGACCAGAAGACTGTGGTGAGGGCAACAGGCATTGACTCCCGTGGAGTCAGGAGGACCAACTATGATCTGTGGCAAGCCACTTAATCTCTCAGTTTGCTGATTTCTAAAATTAGTACAATAGAATTTACCATGTTTCAAGGTTGCAAGGATTAGAGGTTAACATGTGAAAAGCACCTAGAAAAATGTTGACATTTGCTAAGTGCTCTCTATGTGTTACTTGCTACTGTGGTGGTGATGATTATACAGCATAGTGTGTGCCATTAAAGCTGAGAGGAGGCGCTAATGGGAGATGCTTCTCTTTGGACCCCTGTTCTGGCCACTGAGACTCTTTGCAGCTCAACATAGAGGCTACACATGCACAGTGGCTACACATATACCTGGCTCTAGAGATAAAGTACAACCTTTTTTCCAATTTTCAAATTTCATTTGATCTCAAAACCACCAGAGAGCTAACTGTTACCACCTATGTTTTACACCACGGAAACTGATGTTCAGAGAGCTAAAGTCACATTCCCAAGGTCAGGGAGCTAAGAAGCAGCAGAGCAGGATTTGAAGCCAGATTTGTTTAGCTCCAAGGCTCATGCTTTTCCACTGCTCCCACCAGGCCTCATAGGGGATCTGTAAGGCAACAATAAATTCTGGGCAGAGCACCTAACTCCTCAACAGTCAAATGGACATTGATAAGTGATGAGTCTTTCTTGCTTAACATGTTAAAAATTTAACTAAAAAAAATTTTTTTTTATTAGAGAAGTTGTAGGTTTACAGAAACATCGAGAAGAAAGTACAGAATTCCCATATACCAATCCCCTCGCACTCAGAGTTTTCCCTATTGACACTTTGCATTAGTATGGTACTAAAGGTTTAATTTTGCCACAAGATTCAGGAAGGCAGAACACCAAAGTTTAGATGGGAAAAGAAAGCTGAACTCATAAGGGGTGGTTGCAGTGAGCCGTTACAAAAAGTCATCTGGGTTACATGGCTATAGAGATAAAATACAGCCTTTGTTTCCAATTTTTAGTGTGGCCTGACCTAAGCACCAAATTTCAGCTTACAACTTCCATTTCCTCAGCTGCGATAGGGTTAGTGAGAGAAAGGTGGAGATTGTGGCAATGGGAGATTTCAGATCCAGAGCTGCAAATGTCCTCCTGCTGGGTACTCTGGGCCAGATAAACGGTGGCACAACTGCCCTGTGGATGATTACAGTCTAGAGCTGAACCTGAACTGATGGTTCACCAGTGTCTGCCTTGCTTCCTAGCAAATCCTTTAATATGACAATTGGAGAGTACACAGACTTTGGAATTAGATGAAATTTGGTTCCATTTTGTGATCCTGGGAAATTTATGTACCTTACCTGAGCCTCAGGTTGCTCATGTAAAATGAGGAAAGTATTTGTCATGAGGATTAAAATGAGACAATGTCTATAATTCACTTCTTAGTGCCAGGTGGTGTATAATATGTTCTAGATGAATAGCAGGTTTCCTCCTTTCCACTGTTATTTAAAAACTAGGTTTAGTTTTAAAAAAATCTCACTGTGGACTAGTATGTTAGTCTGCTTTTGCTAACAAAACAGCCCCCAATTCTTGTTGGTTTACAATCACATACATGTGTTTCTTGCTCAGTCAAATGATGGCAGGATTGACTGTAACTTTGCTGGACTTTGCTGGGTTGGGCTCTGTTCAAAGACCCAGGCTGAAAGAGCATGCTGTTTTCATGAACTCAAGAGAGCTGGAACCAGTTCATGCAAGCACATTTAAAGTTTCTGCTTGGACATGGTATATATCACATCTGTTCACATTCCATTGTTGTGTGGCCAAGCACAAAGTCAATTGGCTGGGGAAGTATACTCTACCTATAGGGAAGCATGGTAAGGGCTTTGTGAGCAAATAATACAATCTACTTTAACAAGTAAGAATTATAATAGAGGCAATGCTCAGAAATCAAGGATTAATCATTGTATACATGGAATATTTGAGTTTTTGTTGTTATCTTTTCCTACCAGCTTTGCAGACTTTGCACATGCTTCCCTCTGTTTGGAATGTTCTTACCCTGACCTCCATTCTTGAAATCCCAGCTCAGATGTTTTTCCTTGACGAAGCCTTTCATACTCTCTCCAGGCTGAGAGAGTCATTTTTCTCTTCTTCAAAGGAATTTATGTGTATCTTTATGTGCATAGAATGCATCTTGTATTGCATCATGTGACTCCTCACCTGGGCTGCAAGGTCTGTCTCTTTCACCGAACAATGTATCATCTTTTGCTTTTAAATAAAACTGTACTAAAAGCTCTGTGGGAGGGGCTTAAAGAAACCGCTTGTAGAACTAGCTATTTTCGAGTAACTCCAATAACTATGAGTTTAAAATGTTGGAGGTGGCAGAGATATCAGAGCTCTTATCCACAGCCTTTATTTTTACTAATGAAGAAATTGAAGCCTAGAGAGATAAAATGACTTGTCATTAAGGTCACGCAGCTGTTGGATTTCCAGCAAAGACAAAAACATGAGTCTTCTGAGTCCCATCTGAAAGAAAGAGCATATCTGAGGTCATAACGGGCTCATTATCTCCCCAGTATCACCTTTTTTTTTTTTTAGGACCTACCTTTTGCTGGGGATTACATTAGGTTCTTTACATAAAAATCTTTACATTTTAGGAAGCAAAGGTGAATTTAATTCTTATTTTAAGTTGAGGGAAAGATGAGAATTACAGAGGTTCTCATATGTTCAAGGCTCATAGCTAGGATTACAGCCTAGATATTTCCCCTCCCTTCCACTACGGACTGCAAAGACAGTATTGCAGTATTTCATGAGGAAATATCTACCAGGTTGATAATAATGATCATTATGTTAGTGAACTTTTTACTTGTCATATGTTAGGGGTGGGGGGAAATTAAGACTAGATCAACATAACTAAAATTTTTTAAATGTTGATTTTGTTCATTGATAATCATTTGTATATTTGCCCCTAAGTTTTCAGTATTTCATCTACTAATCTACACTATATTGCAGTTTAGGTTTCTGCTAAAAATACTTTTACGGACATACCAAATATATCTTTGTAACATAAGTAAATTTTCACTGGAATCTGGTAAATCTGTGAGAAGCTTCCTAGTAGTAGAGCAGCAAGGTTTCAGTGCTTCAGCATAAACTTGCTTTAGTTTTCACCGTGATTGTTGCAGTGTGGATTTCAACAAGACTGCAAATCATGGAGCTCCTGCTGTGTGTTTGGCACTGTACCAAGTTTGGTAGAGGTAAAGTAGACTAAGCCACAGACAACTTCTGAGGAAAGTCAGATCGCCCTTTCTTGCAAAAATACACAGATACAAAGGAACAGGCAAGTTCTAATCCATTTTGTTGATTGGGAATGTACCCAGAGTCACTTAAATGAGTGCAGTGAGTAGTATTCAGTGTGTCCCAAATCACATACCCGATTTTATTGTTTTTAAATGTTAAATCTCTTGGCCTAAATAATTGGCCTGCTCAAGACACCCCTTCCCTCATCTGACCCTTGTCAATTCTTAGCACTGCTTTCAGAGTTTCCCACATTTCAGATAGTCTCTCCCTTAACCCTCAGCAGTATCACAACTGTTTTTGCCTGGGCTGATTGCTTGTGTAAGATCTCCACCATCTGGCTTCTTGCAAAGAACGGATAATCCTTTTAAAGTCTTAATAGAATAGATGGTTTGTTTGGTGTTATTTTCTAATGTTAGCTTTTAAACAGCCTAAGTCAAACCCACAGTGTTTGAATTTGAATCCTAGAGATGAAAAACAGTTAGTTACACACAGGAAAGAACTTAAGCCAGAGCAGGTGAAATCAGATTTGAACAGACTTATTTTGTTAATTTCCCTAACATAGAATTATAGAATTGTTCCTCTCTGGAAAAGAGAGAGAGAGAGAGAATAAAGCAAACATGAAATGTGGAGTCAGGTAGTCCTGGGTTTCTGAACATCTGAGCTCTGCCAGGCGTTAGCCAGGTAAAATAACGCAAACTGCTAACCTTTTTAAGCCTTAGTTTTCTTGTCCGTATAATGGGGGCAGTAATATTTTCAAGGTTGTGGGAAGAGGCTTTGTGAGCTGAAAATCAGTCTTAAAATATCTGGAACTCTTCTGAGTGGAGCCTAGTCCTTTCTTCCTTGGACAGGCCCTGTGTTTGAGGAAATGTGATGGACTAGGTAGGGTCGTGTTCACTGAGGGTTGCCCATGAGGCATCCTCAGCTTCTGTCATGGTCTTGAAGTCTCAGAGACACCTGTTGTAGATGGAGCAAAGGGTCTTTGTCTCTTTATTCAGGCACAGATTTAGCAGAAAAACAAACTCCAACAGATGGACTCAGGGAGGGTGACCAGTCATGGCTTCCCTGTCACCTCCCTTTTTAACCTCAGGAACAGAAGTTTGAATTAATTATACTCCTCAGTTAATGATACAATATCATCATTGTTCCCTACCACCATCTTCTCATTTTATTTAATCTTCTTACTCCCATTCCCATCTACCATTCCCCCCGTAGACATTCATTTAATGTGCTTAAAAGTGTATTTAAAAATGTGTAAGTGGTATTGTGTTTTAATCATGTATTCATTCAACAAAAATTTGTTAAGTGCAGAGCAGACAAAAATTCCTGCCCTCAGGGAGCTTGCATTCTAGCAGTGAAATTGGGGTGGGGAGACTGAACTTATCACCTTTTAGACTACTATACAATTTACTTATTACATTTGATGATTGTCTGGGTTAAAAATGCAGCAAGGTAAGGAGGATTGAGTGTATGTTTATGTTTGGGGGGATTTTGGAGGTTGCAGTTCTAGGCAGAAGACATAGCTAGTGCAAAAGCTCTCTTTCAGAATCAGTGGTTGGCATGTTTTAACACCTTCAGGGAGGCCAGTAAGTCTGAGACAGAGTGAGTTATGCAGACAGTGGAGATGATGGCAGCAAGGTAAAGGGGGTGGCAGTTGACGGTGGAGGCGGATCATGTAGGACCTTGTAGGGCATTGTAAGGACTTTGGCTTTAAAAATTAAAAAAAAATTTTGAAATAATTTCAAACTTACAGGACAGTTGCAAAAATAATATCAACCCCATACAGAAAACTCCAGCATACTCCCCACCCAGGTACACAGATCTATCAACCTTTAACATTTTACCACATTTGCTGTATTGTTCTATGTCTTTATCTATCCTTTTATCTATCTGTTTTCTAAACTTTTGAAAGTAGATTGTATACATCAAGTTCCTTGAATACTTAATTCCATGTATATTTCATAAGAATAAGGATATTCACTTATGTAACCAACTTAAATACAGTTAACATGTTCAAGAAATTGATATAAAATGTACAGTCTGTGGTCAGTTGAATTATGTACCCCAGAAAAAACAAAAAAACATGTTCTTAATCTTAATCCCATTCCTGTGTTTGTGAACCCATTGTAAATAGGACCTTTTGAAGATATTACTGAAGGTCTTATAAAAGAGAAAGCCACAGGACATGTGAACCAAGGTGGTACCATATGACACTTCAGGATGCTGTTTCTCCACAGAGTCTCTGACTAATTAGCAAAAACTGGCAAAGCCATCTTCCTCAGAACTCTGGAAAACAGTTTAAGGGTTGCAGTAACTGGTAAAGAGTGAAATCAAGAAAATACAGCTTTAAAAGTAGTAAGAGAAGCTCATGCCATCCTTGCTAGCTCCTCCCCCACCATACTCCCTGGCACAGCATGGTGTGGAGCTAGGCTGCACTCCCATTGTGGGTCCCAGCTTTGTTCTGTAGAGAGCAAAATCACCCCTTTGTGCATACCGTGGTGCTAATATTTTGGTGCCAATCTATTCAGTGGCAGCCTGAAGGCTGAACTAGGAAACTTCTCTTTGATTTGCCCTCCCAGAACTTGCCGTGCAGGCAAAAGCAGTTTGTGGATAGCTAAAGCAGTGTAAACAATTAAGTCAAAGTAGCCTGAAATAAAGGATTTCATGCTTTAAGATACACTGTACAGCATCCTGGGGCAGAGGGTGGTATTATTTCATGGGGAGTAGAAGGAAGATCCATATTCCTGTGAAAGGCCATGAGCAAGCAGAAACTCAGCACAAGATGTAAGCTTAGCAAAGAGAGAGGACCTGGCACTTCACATTCACTTTGGGCTGAAGTTCTTGATAGGAGGGATAAACTCTGAAGGAGAGCACTAACCAGTGAAAAGTCAATTTGCAAAGACTATGAATGATGTTTTTGGTATTGGTTGGTTGATTTATGCTATCTTCTGTCACTCAAGGATATCTTTGGATACAAACTTAAGGAACAGACAGCTTGGGGAATAAATCCCAGAGTTAACACTTTAAAATATTAAATGTACAGTGTGCAACAAGAGTACAAGATAAACAAAGAAACAGGAAATGATGGCCCATCCAAAAGAACAAGAAAAAATCCAGAAGCCATGAATGAAGAAGATCAGACTTTGGACATACTGGAAAAAGACATTGAAAAAATGATCCTTAATATGCTCAAGGAGATAAAGGAAAAGACAGAGAAAGAACTAAAGGGTATCAGGAAAACAATGAATAAACTATATGAGATATTCAATAAAGAGAATTTTAAAAAGGAATCAAACATAAATACTGAAATTCGAAGACTACAGTAACTGAAACGAAAAGTTCCCTAGAGTATTTCAACAGCAGATTGCAGCTGGCAGAGGAGAGAATCAGTGAACACTTAAGACAATTGAAATTACTCAGGCTGAGGAGCATAACGAAAAAATGAAGAAAAATAAATGAACAGACCCTAAGAGACCTGTGGTACATCATCTAGAATACCAGTATACATATTATGGGAGTCCTGGAAGGGGAAGAAAGAGAGAAAGGGGCAGAAGGAATAATCAAAGAAATAATGGCAGAGAACTTCCCAAATTTAACAAAAAGACATGAATAGGCGCATTCAAAAAGCTTAATGAATCCCAAACAAGATAAACTTGAAGAAAACACATAGGAGTTAAATTGTTGAATGCCAAAAACAAGGAGAGAGTTCTGAAAGCTGCAAGAAAAAAGCAGTGTGTTAAGAACAAAGGAGTCCCAATAAGATTAAGTGCCGATTTATCATCAGAAACCATGAAGGCAAGAAGGCAGTCAGATGAAATATTTAAAGTGCTTTAAGAAAGCAATTGCCAACCAAGAATTGGTCTGGCAAAACTGTCTTTCAAAAATGAGGGAGACGAAGACATTCCCAGATAAACAAAAGCTGAAGGAGTTCATTACCACTAGACCTGCCCTAAAAAGAATGATAGAGTGTTCTTCAGATTAAAAGGAAAGGACACTCTACAAGTGAATGGAAGCAGTGTAAAGAAAAAAGACCTCTTGTCAGGGTAACCATATGGGCAGTTATAAATGCCAGTACTGTTGTATTGTACTTTTTGGTATATAGCTTTACTTTTTTACTTCTTACAGATTCTAAAATTCAAAAACATAAAAGTAATGATAAGTCTATAGTTTTGGACATACAATGTATAAAGATATAACTTGTAACAAGTACAAAAAAAAGGTCAGGGATGGAGCGGTAGGAACGGTGGTATGTGTATGCTGTAGAAGTTAAATTGGTGTCAAATCAGATGTGATTGTTATAGATTTAGGATTATAAATTTAAGTCCCATGGTAGACCACAAAGAAGATATCTGAAAAATATATACAGAAGGAAAGGAGGAGGGATTAATAAGGGTACACTACAAAAAATTAAATAAATATGAAAGTAGGCATTAGCAGAAGAATTGAGGGACAAAAAAAGGTATAAGACTTACAAAGCCCAATAGCAAAATGGCAGAAGAAACCCTGCATTATCAGTGGTTACTTTAAATGTAAATAGATTAAATTCTCCAGAAACAAGGCCAAGACTGGCAGAAGGAAAAAAATCATGACCTAATTATATGCAGTTTACAAAAGAAACACCTTAAATTTAAAGACAGAAGTAGGTTAAAAGTGAAAGAATGGAGAAAATATGCCATACAAATAGTAACCAAAAGAGATCTGGCATAGATATGCTAATATCAGATAAAATAGACTTTAAGTCAAAAACTGTTATGAGGGACAAAGAAGGTCATTAAATACTGATGAAGGGGTCAATTCAACAAGAAGACATAGCAATTATAAATAAACTTGCACCTAATAGGAAGAGCCCCTAAATATAGGAAGCAAATATTGACAGATTTGAAGAGAGAAAAAGATGGTTCTACATTAATAGGCGGCGACTTCAATATAGTACTTTCAATAATGGATAGGACATCTAGAGAGAAGATTAGTAAGGAATAGAAGAATAATACTATAAGCCAACTGGATCTGAGAGATATATGTAGAATACATCACCCAACAGCAGCAGAAGACACATTTTTATTTTGCGCACATGGGTCATTCTCCAGGATAGACCATATGTTATGCTACAAAACAGGACTCAATTAATTAAAAAATATTGAAATCATAAACTGTATCTTTTCTGACCAAAATGGAACAAACTAGATATCAATAACTGAGAGAGAACTGGAAAATCCACAAATATGTGGAAATTAAACAACACACTCTTAAACAACCTGTGGGTCAAAGAAGAAATCACAAGCAAAATTAGGATATATCTTGAGGTAAATGAAATGAAAACACAGTATACCGAAACACATGGGATACAGCAAAGGCAGTGCTAAGAGATAAATTTATAGCTCTAATGCTTACACTAAAAAAACAAAAAAGATCTCAAATCAGAGACCTAACTGGAGGATCTAGAACAAAAAAGAGCAAACTAAACCCAAAGCAAGCAGAAGGAAGGAAATAACAAAGGTAAGGTCAGAGATAAATAAAATAGAGATTAAAAAACACCAGAGAGAATCAATGAAACCAAAAGTTGGTTCTTTGAGAGGATCAAGAAAATCAACAAAATGTAAGCTAGACTGACAAAGAAAAAAAAGAGAGAGGACGCAAATAACTAAAATCAGGAAGAGAGAGGAGATATTACTACTGACCCCACAGAAATAAAAAGGATTATAAGAGGATACTATTACCAACCATACACCAATAAATTAGATAACCTAGATGAGATGGACAAATTCCTAGAAATGTAAAACTATATACACTGATTCAGGAAGACAGCAAGCTACCTACACTGACTCAAGAAGAAACAGAAGATCTCAACAGACCAATAACAAGTACAGAGATTGAATTAATAACCAACATCCTCCAGTGAAAGAAAAACCCTGGACCACATGGCTTCACTGGTAGATTTTATCAAATGTATCACAAAGAAATTACACCAGTACTGCTCAAATGCTTCCAGAAAATTGAAGAGGAGAGAATACTTCACATCTCATTCTATGAGACAAACTTCACCTAATACCAAAGCCAGATAAAGATACTACAAGAAAAGAAAATTGCAGACCAATTTCTCTTATGAAAATAGATGCAAAAATCTTCAACAAAATGCTAGCACACTGAATACAACAGCACACTAAAAGAATTATGCACCATAATCGAGTGGGATTTATCCCAGATATGCAAGGATTGTTCAACATAGAAAATCAATTGATATGATATACAACATAAATGGAAAAAGGGAAAAAATTACAAGATTAACTCAATTGATGCAGAAAAGGCATTTGACAAAATCTAGTACCCCTTCTTGATAAAAACATTTAGAAAACTAGGATTGGAGGAAACTTCCTAAATTTGAAAAAAGGGATATATTAAAAACCCACAGCTATCATCATACTCAATAGTGAAAGACTGAAAGCTTTCCCTTTAAGATTAGGAGCAAGACAAAGATGCCACTGCCACCACCACTGTTATTCAACATAGTACTGGAATTCCTAGACAGAAATTAGGCAAGAAAAAGAAGTAAAACACATCCCTATTGGAAAGAAAGAAGTAAAACTTTCCCCATTTGCAGATGGCATGATTATGTATAAAGAAAAATATTAAAAAATCCACAAGGAATCTACTAGAGCTAAGAAATGAATTCAGGAAAATGGCAAGGTACAAGCTCAATATGCAAAAACCATTCATATTTCTATAAGTTAATAATGAACGATCGGAAGTGGGAATCAAGAAAAAAATTCCATTTACAATAGCAGCTACAAGAATCAAATATTTAAGAGTAAATTTGAGAGGCGGGGCAAGATGGCTGACTAGTGAGCTGTATGTTTTAGTTAATCCTCCAGGAAAGTAGGTAGAAAGCCAGGAACTGTGTGGACTGGACACCACAGAGCAATCTGACTTTGGGCATACTTCATACAACACTCATGAAAACGTCGAACTGCTGAGATCAGCGAAATCTGTAAGTTTTTGCGGCCAGGGGACCCGCGCCCCTCCCTGCCAGGCTCAGTCCCGTGGGAGGAGGGGCTGTCAGCTCCGGGAAGGAGAAGGGAGAACTGCAGTGGCAGCCCTTATCGGAAACTCATTCTACTGATCCAGACTCCAACCATAGATAGACTGAGACCAGACACCAGAGAATCTGAGAGCAGCCAGCCCAGCAGAGAGGAGACAGACATAGAAAAAAACAGCACGAAAAACGCCAAAATAAAAGCGGAGGATTTTTGGAGTTCTGGTGAACATAGAAAGGGGAAGGGCAGAGCTCAGGCCCTCAGGCTCATATGCAAATCCCGAAGAAAAGCTGATCTCTCTGCCTTGTGGAACTTACCTTAATGGCCCTAATTGCTTTGTGTCTTAGCATTTCAATAACCCATTAGGTCTGTGAGGAGGGCCCTTTTTTTTTTTTTTTTTAATCCTTTTTTCTTTTTCTAAAACAATTACTCTAAGAAGCCCAATACAGAAAGCTTCAAAGACTTGCAATTTGGGCAGGTCAAGACCAGAGCAGAACTAAGAGAGTTCTGAGACAAAAGGCAATAATCCAGTGGCTGAGAAAATTCACTAAACACCACAACTTCCCAAGAAAAGGGGGGTGTCCGCTCACAGCCATCATCCTGGTGGACAGGAAACACTACCGCCCATCACCAGCCCCATAGCCCAGAGCTGCCCCAGGCAACCCAGTGTGATGGAAGTGCTTCAAATAACAGGCACACTCCACAAAACTGGGCGTGGACATTAGCCTCCCTGCAACCTCAGCTGATTGTCCCAGAGTTGGGAAGGTGGAGCAGTGTGAGTTAACAAAGCCCCATTCAGCCATCATTTCAGCAGACTGGGAGCCTCCCTACACAGCCCAGCAGCCCAGAACCGCCCTGGGGGGACGGCACTCACCTGTGACATAGCAACAGTCATCCCTCAACAGAGGACCAGGGGGTGCACGGCCTGGAAGAGGGACCCACTTGCAAGTCTCAGGAGCCATATGCCAATACCAAGGACTTGTGGGTCAGTGGCAGAGACAAGCTGACGCAGGACTGAACTGAAGGATTAGACTATTGCAGCAGCTTTAAAACTCCAGGATCACCAGGGAGATTTGATTGTTAGAGCCACCCCCCCCTCCCTGAATGCCCAGAAACACGCCCCATATACAGGGCGGGCAACACCAACTACACACGCAAGCTTGGTACACCAATTGGACCCCACTAGACTCACTTCTCCACTCACCACAAAGGCAAAGCAGGGGAGAACTGGCTTGTGGAGAACAGGTGGCTCGTGGATGCCACCTGCTGGTTAGTTAGAGAAAGTGTACTCCACGAAGCTGTAGATCTGATAAATTAGAGATAAGGACTTCAATTGGTCTACAAATCCTAAAAGAACCCTATCAAGTTCAGCAAATGCCAAGACGCCAAAAACAACAGAAAATTATAAAGCATATGAAAAAACCAGACGATATGGATAACCCAAGCCCAAGCACCCAAATCCAAAGATCAGAAGAAACACAGCACCTAGAGCAGCTACTCAAAGAACTAAAGATGAACAATGAGACCATAGTACGGAATACAAAGGAGATCAAGAAGACCCTAGAAGAGCATAAAGAAGACATTGCAAGACTAAATAAAAAAATAGATGATCTTATGGAAATTAAAGAAACTGTTGACCAAATTAAAAAGATTCTGGACACTCATAGTACAAGACTAGAGGAAGTTGAACAACGAATCAGTGACCTGGAAGATGACAGAATGGAAAATGAAAGCATAAAAGAAAGAATGGGGAAAAAAATTGAAAAAATTGAAATGGACCTCAGGGATATTATAGATAATATAAAACGTCCTAATATAAGACTCATTGGTGTTCCAGAGGGGAAGAAAAGGGTAAAGGTCTAGGAAGAGTATTCAAAGAAATTGTTGGGGAAAACTTCCAAGATCTTCTAAACAACATAAATACACAAATCATAAATGCTCAGCGAACTCCAAATAGAATAAATCCAAATAAACCCACTCCGAGACATATTCTGATCACACTGTCAAACACGGAAGAGAAGGAGCAACTTCTGAAAGCAGCAAGAGAAAAGCAATTCACCACATACAAAGGAAATAGCATAAGACAGTAGTGACTACTCAGCAGCCACCATGGAGGCAAGAAGGCAGTGGCACGATATATTTAAAATTCTGAGTGAGAAAAATTTCCAACCAAGAATACTTTATCCAGCAAAGCTCTTCTTCAAATTTGAGGGAGAGCTTAAATTTTTCACAGACAAACAAATGCTGAGAGAATTTGCTAACAAGAGACCTGCCCTACTGGAGATACTAAAGGGAGCCCTACAGACAGAGAAACAAAGAAAGGACAGAGAGACTTGGAGAAAGGTTCAGTACTAAAGAGATTTGGTATGGGTACAATAAAGGATATTAATAGAGGGGAAAAATATATATGACAAACATAAACCAAAGGATAAGATGGCTGATTCAAGAAATGCCTTCACGGTTATAACATTGAATGTAAATGGATTAAACTCCCCAATTAAAACATATAGATTCACAGACTGGATCAAAAAAAATGAACCATCAATATGTTGCATACAAGAGACTCATCTTAGACACACGGACACAAAGAAACTGAAAGTGAAAGGATGGAAAAAAATATTTCATGCAAGCTACAGCCAAAAGAAAGCAGGTGTAGCAATATTAATCTCAGATAAAATAGACTTTAAATGCAGGGATGTTTTGAGAGACAAAGAAGGCCAGTACATACTAATAAAAGGGGCAATTCAACAAGAAGAAATAACAATCATAAATGTCTATGCACCCAATCAAGGTGCCACAAAATACATGAGAGAAACACTGGCAAAACTAAAGGAAGCAATTGATGTTTCCACAATAATTGTGGGAGACTTCAACACATCACTCTCCTATAGATAGATCAACCAGACAGAGGACCAATAAGGAAATTGAAAACCTAAACAATCTGATAAATGAATTAGATTTAACAGACATATACAGAACATTACATCCCAAATCACCAGGATACACATACTTTTCTAGTGCCCACGGAACTTTCTCCAGAATAGATCATATGCTGGGACATAAAACAAGCCTCAGTAAATTTAAAAAGATTGAAATTATTCAAAGCACATTCTCTGACCACAATGGAATACAATTAGAAGTCAATAACCATCAGAGACTTAGAAAATTCACAAATACCTGGAGGTTAAACAACACACTCCTAAACAATCAGTGGGTTAAAGAAGGAATAACAAGAGAAATTGCTAAATATATAGAAATGAATGAAAATGAGAACACAACATACCAAAACCTATGGGATGCAGCAAAAGCAGTGCTGAGGGGGAAATTTATAGCACTAAACGCATATATTAAAAAGGAAGAAAGAGCCAAAATCAAAGAACTAATGGATCAACTGAAGAAGCTAGAAAATGAACAGCAAACCAATCCTAAACCAAGTAGAAGAAAAGAAATAACAAGGATTAAAGCAGAAATAAATGACACAGAGAACAAAAAAACAATAGAGAGGATAAATATCACCAAAAGTTGGTTCTTTGAGAAGATCAACAAGATTGACAAGCCCCTAGCTAGACTGACAAAATCAAAAAGAGAGAAGACCCATATAAAAAAAATAATGAATGAAAAAGGTGACATAACTGCAGATCCTGAAGAAATTAAAAAAATTATAAGAGGATATTATGAACAACTGTATGGCAACAAACTGGACAATGTAGAAGAAATGGACAATTTCCTGGAAACATATGAACAACCTAGACTGACTGGAGAAGAAATAGAAGACCTCAACCAACCCATCACAAGCAAAGAGATCCAGTCAGTCATCAAAAATCTTCCCACAAATAAATGCCCAGGGCCAGATGGCTTCACAGGGGAAATCTACCAAACTTTCCAGAAAGAACTGACACCAATCTTACTCAAACTCTTTGAAAACATTGAAGAAAATGGAACACTACCTAACTCATTTTATGAAGCTAACATCAATCTAATACCAAAACCAGGCAAAGATGCTACGAAAAAGTAAAACTACCGGCCAATCTCCCTAATGAATATAGATGCAAAAATCCTCAACAAAATACTTGCAAATCGAATCCAAAGACACATTAAAAAAATCATACACCATGACTAAGTGGGGTTCATTCCAGGCATGCAAGGATGGTTCAACATAAGAAAATCAATCAATGTATTACAACACATTAAAAACTCAAAAGGGAAAAATCAAATGATCATCTCAATAGATGCTGAAAAAGCATTTGACAAAATCCAACATCCGTTTTTGATTAAAACAGTTCAAAAGGTAGGAATTGAAGGAAACTTCCTCAATATGATGAAGAGCATAGTACTCAATGGTGAGAGACTGAAAGCCTTCCTTCTAAGATCAGGAACAAGACAAGGATGCCCGCTGTCACCACTGTTATTCAACATCGTGCTGGAAGTGCTAGCCAGGGCAATCTGTCAAGACAAAGAAATAAAAGGCATACAAATTGGAAAAGAAGAAGTAAAACTGTCATTGTTTGCAGATGATATGATCTTATATCTGGAAAACCCTGACAAATCGACGATACAGCTACTAGAGCTAATAAATTTAGCGAAGTAGCGGGATACAAGAGTAATGCACATAAGTCAGTAATGTTTCTATATGCTAGAAATGAACAAACTGAAGAGACACTCAAGAAAAAGATACCATTTTCAATAGCAACCAAAAAAATCAAGTACCTAGGAATAAACTTAACCAAAGATGTAAAAGACCTATACAAAGAAAACTACATAACTCTACTAAAAGAAATAGAAGGGGACCTTAAAAGATGGAAAAATATTCCATGTTCATGGATAGGAAGACTAAATGTCATTAAGATGTCAATTCTACCCAAACTCATCTACAGATTCAATGCAATCCCAATCAAAATTCCAACATCCTACTTTGCAGACTTGGAAAAGCTAGTTATCATATTTATTTGGAAAGGGAAGATGCCTCGAATTGCTAAAGACACTCTAAAAAAGAAAAACGAAGTGGGAGGACTTACACTCCCTGACTTTGAAGCTTATTATAAAGCGACAGTTGTCAAAACAGCATGGTACTGGCACAAAGATAGACATATAGATCAATGGAATCGAATTGAGAATTCAGAGATAGACCCTCAGATCTATGGCCAACTGATCTTTGATAAGGCCCCCAAAGTCACTGAACTGAGCCATAATGGTCTATTCAACAAATGGGGCTGGGAGAGTTGGATATCCATATCCAAAAGAATGAAAGAGGACCCCTACCTCACCCCCTACACAAAAATTAACTCAAAATGGACGAAAGATCTCAATATAAAAGAAAGTACCATAAAACTCCTAGAAGATAATGTAGGAAAACATCTTCAAGACCTTGTATTAGGCGGCCACTTCCTAAACTTTACACCCAAAGCACAAGCAACAACAAAAAAAAATAGATAAATGGGAACTCCTCAAGCTTAGAAGTTTCTGCACCTCAAAGGAATTTCTCAAAAAGGTAAAGAGGCAACCAACTCAATGGGAAAAAATTTTTGGAAACCATGTATCTGACAAAAGACTGATATCTTGCATATATAAAGAAATCCTACAACTCAATGACAATAGTACAGACAGCCCAATTATAAAATGGGCAAAAGATATGAAAAGACAGTTCTCTGAAGAGGAAATACAAATGGCCAAGAAACACATGAAAAAATGTTCAGCTTCACTAGCTATTAGAGAGATGCAAATTAAGACCACAACGAGATACCATCTAACACCTATTAGAGTGGCTGCCATTAAACAAACAGGAAACTACAAATGCTGGAGAGGATGTGGAGAAATTGGAACTCTTATTCATTGTTGGTGGGACTGTATAATGGTTCAGCCACTCTGGAAGTCAGTCTGGCAGTTCTTTAGAAAACTAGAAATAGAGTTACCATTCGATCCAGCGATTGCACTTCTCGGTATATACCCGGAAGATCGGAAAGCAGTGACACGAACAGATATCTGCACGCCAATGTTCATAGCAGCATTATTCACAATTGCCAAGAGATGGAAACAACCCAAATGTCCTTGAACAGATGAGTGGATAAATAACATGTGGTATATACACACGATGGAATACTACACGGCAGTAAGAAGGAATGATCTCGTGAAACATATGACAACATGGATGAACCTTGAAGACATAATGCTGAGCGAAATAAGCCAGGCACAGAAAGAGAAATATTATATGCTACCACTAATGTGAACTTTGAAAAATGTAAAACGAATGGTTTATAATGTAAAATGTAGGGGAACTAGCAATAGAGAGCAATTAAGGAAGGGGGAACAGTAATCCAAGAAGAACAGATATGCTATTTAACATTCTGGGGATGCCCAGGAATGACTATGGTCTGTTAATTTCTGATGGATATAGTAGGAGCAAGTTCACAGAAATGTTGCTGTATTATGTAACTTTCTTGGGGTAGAGTAGGAACAGGTTGGAAGTAAAGCAGTTATCTTAGGTTAGTTGTCTTTTTCTTACTCCCTTGTTATGGTCTCTTTGAAATGTTCTTTTATTGTATGTTTTTCTTTTTTGTTTTTTTTTTTTTTTAATTTTTTTTTCCATACAGATGATTTAAAAAGGAAAAAAGGTTTAAAAAATAGAAAAAAAAAAAAAAAAAACAAGGAAAAAAATATGTAGTGCCCCCTTGAGGAGCCTGTGGAGAGTGCAGGGGTGTTGGCCTACCCTACCTCGATGGTTGCTAACATGACCGCAGACATAGGGAACTGGTGGTTTGATGGGTTGAGCCCTCTACCGTAGGTTTTACCCTTGGGAAGACGGTTGCTGCAAAGAAGAGGCTAGGCCTCCCTATAATTGTGCCTAAGAGCCTCCTCCTGAATGCCTCTTTGTTGCTCAGATGTGGCCCTCTCTCTCTAGCTAAGCCAAGTTGAAAGGTGAAATCACTGCCCTCCCCCCTACCTGGGATCAGACACCCAGGGGAGTGAATCTCCCTGGCAACGTGGAATATGACTCCCGGGGAGGAATGTAGACCTGGCATCGTGGGATGGAGAACATCTTCTTGACCAAAAGGGGGATGTGAAAGGAAATGAAATAAGCTTCAGTAGCAGAAAGATTCCAAAAGGAGCCGAGAGGTCACTCGGGTGGGCACTCTTACGCACACTTTAGACAACCCTTTTTAGGTTCTAAAGAATTGGAGTAGCTGGTGGTGGATACCTGAAACTATCAAACTACAATCCAGAACCCATGAATCTCGAAGACAATTGTATAAAAATGTAGCTCATGAGGGGTGACAATGGGATTGGGAAAGCCATAAGGACCACACTCCACTTTGTCTAGTTTATGGATGGATGAGTAGAAAAATAGGGGAAGGAAACAAACAAACAAAAGACAAAGGTACCCAGTGTTCTTTTTTACTTCAATTGCTCTTTTTCACTTTAATTATTATTCTTGTTATTTTTGTGTGTGTGCTAATGAAGGTGTCAGGGATTGATTTAGGTGATGAATGTACAACTATGTAATGGTACTGTGAACAATCAAATGTACGATTTGTTTTGTATGACTGCGTTGTATGTGAATATATCTCAATAAAATGAAGATTAAAAAAAAAAAAAAAGTAAATTTAACCAAAGATATAAAGGACTTATGGAAAACTACAAAACTTTGCTGAAAGAAATCAAAGAAACCCGAAATAAATGGGAGGACATTCTTTTTTCATGGATTGGAAGACTAAAGATTGTTAAGATGTAAATTCTACCCAAAGTGATTTACAGATTTAACGCAATCCCAATCAACATTCCAACAGCTTTCTCATGATCTCTGTGGGTTGCCTTGTAGGAGCACTCTGTAGGAGAGCTCCGTGACTGCCTTTGCATCCAGCCAGCAAAACTTTGCTTCAAGCAAGTGTGATTTGACTATTCTCCTACAGCATTCTGTAGGAGAGCTCTGTGGGCTGCTTTCTACATCTTTTGCCTATTTTTAAATTGTGTTGTTTGTTCTGGGGTGGCGAGCTTATGACGAGTGTCCTGGTTCAGTCTTTCAGGCTGCCACCAGAAAGACTGGCACAGACATATAATGCTCCCAGTATGTGCATGAAGGTTACTCTGCTCTCTCTGGAACCAGGGTCAGAGACCCACACTGGGAGGATGGGTCTGTTCTAGATTGAGCTGGTAAGAAGATGGAAGTCCTTTTAACTGAAACAGGAATGACAGTAAATTGTGGTGGGCAGGAACTATTGGGCATTGCTGGCCCCCACCATCTGTATTTTTTTGCAGGGAGCAGGGTTGCTTGATCTGACCTGTTGACCTAGGCCAGCCCTGGACCAAGAAGCTCTTGCAGTCTGTTAGGTTCTGGGTTTAATAACCACTTCTTTGTCCCCTTCTGCACCATCACTACCTTACAGGATTTTATCTCATCTTACTTGACCAGTGATTCTCAAATTGTAGTGTGCATAAGTTTCATATAGAGAACTTATTAAAATGCAGATTACTGCCTCCCATCCTGCCTTGCTCTCCAACTCCTGTGCTTTTGATTAAGAAGGAATAGGAGATCCCTAGGAGTTTGGTCTCCATCCTTTAGTCATTTCCATTTGTCTTTCAAGTTGCCAAACAAAAGTTCGACTATTCCCTAAATGCATCTCTCTTCTCATACCTCTGCACTTTCACCCTTAACATCCCTCTGAAAAGTTCCTCTTCATGTGAAATTCTATGCTTCAAGATCTAGCCAAACATAATCTCCCTGGTAAAACCTTTTCTGATTTTTCTGGGAATCAAGCTTAGGAGAATAATGCAAATGAAGAAATATGGCAGTTAGTATGAATATCCTGCTCATTAGCAAGTTGCCCTTTAAAAACACGATGGACACCCTTCTGGATAAGGTGGTCAAAGATACTTCTTGGAGGAAGGTAGCATATCCTAGACCAGACTTTTCATTTTTTAAAGCTTTTGTTTTTATCAAATATACATGCAAACAATTTAAAACTTTGTAGGTCTACAAAATTTGTTATTAAAAAAGCAGTCCTCCATTCTTTTCCCCAGTGGCTTTTTTTACCTCTCCAGAGGCAAACGCTTGAGACTCTTATAGCCAATTCTCTTAAAAACATGCTTTTATTTCTCCTTTTTTATTTATTAGTTTTAGATACTATCTATTGACTTTCCTCTGCAGGGGAAAAGATTTAACCCTGTGCCTTTCACACATGTTCCTTCCCAACCCCATGTTTATATTGCTCAGCTGGGTTTGGCATGCAGAATGCCATGGTGATTCTCCCTGCCTCAGTGACTGATGCCACCATTCATCTAACTGCCCAAGTCAGAAATTTGGGTACCCTTATTAATTCTTTATCTTTCTCCTAATCTTCCCTCTCCTCATTCTTCCCTCACCCTCTATATCTAGTCACTAAATGGAATTATGGCAACTCTTCTTCTGACCTAACTCCTAAATTCATCCCCCTTCTCTCTGTTTGCACTGCCACTGCCCTTTCTTTGCCACCCTCATTGCAGAATACTGCAATAACATTAGTTTCCTTCTTTTCTCTCATGCCTCCCTCTGGTCTCTGCTTCACCTTGCAGCTGGAGTGAGCTTTCTAAAACACACATTAGACCATGAAATCATCAGGCTTAAAACTCTTGAGTATTCCTTGGGGCTTAAAGGATAAAGTTCCAATTCCTTACCACAGTGGGGTAGAGACAATGCTTTGTTTGGCATTTTCTTTTCCTGGGCCCACAGGCTCCATTTTCTTGCAGTAAAACTTGGGGCCGTGTGAAATGTGAGTGGAAGTGACATATGTCATTTCCAGTCCTGGATAGATAAGAGCTGTGTGCCTATTATATCTCTCTTTTCTCTTCCTCTCTTTTCTTGCAGTGACCTCTGAGGCCCATGTTCTAGATACTGTAGTTATAGGATAGCAGGGCTGCCCTGCCCACATTGGATTTTTTTTTTTTTTCATTTTTATTGAGATTGTTCAGATACCATACAATTATCCAAAGATCCAAAGTGTACAATCACTTGCCCCTGGGTACCCTCATACAGCTGTGCATCCATCACACTTAATTTTTGTTCAATTTTTAGAAACTTTTCATTACTCCAGACAAGAAATAAAGTGAAAGATGAAAAAAGAAAAATAGAAAAGGAAACTCTAATCCTCCCCTATTCCTAACCAACCCCCCTCAATTGTTGACTCCTAGTATTGATATAGTACATTTGTTACTGTTTATGAAAAAATGTTGAAATACTACTAACTGTAGTATATAGTTTGTAGTAGGTATATAGTTCTTCCCTATATGCCCCTCTATTATTAACTTCTAATTGTATTGTCATACATTTGTTCTGGTTCATGGAAGCGATTTCTAGTATTTGTACAGTTGATCATGGACATTGCCCACCATAGGATTCAGTTTTATGCATTCCCATCTTTTGACCTCCAACTTTCCTTCTGGTAACATATATGACTCTGAGCTTCCCCTTTCCACCTCATTCACACACCATTTGTCACTGTTAGTTATTCTCACATCTTGCTACCAACACCCCTGTTCATTTCCAAACATTTAAGTTCATCCTAATTGAACATTCTGCTCATACTAAGCAACCACTCCCCATCCTTAAACCTCGTCCTGTATCTTGGTACCTTATATTTCATGTCTATGAGTTTACGTATTATAATTAATTCCTATCAGTGAGCCCCTGCCTTAATTGTCCTTATGTGTCTGGCTTATTTCACTCAGTATATTGCCCTCGAGGTTTTGTAATCAACCCATTTTTTTTTTTTTTTAATATGGTTTTGTTCACTCACCATACATTCCATCCCAAGTAAATAATCGATGGTTCTCTGCATGGTCATACATTTATGTGTTCACCACCTTCACCACTATCTATATAAGGGGCATCTACATTTCTTCCACAAGGCAGGAGGGAGAGTCAAAGAAAGGTAGAGAGGCAAAAGAAAGAGGAAAAAAAATGACAGCTAGGAAGCAGCAAAAGGAAAAATAACCTTAAATCAAAGTAGAATAAAGAATCAGACAATACCACCAATGTCAAGTGTCTAACATGCCTCCCCTATCCCCCCCTCTTATCTGCATTCACCTTGGTATATCACCTTTGTTACATTAAAGGAAGCATGATACAATGATTCTATTAGTTACAGTCTCTAGTTTATGCTGATTGCATCCCTCCCCCAATGCCTCCCCATTTTTAACACCTTGCAAGGTTGACATTTGCTTGTTCTCCCTCGTAAAACAACATATTTGTACATTTTATCACAATTGTTGAAAACTCTAGATTTCACCAAGTTACACAGTCCCAGTCTTTATCTTTCCTCCTTTCTTCTGGTGTCTCACATGCTCCCCACCTTCCTCTCTCATCCATATTCATAGTTATCTTTGTTCAGTGTACTTACATTGTTGTGCTACCATCTCCCAAAATTGTGTTCCAAACCACACACTCCTGTCTTCTATCACCCTGTAGTGCTCCCTTTAGTATTTCCTGTAGGGCAGGTGTCTTGTTCACAAAATCTCTCATTGTCTGTTTGTCAGAAAATATTTTGAGCTCTCCCTCATATTTGAAGGACAGCTTTGCTGGATATAGGATTCTTGGTTGGCGGTTTTTCTCTTTCAGTATCTTAAATATATCACACCACTTCCTTGCCTCCATGGTTTCTGCTGAGAGATCTGCACATAGTCTTATTAAGCTTCCTTTGTATGTAATGGATTGCTTTTCTCTTGCTGCTTTCAGGATTCTCTGTTTGTCTTTGACATTTGATAATCTGATTATCAAGTGACTTGGCGTAGGCCTATTCATACCTCTTCTGTTTGGAGTACGCTGCGCTTCTTGGATCTGTAATTTTATGTCTTTCATAAGAGATGGGAAATTTTCATTAATTATTTCCTCTATTATTGCTTCTGCCCCCTTTCCCTTCTCTTCTCCTTCTGGGACACCAATGATATGTACATTATTGTACTTTGTTTCATCCTTGAGTTCCCGGAGACGTTGCTCATATTTTTTCATTCTTTTCTCCATCTGCTCCTTTGCGTGTAGGCTTTCAGGTGTTTTGTTCTCCGGTTCCTGAGTGTTTTCTTCTGCCTCTTGAGATCTGCTGTTGTATGTTTCCATTGTGTCTTTCATCTCCTGTGTTGTGCCCTTCATTTCCATAGATTCTACTAGTAGGTTTTTTGAACTTTTGATTTCTGCCGTATACATGCCCAGTGTTTCCTTTACAGCCTCTATCTCTTTTGCAATACCTTCTCTAAACTTTTTTATTTGATTTAGCATTAGTTTAAATTCCTGTATCTCAGTTGAAGTGTACGTTTGTTCCTTTGACTGGGCCAAAACTTTGTTTTTCTTAGTGTAGGTTGTAATTTTCTGTTGTCTAGGCATGGTTTCCTTGGTTATCCAAATCAGGTTTTCCCAGACCAGAACAGGCTCAGGTCCCAGAGGGAAGAAATATTCAGTATCTGGTTTCCTTGTGGGTGTGTCTTAGAAAATTGCTCCACCCTTTGATGCCTCGGGTCACTGTGCGTTTCTGCCCAGCAGGTGATGCCTGTTAGCCTATAATTCTTGACTGGTGTGAGGAGGTATGGCCCTGTTCCCCCAGGCTCTGGGGTCTGGTTCTGAATGGAAAGGGCCCCACCCCTTTCCTCCTAGAGAAGACAGACCCCCCAGGTGGAGGTCATTAGCATTTCAATGGTCTCGCTCTCTGCTTGTGCTGTCTCCACCCTTCCCCAAGTCACAGCCCTGGAAACTGAAAATGACTGGGGCTTTCTCCACTGAGCCGAAAAAGAAACAGATAGTCCCCTTCAGACCCAGTCCAAGGCGACCCTCCGGCTCTCCCAGGTCAGTCGTCACCCAAAGCCTCTGTCTGTTTTTTGGGGCTGCGTACCTGTAGTGAGCAGTTCACACTCACTACTTAAAACCCCAGTTGGAGCTCAGCTGAGCTATATTCGCTTGCTGGGCGAGAGCTTCTCTCTGGCACCACGAGGCTCCGCAGCTCGGGCTATGGGGGAGGGGGTCTCACGACTTGGATCCGCAGGTTTTACTTACAGATTTTATGCTGTGTTCTCGGGCATTCCTCCCAATTCAGGTTGGTGTATGATGAGTGGATGGTCTTGTTTGTCCCCCTGCAGTTATTCCGGATTATTTACTAGTTGTTTCTGGTTTTTTGTAGTTGTTCCAGGGGGACTACTTAGCTTCCACTCCTCTCTATGCCGCCATCTTGCCCCGCCCTCCCCCACATTGGATTTTACATGAGAAATAAGTCTTTGTTGCGCTTAGCCAATGAATCTTGGAGTTTATCTCTTACTGCAGCATAGCTTACCATTACCCTGACTAGCATGGTATATGTAAGACTCTTCAGGGTGTGGTCTTCCTTATCTCTTCCTTTCCTTCCATTAGACTCTGTATTCTAGCTTGGTTGAAATGCTTTCGTTCCCTGAACATGCCCGGCTCTTTCCCACCCCAGGCCTTTGTACATGCAGTTCTTGTTGTTTAGACTGTCTTCTTGTCACCATCCCCGCTTTGCCGCTTGGCCTGGCTAATCTCAACTCACCCTTCACACCTCAGCTTACATGTCTCTTTCTCTGGAAAGCCTTTTAAGACTCCCTCCTTCCCACTGGGTGAGGTGCCCCTTCCTTGTATTACCTGAGTACCCTGTGCCTACCTTTTACGTACCACCCTGTTCTGAAATCGCCTGCTTACTTGTGTTTCCACCAAACTAGATTGTGAGTTCACTGATCATGGGGTCAGTGCCTCATTCGCTGTAGTCTTCTCAGGGCCAATTAAGTATGTGCTCAGTAAGTTTTTGTGGAATGAGTGAATTACTGTGGGAAGATCCAGGCACAATCTTAGGGCAGAAGCTGTTTTGAAAAGCTGCAAATTTGTGTTTCTTTTGCCAGGACTTTCTTGGTAGTTTTAATTCCTGGGAGGTGTTATAGATAATGGTTTGGAGGAAACAGTCTGTAGTCAGACAGAGCTAGTTTGACTTCTGGCCTTAATTAGCTGTGTAATGTTGAGCAAGTTACTCAAACTCTCTAAGTCTCAATTTAATTATCTAATGGGAATAATAATAATGCCCATCTCATAGGGTTATTGTGATGATTAAATTAGTTGATGTATATAAATGCCCAATGTAAATGTTAATGATTTTTTTTTTGTTTTTAGCATGCATCAAATACAGGGTTCCCCTATACCACCCTGTTATTGACATCTTGCCTTGGTATGGTAAATTTGTTACTATTAATGACAGCACATCTTTGTAACTGTACTATTAACTATAGTCCATGATTTAACTTAGGGTTAATTTTTGTATTGTGCAGTTACATGGACTTTAAATAATTTTTTTATTCTAGCAACATGTATACAACTTAAAATGTCCTCCTTTTAACTACATTCAAATATATAATTCAGTGCTGTTAATTATGTTCACAATACTGCGATATTATTGTTTTTAAAAATATAACAAATGCAATGTAGTATCCTAGATTAGATCCAGGACATAAGGGAAAAACTAATGAAAGCCAAATAAAACCTGGAATTCAATTAATATGGTATTCTAATGTCAGTTTCTTAGTTTAAACAAATGTACCACAGTAATGTGAGATAATATTAGGGGGGAGCTGGGTGAGGGGTATACAGGAACCCTCTGTGCTATCTTTGCAAGTTTTCCATAAATCTACAATTATTCCAAAATTAAAAAGTGTATCAAAATATATTACAAAATATGCTGTAATTGATACTCATTTTACTCTCACAATATCCTTATAAGTAAGCACTGTAATTATTGCCATTTACAGATGAAGAAAGTGAGGCACAGAGAAGTAAATAACTTGCTCATGGTTACCGGTCACATTCAGGGTGACAGAATAGGCCTGATTGGTGGGTTGGGATTTAAATAGAATGCAATAATTAACATCTGCTGAGCCCCTACTTTGTGGCAGGCCTAACCCTAAGTGCTGTGTCAATAGAGAAAAGAGGCTCTCTCTGCCCTCAAGGTGAGTACAGGTAGGAAGCCCAAATTCACACAGTGGTAAGGGCAGGATCAGGGATTTTTGGAACCCAGTCCCTGACTTAGTAGCCTAGCTCTTAACCATTGCACCAAAAAAAGTGTGTGTGTATAGGGGTGGGGAGTGCTGATTAGAGGTATGTGCAATCCATAGTGCAAGTGCAGAGGTAAAATTGGTCTGCTTCAGGGTTTAGGGACAGCTACCTTCATGGGTGGGGGCTTTGACCTGAGTCTTCAATGATGGACAAAAATTGTTCTGGAGAGAGAGAAAGGGAAAATGTGGAATGGGTCTTTGAGTCTCTCTTTTGCTCTCTTTCCCTATCTGTGACCAGCCCTGAGAGCTAGAATGTACTGGGTGAACTTGGCTATTCTGTTGAGCACTTCATGAAAGACAGCAGTTCACAGTGTACAGAGCATAGGTTTTGGGACCAGGCAACCCGGTTCAGCAATGCTCTGCTTCTTATCAGTTATGTGATCTTGAACTTGCAACTTAGCCTCTCCGAATTTCAGGAAAATGAGGGTAATAATGACCACCTGACCTGGTTGTTGTGAGGGTTACCCCAGTGAGAAATGTGTAAGAACTGGGTGCAATGCTGGCTACTTGTGAGAACTCAGTAAGTCGTGTCCAGCCTCTGTGTACCTCTGTGTTCCTTTGTTTTGTCCAAAACTTACGTAATGAACGTTGGTTATGTTGCTAAATATTTCCTAGGAAGGGAGCTTCATATAAATGAAAGAATGTGGACTTTGGGAGGCTGTGCTACTTACCAGTTGAGTGACCTTGGCCAGTTATGTAAGCATCTGGCATGCAATTCTTCACTGTAAAATAATGTCAATTTTACAGGAATGTGGTAATAACTACAAGATGGTATGTGAAGATAGCCCATGGATCCATTCGACTGATGTCAGTGCTTGTCATTGTGTCTTGTAATTTTCTGTATGATTCATATTTGATTCACATTAATCTTGACTTCCCCCCAAAATCTTTGAGAAAAGATCTTTAATCTTTTATTTCCTGTATCCCTGTCTCTAGCACTTAGTTTAGGGGCATAGTAGGTGTTTGCTAAACATGAGTTAGCCTGCTGTTGGGGTGGATATCCTCGACATATAGCTGCATCCACCAGAGTTTCTACCCCATCCTGCTCAGCTCAAGGAAACCTCCTTGGGCTGTTGAAGAGAGAAGGGACCAGCCTGTAAAATGGCCACCATGGAGTTTTATTTATTTTACTAATAGGCTTCAATCTCTAAGACAGCACTGTGGGAATGGGAAGGGGAGGGCAAGAGAAAAAGCAGAGATGGGAGGAAGGCATGTCAGATAGTGGTCTGTAGCAACTAAATCAGCTGAGGGAAACCGTCCTGCACTGATTCACTCTGGCCATGAAAAATCCGCCTGCTGACATCCAGACTTTTCTCAGCCTCCTCCTCGGCCTCATCTTCAGCTGTCTTGCGGCGAGTGTTCTGGTAGAGCACGGCACACACACCCGTGAGCCAGGCAGCCACGGTGCCTGCAGCGAAGATGCAGAAGCCGATGAGCAGCAAGAAGATGTAGTCTTGGCGGTCCAGGTGTGTAATGCACATGTACCGGAGTGGATTCCCCACCCGTGAGATGGGCCACCCCGCCAGCTCTGTGGGCTCGGTGCACGTGGCATTTTGATCATCTATGAGGAAAAACACAGCAGGCATAGTGCTGAAACAGCTGTTGCTGCAATGGAACTCCCAGGTTCCTAAGGACAAAGGGGTCCTAAAGAGGCTGTCTAGACCCTCACTACTCGGAGTGTGGTCTGTGGGCCAGCAGCATTGGCCTCACCAAGACTTTGCTAGAAATGCAGAATATCAGACATCACTCCAGACCTCCTGTATCAGAAACTGTTTCTCAACAAGATCCCCAGGTGATTTGTTGGCACATTAAAATTTGAGAAGTACTGTGTCTAGACCGCTTCTTGCCCAGAGGCTTACCTGCATTCAAGTCATCTCATGAAAGTGGGCTTTCCTTCTTAAGATCCTCAAGGAGGGAGAAACCACAGTAGGGGCTGGGAGGTTGGAAACGTGAGCAAGATTGCCATGAAGTGTTGACACTCCACAGTCCTCCACCTATGTTCATCGTCCGTCTCTCCCCTCCCATTTCTTCACCCTCACCTTTCCCCTCCCCTTTATCTCTTTCCCTTCCTCTGTGCCTGAGCCCACCCAGGGACCACTAGTGCACCCAAGAGCATCACAACTCACTTGGCTTAACTCTTGGGAGGGGCAGAATTCCCTGGAAATGCCGATTTATGTTCTCTCCTCCCCCTCTTCCCCACTACTCCATATAGGGGAAATCATTGGGGGAGTTCAAGAGAAAGAGACAACCAGTAGGGGAAGCTGTTCCGCTTCTCAGTGGTTATGTTGGTAGTCACTCACTAATCACGTGGTCTTCAGTCCTTTTTTAGCAGCTAACTCAGGACCCTGGCTACTTCTCTGTGCACCTCCCTACACCTAGTACCACGGACTTTGGGATGCAACAGAAAGAAAAGTATTCTCTGGAGCCAGACAGACGGGTTCAAATGTGAACTCTTGTCACTTACTAATTTTGTAAACTTCTGTAGGATACCTACAGATACCTCCCTCTGACTTCCATTTTGTCATCTTACAAGTACAAATAATGATACCTCTTCTCAGGGTAGTCCAGAGGATTAATTGCCACAGGCAGGAAGCAGGTTATGATGACTAATGCACAGTGGTAGCACAAAATGCTCAGAGCTTTATCCTCAGCCCTGCATTTTTCTAGTTCTATATATTCGTACACCATGCTGATGCTAATGTACCAGTGTGGGGTGTCCAAGTGAATATATCCAGCAGGCAGCAGGTAAATGACCTTAAACTTAAGGTTGAGATCAGGGCTTGTGATAATCATGATCAAAATTGTAAGAGCAGCTAGAATTTACTGAACTCTTACTTCATGGTTATTTACAAATGTTATCTCCTTAATTTTCATGACTACCTTGATGCACATATTATTAGCTTTCTTTTACAGATAAGGAAACTGAAACTCAGAGAAGTTTCGTAACTAGAAGGTTTTAGATAACCTGCAATATCTAGGCAGGAGACAGAGCACAGAGGAAACTAGGACTGAGCTGTCTGAGCTTGCTTTGTAGAAGTGGGAGACACAAACAGAAACCAGTGTGGAGAGAAACTTCCCCTAAACTTTACGGCAGGAATTGCCAGATTATGTGACGCTGGCAGTATCCTTGGGGATCAAGGAAGTTAGGGAAATCAGGTTTGGACTAGAGCTAGAGGCAAGAGATTTAGATAAGGGAGTACAGAAGTGAGTTCTCTGGGAAGGAGGCAGTTGAGTTTGAGTGGCTAGAAAGAGTTGTCCAGACCTGAGTGATCTCTAAGTCATTTCCAAGCTGGGTGCTATTACCTGCAGTTTGCTTCTGCATCAGTGCACCTAAAGTGCAGTCATTTTGTTACTTTTGAGAAATGGCCTAATGCATGTGATGCTGTTGAGAACATGCGCCTGGAGGAGGGTGTAGACACAGGAGGGAAAGCCCCCACAGGGATTGTGTCACATCCACTGTTTGCAGTGATTACAGAGGAAGGCAGAGGAAGAAACCCTGTTCTAAACTGAACATGTGACAGTGGCTCTCAGGGTTGCCCTGTCCTGCCCAAGAGGTCTTGAGTAGAGGGAAAGGGGTTGGGACCCATGACCTTCATTTCAGATGCTGTGAAGGAGCAAGAATACAATTATGCCTCTGGACTTCTTTCCAGCCCACCTGGTCAAGGAGCTCTGGGGCTTTGCTCAGGAGGCCCAAGAGTAGGGCTGGTGAGGGTGGGGCGGGAGGTTGGAGAGGGGTGGAGGAAACAGCTTCTGGGAGCTCTAAAGTAATTCTGTCAAGAGAGGGCTGGGGTCACCTGCCCAAAATGCCAGAGACACAGGAATGTACAAAGATGGATATATTTGAGAGGAAAAACCTGGATTCCTGAGGGTTTGGTGTGTGTGCGTGTGTGTGTGTGTGTGTGTGTGTGCGCGCATGTGTGTGGGTATGTGCTCTTATTCTGTTTGAAAATAGTTTTTTACTTTCCAATTAGGGCTTGGATGGTAGAGGTGAGACTAAACATTAAACACACATTTTCCCATTTTGGAGCATTAGCCTTGAAAGGGGCAGTTAGGCAGTGGTTTTAATACACTGTTAGGCTACTGTTAAGTGAGGGAAGTGGGTGGCTCTGTTGGGAGGGAGGCCTGGGGTTTTCTACTGCTGCTTTCTCTCCCTTCACCATTCCCTGTCACTGTCATGGTGCTGGCTCTCAAGGCTTCCTAGCTGGTCCTCATCTCCACCATTTCCCAGCTCTGGTCCATTCCACACACTCCTGCCAGATTTCTTTTCCCCAAGCTCAGCTTTTGCCAGGCACTCTCTGACTCAAAACCCTCTCCGACACCCCATTGTCCTCAGAATAAAATCCAGACCATCTGGCCTGGCATTCAGAACCCCTTACCATCTGCTGCCTTCTACCTTTTCCACCTTACTTCTCAGTGCTCCCGGTAACCCACCCTTCACTCCAGTGAAATTGAATGGTGTATTAGTCCTTGATTACACCTTGCCCTTGCCCTCACATGTAGCTTTGTTTCACTGTTCTTTCTGCATCGAATGCATCTTCTCCCAATTTTTGCATGATTAAATCCTTTCCATCCTTCAAGGTCTAGCCTAGATGCATCTCCTCCCAGGAGACCTTCTCCAACCATCCTGTTCTCATAGGTCAGAGGACATGTGATTGTTCCCACTTCTGAACTCCTGTATAACATTTCCTTGTATCATTCTTAATGCAACTATCACATTCTGCCTTGCATGGTGGTTGTTTGCATATGTACCTTTTCTCCCCTACTGGACAGACTTTTAACTCTTGAAAGCATAATCCATGTCTGATCGTTACTGTTCTTGTTGTTAATCAGAGCTACTATTTATCAAATGAATTGCTTAATTTTTAAATATGTGGGTGTTTTCTAGTAATATTTTTTTTTGAATTTGAGTTTAACTCTAGTGTGTTCAGACATACTCTATGATAGCAATCATTTGAAATTTATTGAGAATTTTCCTTATGGCTGAGCATATGTTCAATTTTAGTAAATTTTCCATGTGCATTAAAAGAAAACATATTCTACCTTTTTTGAGTAGAGTTCTACGTAAGTCAGTTAGGTTGTTGTGTTGTAGAGATCTTCTGTGTCCTTACTAATTTTTTATCTATAAAAACCTATTGTCTATTAGTTACTATTAGTCTCTTAGTGTTCTTTAGTTACTAGGAGAAGTATGTTAAAGTAACCAGTTATGATTGTGTATTTGTCTACTTCTCCATAGAATTCTGTCAAATTTTGCTTTACATATTTTGAAGTTATATTATTAGAAGTATACAAAGTTATAACTGTTACATCTTCCTGGTAGATTTACCCTTTTAATAATGAGCAATATCTCTCATTATCTCTAGTAATGCTTCTAGCCTTCAAGTCTGCTTATTTGACATTAATATGGCAATGTCAAATATCCTTTAATTAGTGTTTGCATGGTGTGTCTTTTCTCATCCTTTTAGTTTCAACATTTCTGTGGTCCTATATTTAAGTTATATTTTATAAGCAGCATGTAGATTTTGTTTTTCATTCAAACCAACAAACTTTGTATTTTAATTACTCCATTAACATTTAATGTAATTACTGGTATATTTGGATTTTTATCTAGTGTTTTATTTTTTCTATTTGTCCCTTGACCCACTTGTTTTATGCCTCTCTTCCTCTCCTTTCTTGCCTTCTTTTAAATTATTTCATTTGTTCTTCTTTAGCTTGTTAGTAATACATTCTTTTCCTGTTCAATTATGATGACTTTAGAGATTACATACACATCTACTGATCATGGAGTGCCTAAATTAACCTCTACTCTTGACCACCCAACAAGGTAGTTTTAATTATGGCCAGGCAACAGAAGAAATAAACAGATGTATTAGTAAGGCTAAATAAGTCGAACTAGCTGATTAGAGGCAGAGCTGGGACAGGACCTCAGCAAGTTTCTCTGGCTCCAGAGTCTATTCACACACGTGTTTCTCCAAAAGAGCCATGCCCAGGGCCTTGCCCTCCTTCAGTGCTCTGTGACTATTTCGTGAATCAGTGAACGCGGGGAAGAAAAGCGCTAAAGGCAGGGGTACTTTCTTAATTAAAACTTGAAGCTTCTCAGAGAAATTTCAGAGAATTCAGTTTTTTGTTTTCATTGTTTTCCTAAAGTAACAAGCCTGGCACGTTCTTTTTTTTTTTTTTTTTAATTTATTTTTTTAATTCAATTTTATTGAGATATATTCACATACCGTGCTGTCATACAAAGTGCACATTCAGCCATTCACAGTACCACCACATAGTTGCTTTGCACTTTCTTTAAAGAGGAAGGGTGGTCATGAGTGGAAAAAAAAAAAAAAAAGCAAGGGAGAAGAGTGAACTAAATCAAAATGGGGCTACTGCAATTATTTTAAGCCAAGAAACTAGACTTGGTCTGTGAACTGGGTGAAAATTGTTGGAAAGGCTATTCGTCCTTTTCTTCTTTTCTATGGAAGTAATAGTTTTGAACAACTCTTTTCTGTGGGCTTTGTGGTTGGACTGCTATGTTCAAAACCTGCCTCCATCAGTGTGGTGGTTCCCTTAAGTATGTAGGGGCCATAAGGTCCTGCAGCCTCATTATGGGGTATGTACTTGGAAGATCTGAGAGAAGAGACATGAATGGACATTTGCACAGTGGTGTTTGTAGAGGCAGTATTCATGATTTGCAATGGGTGGAGGTGGCCTAAGGGTACACTGACTGAGGAACAGAATGGTAAACTGTGGTGTATGCATACAATGGAATATTGAGTAACTTCGAGGAGTGAAGATGTGAGACACACCACGAGGTGAATGGATCCTGTAGACAGGATTTTGAGTGAAGTACCCCAGAAACAAAGGCAAACACTATAATGCCTCACCAATATGGACTAACTACAATGTGTAAACTCAGAATTGAATCTTAGAACACAGCCTAACAGGGAAACGATTATTGTAATGGTCCCTAGATTGTAAGCTCTTACAGCAGTCACATCTATTCCTGAATTGTAATGGCTGTCTCCAAACTCTGAGATGCTGATCCCTTTGTGTTTAACCTGATTGGTCTCTGGAACATCGGATATCTGTGTGACACCTGAAACTCAGAGCTAGAGCTCAGCAGATATGAATGTCAGTATTAGCACATAGAGCAACTGTTAAAAAAAAAAAAAAAAAAAGCTGAAAAAGAGCCCAGACTTCAATTAGAGATATGAATGAAACAGATCTAGTTAAGACTAGGGCTATTCGGGCCAAACGGTAAAGGTTGAAACTGACTGTTTTAAAACTTCAACTTCCATGTGAGACCAAGGGAAGAGATGTTTATTTGGTGTAGGATCTATATTTTCTGAACAGTATAACTTCTACAGTTTGTTCAAACACCACAATTACATGGAACTTTGAATAGGAAGTGAGATATAGTAGTTTTGTATAGATCAGAATGAAATAGCGACACATCCCAAAGTAATTTGGGCAGAGAATAAAAATATATATGCAGGGCTCCCCTGAGGAGCTGGGGGAAAATGTGAAAGTCTTGGACTTCATCATCTGGATTGTTGCTGATGTTCTCACAAACATTGAGGACTGACAGCGTGGTATGCCAAGCCCTCTATCTTGGGGCTTGCCCTTATAAAGTTCGTTACTGCAAAGGAGAGGTTAAGCCTGCTTATAATGGTGCTAAGAGTCTCCCCTGAGTACCTCTTTGTTGCTCAGATGTGGCCCTCTGTCTCTTGCTAAGCCAACTCGGCAGGTGAACTCACTGCCTTCCCCGCTATGTGGGACCTGACTCCCAGGGGTGTAAATCTCCCTGGCAGTGCAGGATATGACTCCCGGGGATGAATCTGGACCGGGCATTGTGGGATTGAGAACATCTTTTTGACCAAAAGGGGGATGTGAAATGAAACAAAATAAAGTTTCAGTGGCTGAGAGATTTCAAATGGAGTTGAGAGGTCACTCTGGTGGACATTCTTATGCACTATATAGATAACCCTTTTTAGGTTTTAATGTATTGGAATAGCTAGAAGTAAATACCTGAGATAATCAAACTCCAACCCAGTAGCCTTGACTCTTGAAGACAATTGTATAACAATGTAGCTTACAAGGGGTGACAGTGTGATTGTGAAAGCCTTATGGATCACACTCCCTTTATCCAGTGTATGGATGGAGGAGTAGAAAAATGGGGACAAAACTAAAAAATAGGGTGGGATGGGGGGGAGGTGATTTGGTTGTTCTTTTTTACTTTTATTTTTTATTCTTATTCTGAGTCTTTCTGGTATAAGGAAAATATTCAAAAATAGATTGGGGTGATGAATGCATAACTATGTGATGATACTGTGAACAGTTGATTATACACCATGAATGATTGTATGGTATGTGAATATATCTCAATAAAACTGAATTTAATTTAAAAAAACCTGCCTCCATTATTTATTACGTGCTCTGGTGCAAACTTAATAACTTCTCTAAATCTGTTTTGACATCTGTAAAATGTAATCTTATGTTTTTTGGGGGTGGATGGGGGTTTGAATTAAATGGGGAGAAGACTCTCAGCACAGTGCCAGGTGCAGAGTATACATGCTGGTATATAGTAAGTGCTGGTGCCACTCTTGATCATGGTGATGACATGATGATTATCCATCCTACAGACCTCCAGGACCCAGCCCTGTTTATATATTCTTTCTTCTCTGGCTTTCTTCATCTTACTGCCTCTCATACAGGGCTTCCAGGTACTGTTTTCCATGCTGTGCACTGCATAATTCCAGGGGGCTCCATTCATGTTATATATAGGAGACTAGGCCCCATGTTGTCCCTTCCCCCAGCCTCACTCCAGTGGGCCCAGGGCATTTACCTTAGTTAAAGCACTTAGATACAATTACAAGTGTCATTAATGTTTAACTTCTTCCTACAAATAGTTCTATAGAAACATAACCACCTTCTTGTTTATTTCCTACACAGTACGTTGCTCACAGGCAGAAAACCTGTCTGCCTGAACCAGATGCATGAAGGAGCAAGAGAATCTGTGGCTCAGACCCACATCCATTAGTGCAGGAGCTCAGGAAGCCTCCCATTTAGAAAACAGGCTTGAATCCAACAGTTATAAGAGGAACTGTTTCTTTTTTGGCCTGCAGAATGGACCACAGTTCTTCTCAGGGGTCTATTGCAGGTTCCTAGAGGATGGTGCCCCGGAGCAGCCAAACCTTGTGTAGGCTGCTCTGAGTCCCCTGAGGCAGAACTTGCTCATAAACTGTCTTGGCCAAATGGAGGGGGTGAGCCTTCAGGTGGTGGGAGATGTAAAGTCAGAGGGTGGAATCAGAAGACTCCCTTCCTATTAAAATGCAACTACACCTCTGAGAGTGAGCAACTCACCCCCCACCACTTCCTGGTTTCTACTGGCTTAATCACTTTGTCATAAAACCTCCATTTCCATCCCAGTGGAAGTCCCATTATCCCATTTCCCCTTAGTCTTGCCTAGCTTGCCTAAATATCATTAGATGTGCAGTGCTTTGTCTTCTTTCTTATTTTCTCCAGCTAAATTATGTGTTTGTCAAGGAAATGAATTTACCACCTATTCATTTGTCTGCCTCTGCTTGCTAGATTGTAAACTCTGCAAGGACATGGATTTTTGTGTTTTGTTCCCTGTAGTATCCCCAACACCTAGAATGTTGCCTAACATGTATTAGAGCTCAGTGTGTATTTGTTGAATGAATTAAATGTTATTTATTATCAAAACCCTTTGTAGTCACTCTCATTGACATAATTCTTGTCTAGAGGAAAGGGAGCCTGGGAAGGTAGAAGATGATAGGTGGGTCAGCCAACCTCTTGCCTCCTTGGATTACTCTATACAAGGCAAATACCATCCCTGCCTAGTTCTAAGAGTTTGGGGAGGATTCTCTGAGCTTAGGGGTATGGTGTTGCTGAGGAGGTAGGAGCAGATAGTTTCTAGGACCAAATGGAGGGGCAAGCCTTAAACCAGGAATGGCACCCCCTCTGAGACTGTAAAAAAGAAATGAGGGTAAGCACAGACAGGGATGAATGAGAGGCAAGAAAATTCTACTAGGTGTGTCATCAAAAATTAGTGTTTTTTTTTTAACCCAATTGCTCTTTGAAGACTGTTTCAGAGCAGAGACCCTTTATGTTCATCTTCATATCTCTTGTGCCTGGCACACAATAAATGCTCAATAAATTTCTGTCAGTGCATTCATGAGAGAATGTGTGGATTATTGGTCTGATCTCATACAGCACTTCTTCAACTCTGGTGTCTTTGGCCTTGTCATTTAGGACAGGTTTCCTCGTTGGAATCTGAAGGGATCACAGTTACACTTGCCTGTTCTATGGGTGGTACAGATGAGACAACTCTCTAGAAGAGAACCTAGAATGGGCAGTGTAGCAGCCCAACAACACCAAAGCCAAATGGCCAGCAAGGCCCATTCTCAGATCCTCACGCATAGTCCAATGAGCATTTCTCGTCTTGGCACTGGCTTCAACCTTTGCCCATGTAGAGCTGCTTTGCCTCATAACCTAGATACCTTCCTATGATGCCATAAGCCAGGGTTCTGCAACCTGCAGAATAAAACCAGCCTGCTGCCTGTTTTTGTAAATAAAGTTTTATTGGAACACAGTCATGCCCATTCGTTTCTGTATTTTCTATGGCTGCTTTCATGCTTCAAACAGCAGAGTTCAGTGGTTGTGACAAAGACCATGTGGCTGCACAGCTTAGAATAGTGATCATCTGGCCTTTTACCAAAACAAGTGTGCTGACCCCTGGAGTAAACCATTTTAGGCTTCTTCAAACTTTAAGGATTTGGATGATTGGGGCTTGGGCAGTACAGTTCTTATCTGGTACAATTTTTTCCCTTGGATCAAGAGTCTGTATTTTTCTAAGGGTTAAATGTGGTTCATAGAACTCATGGAACATTATAAAAGAGATCTTGAAGTTCAGCAAGTTCAACCTGATTATGCCTGTGCTTTAAAGGTGTTTAGGTTATTGTACTGTTTATTTCTTTTTTGTATGAGTGGTTGTATATGGCTGTGATTTAGAGGCATTTAGATGTGTCTTTTCCTCATGTGCTCTTTGATACCCAGAATTCTGTCAGCAGGAGATAAAACCTTTCATTTCAACAATAGAATAAGATATAATGTGTAAGGACTTCTGAAAAAGAAGAAAATGAGTTAAACCATTTTATCAGGTAAACTTCTGCTAAACTCCTACTACCTTTCTTGTTTTGATGGGGTGAGGGGAGCTGCACAAAGGGGATGGGGATGGTACCAAGTTGTTCTTGAAAACTGAAGGCAAACTGCTTGCTTCTCAGTTTAGCCTTGGTTTGAACTTGCTTAATAACGACCCATCTGCTCAGGAAAATCCAAGTAGTAGACAGTTGTCCTCATGGATAACAAGCAATTTAGAGATGCTCAAGAGCAAAAGGGCACCACTGTTCACCAAGTCGCCCTGACAGAAACTTGGGTGTCCTCCTTGCTTCTCTCATGTCTCGTATTTAAATGATGAGCACATCCTGTTAGTTCTACCTTCAAAACATATCCCACTTCTTACCTCTTCTCATCCCTTGAACCATTACACTGGTCCAAGCCATAACTCCCCCTCTCCTGAACTGTGTTAGCCTCCTAACTTGTGTCCTTGCTTTGTCCCACACTCTCTTCTCTATGTGGCATCTGGAAAGACCGGTAAATCGTAGATCATGCCCCTTGCCTGCTCAAAGCTCTCTCATGACTTCCCATGACACCTAGAATCAAAAAGCTTCTCCATGGCTTATAGGGTCCTGTGTGATCTGACTTCTGGCTAATTTTCTGTCTCATTTGTTATCTTTCTTCCCCTTGCTCTTCTTCAGCCACACTCACCTTCTAATACATCAAACTCATCGTACCTCAGGGCCTTTACATTTGCTTTTCCCTTTGTCTGGAAAAGCCACCCCCTCCTTCCATCTTCATATTTCCATGGCTTTCCCCCTCACTTTATTCAGTTCCCTCCCCAGGGTCACCCTACATGAGGTGCCTGCCTCTGCTCTCAATCCCAGGCACACTCTTCCCTCCCCCTGCCTTATTTTCCTCTATAGCACTTATTGTTCCTTGAAATTACGTTATGTGTTTGCTTGGTGTCTTCCTCCCCCTCTAGAAGCTCCATGGGAGCATGTCCATTTCTACCCACATGCCCTGGACCCTGGTAGGTGCTCAATAACTATCAGTGGAACAAATGCATTGGGAGCCAGGATGAGCCGCTTTTCCCTCTGGGAATGTCAGATTTACACTAGCAAGGATAACAGTGCCTATACCACCCCTCAGCCAAATGTTGTGGTCAAAGCATCTTGGCAGTTAGAAGAAAATATATTGAAGACTACAAAGATTTGTCTAATATGACTAATTCAGTCTAAACTGATCGAATGTTTCAGATGTATTGGTTACCTTTTTATTTGGGTTGAGGGGAAAGCCAGATCTACCACTGTTCTGATTAAAAAAAAAATCACTGAGTTTCTGATAAGCCCCAAACATCATTCTAGGTGCTTTTTACATAATGTTATCATTGTTAGAGCTTAAATATCACTCCCCCAGCAGTGCTGGGGGGTCCTGAGTTGGGTTCTCTTTGGATGATGAACCCCAAAGGACAGCATCCCAGCACGTCTTAACACCTGTTTGCTTCTATAAACCCACAGTGCTCCTCCCATTCTTTGCACCCCATGCAGTACTCAGAATCACCACCAGGCAGCTGGGCTCTTCACTTTAAGAATTCCAACAATAGCAGCAGCAGCGACAGCTAACTTTAGCTGAGTGCTTACTCTTACCAGTTCTAAAATCTTTATGTGAGTTGTTTCACTTATTTTTCACAACAACCCAGTGAAGTAGGTACTATTTTAACTTCCTTTTACAGATAAAGAGCCTGAGTCCCATGGGGATTCTCTTGCCCGAAGTCCTACAGTTGATGATAATGATAGAGGCTGGATTGAAAACCAGGCAGATTCACCTCTATGTAGGATGCAGGTCATGACTCCCGGGGATAAAGCCTGGTCCCGGCATCGTGGGATTGAGAAAATCTTCTTGACCGAAAGGGGGATGCAAAATGAAACAAAATGTTTCAGTGGCTGAGAGATTTCAAATGGAGTATAGAGGTCACTCTGGAGTGCGTTCTTATGTGCTATTATAGATATCCCTTTTTACTTTTTAGTGAATTGGAATAGCTAGAAGGGAATACCTGAAACTGTGGAAATGCAACCCAGTTTGATTCTTGAAGACGACTGCATACTATGTAGCTTACATGGTGTGACCGTGTGATTGTGAAAACCTTGTGGCTCACACTTTCTTTGTCCAGTATATGGACAGATGAGTAGAAAAATGGGGACAAAAACTAAATGAAAAATAGGGTGAGATGGGGGTGGGGTGGGGTGGAATGCTTTGAGTGTTCTTTTTTAGTTTTATTTTTATTTATTTTTTTATTCTTTTTGGACTATGGAAAATGGTCAAAAATTGGGGTGAAGAATGTATAACCATTCGATGGTACTGTGAACAGTTGATTGTACACTGTGGATTGTACAATCAATTGATTGTATGGTATGTGAATGTATCTCATTATTTAAAAAAAAATAAGAAAAACCCAGGCAGAGCTCATCTTAGTTTTGCCTGCTCAACTAGGATATGGGTGTCTCATAATAAAAGGGATATTTTATAGTTGCCCAGCTGGATTGGTGTTAAGGAAGCACATAGGAAATACCACGTGAAACCATGTACTTTTATAGATACAAAGTCATTCTTTGTTTTTTATCTCACTGAAAGAAAAACAGAGCCTCTCAGGGTGGGCCCCTTGTTTCCACCTGTCTCCCCATTCTCACACTCATCCCTGTCTGTGCTTACCCTCCTTTCCTTCTGAGGAGGTGCCCTTCCCAGGTCAAGTCCATTTCGTCCTGGACACCATCTGCTCCTGCCTCCATGGGGACTCCACCCCATCATTTATTCACCCTCTCTCCTGTATCTTTGCCCTTGCTCTCTGCTTTGACTCCTTACCATCAGCAGATAAACAATGCTTGGGTCTCTTTTCTCCTAAATAAACATTCCCTCTTTACACTCTATCACCCTGTCTCCTTCAGTCCACAGCCAAGAGTCCTGAAAAGTAGTGTATGTTGTTTTCTGTACTCTTTCCCTTTGTTGCTCTTCAGTCCATAACCCACTGCTGTGTGACATCCACTCCCACCATGTTACCAGAACTGCCATCACCCATGTCATCAGAGCCCTTTTTGTAGCGAAATCTCATGGACACTTTTCAATCCTTATCTGACCTGCTCCCACTTTTTTGGAACTCTTTCCTCTCTTGGCTTCCATGAATCTACCTTTTCTAATTTTCTTTCTCCTCTCTGGCTGCTCTTGCCCAGTGCACATCATGAGCTGTTCTTCCTTACTTGACCCTTCAATATGCTGGCATTCTCCCAAACTTCAGTCCTTGGCCCTATTATTCTTTATTTCTAAACTCTTTCTCTGGCTGATCTCATCTTTTGTTTGGTTTCAGTGATCACCAGTGAGCTGATGATTCCCAAATATATATTTTATGCCCTGTCCTCTACTCTGAATTTGAAGTCAGAACATCCAAATGGCTTTGTTTGGTTTCAGTGATCACCAGTGAACCAATGATTCCCAAATATATATTTTATGCCCTGTCCTTGCTCTGAATTTCAAGTCAAAACATCCAAATGATATGACACCAAAAGTACAAGCAATGAAAGAAATAATAGGTAAATTTGATTTCATAAAATTAAAAACTTTTATGCATAAAAGGACACTGTCAAAATGTGAAAAGACAACCTACAGAATAAGAGAAAATAGTTGTAAATCATACATTGAATAAGGGCTTAATATTCAGATTATATAAAGAACTTTTATAATCCAACAACAAAAAGACAAACAGCCTAATTAAAAAATGGGCAAAGGACTTCCAAAGTTTGGCAATGTTTTCCCAAAGATATGCAAATGAATAACAAGCATATGAAAGGATGTTCAACACTATTAATTATTAGGGAAATACAAGTAAAAATCACAATAAGATACCACTTCACACCAATGAGGATGGCTATTATTAAAAAAAAAATTATTGGAGAGGATGCAGAAAAATTGGAATTCTAGTGCATTGTTGTTGGGAATGTAAAATGGTGCAACCACTGTAGAAAGTGATATGATGGTTCCTCAGAAAGTTAAATATGGAATTACCATATGACCTGGCAATTCCACTTCTAGATTATCCCAAAGAAAGTAAAAACAGGTTCTCAGATACTAGTACACCAATGTTTATAGCTGCATGGCTGAAAGGTGGAAACAATCCAAGTGTCCATCAACAAATGAATGGAGAAACAAAATGTGGTACATACACATAGTGGAATATTATTCTACCATAAGAAAGAATGAAGTTATGAGACATGCTGCATCATGGTAGAACCTTGAAAACATGTTCAGTGAAATAAACAAGGCACATAAAGACAAATATTGTATGATATCACTTATAAAAGATGACTAGGGAAAACATTGTATTCACAGATACAGAAAGCAAATTAGAGGTTACCAGGGGTGGGGGAAGAAGGAATGTTTGGGGGAGAAAAAAGGAACATCCTAATGCTTACGGGCTCACAGAAACCTCCACTCAAAAAGGGACTTAGCGTCTTCTCTAACTCCCTTACTGCCATTCCCCCAAGAGTATCTATCTCAGTGATAGTCCCACAGTTGTCCAAGCCAAAGCCATTGGAGTTATCCTTGATTTTTCCCTTTCCTTTATTTTCTACATCTCACTCATTCATTCATGCATGCATTCATTCATTCAATGTATATTTATTGAGCATTTTCTAGCAGAACTTCTGTGAGTCTCAAGATTCAGACAGGCTCTTTGCTCCTAATAGAGCTTCCAGCATATTAGGGGAGACAAACATTAAATTAGTACAAATTTATTAATTACTTAGAATTGTGCCAAAGTATGAAGGCAAGTACAGAGAACAATGAGAGTGCCTAGTCCAGTTCCAGTTTCCGTTGATTCTACCTTTAAATGGTTTCTTCTGACCTTCCCACACCTCTTTATCCTCACTGCTGGTGTAGGCTGCCATCCTCTCTCACCTGGGTATCTACAGGAGCCTTTCAGCACTACCTCCAGGCTTTCCTGCCCCCGAACCTTCTCCAATATGCAGCTGTGTAATCTTTCTAAAATGTTCTGCCCTAAAATCCTCCAGTGGCTTATCATTGCACTCAGGAGACACTGCCTGTTTCCAGAAAAACACTGAAGTCCCTTCATGGCTGGGCCCATTTTCTCTTTCTAGCTGCAGCCACTCTCTGCTGGATTACCTCCAGCTTGGGGAGCTCTTCACCTCTACAAATGAGGAAACCAAGGTTGGCTACTTCGCCAGAAGTTTGAGTGATGTCAGCTGACTTGAGTGGCCATGCATAGAGGTCCGGCATTTCTGAGATCCAAGGAACATTAGGTTAGCTGGTCCCAGGGATCCCAACTGGGTTGAGTTGGGGAGTGTGTCAGAATCACCCAGGAATCCTTTCTAAACTGCATATACTTGCCACCCCATCCCTTCTTGAATTTTCCTGTATGATTTAGGGTTCACTAACCCACTATTACCTACCAGCTCTGTCACTGCCCTCACGAGGCTGCCCCTCCAGCTCTCTGCTGGAAGGAGCTGCAAAGCTTGGGTGTTTGTGAGTTACACAGTAGGAGAGCCATATGGCACCATCTCGACAGCCTTGGCACCATCTGTTGCCCAGCCATTTCTCTTTCCTGGCCTCTGGTCTCTATTGCAATTTTCCTGATGAAGGTGATGGGTTAGCATTTATAGTGGAATAGAGTGAGGACCTGAATTCATTCTAGAAATCTAAGTTTTGGCACAGTTGTGGATGGCTGTGTACTTGGTGGGTTTAAATGGGGCCATTATCCTCTGATATCAGCTTTGAATACAGGATGAAATAGCCTTGGAATGAAACTAAGATGTTCTGTGCTTGAAATGCCTTCAAAATGACTTGGAACTGAAGCGGCACATGACCCAACCCATCTGCTCCCTGCAGGTGCCCCTCAGTGGCTTTATCCACCTGCCTCCCTGCACCCTTGCTGAGACCCCTTTCTAGTTTGTGAGCCCCACCATTGGGCTCCATCAGAACTGCCTAAGAACTGTAACTTACAAGCTGAAACAGAAGGACTCTCTGTCCTCAAACTGTTTCCACTCTTACTGCTATTAGTCTGTCACTCTCTGTTCCCTTTTTTATGATTCCTGGGGTGGTCCCTGTCAAATTGCAAATTCCTCTTGAGGGAGAGATATCAAACCATTATTGGCCACTGATATCTTTACCAATGAGATCAGCCACTGAAGGTCCAGAAGACAAACCATTGTCAATAGGGTTTCCTCAAAATGTGGTCTAAGGATCACCTACAACGGAAGCCCCTGAATCCAGGCTTGGGTGGAGAGTCTGGGAGTGTCACATAGCAGATGCTTAAGACAGGAGGTGGGGGAGTGCAGGAGTTAGAGGCTGCCTGCTTCTTAATTATACTTCCTAATTATTTGACCCTACCCCTCGTCACTAGGAACGTCTCTACCTCAGCACTTATCCTTCATGTACTTGTTTATCTGGAATCCTGTCCACTGACCACTGTCTCCTCTTACATCATGTAAGTGTATCTTCTATGATTCTGTTTAGACTCATAGACTGCAAGCCAGAAAGGGCCTCAGAGAGTATCTACTCCAGCTCCCTTATTTTGTAGATAAGAAGAGAGAGACCCAGAGAGCGGAAGAGACTGGCCCAACCTAACAAAGTAGCATTATTGTGACCAGAACAGGGTTCCCTGGCTTTCAACTGTTTTTTTTTTTTTTTTTTCTCTTGTCCATAGACTGGAATTATAACTTCTTTTTCTGTGATGAAATGACCCCAGAATTATAATACAATGTTGGGTACATAATGAGCATACAATAATTGTTTCTGATTTGAGTGGATTGTGATGTGCCCAATAGTAAGGAAATATGATTGGGAAAAAAACAATGAATTTGGATGTCAGGAGACCTCTGTGCTGGGCTTGGAGGGCTGAAGGGGCTGGATTCTTAAGTCCAGCTTAAACAATGTAGTTATTTTAGGTTATTTGTTTTTCTTACTGCTTTGTTTGGTTATGGTTTGTTAATTTTCTTGGGGTATGGGAGGAACATGTTGGAAGCAATGTAGTTATTTTAGGTTATTTGTTTTTCTTATTCCTTTGTTTTGGTTTTGTTTGAAATGTTTTTTATTGTTTGTTTTTAAATTTTTTGATAAAGTTAAAAAAAAGTTCCAGCTAAAGCATCCTATGTTAAAAGGCTGCACTGCCCAATATGGTAGCCACCAGCCTTGGGAGGCTATTTAAACTTAAATTAATTGGAATAAAATAAAATTAAAAATTCAGTTCCTCAATGGCAGTAAGCCAGATTTCAAATGCTTAGTATACACATGTGGCTAGTGGCTACCGTATTGGGCAGCACAGGTATAGACTATTTACATTATTGTAGAAAGTTCTTTTTTACAGTGCTGAGCTAGATTTGGGGGCTGGGAGGGTAAAAGGGAAGGGGATATAGGAGAACAGGTTCTTCATGTCCAGGAGCTTAGAGGTCAGTCAGTTTTTGAAAACATTTTAGAGGCATCCAACCTTGTCCTGCTAGGGGAGTAACAAATATCCTGGGAAGGGCTCAATTGCCGCTGTCTCCTTCAAATAGCATTAATGACTGGAAAATTATCATTCTGGCCAGGAGTTAGTCCTCCTACTTGCTGGCCTGGGCCAAAAAGGAAATGGAATCTGTGAGTCTGTTTTAACTTTGTGTTGATCAGGGCTCACTAGAGCACCCTGGCAACTGGCACATTACAGCACACCTCTGTTGCTGCAGTAATTTTTGTGTTTGCAAAGTGAATATGTAAACTCCTTGAGGACTGGATAAATTTTCATTACCTCTGGTGAGTACACCATTGAAGGGTTTCTTTGAAGACCTTTGATAACAGCACTGAATTGCTTATAAATTTGTGAAGTTTTGGTATCCCTGTGCAGTTTAGATTTATGATGAAGTAAGGTGAATGATGCTCTCTGCATCCTCTACAGAGCCTCTTTGGGTCTTAGCTAAAATGTGACACAGGGGAAGGCATATTATTGTCCTCATGTCTCCTCTTTTAAGATGTCTCTGTTTCCTTCCTGGACCTCCGGTTCTTTCAAGGTTCCTCACTGTTGCAGAATTAATCTTAGCAAATTGGTTACCACAAATCCAATCCTTCCTCTGCTGTGAGAGCTGATAAAAGCTTAGGGGTACCTGTATTTTTCTTCCCAGGACTTTAAGTATTTTTATCGAGTCCTATTCAAGATTGTAACACCTTTTGAGACCCAAAAGAGTGAATCTCTAATGGCTACCACTGTGGTAGGCAGTGGATGAGGGAGATGTTAGGTCACAGTGCTCTTCAAGAAATGACAAAATCATCCATTATAGGCAACTACTTTCTCCCAAGGTCCTGTCTGCCCCCAGATTGGACTGACCTTTTTACCCCCATTCCCTGGGCCTCTAGAAAGCTGTCTCCACATCCACACCTATCTCTGGAAGGGGGGCTTATCTTGTCCTTAGAGTCTTGTGTTCTGGATTTAAGTGACTCAAGAACAACCAGCTCGTGGCTGCTGGTCCAGCCCTTCCAGCCCTGTGTCTCTTGGCCCAGGTTGAGATCAAGCTTTGATTTTGGCTTCTGGCTTTATTCTCTTCAGGATTTGAAATCCTTTGTACATAACTTGTTCAATACCCAACATCTTCTAGGATTTCTCTTGCCCCATTTTCTCCAGAATCAGAGTCCTAGGCCCTGTTACCATCTTCTCACATCTCTCTAGATCCCTGACTTTACTCCTCAGTCATGCCTCCAAACTGGGTATACTGTCCTCTAATTCCACACATGCTGAGACTTCCTGAAGTCTACTGCTTGTCTGGGAGGTCACCTGATGATGTCTCTATTCTCCTCTCTTAATACGTAGTATCTTTCTTACATCTACCAACCAAACTACCATTCGTTTAATGCTAAATGCTAATAGCAGTTCAGACATTTTCTCATTTTATCGTTACAACAGCCATAGATAGGTGGGTTCTATTATCACCCCTGTTTTGAAGATGAGGAGATTGAAGTTCAGAGAGGTTAAGTAACATGTCTGGTGTCCTCCAGATAGTAAGTGGCAGGGCTAGGATTATTATCCAGGTCTACTTCACTCCAGAACCTGAGCTCTATCTACTACCTTCCCCACCCAATGCTTACCATCGGGCTGAAATTAACCATTAGAGATTCACCCTTTTGGTTCAAAAAGTGTCACAACCTTGAATAGGACCCTACAGAAATACAAGAAGTCTGGGAAGAATAATACAAGTACCTTTTATCAGATCTCAAAGCTCTACACTGTGCTACTGCCTGTGTGGTACTAGGCTGTCCTTCATCACCTCTAGCTGAGGCTGTCCCAAGCATCTGCTCTACTCCAGTAGGCACCTTCTGTCATCTTTTGTCCTGCCCCACCCTGTGGGGTTAGTTCTGCTGTGCCTGGCTGGATCAATGGACACGTACGGTGCAGACCACCCAGAGTTACCCGAGTTTCCATACATAGCTCCAGGCTTCTTGGTTAGTTACCTCCATGAACAATTGTCTGACACATAGTAGGCACTCAATAAATATTTAAATGGATGAATGCATGGGCTGAGTGGTAGCATGGAAGTTCCTTACTTCACTGCCTTGCTTTTAAAGAGATATATATTGGTACCCCACTGTAATCCTTAACTTAATACCACACCACAGGTAAAATTTTCCGATACTAAGATCCAGTGTTTCCCTGGGTCTGCAATGAACCTATCTTCCAGTTGAACTCCCCTTTATAAACAACTAGGTTACTTGGCCTATTTCATAGAAATTCTTCCTATATCCTGCAGTGGGAGCAGATGGGGAGAGATCTGTAGACTCCATTCTAGAGCATGCCAAAGACCACCATTTGGATTGCAAATGTGGTAAAGCTGAAGAATTCACCATGTGTCAATAGCCAAGATATTCCCACACAACAGAGACCATGAATTACAATAGGAAACTCACATGGAATAAATATCTACTCGTATGTTGAGGTCTGGCTAAAGGGAAAGATAAACATCTAATGAATTTTACTGTATTTGTGTGCGTTCAACTTTATGTGTATGTGTGTGTCTTCGTGTGCATTTACATGTGTACGTAAATATGTTTGTGAGTATGTGTACATGTATATGTGCTTTATAGGCATGGGTATATCTTTGTAAATGTATGTATTCAGTGTGCGTGTGTGTGTTTCCATCTATGTTTATGTGTGTTTGTGAATGTGTGTTTATATGGGAAGAGATAACTGAACTGAATAAGGCCCAAATGAGAGCAAACACTGAAGTTAGATTAATCTTTTTGGAGTTTGGACAGACTGGTGTGAAACCCGGGTTTGCAAGGGAAGTGCAGACATATCACAATGAATTTATGCTGGTTAGGGCTTATTATCCAATGAGAATGATCTTGGGTGGGCTCCAAGTGGTAGCCAGGTAGGAAATAAAGTTGAAGTTTTGATGCTGTGCTTGTAACATGACTTACATTTGTAACTAAACTGACTTATAGGATGATAGTTATCATGTGATTTGAGGATTTAAGAGATGGTATAGTCTCATAGAAAAAGAACTGAATTTGGAATAAGGAGGTTCAAATCATTTTCTTGCCATAACTAGATATGTAGTTATGGACAAGTCTTAGCATATTTTCCCATCCATAGGATAGGATTAAAATTACCAATCCTAGCCTTTTCCAAGGTCTAGGGCAAAAAATTTAATGGTTGGTGTGATGCTCAAAGCAAACAAAATGAGATACTCTGTGTGAAAACACTTAACTAGTTGCAAAACTCTTTATAAATACAAATTATTCTTGTGTCTGGTCTTGAGCTCACTCCCATTTTTAAGAGATAATAATAATGAACTGGAGCAATGAGATTGTGTTTCTGTATGTAGTAACCTGGGGAAGGGGATTCCTCTGTGCTACCTCACAGCAGAGGGAGATTAGCAGTTTAGCAGTCATGGGTGTGTGGGTCTCACTGATGAAAGCTTGGTCTACCCCAAAAGACAGACTCTGCATTCATGAGGAGCTTATGAGCTTGACAAGATAGACTCCTCCTCTTTGCCTTTGACAACATGCAGTGAAACAGTAGACATATTAGGAGACATGACCCATGGGAGGCCAGGAGGGTACATTTTAGTTTGCTGTCACCATTTCACTCTCTCTCCCCCTTGTTCCCCTTAAAGTCTGTCATTTTGGCCAGATACCTTTCTAGGATATTCTACATGGGCAGGACTTCATGGTGGAAGCTTCAGTTGGACATTTGTGAAGCTGGGTCCTTGAAAACATTTTCAAAGGCAAATGCCCAGGGAAGGGAGGGAGGGCATGGATTTTGAAAGGGTTTGATTTTCTATCCAAAGTCCAGTTTTGCTGAATTACATCAGTGGCCTAGCACTTCTGTAAGGAGCTATTTCTTATTTCTCTAAAGCTGTGACTTCACTGGGTAGAAGGTGCTGTTGATGGAGTGGGAAAATTGGAGGATGAGGATGGGATAAAGAGGGAATCGGGCAGGGTAGAGATGAGGTGGGGACAGTGGATAGAGTGACAGCAGCTAGCTTGGAAATGTACCAGGTAAGACTTGAGAATCTGCCTGTAAGTTTGGCATCTAGTTGGTCTACACAGTGGACATGTTACCCATTCTCCACTGACTCATGCCATTCTCTCCTTCCTTATAAGGTTAGCATCTTGAAAACACAGCAGCCATCAAAAGACTTTTCTTCTCCCTTCTCATTTCCTTTCCCTTTCATTGTGCAGGAAACCATATACTCCTTCCATCCCTATTGAACATTCCCTTCCATACACAATATTTCTGTTGGATTCTCTACTGCCCATGAATGACTAAAGTTATTTTTAGACCCCTGAAAAATTCAGTCACTGCATTAAGCAGATTAAGATAGTTTACCAGTGGAATACAGTGTACCTGTATTACTTTGTAACATTGCAGTTATAATGCTTTATCATTTATACACAGCAATTCTTTGTTAGGTAATATTATTGTCCCCACTATATAGATCAGGAAACTGAGGCTCAGAGAAGGGTAGCCAACTAGTAAATGGTGAATTTGGAACCAGGACTCAGCTCTTTGGACCCCTATACCAGCACCCTATCTACTAAGCCTTATTGCCTCCCCAGCCAACCTTAGGTTGGACCCTGCATAGAAGTAAGAATGCCTTCAATCAACTTAACCCAGCTTTTTCTCCCATCCCAGCCATCCTTTGAGTTCACCTTTCTGGAACTAATTCCTCCTACTCCATCACCTCTTCTTCCCCACACCCAATCAAGACCTCACCTGGGTGGTCCAGATGGGACACTATTAAGTAAATGGCGAAGTCCAGGAGAGAGCAGTTGCACTTCCAGGGATTTCCACTCAGATACAGGGTCCTTAGTGTCACTAGGTGATGGAAGGCACCATCGTCCAAGATCTGTAAGCCGGTATTTCTGAGGTCCAAATACCTCAGAGAGCTGGTGTTGGCAAAGGTAAACTTGTTAAGAGACGACAGCTGAGGATTGTTGGAGATGTTCAGCTGCACCAGGTTGCTGAGCACGGAGAAACTGTATGGGGAGATCAAGGTTAGGTTGTTGAAGCTGAGATCAAGGTAGATGAGCTTGAAGACCCCGATGAAGGTATAATCCATCACCTCGCGAATCAGGTTGTTCTGACAGTCCAAGTAAACAAGGTCACTGAGGAGACCTAGATTCATGGCTGGCAAGTAAGTTATTCTGTTATTGTTGAGGTACAGCCTCCGAGTGCTCAGGGGTATGTCAGAGGGATATGCAGTTAACTGCATGCCTGTGCAGATCACTTCTTCATCTTGACACTGACAGTTATTTGGACACTTTGACCCTGATACCAGCCCCATTCCAAAGGAAAAGAGTAACCACCCAGGCCCAGGGCCTGAAGCAAGGGACATAGTAAGACGCCGCGATTCCCCTCCTTCCACCTTCCTGCGGGCGCTCTCCCTCTGGTCAGAAGGCTGGCGAGGGGCAGGGCGGGGGAGGGGAGCTGGAAAGAACGGTAACACTCTAGCTTTGTGCAAAGCAATTTTCCATTACAGGAGAACCGAACAGAAGTTGAAACGCGAGGCCCAGTGCCCCGCCACCGGGCTTGGTGGCTCTGCCGCTTGCTCACTCCCAGACTGCTGCTGGAAGCTTGCCCACTTGGCAGCTTTGAAAGGACTCACCCTTTCCCTGCGTTGTGAGTGAAGGGGAGCCAGGGGAGAGCCACATGACAATGAGGTTGCCAGTTGACACCTTTGTGATGTCAGCAGCCTCCGGAGACTGCCTGGCGAGGGAAAGAGGGTCCTCGCCTCTCCTTCTGGGTGGTGTGGGAGTGTTTTGTGTTTCTTGGTAAGCTGGCTGTCCCTGAGGGGGAATTGGGGCTTCTTGAGTCTGGGCCTGCAGCATGTGGATGGGGGATTGTATGGGTTCACTGTGTGTGTATATGGCCAGAGTGTGCCTGGGTCTATCTGTACCAGCTCCTCATGGTGGTACAGCAGAGGATTAGATTAGATAGGAGCCCCCATTCTCAGGGCATGGAGGGAACATGGGGAGGCTCCAGTACAACTCCCTTCTTTACTGTTGAGGAAAGTGACTTGCTGAAGATCAGGTCCCCGAGTGCATCTTTTCCTTGGATTTTGAATTTGGACAGGTGCCATTGTTTGATGTTGTCTGGAGAAGATGGGAAAGGATGCCTCCTTTGAAATGAGGCAAGGGGAATTCCACTGATAAGGTGGTACTCCCTTAAAATCGTATTACTAGGTCATACACACCCTTTTCTACATCTGAAATCTACATGTGCATTATATTTTTAAAAACCTTTTAAATAATTATAAGCTACCTCCCCCCAAAACCCCATGAAAATCCAAATGTATAAAAAAAACAGAGTGCAATAATATAAAAATTTTCTTACCACTTGTATTTAAAACAGTGAGCAAGACTCTCTAGTGCTTCTACTGTGAGTTTATATTCATCAACTATTTGACAGATGATGGGGCAAGACTTTTGGGGGAGGGGTGGAGATTTTGGAAGCTAAAGAGTTAGGATATATCATCCACTCAATGGAGGAAGGCACATTAAGGCAGAAATGAAGATAAAGCATCTCGGGAATTAAAATTTATGTTTTTGGGAAAATAGGTTTTCATTCTTTAAAAATTTCATTCATTTATATATAACTTAGCTGTGAATATTTATAAAATAATGAAACTTATATTTATCTTAGCACAGTGCCTGGCACCTGGTATGTAATAAATACTATGGAATAAATGATGTGTGAATGTCTCTGATGGTTTTCTCCCTTTTCTTGCTTCTCTTCCAAGAGAGAAATTAATAAACTCAAGTGGATTTGTGGTTAGTTAGCTAACATTTGATTATGTTTACTTACTCAGCACTTCTAGGGTGACTGGCTGTGAATTAATATGATGACTTAGGAGTGTTTATGAAATTGAAAGTGACCTTATTTAAGTAGAAATTTCATACACTTAACGAAATGCTCCAAATGAAACGATAGTTGTGCTAATTGAAGCACACTTTTATTGATGGGGAAACCACCCTTTCCTGATGAAAAAAAAAATCCTATTAAAATAATAAGTACCTTGCTAGTTCATACATGATTACTCAGGGGAGGAATTTGGTACATAAAGTCTATAGAAAAGAATTAATTTCAAAAGTGACCGTTTCCTTTGGGAGCTTTGGTGAGGGTGTGATTTGTTGGCAAGGCGTTGTAGGGATGCTTTGTTTCTGTTTCCTTTGATCAGAGATGATCATTGACTAACCTGCCAAGACTCCTGGAGTGATTTTGCTGACTTCCCACCTTTTGTTTTACTCTATTTCTTCTTTCTGACTCTTCCTTTCCTCAAGGAGCCAGCTTCTCCAGATTTAATTTAATTTCCAGTCTCCTTATCTAGATAACTTTCTCAAGACAGTTGGCCCAGCCTGGAGCTTACCCCTTTGATCATATGATTTCACAAGTGTTCTCACTTAGAAAAGCCTTAGATAAAGAAATCACACCAAAGGTTACTTACTGACATCAGTCTGCTATATCTCCCTCTCTGGAATAGTGTCATATTAACAAAGCATCACGAATGGCTAATCTCAAAGAAGATTTTGATCAGCTTGAAATAGCCAGCTATTTTTTTTTTTTTTTTTTTTTTTTTGGTCCTCAAGTTTGAATACCTACCAACTGGTTTCAGCTTTGCTAGGCTAGATCATATCCCTAAACTGTGTCCCTCATTTCAGGACTCAGAAGTATTTGTTAAATAGAGAATGAATGAACTAGACAAAGGAGAATAGAAAATGCAGCATTTCTCAAATTACCTGATCTCAGAAGCTACCCCCCACCCCCACCCCAAGTAATACCTTGTGAGATAATATTTCACAGATCCTGCTTTGGGAAGTTCTAGACTAGGCTGTTTGCCCTTGGTCAAGTTGCTTAACTTCTCTGGGCTTTATTTTTCTTGTCTATATATTGAGGGAAGTGGTCTAGATAATTTCTAAGTTTCCTCAGGATTTCCAAATTCCTTCATAATAGGATTTCAGGCACCATCCAGCTGGCCAGTAGGGGAGGTACTTTGGGTCAAGAGGAGAGCCTGCCCACTCTCCTAATCACCCCATATGGGCCCACTTTCAGGCAGCCATAAAAAAGGACATTGCTCTCCTCAGCAAGCTGCTCGAGCTGCTTACTCTTCAGCTGGGTGGCTCTTATTGTGCACAGCAATTTTTTTTAGCCCACTTCTGACCCTCCGGTGGCCAGTGTGGCTGTACTTCCAGGAAGACAGGTGGGATATCAAGTGAGCACACTGAGAAGCCTCTCATATCAGTACAGTCTCAGTTGAGCAGGGTCATATTTGTAACTGTGTCTGGTAGAGGTACTGTCTTCCCAGCTTAATGATCTCTCTCAGTTGCCAGCATGTCTCCAAACAGCTCTCCCAGATCCAAAAGAGGTGGGCACAGCCCCTGCCATTATAAAAGGAAAGGGCAGGTGACACGGTGCAAAGTGGACACTGAGACATTCGAGCACTCACTGTAAGGCAGTGTGACTTTGTGACCTCCCAGGGCCTTGATTTCCTTTCTGTAAAACTAGACAGGATGTTATGGAACCTCCTAGTTTTAAAATTCCATCAAGGCTCAGTCTGTGAGGGTGAGGAGAGATACTTGAAGCTTTAAGGCCCAAGCAGTGGGGACAGGGATTGAAGCAATTAACACAGGACTTGGCACTGTGTAAGCAGTCCATAAATGTTAGCTATTCAATATTCTACTCAGATGCACAGATACAAGTGCTAAGAGAAATTTAATTTCAATGTACTTTTATTTGTTTGGGAGAAAAATAGCAGAAAGATGTGCATGTTCTTTTTTTTTTTTATTTAAAATTGTTAATGTGCTCATCAACTCAGGACTTACAAGGGGTTAGCATCCTAGGGGCACACAAGTCAGTATTTGTTCTGCTTCCCAGGCCAGGAGTGCACTGTAGATATAAAGAGTCTCAAAATTTCAAGGATTTTGTTGTAGGAGCTGCTTGTGGGATCCAATTCACTTGTCTTTTGACTCTGCCTGGGCCCTCTGCAGCCAAGTCATCTCTCAGAGGTGTGGGGTTTGGGGCAAATCTCATGGAAAGCAGGTTAAAATGAATAAGAAGGTCAGCCTTGAAGAGGAAAAAAATTCAAAAACATGCCAGGAAGGCAGAGACCTAGGGCTTGAACACACACACACACACACACACACACACACACACACACACACACAGAGGTCTTTTTTTAGTTCAGCTGGTGTGAACTATTTTTGTCTTTTCCCTTCAGGCTGCCTGAGTCCCCGCTCAGGAGATTGGACCCTTTCAAAGTACAGGCCAGAGGAAATCACTCCTATTGGTTGTGTTCCCCAGGGATGTCTTTGCTTTCAGGCATCATCCACATTATCCATCTCTGCAGCATTCATTTTCTGGAGAATCTGAGGTGAAGCCTTGAAATTGCATACCATTTCGGGGGAAAGGAATTGGATCAAATTTTCAACTTATAACAAATCTACATACTATTGCCCATGACTAGCCTTATGTACAGTAATGCCTGAAACATGAATTCTGACTTTGCCAATCATGGCAGCCACCTGAGCCCACTGACTTGGGAGGACATGGACCCTCTTTTATGGGTGCCTTGTACATTTCAGTGTGAGAGAGACAACTGGAGTGTAGTATGAGCTTTGAAATGAGAGACTCCTCACTGAGTGACTTTGGGTGAACACCTTAGCTTCTATGGACATTTGTTTCCTCTTTGGTAAAATAGGGATGATAAATACTGCTTTTCTAGGATTGTTATAAAGATCTTGTGTGATTTAATTTAACACAAATAACCACTGTTTGCTCTTTACCCTGTGTCAACTATGTAATTCTCCCAGCAACCTAGTGAATCAGATATCATGACCCCCATCTTATGAACAAAGAACCAGAAGCTCTAAGAGGTACCATTTGCCCAAGGTCACAGAACTGGTGAGTGATGGAGGCAGGATTTAGTCTAGGAAGTTGTACTCCTGAGTGCAAGCCCTTAACTCCTGAGCCAAACCACTAAAGCATGTGCCAGTGCTTCAAATGCTCATTATTATTTTTATAGGCTCCATGGAATAAATTGCCCCCTCCTAGCACTGAATGGTACCTTGACTTCAGGCAAGATCAAACGACTGTTTTTATATGATCTGTTTGTTTGGGGGCTCCTTGTCTTTAAAAAGGTTTGTGACACTTTTCAGGTTTTAAATTCTTAATTAGCCTTTGAGATTTTTCAGTATACGTTTCTTCCTTTTGCAGGTGAGGAAGCTAAAGTGATAAGCAACTTGCCTAAACTTGCTCAGAAAAAGAGTCAGCAAAGGAGAATTGACCATCAATGCCAGGGGTGACTCCAGTTCCCTGTTCCGCCACCCCCATCGGGAGGGATACCTTCCAAGTAATCTGGAACATGCTGTTTCCACCGGACACATATCAAAGCCCCTGGCATGTATAAACACTCTGGTGAAGTCATTCCACAACCAGGGGTGGCTATCCCATCTCCTGGTCTACTCTTCAAAGCAATAGCTGATGCTAAAACACTAATGTAGTGAAAGCCTTTGGATGATCCCTGGGGCGAATCTAGGCCTCACTTTGGTTTTTGGGAGGTCAGGAGAAGTGCTGAAGGAAATGAGTCCTGTCTCCTTTGGCATTCCTTGGGGACTGATTTTGAAGAAAGTAGTTGAAAGCTTTTAATACAAGCACTGCAGATAAATGATAGGGGTTTCTCTACTTGATGCTAGTTGGAGGGGTCAGTTTGGCATTTGACTTGGAAATTGGAAAGGATAGCATTAATCCTGAGTGAGGCTGGAGAGAAGGTCTCTAAGTCACAATGTTTTCCTAATGTCTTTGAAAGGCTGTTCCTTTTCTGGAAGGTCTGGTTTTCAGAGAGATTAATGGAATGACACAGCTATCTCATCATGATATTCCTGAAAGGACAAATGGAGAGACTGAGGGGTTCATAGGAAAAAGTCTTAGTCTACTGGGGGCCCTCGCAAGGGGCACCAATTACACCCCATTGAGAGCTCACAATTCCAACCCCATGGGCCGACTCTTCCTAGCAGGGCCCAGAGAGTTACCATTAAGTGATACCAAGTTGGAGGACAGCAGGTAGCTGAGCCACTGGCTCACTTTCTGATAAATGCCTTTGGCTTCAGTTGCCCGGCTTGCTCTCAGTCATGGGAGTCCTCTTGAGAGCAGGTGTGGGGAGGTCACCCCCTCCCTTCTGGGTGTCCTTAGTCTAAATATCTCAGACAGGATCGCTAATCTCTCATGGGGGGTTAAATCACCTCTGCTCCCTGGATTTTACCATTTTCCTTCCCAGAAAGCCTGCTTTTAATGTCTCTATTCCCAGAACCATAGAGGGAGAAAGGTCAGAAAAATGCCACTGTGAAATCCTGGCCCCCACATCCTGCTGTGTCGCTTGGCCACTAGCCTTTGCTCCTGCTTTCCCAGCTTAGAGCCACCATGCTTTTGTGCTGACAGGCCACGATGGGTTCTCTCTGAGATGGGTTCTTTTGCCGTTGCCCTGGTAACAGAATTATTAAACTGAGTTCCAGCCTCGGGAGTATTTGCTCCTGGTGAGGTAATGTCTGTCGCATCCAGCCTTTCTTTTTATTCCCACCTTACCCCCCTCCCTTTCATGCCCTCTGTGCCTTGCACCTAGACTGCGGTACTCGCCTCTCCTGGCCTCAGTGCCTCCTGCCTACGCTTCCCCACAGGGCTGTTCTGAGCTTGGCAACACCCCTTCCCAGATTCCCAGATTCCTCCTTGGCCAAATTCCCCATCAACCTGGCATTTGAAACTCTCTGTGACTGCCCCAAACCACTGTTTCTACAACCCACCACGCTCCCAGGGCTTTAGCAGAACAGGCCAAGGCTGCAGGGTAACAACGGGATAGATTCAAGAGAAATATGAAGGTAGGCTCCAGGGGGTTTAGTTAGTAACTATTTGGAATGCAGAATAGTGTAATATTTAAATACATGGGCTTTAGAACCACAGTCTTTAATACATTTCAACTCTGTTACTAAATAGCTGTATGACCCTGGGCAAGTTTCTTAACCTAAGTCTTGATTTCCTCAAATGCAAAGTGGAGGTGATGATAGTATCTTCCTTATAAAGTTTTTCTGCCCAATTAAAGATCATCCACGAAAGTACTTGGCTTAGCATATGGAACATAGAAATGCATCAAAAATTTTAGCTGTGGTGATGATGATGATAGCAGAGGAAGGGAAAAGAAGGGTGGTGGTTCAAGGAATGAAACTGAGAATGGCTCCTGATTTGGGGCAATGGGTGGAAACTATGCAGATAGAGAATACAGGCACAGAAGGAACAGGTTTGAGAGAACAGAAAATGTTTTCATTTGGGGTCTTGTTGAGTTTGACATGTCGTTGCTCATTTTTACTGATTCTCACTGAGTGCCAGTTACCACGTTAAGCACTTTACATGTTATCCCTTATTTAATTCTTACAACAACCCTCTGAGGCAAGGATTATTAACTTATGGCAAGGTTAAGTAAGTAACTCACAGTTGTTAAGAGGCAGAACTGGGATTTGAACCCAGGGCTTTGTGTCTCCTGAAGCCGTGCACTTTACCACCAAACACACAGCCTCCTAAATATCTTTATTTATAGTTGTTGAGTCAACTTTATTTATAGTTGTTGAGTCAATCCTTTCTTATGTTTCCAGTGCTAAGGTGGTCTTTGGGGGATCATAATAGTCTGCTTGGCTTTCTGCCCCCACACCTTAGGCCCAACATGTAAATTTGGCCCTTAGACTCAGGGACATTTTTGTTTTTTTATGAGACATGCCCAGATATGCTCAGAGTCAGTGACTCAGTTCTCACCTTTCACATTGGCCTGTCTCCTCACTCCAAATCCCCCCTCAATGGAATCCTTGCTTTAGAAGTGAATTAGCATCTCTAAGCCTCAGTTTCCTCCTCTGAACAATTTATGCAGTTACAGAATTGCAGTAAGTGTCAGATGAGATGGAGATGCTCATGGAGGAGAGGGACCATTTCTGATTCCTCTCAGCATTCCCAGTGCCTGGGTCAGGGCTTGGCAAATGCCAGGTGTTCTCTAATTATTGAATTAATCAGTGACCAATGGAATGAATATGCTGATGTATGTTATGCAGGGTTTGCTCCTTTGTTTGATTCTATTGACTGTTTACTTTTCCAGTTGCCCTGCTGTCCTGAGTGATTACCCCAATTTATTGTATTTTGGGGATGATTTTCTTTAAACCTTTGGAATTGTCTGAACCATGATGGTAGAACTGGGTTATAACACTGGTGTTGCATGGTAGATGCATGTGTGTGTATGTGGTGGGGGAATGAGGAGATGGTTGGAGGTAGCAAGGTTGGTGGGAAGGGAAAAGGGGGTAGGCCTGACCACATTTCCTCCACAGTGTTCTTTAAGATGGGGAAAGATGCTCTACAAACCCAAGGGACATGAATTTACCTTTGTTTAATGGAACCCGGGGTGTACAGTGACTTGGTTTCTAACAGGAATTTAAAAAATAATGCTTCAACATGGTGGATTTCTAAACATTTTCCCCCCTCATTTCAGGTACAAATACTTCAATACCCTGGATATGGATTTCAGAGCTATTTAATTAAGCTCCAAACCCATAAAAATGCACATTTAATACTCAGAGTAAACCCTTGACTTGTTCCTTCTGAAGATAAACAGGTGAGATATCTTCTTGAGCTCAGAGTTATGAGATAATTAAGATTGGTTGCCATAGAGAGAGAGCAAGAGAGAGAGATGCATTAAAATGTATCATACTTTTTTACATTTAGAAAATTCATTTAATTAAATATTCAGGGCCATCAAATCTACCTAGACCCAGATAGCTATTCATCTGTTGGCCACACAGTCTCCAGAGTGGATCTTTCTTCATCGGGAAAGCTCTCCGATTGTGTTACCCCTCTTCTCAGAAACTGTCAATGGCTCTCTATTGTCCTGTCCTCAGATGACATTCCGTCTTTTTAACATGTGATATTCTAGGCCCTTTTGGATCTGGACCCAGCCTTCCTTCACAAGCTCATTTTTTATCACCTAGCCACATGGGTGCTGTCAGCACCTGCTGGCACTCTCAGACTGCTCCAAGCCTCTCTATATTATTTTTCCTTTGCAAGTCTCTTTCTCTCACTCCATTGGCTTTGCAAGTTTCTGCTCATCCTTCAACCCCCAGTTCAAATTTCACATCCAGTTCAAATGCTAAGCCTCCCTGGAATCCTCCAGACAGCCTAGACTGTCTAGACAGACAGCTTAGGCTGTTTGGGGCTTCATTCTTTTATGATAATTCTCGTCACAATGTACTATAATTGTAAATTTCTCCCACTAGACTATGAACTCCTTGAGGGGCCAGGGGCCTTGTCCTATGTATATGTATATTCTTCTAATGCCTAGCTCATATTAGGTCCTGAATAACTGTTGTTGCAGGAAATTAAGTTAATGGCATTATATTGCCAGTTAATAGTGTGCCTTAAGATGTTATAAAGATTTTTAACAGAAACAGATTATCTGATCCAGACCTCTTCTGTGGTCATGCAGCTAAATCTTTCACAATTTCCTGTTCTAGGAGGATTTTTTCACATACCTCACATCTGTAACATGAAGTGCAGTTTAGAATTTATTGCTGCCTCTTTGGTTAACTGGTAGAAAGCTCAAAGTTAGAGTCTACAAAAGAATCACTTCTTTCACTGTACCTATGACATCCTATAATGCTCTAAATCATCAGTGATGGGAGATCATGTAACTTGGTGCTTAAAACATGGACTTTGGAGTCAGATGGACCTGACTTAGCTGGATTCCCAGAAACTTATTATCTGTAAAATGGAGATAATTATACTTTATGTTTAAGGTTGCTTTGAAGAGTAAGTGAGATATTCAGGCAACATAATGAATGTGGCACCTTGCATGTAGTAAATGTCCAATCAAAGGTAGCAGCTATTATTTTTGTTTGATTTTGTAATGGTTATGAATTATTAATAAAATATATAGTAGCAATCTAAAATAACACAATAATGTATGTTCTCCCCCAAAATAGTCATCGCAGTAATAATTACTAATTTGCTGGTGAGTTAGAATATGGTTTGCTATTAACCTCTGTTTGAGTACTGTCAGAGCTTAGGGCCAGTCCAAGACAAATGCCAAAAGAACTACTTAGCAAAGGCCAGCCTTCAGAGAGAAGCTGTTCTGGTGTCTTTAGTCCTGAGCATAGCAAGACCAACAGATGCCATTCCTGGACCAAACATTCTGAGTGTGACACTGATGAGGCTGGGATGTACCTGCATGGACACTGACCTCCAGCACCACCACACAAAGCACACGAGGCAGGAGATCTCTGTGCACACAGCACGGGATTCTATGAGACTGTGGCACTGGATATAAAAGTCCTGACAATGAACTTCCTTGGGAGCATTTCACAAAGGCTATACCTGAAGCTGCCTCTTGATTCTCTCCTGATCAGACCCTTTACTGCAAAAGCTTTTCACCCATTTTAACTATGAAAGCAGAGGGTGTGTATGAAATCTTTGGTGAATAAATCTACTAAAATTTGAATTCCCTGTCCTTGGTATTTTCTTAAATGTTCATCTATATGATCATGCATTATCAAAGATAAGAGTTGTTTTAGTTGATGTACTCTGTTTTATAATATCTTTTTTTTTTTTTTTTAAGGTAAGAGGTCTCTATAGTCAATTTAAAGTTCACATTATTCTGGAGGGGGAGAGGGAAATTATGTGTGTGTTGAGGTCTGTGAAGGAGGCCTGAGGTCTGAGGAAGTTACTAGGGTGTCCCTAAAAGTCCTAAGTGTGCTCATGAGCTGGCCCCAAGCACTTGTAAAATCCATGAGAGGCCATTGCTCCTTCAGAGGCACCAGAAGCTGCTCTGGCTGTGAACCCATTCTCCTCCCCCCTCCCTCCTTTTACTTAAACTCCCTTGAAAACCAAGCTTGGGAGCTGAGGGGAATCTAACTGGGATGGACTTAGATGGTGATCTAGTTGGAAAGAGCTTGGAACTGGGGATTTGGGAATTCCCAAATTTGGGAACTGGGAATTTTAGTTCTAGCACTTTCATAAGCTCACTGTGCAACCTTGGATAAGCACCTTTCTCTGTAGGCTTCTGTTTTCTCATCTGTGAAAGAGGAGAGTTATGTCTTTGGGTCTCAGGTTCTGTGGAGCCAGGCCAGGGACAAGCAATGAAGCAGGTAACAGTCCCTTCACCTCTTGCCAAAAGGCACATTCCAGCTGTCCTTTACAAAGTCATTATCCAAGCTAATGACCCGCAATTATGAGACTGGAGCGCCCAGGATTTGGTTGCCTGGAGGTCTGGAACAGCCAGGAGTCCCTGGGAGAGCAAGGAAGATTGTCAGCTGGGGATGGCAAAGCTCTCAGCTTCCTTGGGAGGGGATTTGAGAAGTGTCCTTCCACAGAGAGGCCACAGTCCCTGGAGCCCTTTAGAATAGTGTATGACCTTGGGAGGGAAACCGAAGAAATCAAATTCTGGTCTCTGATCTTGGTGGTGAGGAACTTCCGCTGCCCCAAAACAAAACAGAAAACAAAATTTGGAGAATGTGATGATCTCCATTTGGAGAAATCAAGGTGAACTGGAAAAGTTTGAGGACTCTGGTAGGGCAATAGTAAGGCAAAATATGGCTCATCAATTGGAACATCACAAGTGACCAGACAGAAGGGGAATATTTCATGCTTATGGTGATTTGAAGCTGTATGTACCCCAGAAAAACATGTTTTTAAATCTAATCTATTCCTATGGGTGTGAACTCATTGTAAGTAGGATCTTTTGATGACGTTTCTTCAGTTAAGGTATGGCCCACATCAATCAGGATGGGTCTTAATGCTATTACTGAAGTCCTTTATAAGTGAAATGAAATTTAAACACACAGAGAGAAAGTACAGAAGCAAAAAGCTGAAATCAACAAAACCCAAAAGAGAAGGGAGAGACCAGCAGATGCTGCCCTGTGCCTTGCCATGTGACAGAGGACCCAGGATCACCAGCAGCCAGTCCCAGATTGCCACAGTCTTCAGGGAGAAACCACGTGTTTTAGTCTGCTAGGCGGCTGGGGCCAGCTCTTGACAATGGGAATCTATTAGTTTACAAGCTTACAGTTTCAAAGCTGAGAAAAATGACCAAATCAAGGCATCATCAGGCAACGCTTTTTCCTGAAGACAGGCTGCTGGTGATCCTGGACTCCTCTGTCAGATGGTGAGGCACATGGCAGTATATGTTGCTCTCTCCATTCTCTTCCAGGTTTTGTTGCTTCCAGCTTCTGACTTCAGTGGCTTCCTTTCTGTTTCTGTGGCTTTCTCAGCTTCTGTGTCTTTCTCTTTGTGTTCATCCTGTTTATAAAGGACTCTAGTAGGAGGATTAAGACCCACCCTGAAAGAGGTGGGTCACATCTTAAGGTCCTACTCATCAAAAGATCCTACTTACAGCGGGTTCACACCCACGGGAATGGATTAGCTTTAAGAACATGATTTTCTGGGGTACATGACAGTGAATAAATTCCCATTGTTTAAGCCAACCCATTGCACAGTATTTGCTTAAGCAGCCTAGGAAACTGAAACGATGCCCATTGTAAATTATTGAAACAATAAAAAAAAAATTATCACAGAAAAATACATTTGTTTTCTAGCCCCTTGGCCTCTATTTCTGAAGGCAACAATTTTTACTATTTCTTGTATATCCTTTCAGAAGTATCCTAGGCATCATCTGTGCTTTGCTTTTTTATGTAACAATATATTTGGAGATTGTTCTATAACATACGTTTATTCATTAATCATTTTGATGAACACTTGAGTGTCTGCTACAAGCTAGGCCCCGACTCTTCCAGGCACTGAGAACACAAAGCAGTGGAAAAGGAAGACAAGATCTTGACTGTCTTTAACATTCTAGTGTAGAGACCAGAAAATAAACAAGTAAACAGTAATTATGTAATACACTGCCAGGTAGTGATAAGTATTGTGAAAACAAAAAACAACAGTATGGGATGGAAGTGATGGGGGCTCTTTTAGATAAGATGGCCAGGGAAAGCCAGCCTGAGGAGATGACATAAAAGAGAATGGCCCATGCCAAGGGCAGGGGGACTCGCTTTCCAGGAGGAGGGGACAGCATGCACAGAGGCCCCAGGGTGGGGATGTGCTTGGCACGCTAGAGGAACAGAATGAGCAGGGGTGTGGTGGGAGATGAGAGTAGGACAGTCGAGGGACAGATCTCATGAGGTCTTAAAGCAGTGGTGAGGAGTTTGGCTTTTATTCCAAGTGATGTATGAGAGATTGGATGGTTTGGGGCAAGGAGACGATATCTGATACATGTTTTAAAAAGATCCCTCTGGCTGCTGCCTGGTGTGTCAAGGGACAAGAGTAGAATCGAGAGACTCGGGCAAGATGGCGGCATAGAGAGGAGTGGAAGCTAAGTAGTCCCCCTGGAACAACTACAAAAAACCAGAAACAACTAGTAAATAATCCAGAATAACTGCGGGGGGACAAACAAGACCATCCATTCATCATACACCAACCTGAATTGGGAGGAATGCCAGAGAACACAGCATAAAATCTGTAAGTAAAACCTGCGGAACCAGGTTGGGAGACCCCCTCCCCCATAGCCTGAGCTGCAGAGCCACATGGTGCCAGAGAGAAGCTCTCTCCCAGCAAGCGAATACAGCTCAGCTGAGCTCCAACTGGGGTTTTAAGTAGCGAGTGTGAACTGCTCACTACAGGTACGCAGCCCCAAAAAACAGACAGAGGCTTTGGGTGACAACTTGTCGGAAATAAAGTGGTACCTGTAAGGGAATAAACGCTCTCTCGGTTCTGGAGGAGAAAAGAATTTATTTACGATCTTGCAAGATGGGGCGTCCAGCCAAACACGCGGAAGGCTGGCGCGCCAGAGGAAGAGAATGGCGATGTTTAAATCTCCTACTCCTAATTCGCAAGTCCCTCCCCTGTTTCCCCATTGACTGGGTACTACAGAGGTTACAGCCTATCCGAGAACACTAACTAATTCATCTTTTGAGATTTTAATTTGTACAGCCAATCCCAGAGAGCCAACTAGCTCATTATTGAGATTTTGAACTGATTAGCCAATGCCCCCCCCCAAATTTTTATTTTTTTGCTGTGAGTTCCCGCCTCTGATACTACCTCATGTCTCTTTACATCAGGCAGATTCTCTCTTCTCTTTGTCTGGGGCTTGTTTAAACTGGTTTTGCCTCCATTTCCCTTATTCCATGCTGTCTCTATGTGAAAACGAAACTTATTCCTTTCTTACAAACTGACCTAGGAGAGCTGGAGGATTGCCTTGGACTGGGTCTGAAGGGGACTATCTGTTTCTTTTTCGGCTCAGTGGAGAAAGCCCCAGTCATTTTCAGTGTCCAGGGCTGTGACTCCGGGAAGGGTGGAGATAGCACAAGCAGAGAGTGAGACCATTGAAATGCTAATGACCTCCACCTGGGGGGTGTCTTCTCCAGGAGGAAAGGGGTGGGGCCCTTTCCACTCCGAACCAGACCCCAGAGCCTGGGGGAACACAGCCACACCTCCTCACACCAGTCAAGAATTATAGGCTAACAGGCGTCACCTGCTGGGCAGAAAAGCACAGTGACCCGAGGCATCAAAGGGTGGAGCAATTTTCTAAGACACACCCACAGGGAAACCAGATACTGAATATTTCTTCCCTCTGGGACCTGAGCCTGTTCTGGTCTGGGAAAACCTGATTTGGATAACCAAGGAAACCATGCCTAGACAACAGAAAATTACAACCTACACTAAGAAAAACAAAGTTTTGGCCCAGTCAAAGGAACAAACGTACACTTCAACTGAGATACAGGAATTTAAACAAGTAATGCTAAATCAATTCAAAAAGTTTAGAGAAGATATTGCAAAAGAGATAGAGGCTATAAAGGAAACACTGGGCATGTATATGGCAGAAATCAAAAGTTCAAAAAACCTACTAGTAGAATCTATGGAAATGAAAGGCACAACACAAGAGATGAAAGACACAATGGAAACAGCAGATCTCAAGAGGCAGAAGAAAACACTCAGGAACTGGAGAACAAAACACCTGAAAGCCTACACGCAAAGGAGCAGATGGAGAAAAGAATGAAGAGTAGAATCGAGGGAGACCAGGTCACTGTTACTGGAATTAGGAAGCAGGTGATAGTGGCTTGGTTGAGGGAGGAATGGTAGATTTATATTTTGGGAGGATAGCCTATGGAATGTGGATTGTGAGAGAAAGGAACCAAAATGATTCCAAGGTTTTTGGCCTGAGCAACTGGATAAATGTTTTGCAATTAATAAAATGGGGAGCAGTAGGGGAAGGAGGGTCTAGTGTGTTGGCAATTCACATTTTCTGGTTTGGGGTGTTAGATTCAGGATGCCTATTACACATCCTAGTGCCAATATTCAAAAGGCAATGGGATATCAGAGTCTGGAGTTCATGGTTTAGGTTATGTCTGGAGTTATAAATTTGGGTGTTGCCAGATATTCTAAACCCTGGGTCTGAATGATCACCAGGAATGAAGTGCAGATGGAGAAGGAGGCCAGCGGCTGATTCCTGCATCATTCCAACATTCAGAGTTTGGGAAGAGGAGGAAGGGTCAGCAAAGGACACTGAGAAAGGATGGCCACTAAGGGAGAAGCAAACGTAAGAATGTGGTATCCTGGAAGCCCAGCGTAGAATGTGCTGGAGTAAGTTCCCTGGTTTCTTTTCATGTCTCTATGGTATTCCATTGTATGGACATGCCATAACTTATTTAACCAGTGCTCTATCCATTGGTGTTATTACAAAAAGTGCAGTGGAGAATATGGTTGTCAAGTAGGTTTGGGTGAGAGGCAATCCTAGGGAACCGTTTAAAGAGCTCTATTTTCTCTCAAAGTAGAAGAGTTGATGAAGTCACTGCTGTTTTTTAGATGCTACCTAGCTAACAGAACTGGCTTGCTGAGAGCACTATTTATGAATATTGAGGGACTCGGGTGTTAATAATGGGAAAGTTCTTTTGAAACAATGGACTCCCAATCACTGCTTCTAGGGACAAGTAGATGAACTTTTCCAAAGTCATCTGGCATTGGATTCAGCCAGTATTAGAACACAAGTCTCTTGATTCTCAGCCCAGTCTTGGCAGAACTCCACATGATAAAAGTCATTTCCAATGATCCCCCAGATTTGCTGAGCTGCAGGTTATGGATGTATCTTGATTGAAGGCAGTGAGGCATAGTTGAATGAGCAAAGATCCGGGGCCAAAAAGACCTGGCGTGAATCCTGTCTCCAGTCCTTATAAGATGTCAGGCAATGTATTTGATTTCTCAGCCTTGTTTTTATAGAGTGGTGGTAATACCACCCTTGTAGATGTGTTGCTGTAAAACTCTTACTCAGCCCTGCATGCAAACCCTCTCTTCTCGCTGCTCCCCTCCCAGCCCTTTCTCTTCCTTTGCATGTCGTCCAACAGTGAGAGAGAAATGGGAAATGTCCTCATAAATCTCAAAGGCAGCAAAAAACCTCAAAGACAGTACTCTGTGTTTGTGTGTCTGTAACTTAAAGCTTTGTCTTGTTCTTGAAACACAAATGTCTCTAAGCAAACTGTATGTTAGAACTATCACTCACAAAAGAGAGTAAGAAAGATTGAGTAAAACAAATTCCTGGATAGTCTTCATTTAAAAAAAAAACCCAATATTTTTTTAGTATAACACTTTTTGATTATTATTCCTTTTGCAAAAAAAATATGGGAAATATGGAAATGTATAATAAAGCAAATAAAAATAATACATAATTTCATAACTATTAACATTTTGGTGCATTTCCAGTCTTATTTCTATGTAGACACAGATATGAGCTACTCAGATCCCCCTTCCAGAAAGACTTGCTGCCCAGCTTCAAGGAATGTGGTCGGTTGACAGCCCCCAGCCTTAGCTCCTTTGGGACTGGCCTTAGCACTTGAGCCAAGCCCCCCCCCCCCATTCTCATGGTAGCTTCTACCAGTGACTGAGCAAGGTGGTGGCACAGGAACCTGCCTGTTTCCCCCCACTGTGGACTCCTCCAAGGGCAGTCTTTGCTTCACTGCTCCCTGCTGGGCTGGCAGAGACTTTTTCAGGTCTGCCTTGTGGCTTGATGGCTTTCCACATAATCCTTTCACAGATATCACTACCCAAAAAATCTTTTGTACTACTAACTACCTTTTCAGTCTGCTTTTTGGAAAATTCAACCTGTGACACACATATAGTTAGATAATGGAAATCATACAATAAGTACAATGTGTGTCATACATATGTGTGCATATATCTGTATGGCATTTGCTATTTCACTAAAATTCTTTATATACTTTATTTTTAAAAATGTTTAATATTTCATTATTTGAATATATGTTGAATTGTATGAATTTTTACTGTTTAAATAATACTGCTAAACATTAATGTCTATAAATCTTTGAGAACACATCTCTGATTATCTCCATGGGATGATTTCCAGAATGGAATTACTGGATTAGCATCTGGATATTTTTAAGGTTCTTGGGAGGTGGTTCTCAATTGCTCTAGAAAAGTTACATGGGTTTTCACTTTCATCAGTGTAGTGATAGTGCTTATTTTGCCAAGGCATCACTTGCACTGTGTATTACTACTATAATTAATTGATGGGTAAAAACAGTGTCCTTGTTTTATTTTGCACATCTTGACTACTACTAAAGTTGAACCTTAGAAATATTTTTATTGTCTACTTGTATTTACTTTTCTATAAGTTGTTTGTTCATTTCTTTTAGGGACATTTAAAATATATATTTGTGTGAAATATATAGATTATAACAGAGAATGCAGTTATTTCTGAGGCAATTTTTCCTCAGATTTTTGTTTGCTTTTCATTTGGCCTGTAAAATGTTTGTGACATGTAGAAGTTTACATTTTTATGTAGACTGATCTTTAAATTTTTTCTCTTGGGATTTCTTCTGGTGCTTTTAAGCTTAGAGTATCTCCATGCAGAAATCAGGCAAATATTCAAAGACATTTTACCCTTTGTCAATAGTTTTATCTTTTATGTTTAACTCTTTCATCCATCTGAGATTTATTTTGCTCTGTGGTGTCAGGTGAAAGATCTAAATGAAATTATTCCCAAAATTGTTTTCCAAGTACCATTTATTCCTTGACCAAAGGCAAATTACTTAAACTCTTTTAACTTCCATTTCCTTATCAAGAGAGGATAATGTAAATCCTACCTCACAGGTTATGCTGAAGAAAAAATAAGGTCATGGGTATGAAAGCACTTTATACAATGCTATAGAAATGCTGGTTCTTACAGTTATTACCATCAGTGGCCTAAGTGAGAAAATATTCTGTGAATGAATGCTTGTTTGACACAGTTTTGTCCAATTCCACTGAAAAAAGCAACCCTGAACAGCGCTTACTCCCCAGATTCTCACAAACCCAAGGCTGGCTTAGACTGACAGAAAGACTTTGCAACAACACAGATGAGTAAAATGTAAGATATTTATAGTAAGTGCAGTTCAAGGGCATGTATAGTTTAGAGCTGAGGGGTAAAGCAGACTGCAGAGCTTGTGCTGGGGTTGGGGATTGGTGATTGGGGAAAGTAGCCAAAAACCTTTCCTGAGGAGACAGTATCTGAGGAGGGGAAGCATTTAATTATTATTCTCTGAAGTCATAAAATACTCACAGAGAGGGTGGGATTTCAGGAATTGTTTAAATGATAGGAGACACGTGGCTTGGCACGGCGAGAGGGAGGATTTTCCAGGCATTCTGTGTTGTTTGGGAGACTGCTCAGAGGCTGGACAAGCCCAGAAGGGTGATTTGGACTATGCTATCTTGGTGTGGCCACAATTTCAGCTCTTCATTGAAGACAAGAAGAGAGATGTCTTGTTTCTCATCAGAGGGAGAGGCAAAAGAAGTTTCCTGGTAGAGAGAGCCAACTCTTAACCACTGAGAACGGAATAGTTGAAGATCTGACATTTTAAGGAAGGCTCTCTAAATTTAACCATTTCACCCACAAAGCTAAATTATTTACCAACTTTTCTTCTTTCCTCACTTCTTACAGCTATTAGTGTGATTGAAATGTGTTTAGCAGGGGAAGGGCTGTAAAAGGTCTAGAGTTTGATGAACTCCTAAAAGAGTACTGCCCTTAAGAAATGGTAGAAGAGCAGAGATGTCTGGAAGGAGAAAAATAAGAGGGAAAAAACATTTCTTGAAGTTAGGAATTTCTATATCCTCTATTTTTGAATAGTTTTAGGCGAGTTTGGGCACAGAGATTAGCACATTGTGGGTGCTCAAGTTATATAGATTTGGTTTGACAGGGATAAAACCAGATCATAGAAGCAGGCTTTGGTTAACTGAGATTAATGAGGTTTTCTGAAGAGTATTGGTGGTGGCTGAGTTCAGTAAATACACATTCCCTGCTAATATGCACATTTCCTGCTCAGGACCCTAGATTGATGGGTCAGTCTTAAGTAGTAGGTGGGTACTAGTACAGTCCTTTTTATTGAGGGGGCAAGGGGGGAGAAAATTAAGATAATTTGGCCTGGCTTTGGAATCTAGGTTTGCATTGGTTCTTAATCCCAGGGCCTCCATCCAGCCGGGCATGTTACGCATTGTTTTCTAAATCTAAATAGGCTGTGCAGTTCCTGCCTCTGTGCCTTTGTTTATGCAGTTCCCTCAGTGGCCGACAGCTCTCCTTCCCCTCTGCTGAGATCCTTTTCTAGCTTCTTTTGTAAACTGCCTTGACCCCCCTTTCCAACTTTCCCCTCTTTACATTCCTCTCTCCAATCTGAATTCCTTGTCTGGCTATTCATGTCTGTTTGACTTATTTGGCACTCAGTACATTGTGATGTAAAGTTAACTAGTGTTTTATTCATCTATTAAATCTCAACTGATCGTAGATTCCTTATGGTCCAAGACCTAGTTTTACGTTTCCTCATTACCCACCCACACCATAGCACTTAGTACAAGTCTGGCCACATACCAGGTACCCAGAGATATCAGAGGATGATAGGACGATTTCAGAAGATCCCAGGAAGCCCATCTCCAGGTAAATTATGGCATCTATTCTATTTGTGATGCTAACAAGGCAAGAACAAAAGCAATGCTCTATTTAGGCTTGGTACTTTCTTGGGGAACTCTCCAGGGGGAAGAAAACAGTTTCTGGGAGGGTGAATAATCAACTGACCAGCATCCCTCCTCTAGTATTCCACTGGCAAAACTGGGTCCATGGATGCAAAGTCAACTGAGACATGGCCCTGCCCTCTTCACACAGGCTAGGGTGGGAGACAATAAGGACACAGATGACTACACAACAGTGTAATAAATACTAAGGTAGAGGCATGTATGGGGGAGAGGGGAGCCCAGTGAAAGGGCACCAAGGTTGGGTTGGGTAGTCCGGGAAGACTTCCTGGAGGAGGCTGTGCTTGAACTGAATTTAGACCTAGAAGAGAGGGAACGAAGGGTTTCATCGACTATCACAGCTTGAGCCAGGAAAGGGTGTTTGGGAAAATTTAGAAAGGCAACTTTTCTGGGATAAAGTTATTTTACAAAGAAGCAGCATTGGGAAATCAAGGGGATTTAATTACAACTGCCTCACGAGCAGGATTTGAAAAGGAGTGGGAGGCTCATGGAAACCTTAATTGCTAAGAAAAGTTAAGAGGAGAAATATGACAGAAGTAATGGGCCTGTATGTATGTCATGTCTGATTTGTCACTTTTCTAGACAGGTACTCTGCCTCCTGCCTTCTTCTAGGTTAGAGGAAAAAAAAGATCCTTAAGCTTCTAAGGTGAAGACACCATTCAGGACCCAGAAATGAGGCCTGGAAATATATCTTATTCCTTTTAGGGAAGAAAAAGTACATCTTGGCTTAGTCTCATTTTTCAAAAGAATAAGCATTTCTTAAGTGATAACAATGTGTGAGATGCCTGAAAGAGCCCTGAATCTGGTTAAATAATTCCTTCTTTTGAAAAATAAAAAACAGCTTGCCTTGTTTTTCTTCCAATTTATTCTTGTGGCTTTGCATTCCTTTGGAAACCCAGGAGGATGCTTGTTTTATGAGCTTTTGTGAGACTAGCCCTTTTACATTCAGAGTCCTTGTGTGCATTAAGCTAGGTCTTTAAGATTAATGTAATATGCAGGAAAATATGATAAATGATACAGTATTAGCAGCTTTTAACTTGTCAAAGTGGCTGTGTGTTGCAGACATCTGGAAAAATTGTAAATCATGGCACGGTCAGAGAACAAACAACAGTTGCCAAAGCAGAGAAGTGTCCAATTGAGAAGGAAGGAACTGCACCCCAACCTCCTGGGGATGTCTACGCAGGGATTTGTTGGAGAGAGGGCAAGATTTAAGGAGGAAGTGTTTTATAACTGTTAGAGCAGAGAGGTGCCAGAGGGAAATAAGTCTGTTGGTACAGACAAAAGGGAATCAATGTGTCTGAGAAAAGGAGAGGTTTCATACACAATTAGAAGGATAGGCCAAACCATCTCCAAGGTCCTGCGCAACTCCAGCTTTCGTTGATCCCATGATTCTCTGAGCCAGGACTTAATGAGATTTTTTCACAGGCTCTAATGTCTCAGACTAGGGAGTCCTTGGAGATATATATACATTGTTCATGTTCCTGGGCTTTAATAGCTTACCTTTGTATAGTACTTTACAGTTTGTGGGAGCCTACTCTTACAGACTCTTATCAGTTATGGGTTGCCACAATAATGCTGCATAACAAAACAACTATGAATCTCAGTTCATACAATAATAATTACTCGTTCACATGTCTGGAGGTTATTTAGGTGGCTCTACTGATTGTGGTTAGGCTTGTCAGCCGATCTGGGATGGCCTGGGCTGGCATGGTGGGAGTTACTCAGCTCTACTCCATGGGTCTCTCACCTGCCATTAAGCTAGTCCAGGCATGTTTTCATAGTGATGGAAGAGGTGATAGTCTACATTCAGCCTTTAACAATTGGTTAAAAAATTTTTAGCTGAATTATTATTATCTGGGTCCAGTGGCCTCTGCCCCAGGTAATCAAGTGCTCATGATGTTCTCTCTTTGGAGGTGCCCATGTCTCCTTAGACGCAGCCTCACCTCTCTGGTGGGTTGAAGAAAAGTTGTGAATGTACAGATTGTCCAACATTTTTTTTGGTGCACTTTTACAAACGTTATCTTATTTTAATCTCACAACAAATCTATGACATGGGAACGATTATCTTCCTCTTTACTGCAGCTGAGTCTTAGAAGGTTAGTTAAGTTGTCCAAGGTGACAAAACCAGGATGTGGAAGGGCCAGGATTTGAACTCAAGTGGTCTGATTCTAAAGCTAGAGATCTTTTTTCTTTTAGATATAATTCACATACCATCAAATCCACCTTAACAAAGTGTACAATTCAGTGGTTTTTAGAATATTTACAAGATTGTGTAACCATCACCACTATCTAATTCCAGAACATTTTTATCACTCCCAAAAGAAACTCCATACTCACTAGCAATCACTACTCAACCTCCTTCCCCCAACCCCTGGCAGCCACTAATCTGCTTTCTGTCTCTATGGATTTGCCTATTCTGGACATTTCACATAAATGGAATCATACACCATTTTGCCTTTTGTGTCTGATTTCTTTTTATTAGTAAAGCCAGAGACCTATAGCCACTATGCTAGAAAATTAGAAATGGGGATTGTATCTGCTTAGAAAAAAGAACTAACACTGGTGAGTTTGTTGTGACAGCGGAGAAATAAAAAGCAAATGTAAGAATACCATTTGATTTAATAAAGACTTATTGAGCACCTACTTTGAGCAACAACAGGGCTGCATGTTTTACTAGTTTTGGTGCACATAAGAATTACCTATAGAGTGAGATAGAAATAGATTTCCAGGATTCAATCCTTGGAGATTCTGAATCTGGGGGTTTGAAAAGGACCCCATATATCTTGTGTTTCTAACATGATCCACTTTTAATGTGCATATGAGTTGCCATGCATATGGAGGATCTGGTTAAAATGTAGACTCTGATTCATTCAGGAGATCAGGAATGGGAGCAGAAATTGTTCATTTCTAATAAGCCACCTGTTAGTTCTGATGTGCTGTTCTGGGGACCACCCTTTGAGTGGCAAGTCTATAGGGGATATAAGTCAAGGATAAAAAGCCCCAATTCCAGCGTAAGAAGCTTACCGTCGAGTGCTGAAAGACCTGGAAACAGCTGACTCTAAATCAAAGCAAAATGGGTGACCTGTCCCAAAAAGGATCCAGATATGTTATGGGAGCACAGAAGACAGAGAGAGGAATTTAGATTGGGGCTTACTGGCATAGTAAACATTTAAGCTATGGCTTGGAAAGGATTTCAACAAGCCAAGAAGAAGGAAAAGAAACTTCTAGACTAAGATAAAAGATAAACAAAGTCTGGGGCCAAGGATCCAGGGATCATAGATATGAAATAGCCCTGCTTAGCCTCTGGTCCTCCCACACTCCCTCTGCCCCCAGTGTTTCACTGTATGATGTATATTAGCTACGGCTTGTAATGAGACATCCAGAAAAAACGGTGGATGCAGTATTTGGTAGAATGTTTAGCCAGGTATGAAACTGTATTATATATTTGACACCTATTTCCACCCATGTGGTTAATATCTTCTGAAAAAATATAGAAGCTAAAGAGGTAAGCCCTACTTTTCCAGAACATTCCCTGATGTGGAAAACCTCATTTCCTGATAATGCTGAGTAAATCTGTGTTTTGTGCGGTGCTCCATATGTTGTCAGTGCTCATGAATTGTGCAGTTTTATTATCCTCATTAACAGGGATAATGGCTGCTTTTTAACATTCATGATCACCATCTGGCGGCTGGAAAACCACGGTTTGAGGCTCAGGTAGAAAGAGAAGACTTCACTGCTTGGGTCCCCGCCCAGTTCTTTTCCCACTGCCCCAGCACTGCGTGCATTCGAGTGCTTGACTGCCAGGAACATAACCACGTGGACAGATGTGATGTCAGTTCTGCTGCAAGAGAAAAAAGAAACAAAGCAAAACAGAACAACTCAGAGATCTTAGGGAACATTGTCTCTGACCTCACTGTTCAATCTCTTTCTAATCTTAACAAATATTCATAAAGTGGCTTTCCTTGTGTGCTCCCCTTATAGCCCTGGTGACCCCTAACTTTGCTGTTGGTGAGATAAGTGGGCTGATGTGACTAAATCACTACTCTCCCTGCTCTTAGGGTGAATTGGGTTTGTGCACCTGAGTGTTTTTGTCTTTGTGCTTTGGAGAGAAGGGTTGCCTTGTTGGGAGGAAGTGACTAGACCACCAAGCTCCTGGTAACCATCGCAACCATGCACATTTGCTCATGTGGGGCTCCCCTCCAGAATTTTCTCAGACCTATCTTTGCAAATTCTCCCAGCCTGTGAAAAAGCACATTCTGAGATGGGCTCAGCCTCACATTCAGGGGCAGTTAACTCGTGCTGGCTGGGCTGCCTTCTCTTGGTACCTAAACATCTGGCACCTCAAGGAGTAAGCGGAGGAGTTGGAAGAACTGAGAAGGTGATGAGGACAATGTGACCAAAAGTCCACCAAGAAATCAACTTTTCAAAACCAATGAAGGTAAAATGCTCACATTCAATAATGAACTCAATCCGCTGTAAGGAATTCTGCATCAAAGTTTGCTGAGGGACAGCAGATAGGTAGGATTAGTCTGAGGTGTTTTCCTACAGAGGGTGAGTTTCCAGCAGGATTCTGGGGTCAAAACTTGAGGGAGGCAAGAAAGGGGATATTTGTAGTTCCTTCAGGAGGGGCTGGTGTCCTGATCTAGTGGCATGGGTGGCAGAAGAGTGCTGTGAGGAAGAACAAATGGGATATGGTGTTGGCGACCATATGGGTGAGGTTTGCAGCCCTAATCCAGCATCAGAAACCCAGCTAATTCCAGAGTGTGCAGACAATAAAACAGGCTTTCCTAGGTTCTGTCCTCCCTGAACTTTCTAGCCTTTCTGCCTGTCGTCCCTCTGACTCACCCTCCACAACAGCCCCTTCCTTGCATGTAGCTTGTAAAATATCAGTGTCAATCTATCAATTGATACCTAGTTGAAAAGAGTTTGAAACCAAATGTTGATATTGCGTGGATTCTCTAGACCATACTGGGGGTTGGCCAAGTCAGCTATTTGTAGTTTCTTTGAATATTTCTCTGATAACATGTAAACACAGTGAATGTTTACACGAAAGAGTGTAGGAGGATGTGCATTCTAGTTGACCTTCACTTAACGTCCCCCTGTCTTCTGCCCAAAACAAGGGTAGCATGGGGGGGGGGATGGAGCAGACTGTTAGGTCTTAAATATAAAGAATATTTAATCACAGAGAAGGTGAACAGTGGTGTATCTCCCTTTGCTTTGCAACTGGGGGTGATGGTGGTGGTGGTTGTTTATTTTATACTAAAAAAATAAAAATATTCTACTTCAGCGCATGTAGAGGCTTCCAACACATTGCTCTGTATTTCTCAAAACCTATCTTTGAATAGGCTCAGGTTAAGAATTAGGCCTTCTCTAGTGTCTAAAAAGATTAAGAAATAATGGTTCATGCTCCTGTAACGTTTGTTTTCTTCTAATTTTTTTTATAGCATTTTAAAGCTAGCTATTTTCCCTTTTCCCTTTTTTTCCCCACAATGTTCTTATACTTCCCTCCCCTATCTACCATATTTCATAGTGTTCTGCAGACAGGTTTTAACAATTGATGATTGCTGGTAACCTGCCATTCTGAGGGATTATCAACCAATTCTGTCATTGGTTTTAACTTTTTCTTACTCTAGTTTCTCTCAAAGGGCAGTTCAAATGAGCCTGGCTGCATCTGTCATCCTCAGGTAAATCAGACCCAGGCTGTGACCTTGAGGTAGATTGACTAGCTGTGGTGGTTCATTTCTGTGGCAAAGTCATATGGTTCTGAGCACCCCATGCAACCTCACACCCTTTTCTTCAGAATCACTGTAGCTGTATTTTGCCTTTAGGAGAAGCCAGCTTTGATCATAGCCATGCAATAAGGGTGACCTGGATGTAGGACTCGGAGCCTGGCATACCCTATTGAATGGATGAACGAATATTCTGGTTCTGTCCATCTTAATGGCCCATTGGTAAAACACTTTGAGTTTGTTTTTCTATGGACCCTGTGCTGATTTGAATGTATTATGTCCCCCAGAAAAAGCCATATTCTTTGATGCAATCTTGTGGGGCAGACATTTTAGGGCTGATTAGATTGGAATTCTTTGAGTGTTTCCATGGAGATGTGCCCCACCCATCTGTAGGTGATAACTCTGATGAGACAATTTCCATGGAGGCGTGGCCCCACCCATTCAGGGTGGGCCTTGATCAGTGGAGCCATGTAAATGGGCTGACAAACAGAAGGAGCTCAGTGCAGCTGCAGCTGTGAGTGACATTTTGAAGAGGAGCTACAGCCAAGAGGGACACTTTGAAGAAAGCACAGGAGCTGCAGATGAGAGACAGTCTGAAGACAGCTGTTGAAAGCAGACTCTTGCTCCGGAGAAGCTGAGAGAGGACAAATATCCCAACTGCAACTAAGAGTGACATTTTTGAGGAACTGAAGCCTAGAGAGGAACATCCTGGGAGAAAGCCATTTTGAAACCAGAACTTTGGAACAGACGCCAGCCGCGTGCCTTCCCAGCTAACAGAGGTTTTCCAGACACCATTGGCCATCCTCCAGTGAAGGTACCCGATTGCTGATGTGTTACCTTGGACACTTTATGGCCTTAAGACTGTAACTGTGTAACCAAATAAACCCCGTTTTATAAAAGCCAATCCGTCTCTGGTGTTTTGCATTCTGGCAGCATTAGCAAACTAGAACAGACCCCAAACTGACTGACTTTTTTAGAATTTTCCCTTCCAGTTACTATAGGATGGGAAGGGTTAAAACAGGCTGTCTGATATGCACTATTTGTCCTTTGGGAGATCCATACTTCATATTAGACCTACGTCATGTTAGGATTTGGTCCTGATTAGGTGAGGCCATGCTGCTGTCCTTGACTAATGAAAGGTGACTGTAATATCTTCTCATGGTCCCTACATAACTTTCCTATAATTTGGACATTCCACTTAGCATCTGTCCCGGTTTGCTAATGCTGCCATCATGCAAAATACCAGAAATGGATTGGCTTTTATAAAGGGGATTTATTAAGTTACAAATTTACAGTTCTAATGCCATAAAAGTGTCCAAACTAAGGCATCAACAAGAGGATACCTTCACTGAATAATGGCCAATGGCATCTGGAAAACCTCTGTTAGCTGGGGAGGTATGTAGCTGGCATCTAGTGATCCTTTACTCCTGGGTTTTGGTTTTAAAATGGCTTTCTCCAAAATGTCTCTGGACTTGTCTGTCTTAGCTTCTCCAGAGCAAACTCTGGGCTAGCATCTCCAAACATTTCCAAGCATCATCAAGTGTCAATGTCAGCTCTTAGCTTCTCTCCAAAATGTCCCTCTCAGTTGCTCTGAGCTTCTTCTGTCTGTGAGCTCTCTTATAGGACTCCAGAGATCTAATTTAGACCCACCCTGAATGGGCGGGGCAACACACCCATGGAAATAATCTAATCAAAGTTCTCATTCACAGTTGGTTGAGTCATATTGTCATGGAAACACTCAATCAAAAGTTCCCACCCAACAAGTTTGGGTTAAATGATCATGGCTCTTTTGGGAGACATAATGTATTCAAACCAGCACAGCATCTTTAGGCTTTGGTTTCCTCATCTCTAAAATGATGGGGTTTAGTAGTGAAGGGATTTAGAACAGGTCACAGTTAACCTCTCTCCAGTTCTAACATTTCTGTGACTCTCCTGGGTGCTGGGCAAGGCTCAAGTTCTAATCATCGAAATGCCAGTGAGCCCTTTCAGTCACAGACTTTAGCCCCCTCCTCTTTGGATCTAGATAAAAAGTGATAAACTCTATGGTGGGAACCAGTTATATACCTGGACTGTTCAAGGTCACAAAGCATGCAGGACCCAGCATGAGAGGCAGAAAGGAAGTTCTCTGTGGGCAGGAATCATCTGTATCAGATAAGATTAAGTGCAGCTGTATATAATGGAAAACCAAAAATAAGTTTATCTTAAGGAAGTGGTTCTCATAGTTTGGTTCCCATACCAGCAGCATCAGCATCACCTGGGAGCTTGTTAGAAATGCAAATTCCCTCCCCAGACCTGATGAATCAGAAACTAGGGCCCAGTAATTTGTGTTTTAACAAGCTGTCCAGGTGACTCTGATACATGCTAAGATTGGAGAGCCACAGGCCTAAACACATAAAGATTATTCTATCAGGACAAAAGAGATCTGGAGGAAGGCAGAATGTCACCAGGGACCCAAACCAATTACCCACTCACTTAACCAGACTTGGCTCTAAATGACTTTGGCTTTCCTTCCAAAATAAATTCCACTCACAAAACAGAAAGACCCAATAGCCATTGAGTCCATTTAATATAATAGGATTTCATCTATCAAAAGTAATTCCCAAATATGAATTCTAAAAATATTTTGAGCCATGACATCATTGTTTGGCTAAAGGTGAGGCAACACTCATATAGATGTCTTTGAAGTGTCTGTTTAAAAATTAGCCTCATAAATTCATGGTTATATGTCTTAACAGTACAACAACATTATAAGGCCATATCTTATGGTCCTTTTCTAGCCCTCATACCACATTACTAATCACTGAGTAAATGTTCAATAAATAATAATTGAATTATAGTAACTTCATAGAGATTTAGACAAGGCATAGCCTGTGTAAGATGACATAAAGAATCAAACTCTTAAGCCACTTTGGCAGGTGAACTCACTGCCCTCCCCACTACGTGGGACCCGACTCCCGGGGGTGTAAATCTCCATGACAACACAGGATATGACTCCCAGGGATGAATCTGGACCCAACGTCATGGATTTGAGAACATCTTCTTGACCAAAAGGGGGATGTGAAATGAAATGAAATAAACATTCAGTGGCTGAGAGATTTCAAGTAGAGTTGAGAGGTCACTCTGGTGGACATTCTTATGCACTATATAGATAATGCTTTTCAGGTTTTAATGTATTGGAATAGCTAGAAGGAAATACCTGAAACTATCAAACTCCAACCCAGTAGCCTTGACTCTTGAAAACAATTGTATAACAATGTAGATTACAAGCGGTGACAGTGTGATTGTGGAAACCTTGTGGATTGCACTCCCTTTATCCAGTGTATGGGTGGATGAGTAGAAAAATGGGGACAAAAACTAAATGACAAACGGAGGGGGGAATGATTTGGGTGTTCTTTTTTACTTTTATTTTTTATTCTTATTCTGATTCCTTCTGGTGTAAGGAAAATGTTCAAAAATAGATTGGGGTGGTAAATGCATAACTATATGATGGTACTGTGAACAGTTGATTGTACACCATAGAGGATTGTATGGCATGTGAACATATATTAATAAAACTGAATTTAGTTAAAAAAAACAATCTAGAGGGGGATATATGGGAACGCTGTATTTTTTACATGATTTTTCTGTAAACCTACAACTTCTCCAATGAAAAACATTTTATAAAACAAAAAAACAAAAACAAAACAAAACAAAAGAATCAAGCTCGTATCTGGATAGCTAAATCAGTGTAGATACAACTCAAAATGTTTCAGGATTTCAAACATTTGGTTCTTAGTGGTAGATTTTTCTTCAATAATGGTTTGCATTTTATTGATTAGAGCGGTGGCCTGGCTTGGGAGCTGAGACCCAAATTTTAGTCCTAGCTCTGCCTCTAGAATTAGGCAAGTCAACCCACTTTACATCTCTTTCTCCTTCCTTGTAAAAAAACAGAGATTGGGCAAGAAGAGCTAGTCCATGAATTTGAGAGGGAAAATGTTTGAGAACTTGCCCTAAGGAGAGAATGGGCCCATGGCATACTTTGTGCACACCAGGTACCTGCTCTTGACCCCAGCTGTCTTCAGATGAAATTACTCTCCATTGGTTTATGTGAATCTGTGGGTAGGAGAATTATGGGGTTTTCATCTCTGATGTAACTAGGAAGTCTTGGTGGTTTCGAAAATTGAAATAACTTCTTTTCATTTTCACATATACCTCCAGTTTCTGTTAGAAAATATCAATACCTTTGACCAGTTCATAATTCGCAAGGACTGGAAAAACCCTTCCTATTTGCCTAGCCCCTGTATTGTGGACTAGACTACAGGATGCCTGTTTATGCAAGCAGAAAGTAAAGCCAATTCTAGATCAGACCACCTGCCTGTTGACAATCAGATGAAATCAGCAACATTTAATGAGCTCCTACCAGGGACAGTGCAAGGTACTCCAGAAAATAGAAAGTGTGCTGTGGCTGAGACTGCAGATTGATTACCCAGTCTTCATTCTCTTCTTCTCTGCCAACAGAACACCTATATCATCGAGGGCAGCAATGTGCCCAGTTAGAAACTACATATCCTAGTTTCCATTGCTCCTATATGTAGCCTCATGACTATATTCTGGTTATTGAGATGCAAATGTAATCATTGTGTGGATCTTCAGAAAAGCTCTTGAAAGAAAGCTGATTCAACAGGGAAGTATGCCCGTTTTGCTCTTCTTCCCAATTTCTCTTTTGCTGTCTGGAATTTGAATGTGCTATCTGGAACTTTGTCAGTCATCTTGGACCACTCGGTGATATTAAGTGTGGAAGCCATACCTTGAGGATGCTGTGGCAGAAAATTAGAAGGAAACTTAGTCCCTGCTGGCTTTGTATCAATAATGGACTCTCTCTACACAGACCTCTTTTGTGGTAGAATAACTTTTTTTGTGTGTTTAAGCCTTACTTATCAGGTGTTGCTGTACCTGATCCCAACTGATACAGGTGGTTTCTGCCCTCAGGGAGCTTTATGTCTCTACATGCTGGCTAGCTTTGTGTGTTCCAGGTACATACATGCCTGTGGTCTCTACCACAGAGTTTGTCACGTTTTGCTTGGAGCCACGGAAAATGGAACTAGAGCCTGGGATGAAAGGACTCAGTAGATATTTTTATTAATAGGACTTGAAGCTTCCCTAGCACCCAGGATAGGTTATCACTGGAAGGGATTTTAATCATGATCTGGTTTAGTTCCTCCCACTCCTTCATCCCCATTTTAGAGATGAGGAAATTGAGGCTCTGAGATGCACAGTGAACTATCCAAGATCATCCAGTAAGTTACGTGAGAATTATGTGAGATACCTGAGGAGGAACTATAGTCACCTTCCATTAGTAGAGGACAGGAGCATAGCCTCTGATTTCTCCTGCAGAGGCAGTTCAATATCTGATTCATGAGAAATAGGTTACTGGGACCTGGAATAAACCTTGTACCGCTGAATCAACAACTTGGCTTTAAATGCAAAGTGGAGACAGATTTGTATGGGTGATAATTTCTATGAAGTGATTTTGTATCTATTTGGATTTTGGTTGTAGAAGGCAGCCCAAGGAACTAGTTTTAGGCTTGGCTCTTTGGGTCTGAGTGTTCTCTTTGCACATACATTTTTAATCAACTGCATCAGTCTCTATGAAGTTGACCAGGGATCCCAGCTTATAATTCCAGTTGAACACATGGTCATTTTTTTATTTGAATACAGTAAAATTCACTTTTTTGGAGTATAAAGTTCTATGGATTTTAACACATGCATGGATTCTTGTAACCACCACCACAAACACGACACAGAACAATTCCAGCCACTCAGTGAATTCCCTCATGCAATGTGGTAGCTGCTTTTTCAACAACTTTATTGAGATGTAATTCACATACCATACCCCTTTAAAGTATACAATTCAGTGTTTTTTAGTTTATTTAAAGTTATGTATAGGTGTTCCAGTTTGCTAATGCTGCTGTTACACAAAATACCAGAAACGGATTGGCTTTTATAAATGGGATTTATAAAACTGTCACAAATTTACAGTTCTGAGGCCATGAAAGTGCCCAAACTAAGGCATCATCAAGAGGATACCGTCACTGAAGAGCGGCCGATACTATCTGGAATGCCTCTGTCAGCTGGGAAGGCATGTGGCTGGTGTACACTGGTCCTTTGCTCCTGGGTTGAGTTTCAAAATGGCTTTCTCCAAAATGTCTCTGAGCTTGTCTCTCTTAGCTTCTTCAGCTCCTGTGCATCTAAGATTTGGGGTCCTCTCTTAGCTTCTCTGGAGCAAACTCTGGGCTAGCATCTTCAGATGTCTCCAAGCATCTCAAAGCATCAGCAAACATCTCTCCAAAAGTCTCTCTCAGCTTCTCTCAGCTCCTTCTGTCTGTGAGCTCTCTAGCTCCAGTGATTTAATTAAGATCCACCCTGAAAGAGTGGGATCCACATCTCATGGAAATAATTTAATCAAGCATTTCCACCTAATCAAGACTAATAAGTCTGCCCCCACAAGATTGCATTAAAGAACATAACTTATTCTTGGGGACACAATATATCCAAACCGACATAGTAGCCAACGTCAAAGTCAATTTTAGGACATTTCATCACCACAAAGAGAAACCCCTACTCTTTAGCTATCACCCCCCAATCTCCTTATTCCCCTAGCCCTAAGCAACCATTAATCTACTTTCTTTATCTATAGATTTGCCTATTCTGGAAATTTCATATAAATGGAATCATAGATATTTTTTTGTGGCTGGCTTCTTTCACTTAGCAGAACATTTTCAGGCTTCATCAGTGTTGTAGCATGTATCAATACTTCGTTCCTTTTTATGACCAAATAATACTCTATTATCTGGCTATACCACAGTTTATTTATCCATTGATTGGTTGATGGATATTTGGGTGGTTTCTACCTTTTGATTATAATGCTGGTATGAACATTCATGTACAAGTTTTTGATTGAATACCTGTTTTCAATTTGTTTGGGTATATACCTATGTGTGGGATTGCTGGGTCACATTTAATTCTATGTTTAACTTTTTGAGGAGCTGTCAAAATATTTTCTACAGTACCTCACCATTTTACTTTCCTACCAGCAATGTACAAGAGTTTCAGTTCCTCCACATCCTTGCTAACACTTGTTATTTTCTATTTTGTTGTTCTTGTTGTTGTTAAAGCCGTCTTAGTGGGTGTAAAGTTACATGGTAATTTTGGGGGTTGTAATATCCTCACAGGCTGGATAAGAATATGGATATTTTTGCCCTATTGTTTTGCCTGCCTGCTGCTGATCCAAAGGCAAATATAGGCCTTCAGAATGAAAGCTATAAAGGGAGCAGCGGTGCATGGAGAAATAAGTCAATAGGAATTGTCAGCTAAACACACTATGAGAAAGCAAAATGTGAGATGAAAATAAGTCCAATTTACAACTTGGGTCAACAAACTATTGAATTCCTACTATGTTTCAGGCTCTGTGCTAGGCACTGGGGGCTCAAAACTAGTTAAACAGGAATGAAGCCTCCAAAATTTTATTGAATGGAGGGTGAACACAGACTAGGGATCAGGAAAGCTTCCCGGAGGTGGAGGATGAAAAATAAAGAAGTTCTCATCAGATAATAAGGGACTCTAGAAATATTTAGGAAATAACCATTCAGGAATATTTGGGAAATATTCTCTGGATGGCTTGGAAAAAAAAAAAAAAAAAAAAAAAAAAAACACCTGTAGACAACAATCTTCATTAAAGTTTGCTCTTTCATTTCCCCATCTGGAACTGGTGGGTATAATTCTTTCTTGAGGAAAATAAATCATAGATAAGGACTTGGCAAATATTGCAATTTCTTAATTATTTGCACTTAATAAAAGGGAATGTATAATTCAGGATGGCAACAATCTCTACAGAGTTTGTATTTGTCTTTGGAATATGGTTTTTTCTTTCTATTGACTCACAGAGGTTGTTCTCAGAGGTCACAGCTTCAATTAAGTCAGGAAGCCCTGGGAACGGAGCCTGCGGTCTCTCAGGATGAGGCACGGGCCTAAGATGAACAGTGTTCTTTTGACAGTGCTTCTGGTTCACACCTTGCCTGTGGTGAGAGATAATTGTTTGGGTTTTAGGTTTTCTGTCTCCTAACTTCTGCTAGACTGCAAGAATAATTCTGAAATCTATTTTAGAGGTGGCAAAATTCTTCATAGATCACCTATGCTGCCCATTCTTTCTTGGTACTATACATTATTTATTTTACCAATTCATGGGAGGAACATAAATTCTTTTGATGAGATTCTGTGGCTTTTAAAAAAATAGACTATTTTTTAGAGCAGTTTCAGGTTTGTAGAACAGTGGTGCAGGAAGTACAGAGAGTTCCCGTATAGACCCTCTCCACACCCCCTCCCCATACCTTCCCCGTCACAGTTCTCCCTGTTGTTAACATCTTGCATTAGTGTGGTACATTCGTTACAATTGATGAACCAATATGGATATACTGTTACTAACTGAAGCCCATAGTTTACATTAGGGTTCACTCTTTGTGTTGCACAGTTCTATGGATCTTGACAAATGTGTAATGTCATGTATCCACCATTACAGTATCACATAGAATAGTTTCTCTGACCTAAAAATTCCCTGTGCTCCACTTTTCATCTCTTCTCTCCCTCTGAACCCCTGGCAACCACTGATCTTTATACTATCTCTATAGTTTTGCCTTTTAGAAATTGTCATTTAGTTGGAATCATACAAAATGCAGCCTTTTCAGGCTGGCTTCTTTCAATTAGCAATATGCATTTAAGGCCCTTCCATGTCTTCATGATGTGATACTTCATTTCATTAAACAAAATATTGTGTAACATATACGTAACATAAAATTTCCCGTTTTAACCACTTTCAAGAATACATTTCAATGGTATTAATTACATTCGCAATGATGTGTTACCAACACCACCATCGGTTACCAAACTTTTTTAATGCCCCAAATAGAAACTCTGTAGCTATTTAGCAATAACTCCCCCATTCCACACCCTGTAGCCCCAGGCCCCAGGTAAACTGTAATATACTTTCTGTCTCTATGAATTTGCATCTTCTAGGTATTTCTTATAAGTATAATTATATATTATTTATCCTTTTGTGTCTAGCTTATTTCCCGTAATGGTGTTTTCAAGGTTCACCCATGTAGGGGCATGTATCAGAACCTCATTCCTTTTAAAGGCTGAAGTGCTTCTACCTTTTGGCTACTGTGATAATGCTGCTATGAACATTGGTAAACAAATGTCTTTTGAAGCTCTTTCAATTCTTTTGAGTGTATAGCTAGAAATGGAATTGCTGGGTCATATCATACTTCTATACTTAACTTTCTGAGGAGCTACCAAACTCTTTTCCACCAGCAATGCACAAGGGTTCCATTTCTCAGCATCCTTATGGTTCCAGTTTGCTAAATCTGCTATTATGCAAAATACCAGAAATGGATTGGCTTTTTTAAAGGGGATTTATTAGGTTACAAATTTACAGTTCTAAGGCCATAACAATTTCCAAACTAAGGCACCAACAAGAGGGTACCTTCACTGAAGAAAGGCCAATGACGTCCAGAATACCTCTGTAAGTTGGAAAGGCACGGGGCTGGCATCTACTGGTCCTTTGCTCCCTGGTTCTGGTTTCAAATGGCTTTTTCCAAAATGTGTCTGGGCTACTGTCTCTCTTAGCCTCTTTCTCTTAGCTCCTGTGCATTCTTGCTTATTCTCCCAGGGCAAACTGGGGGTCCTCTCTTAGCTTCTCTGGGGCAAATTCTCGGCTTTGTCTCAGCTTAGCATCTCCAAACATGTTTCTTCTGCATCTCCAAGTATCTGGGCCTGTGTTGGCCCCTGAGCTCTCCTAAGGACTCCAGTAAACTAGTCAAGACCCACCTTGAATGGGCAGGGGCCACATCTCCATGGAAATAATCTGATCAAAAGGTCTCATCCACAGTTGGGTGGGTCACATCTCCATGGAAACAACCTAATCAAAAGATCCCACCCACAATAAGTCTGCCCCCACAAGATTGCATTAAAGAATATAGTCTTTCCTGGGGTATATAACAGTTTCAAACCAACACTTGTCATTTTCCTTTTTTAAAAAAATAATAGCCATCCTAGTTGGTGTGAAGTAGTATCTCATTGTGGTTTTGATTTGCATTTCCCTAATGGCTTGTGATGTTGAGAATCCTTTCATGGCCTTATTGGTCATTTGTTTATCTTCTTTGGAGAAATGTCTATTCAAGTTCCTTAACCACTTTTTAATTGGGTTGTTTGTATTTTTGTGGTAAACTTATAGGAGTTCATTATATATTCTGGATATTAAAGCCTTATCAGAAATATGGTTTCCAAATATTTTTTCCCATTCATAAGTTGTCTTTTCACTTTCTTGCTGCATAAAGTGTCCTTTGATGTACAAAGTTTTAAATTTTGATTAAGTTCAGTACACCCATTTTTTTCATTTGTTGCTCATGCTTTTGTTGTAAAATCTAAGAATACAAGTATCCTGAAGATACTGGCCTATGTTTTCTTCTAGGAGTTTTATAGTTTGGATTCTCATATTTAGGTTGTTGATCCATTTTGAGTTAATTTTTGAATATGATTTGAGGTAGGGGTCTAATTTTATTCTTTTGCATGTAGACATCCAGTTTTCCCAGCGCTGCTTGTTGATGAGACTATTTTTTTCCCTATTGAGTAGACTTGACACCATTATAAAAAATCAGTTGGCCATAGATGTGTGGGTTTATTTCTGAACTCTCAATTCTATTCCATGGTCTATATGGACACCATACTGCTTTGATTACTATAGCTTTGTGATGAATTTTGAAATTGAGAAGTGTAAGTCCTCCAACATCGTTGTTTTTCAAGATGGATTTGGCTGTTTGGAGTCCCTTGCCCTTCCATATTAATTTGATGATTGGCTTTTCCATTTCTGCAAAGAAGCCATGATTATTTTGATCAGGATTGCATTGAATCTGTAGATGACTTTAGGTAGTACTGACACCTTAACCATATTACATCTTCTAATCCCTGAACACAGGATATCTTTCCATTTACTTAGTTCTTCTTTAACTTTCCTTAGCAAAGTTCTGTAGTTTTCCATGTGTTAGTCTTTTATATCCTTGATTAAGTTTATTCCCAGATATTTTATTCTTTAGTTGCTATAATGAATGGAATTGTTTTCTTGATTTGCTTTTCAGGTCATTTATTGCTGGTATATAGAAACACAACTGATATTTGGGTGTTGAGCTTGTACCTTGCCACTTTGCTGAATTCACTTATTAGCCCTGGTAACTTTCTTGTAGATTCTTTGGGATTGTCTATGTAAAGGATCGTGTCATCTACAAACATAGTTTTACTTCTTCCTTTCCAATTTGGATATGTTTTATTTCTTTTTCTTGTCTAATTTCTCTGGCTAGAACTTCCAGTACAATGATGAATAGCAGTGGTGAAAGTGGGCATCCCTGTCTTGTACCTGATCTGCAATTTTCTTTTCTTGTGATAAATTTATCTGTCTTTGGTATTAGAGTGATGCTGGCCTCATTGAATGAGTCAGGAAGTATTCTCTCCTCTTCAATTTTTTGGAAGAGTTTAAGAAGCATTGGTGTTCATTCTGCTTTGAATATTTGGTAGAATTCACCAGTGAAGCCACCTGGTCCTGGACTTTTCTTTTTTGGGAGGTTTTTGATTACTGATTCAATCTCTTTTCTTGTTTTTGGTCTGTTGAGATCTTCTGTGTCTTCTTGAGTCACTTTAGGTAATTTGTATGCTTTTAGGAATTTGTCTGTTTATCTAGGTTGTCTAATTTGTTGGCATACGATTGTTCACACCATCATCTTAGAATCCATTTTATTTCTATTCTGTCAATAGTAATGTCTCCCCTTTCATTTCTGATGTTAGTTATTGGTGTCCTCCTCTTTTTTGTCAGTCTGCTTTAGGTTTGTCAATTTCGTTGATCTTTTCGAAGAACCAACTTTTGGTTTTGATTATTCTATTTTTTTCTATTCTCTATTTCATTTAAGCTCATTTATTTTTATCACTGAATAATATTCCATTGTATGGATGTACCAGGGTTTATCCATTCATCTACTGAGGGACATCTTGGTTGCTTCTAATTTTGGCAATTATGAATAAAGCTACTCTAAGCATTCATGTACAGGCTTTTGTGTGGACATCAGATTTCAACTTGTTAGGGTAAACACCTAGGAGCATGATTGCTGGATCATATGGTGAGCCTATGTTAAATTTTATAAGAAACTGCCAAACTGTATTTCAAAGTGACTGTACTATTATGTATTCCCACCAGCAATGTATGAGAGTTCCTGTTGCTTTGCTTTCTTTCCAGCATTTGGTATTGTAAGCATTTTGGATTTGAGCCATTCTAATAGGTGTGCAGTGTTATCTCATTGTTTAAATTTGCAATCCCCTAATGCCATATGATTTTGAGCATCTTTTCATTTGTTTACTTGCCTTTCTAGATCTCCTTTGGTGAGGTGTCTGTAAAGATCTTTTGCCCATTTTGTGATTGGGTTTTTTGTTTTCTTATTGTTGAGTTCTTAAGAGTTCTTTGTATATTTTTGGAAACAAGTTTTTTTTTTTTTTTTTTAAATCAGATATGTGTTTTGCAAATATTTTCTTCAAGTCTATAGCTATTTAAATCAAACAGTGACACTAAGTAATTATTTCCTGCCCCATACAACAGCCTGGATATTAGCATAAAATATACATAAACTTACAATAGATAAGTAGATAACTTGTTTCTTGTGGGCCACCAATGGAGAAGAAACATTAATCCCAAAAAACAATATTACCAATTGGTCAAAGTAAGGAACAGACTCATAAAGGTACAGTAATACCTGAAAGTCATTTGGTCTACTTGTGGGGGAATTAGCCACAAGTATTCAATAAGTATTTCAAAGGTTTTGGAAAATAATGATCACTTCATATCCGGGTTGAATAAATGATCAAACTAATTTGTAATTAGCCATCGGTTATGTATTTGTTATCTATGGCTATGTAACAAATTGCCCCACAACTTAATGGTTTAAAACAACAATAAACATTTATTATCTTACATAGTTTCTGGAAATGGATTAGTGAGTGGTTCTGGCTCAGGGACTCTCATGAGACTGCAATCAGGTTGGCTGAGGCTGCAGTCATTTAAAGGCTTGAATGGGGCTGTGTGATCTGCTTCCAAGATGGCTCACTCATATAGCTGGAAGGTGTTGTCTCAGTTCCTTTCCAAGAGGAGCTCTCTGTCGGGCTGCTGGAATGTCCTCACAACATGGCAGCTGGCTTCTCCCAGAGCAAGTGATCCAAGAGAGCAAAGCAGACATAACAATGTCTTTTATGACCTAGCATTGGAAGTCACACATCATCACTTATGACATATCTTATTGGTCACACAGATCAACCCTGATATAACATAGGAAAGGACTATACAAAGGTGTGAATAATAGGAGGTGGTGTTAAAGGAAGCCGTCTTGGAGGCTGCCTACTGCAAGTCATTAGTAGAAAAATTGCAAATGAGTCATATTTAAAAAAAAGAGAATTAGCTTAAATACCCTCTGTTCTGACAATCAATGTGTGAATAGCTACTTTTATTTTTAAAAAAATTCCAAATGAGTAAAGTCCAAATTTTGAACTTGGGCTCCATTACGAAGAAAGATTTATGATAAGTATCAAGATGGATCATATAGATGGAGGGTCATCTATAATTAGCTTGGTTCTACCCTTTGCCTTAATAAACACAGAACCTTGAGGTCTTGGTATCCTCCTCAGATTATCTGAAATACATAAAAGGCCTTCATTTTGATTTAAGTTGCTATTTCATATAATCTCTTACATTATTTCACGAGGCTATTCAGCTCACTTGGCTCAAGCAGTGGTTTCCAACCATTTCGCTAGATGACTGATAACGTTTCCCAGTGTCCATGGGCACTTCTAGGATTATTTGCAAAGCCCGGTGGCTGTTACTCCACTCCTTTCTTTTTAATTCAAGAAACACATTGTAATACCAGTGAGTGAGAGAGAAATAAAATCAATTCAATTCTAATTTCTATAAATAAGTAAAGCATTTGCAAATCTTAGTGTATTAACCATTACCAGTAACAAATCCCTTGTAAGGCACTTGTGTTTAAACCCTGAAGTTGAGGGCCTCAGTGAGGGACACTGATTTGATAAGTTCAATTTTGAAACCCAGGCAGACCTATCAGTTCTTCCCTATTCCATGGCCGTAGGTTAACTAGTCATAAGTTAACCTGGGTGAGAATATCTGTGTGGTTTGCTCCTGTCTGTTTAAACAGACCTGGCTGCATCTAGCAAATGGACCATGAGAAGTATTTAAATTCTGTGGATATTTGTTTGCTGACTCCAGAATTTTTTTCAGATTGTCTCCTTTTCCCCCACTTTAACTCACTGCTTTTATTCTCTTCTCCCTTGTTCTCCAACCCTGTTTTCTTTGTACCTTGGCTCCTTATATCCACAAGGTACCATGCTCCAATGATGGGTGTAGACGTGGTCATTTAATTCACCATCTGGATCTGAACCACCTTGCCTGGGCTCTGATTATTCATTACTACCCTCCCATTCCCCTCACTGTGTGAGTCTATCCCTGTACTTTCCTTTAGCCCTAGTGGTCAGAGCTGGGTAGCAGACCACACACTGATTATTCCACACAAAACATCACTACTTTGGGGGAAAACAATTCAAAAGCCATTAATTAGGATCATTGCTATGATTTTAATTCATAATTCTGAGAGTTAGCATTTGTTCCTCAAGGTTTTTATTCCTTTCTTAATAAATGAGAGGATATATATGGCAAGTTTTCTTCTCCATTTAACAAATAAGAAAACTGAGGCTGAGAGAAGTTAAGTCACACAGGCACTAAGTTATGGTGACAGAATTACAATTTCAGTCTTCTGACACTTAGTCTAATGGTTTTCATTATGCTATAAATGGCACTGAAATATATCAGACTAGAGGACATCACAGACCAAGGTTATTTAGTGGATTATTTGATGAGAGTGCTTAATGAAAAATCTTTTAAGAATGATTCAGTAAAAATTAGACTTAAATTTTTTTCCTTTCAAATTATTATTTTTTTAACTTTTAAATTTGAAATACTTTCAAATGTCCAGGGTAGTTACACAAATAAATACAAACCCCACACAGAAAGTGTCAACATATTCCTACTCACACCCCTAAAATAGATACTCAGATCCACCAATTTGAACATTTGTACTCCTTCCTTCCTTCCTTCCTTCCTTCCTGTCTTCCATCTGTTTACCATCTGTCACCTATTAATCAATCCATTTTTTGAATGCTTGGGTATGGATTGTATACATTATGCTCCTTGAACATAATGCTCCTTGAACACTTATTACTGCCATGTACACCTCCTAAGAACAAGGATATTCACTTATTTAACCAACTTGAATGCAGTTATCAAGTTCAAGAAATTTAACATTGATATAAAGCTTTACAGTCTATATTCCAATATTTTTATATGTCACAATGTTTCTTTGAGCCTTCACTCCTCACTTGTTAAATCTCATCCAAGATTATGTATTGCATTTAATTGTCATTGTCTCTTCAATTGCTCTTTATTTCTTTTTTTTTTTAATTGTGGGAACATATGTACAACATAAACTTTCTCATCTCAGCCACTTCCAAGCATACTGTTCAGTGGAATTAATCACATTCACAGTATTGTGGAACCTTTACCACTTTCCACTACCAAAACATTCCCATCTCTCCAGACAGAAACCCTACACCCAATATGCATGAACTCCCCATTCCCCTAACCCCCTGCACCTTTGGTAACCATTATTCTAATTTCTGTCTCTATGAACTTGCGTATTCTCTGATATTTTCTCTGTAATTACCATGGGACTTAAATTTAAGTTCCTCCTAAATTTAACCTCCGAAATCCCATTTGCTTTGCTAACAACCTAACTTCAATAGTATATACAAACTATTTTCCTATGCCCCTCCATCCCTCCACCTTTATGTAGTTCTTGTCACAAATTATATGTTTACAAATTTTGAGTCCAAAACCATTGATTTATCATTAAAATTTTTTTCACATTTGCCTTTTAGATCCTGTAGGAAGTAAAAGCTGGAGTTACAAACTAAAAAATACAATAGTTCTGACATTTATATTTACCAATGTCATTACCCTCACCAGAGATCTTTATTTCTTCATTTGGCTTTGATCTATTGTCTATTGTCCTTTCCTTTCAACCTGCAGAACTCTCTTTAGCATCTCCTGTAGGGCTGGTCTAGTGGTGACAAACTCCATCAACTTTTGTGTACCTGGGAATGTCTTAATCTCTCCCTCATTTTTTTTTTTTTGAATTTTAATCATATATTTTATTTAACATAATATACAAAAGAGTATGATTTCCCCATGTGATCAATAGAAAGTTATTCATGAAATATTTTACCACCTTTTTGTCACACTAAGTATGAAATTTGATGTATATTATGTATTTGTCTTTCCTGTCAATTTGTACACTAATTTTTTTTAAATTTTATTTTGAAATAAATTCAAAAACAGTTGCAAAAACAATACAAACCCCATACACAGAACTCCAGCATACCCTGACCTCCCTCTCCTGATACCCCAATCCACCAACTTTAACATGCTATCACATCGCTATTTCTTTCCTTCCCTCCCTCCCTGTCTATCATCCATCATCTATTGCTCTGTGTTCTGAATATATGAGAGCAAGCTGCACACATCCTTGAACAAACACTATAATTCACATATACAATTCCCATGAACAAGAACATTCTTTTATGCAATCCCATTAAGTGCAGCTAAGAAGTTCAAGAAATTCAACATTGATACAAAGCTTACATTCTATATTGCCTTTTTTTTTTTTTCTTATGTCTCAACTGTGTCCCTTTGAGCCTCCTCTCCTCCATCCTCAGATTCCATCCAGGATCATCCTTGGCATTCAATTGTCGTCTATTTAGACTGTCTTTTTTTTTTTTTTTTTTCCAATTGTGGGAACATATACACAGCCTAAATCTTCCCATTCCACCCCTTCCCTAGCATTCCATTAGTGGGATTAATCACATTTAGAATGTTGTAATGCTATCACATTCCCAGCATCCATTACTACAAATTTCCCTTCACTTCAAACAGCAACCCTACCCTCATTTCTTAACTCCCCATTGCCCCTTCCCCCACTTCTCGTAACCCATACTCTACTTTTCATCTCTATCATCATATTCTCTGAGAATTTCTTTGTGTTTACTGTGGGGCTTAAAATTAACCTCTTAAATCCATAACAATCTTGTTTTTCTTTGATACCAACTTAACTTCAATAGGACACATAAACTATGTTACTATACTCCTCCATTCCCACACCTTTATATAGTTCTTGTCAAAAATTACATATTTTACATTGAGTCCAAAACCACTGATTTGTCATTAGAGTTTGTGTATTTTACATCATGTAGGAAGTAAATAGTGGAGTTAGAAATAAAAAATTATTGACTTCTATTTGTATTCCATTGTGGTCAGAGAATATGCTTTGAATATATTCAATTGTTTTTTTTTTTTTTTTTTTTTAATTTATTGAGGCTTGTTTTATGTTCCAGCATATGGTCAATTCTGGAGAAAGATCCATGATCACTAGAGAAAAATGTGTGTCCTGGTGATTTGGGATGTAAGGTTCTATATATGTCTGTTAAAATTCTCTATATCTCTCTCTCCTTTCTTTGTTTCTCTGTCAGTAGGGCTCCCTTTGGTATCTGAAGTAGGGCAGGTCTTTTATTGGCAAAATCTCTCAGCATTTGTTTGTCTGTGAAAAATTTAAGGTCTCCCTCAAATTTGAAGGCAAGTTTTGCTGGATGAAGTATTTTTGGTTGAAAATTTTTCTCTCTCAGAATTTTAAATATGTCATGCCACTGCCTTCTCGCCTCCATGGTGGCCACTGAGTAGTCACTACTTAGTCGTATGTTGTTTCCTTTGTATGTGGTGAATTGCTTTTCTCTTGCTGCTTTCAGAACTTGCTCCTTCTCTTCAGTATTTGAGAGTCTGATCAGAGTATGTCTTGGAGTGGGTTTATTTGGATTTATTCTATTTGGAGTTCGCTGGGCATTTATGCTTTGTGTATTTATATTGTGTAGAAGGTTTGGGAAGTTTTCCCCAACAATTTCTTTGAATACTCTTTCTAGACCTTTACTCTTCTCTTCCCCTTCTGGGACACCAATGAGTCTTAAATTTGGACGTTTTGTTTTATCTATCGTATCCCTGAGATCCATTTCAATTTTTTGATTTTTTTCCCCATTCTTTCTTTTGTTCTTTCATTTTCTGTTCTGTGGTCCTCTAAGACACTGAGTCATTGTTGAACTTCCTCTAATCTTGTATTATGAGTATCCAGAGTCTTTTTAATTTGGCCAACAGTTTCTTTTATTTCCATAAAATCTTCTATTTTTTTATTTACTCCTGCAATTTCTTCTTTATGCTATTCTAGCGTCTTCTTTATGTCCTTTATATCCTGTGCCATGTTCTTCTTCATGTCCTTTATATCCTGTGCCATGCTCTCATTCTTTGATTGTAGTCCTTTGATTAATTGCGCCAAATATTGTGTGTCTTCTGATGTTTTGATTTGGGTGTTTAGGATTGGGTACTCCATATGGTCTGGTTTTATGATATGCTTTAAGATTTTCTGTTGTTTTTGGCCTCTTGGCATTTGCTTTGCTTGATAGGGTTCTTTCAGGTTGTAAAAAATACCAGTCTAATTTTTCAGAACTACAACTTGGTGGTGTACACTTTCTCTAACTAACCAGCAGATGGCGTCTGCGAGTCACCTAGTCCCTTTGAGTCAGTTCTCCTCAACTTTGTCTTTGTGGTGTGTGGGGAAATGATTCTTGTGGGGTTCAATTGGTGAATTCAGTTTGGGTGTGTTGTTGGTGCTGTCCACCCTGAATGTGGGGCGTGTGTCTGGGTGGTTAGGGAGGCAGGGCCACTTTAATATTCAAACCTCCCAGGTGTTCCTGGAGATTCAAGGCTGTTGCAAGAGTCTAAGCCTGTCTAAGCCTTCATTTCAGTTTTGCCCCAGATTTTCTCTGCCACTGACCCACAAGTCGCCAGCATTGATGTAGCGTCCCTGGGTTTTCCGAGTGGGCCCTTTTCTCAGCTGTGATCTTCCAGGACCTCTGCTGAGGGAAGGCTGTGCTACATCACAAGTGTGCACTGTCCCTCAAGGGAAGCCCCGGGCCACCGGGCCGTGCAGGGGTGCTCCCAGCCTGATGCAAAGATGGCTGAATGGGGCGTCTCACCCCCCCCCCTTTTGCACAGATCTGCCTTCCCAGCTCCGAGACAACTAGCTGTGTATGCACCCAAGGCCACTGCCCATGGCCGATATTGTGGCGTGTGTGTGGTGCCGTGGGATACGCTCCCCGTCACACTGGGTTTCCTGGTGCAGCTCTGGACTGTGAGTACAGCCCCGGGCAGGAGTATCTCCAGCCCGCCAGGGAGCTGGCTGCAAGCAGCATGGTTTCTTTCTCCTTTTGGCTCTCCCCTCTGGCCCCCTGGCCCTGAGGAAATTAGCAGCAGTCTATCCTCCACGCCAGACACAGAGAGAATGGCACAGCCCGCTCCTGCCGTGCTTCACTGTGCAGTTCTCACCATTGTAACTGCAGGTGCTCCTGGTTTTTTTTGTTTTTTTTAAAGAACTAGTCTGTCTCCAAACACCAACCTCCGGTTTCCCCACACCACAGCGTGGCCGCTGGAATTTCAACTGGCTTGCTCATTTGTTTCAGAATGCAGACTCCCGGTTCCACCAAGTGCATGGTCCCTGTGGTTTTAGCAGACCTTGTCCAGCTGGTGCATTGCTGAAACTGGTGTTCTGTGTCACTTTCTGGTTTTTATCTAGTATTTTTCACGTAGATGTTTTTTTGCCCTGTCTCACCTAGCCGGCATCTTAGGTTCTCTCCTCAGCAATGTGTTTTTTAAATATGGATCCAAGTAAGAATAAGTCTTAATTTATCATCAGAAACCATTATGGCAAGAATGCAGTGGGATGAAATCACTGAAGTGATTCTCTCTTCAGGATCTCCGCAAAAATACGTGCAGAAAATATTGCTAAAATGCTTCCAGACTTGCCTTAGAGGGAAATGTAGCACATCAAAGATTTGCATGAAAGAACTCTCATAAATATTTGTTGAACTCTCTGAAGAAAGGCTACTGGCATCCAGGTTCCCTCTGACACATGGGAAAGCACATGAGGATATCTGCTGGTCCTCTTCTCCTAAGTTCTAGTTTCCATGGCTTTCTTTCTCAGCTCCTGTGGGTCCTTCTTTTTTTTTTTTTTTTATCTTCATTTTATTGAGATATATTCACATACCACGCAGTCATACAAAACAAATCATACTTTCGATTGTTTACAGTACCATTACATAGTTGTACATTCATCACCTAAATCAATCCCTGACACCTTCATTAGCACACACACAAAAATAACAAGAATAATAATTAGAGTGAAAAAGAGCAATTGAAGTAAAAAAGAACACTGGGTACCTTTGTCTGTTTGTTTCCTTCCCCTATCTTTCTACTCATCCATCCATAAACTAGACAAAGTAGAGTGTGGTCCTTATGGCTTTCCCAATCCCATTGTCACCCCTCATAAGCTACATTTTTATATAACTGTCTTCGAGATTCATGGGTTCTGGGTTGTAGTTTGATAGTTTCAGGTATCCACCACCAGCTACCCCAATTCTTTAGAACCTAAAAAGGGTTGTCTAAAGTGTGCGTAAGAGTGCCCACCAGAGTGACCTCTCGGCTCCTTTTGGAATCTCTCTGCCACTGAAGCTTATTTCATTTCCTTTCACATCCCCCTTTTGGTCAAGAAGATGTTCTCCGTCCCACGATGCCGGGTCTACATTCCTCCCCGGGAGTCATATTCTGTGGGTCCTTCTTACTTTCTCTCTCCCTCATTTTTGAAAGACAGTTTTGCTAGATACAGAATTCTTCCTTGGCAGTTTTTTGCTTTTAGCCCTCTAATGTGTCACCCCACTGCCTTCTTGCCTCCATGGTTTCCAATGAGAAATCAGCCTTATTAAGGATCCTTTGTGCATGTCACATTGCTTCTCTCTTGTGGCTTTCAGAATTCTTTCTTTATCTTTGGCATTTGATGATTTGATTATAGTATGCTGCTGTGTGGGTGTATTTGGGTTTATCCCCTTTGATGTTCATTGAGCATCTTGGGATGTGTATATTTATGTCTTTTGTTAAATTTAGGAAGTTTTCATCCACTATTTCTTTGAATACTCCCTCTGCCCCTTTCTCTCTTTATTCTTCTTCTGGGACCCCCACAATACATACATTGGTAGCTTGATGGTGTCCCATACGTTTAACTCAGGCTCCGTTCAGGTTTCTTCATTCTTTCTTTTCTCTGTACCTCAGACTGAGTGATTTCAATAGTCTAATCTTCAAGTTCTCATGTTCTTTCTTCTGCCAGCTCCAATCTGCTGTTGAATCCCTCTAGGGAATTTTAAATTTCTGATACTATGTTCCTCAGCACTCTTTGGTTTCTTTTCAGAATTTCCGTCTCTCTATTGATATCCTCTTCATTCCATCTTTCATTTTCCTGATTTCTTTAGGTCTTTGTCCATGCTTTCCTTTAGCTCTTTGAGTACACTTAGGACCTTTTAAAGTCTTTTTCTGGTAAGTCCCAGGTCTGGTCCTCCTTGTTAATGGTTTCTAATGCTTTAATCTTCCTTGCTTGGGCAATTTCCTCCTGTTTGTTTGTTTGTTTTTTGTATGTTTTTAAATCTTTTGTTGATTAATCTTTTAATTGTTATCTTTTGCTGGACATTTTGATATTGTAATGTGTTATTGCTGAAATTTAGACTCTGAGGCATCTGTTCCTTATGTTTATATACAGCTAGTAGTATGATAGAGCTTTCCTTATATGCCATAATTAACCAAAAAAAAAAAAAGAAAGAAAGAGAGAGACACACAGAGGGACAGAGGGAAGGAAGGAAGGAAGGGAGGGAGGGAGGGAAGGAGGGAAGGAAAGACCTTCCCAGTCTTTGCAGAGTGACTCCATCAGGGCTTACCCATGCAATGAGTTGATCCTTTCTATCTTGTCTTGGGTATGTGCATATGGCCTAGGAATTCCCCCTTTTACGTGGATATAAATGTCCCTTCTTCCCTATGAAACAGTTTCACCATGATCCCCATGTGGAGCTAGTTGCTAGCCTATGTGTTGTGGGATCATAGGCTCAGGCACAACAGAAACTTTCAGCAAATGACTGCTTTATTACTTACATAGCACAAAGGGTCTAAAAGAACAGCGGAAGAGATCTCATCATGGCTGGTCTTCTGGAAAGGCCAACAACTTGTGTCAGGGTCAGTGGATGGCAGCTCTGCATACCCTACTTAGTGTTGGAGAGGAGAGACCAGTCTGTGCTGCCAAGGGTGAAGTATTTCTATGACTCAGGGGGTCCTGCCACTGAGATCCCCTGCCCAGATAAGTATCCGGGGCTATTTGTTCCCGGTTTCTGGGTTTAAGGTATGGTTGGGCCTTTTCTTTAGACCTAACATCTCCCCCTGGCTGTGGAATGGAAACAGACTGAAACATCTGTGCACAATAGAAAAAGAAGTGGCAGGGGTGGGGTTGGTAGCCAATGACTTGGAGATGGCTGCTTAGTGTGACTCTGTGACTTCCCCAGCACCCAGACACTGCACATGTCCTATAGCCAGCAATCCCTTGACCCAGGTAGCACAACTTGACTCTCCTACAGTATTCTGAAGGAGAGCTCTGTAAACTGCCTTCTACATGCAGGGCAAGTTGTAGGATGATAAGTCCCTCAGGCCGCCACCAGATAGATGGGCCCAGACATACAAGCTACCTGTATGTGAACGTGGGTGTTCCGGTTTGCTAATACTGCTGCTAAGCAAAATACCAGAAATGGATTGGCTTTTATAAAGGGGGGTTTATTTGGTTACAAAGTTATAGTCTTAAGGCCATAAAGTGTCCAAGGTAAGAGGGTACCTTCACTGAAGGATGGCCAGTGGCGTCCAGAAAACCTCTATTAGCTGTGAAGACATGTGGCTAGCGTCTGCTGCAGAGTTCTGGTTTCAAAATGGCATTCTCCCAGGATGTTCCTCACTAGGCTGCAGCTCCTCAAAAATGTCACTCTTAGTTGCTCTTGGGGCATTTGTTCTCTCTTAGCTTCTCCAGAGCAAAAATCTGCTTTCAAAGGCCGTCTCCAAAATGTCTCTGCAAGCTGCAGCTCCTCTCTCAGCTCCTGTGTGTTCTTCAAAGTGTCCCTCACTCCTTCTGTCTGAGCTTTTATAGGGCTTCAGTGAACTAATCAAGGCCCACGCTGAATGGGTGGGGCCACGCCTCCATGGAAATGATCTAATCAGAGTTATCACCTAGAGTTGGGTGGGTCACACCTCCATGGAAACACTCAATCCAAGAATTACAATCTAATCAACACTAATATGTCTGCCCACACAAGATTGCATCAACGATAATGGCATTTTGGTGGACATAATACATTCAAACTGGCACAGTGGGTTACTCTGTTTCCTCCAGTACCTTGGCCAGGGATCCACACTGGGAGCATGGGCTGGCTCTGCACTGAGCTGGTGAAGGGTTGGGGGTGGGGAGAGGGTGGGCCAGTCAGTGTGCCATGAAATCCTACTGCTTTTAAGTAGCCTTTTCTTGATTGGGTGCTCATACTGTTACTGTGGTCCTTTAACTTTTTTCTGAAGCTTTGAAAAAGACGTTTCTGCCAGTTCTTGCTGGTTGTTTAAAGCTTCTGTGTGTGGGGTGTGGGGTATTGGGGGGGAATGGAGACCTGAAGCCTCTCATTCTCCACCTTGATCAGGGCAAGGCCTAGACTTTTTTTTTAATAAAAGAAAATGAGCTGTGACTTTCACCATAATGTTCTAATAATAGTCTTCAAGCATTAGAAAATTTAATTCAACTTAAGTTGGGAAGAAGGGCAGAGTTGCAAAAGTAACAGAATTATATCTTATTTGGAAAGAAGTGCAGTTGTAGTATTCTTAAGTGTAGGTAATGAAGTGCTGAACTGCTAAGAGTTATTTTATTCTTCAATTATTTGTTGCAGACTTACTCTGGGTTCCCATGGAGTCCATATTTCATAGTATATTATAGCCTGAAATGTGCTTGAGGTGAGGGCTGCTCTAATAAGTGCTCTATAGAACACATTTGCATTTAATGTGGAGACGTTGTTGACCACATCATGGCAGTGTCTTCTTTTAATCATAGAAGTATCTTTTAGGTCTCAGTATGTGGAAGAGCTTCTAAAAACCTGTAAGTCTCATAGCTTGTTTTGTTTCTTTCTCTGAGCTTGTCTTTCGGTTTGCATTTTTCTGTACTAACTTTACCCCAGCTTTATCTTGTAGAGTTTATTGTTTTTTATTTTATCTTTGCTCTGATTTTCCTCACCTACATATGTGTATTCTGTTGTGTCATACGTATTTCTGCATTGGACTAAACGCTTTAATGGAATGGGATAGAAAATGAATGAATGAATGAATGAATCCTGCTTAGTACTTAATGTCTGTGTCTTGTTTATGGGAAAATGACTCAGCAAAAATGTTTCTACATAAAAGATTGCAAGATGAATGTATGTATGAATGAGCTTATAAATTAACTTGGGAAGATATTTATAAACATCTTTGAAGGAAGTGTGCATATATATACAATTCACTTTTGTGTAACACTCGTTTGCTTGGAGACAATGTGTTAACAAAGGAGTGGGTATAGACAGAAAACAGAAGAGGATACAGGTCTGGCCTACAATTTCCCACAAACTGCATTTCCAATCAGTGGCCCACTGAGGAGGCTGTGGTTGTGTACCCGGGGAGCCCGGCATGTTTAGCACAGTGCTGGCTGAGAAATTGTTGAGGTGTCCTGAAGACTGGTGGTTGATTGATCTCATGCTGCTGTAATTTGTTGTTCAGATTGCTCACTATAATTAAAGCTTTTATTGAGCTTTGTTTTTGGATTGAGGAGTTTGTGGGAAGAAGACAAAGCTCTATCAAGAATTTTTTTAGCGGCAGAAGAGCATAGAGCAAAGGTTCTCAGAACGTGGCCCAGCAGCATCAGCAGCACCTGGGAATGGGTTAGAAATGCAAAATTTTAGACCCCACCCAGACCTACTGAATCAGAAACTTTGGGGGTGGGCTCCAGCAATCTTTTTTTTTTTTTTATTCAGTTTTATTGAGATATATTCACGTACCATACAGTCATCCCCAGTGTACAATCAGTTGTTCACAATACCATTATATAGTTATGTATTCATCACCACGTCCAATTTTTGAATATTTTCATTACCATACACAAAAAAGAATAAGAATAAAAGTTAAAGTGGAAAGAACACCCAAAACATCCCACCCCTCTCCCCCTGCCCTAGAATTCATTTACTTTTTGTCCTCATTTTTTTATTCATCAATCCATACAATATATAAAGGGAGTGGGAGCCACAAAGTTTTCATAATCACACAGTCACACAGTGTAAGCTATATACTTATACAATCATCTTCAAGAATGAAGGCTACTGGGTTGCAGTTTAACAGTTTCTGGTATTTCCTTCTAGCTATTCTAATACACTAAAAACTAAAAAGGGATATCTACACAATGCATAAGAATAACCTCCAGAATGACCTCTTGACTCTATTTGAGATCTTAGTCATTAAAACTTTATTTTGTTTCATTTCTCTTCCCCCTTTTGGTCCAAGAAGCTTTTCTCAATCCCTCAGTGTCCCATGTTGCCAGAGAGTTCCACAGCCCTGGGAGTCATGTCCCATGTAGGGGGGAGGGCAGTGAGTTTACCCCCAGCAATCTATTTAATAAGCTATTCAGATGATTCTGCTCGCTCAAGTCTGAAAGCTGCTGGATAGAGGTGAAGAGCGTGGACCCTGGAGCCACACTTTCTTTGCTAGAATCCTGGCTCTACCACTTATTAGCTGTGTGATTCTTGACAAGTTGCTTAATCTCTCTGTGCTTTAGTTTCCCTATCTATTAAATGGGGATAATTATAGTAGCTTCTTCATAAAGGATTAAATTAATGAATATACTTAAAACAGTACCTGGTGCATAGTAAAGACTCAGTATGTTAGCCATTATTACTGAAAGACTTGATGTCTTGGAAGAATTGAGGGATTTCTCTCTCTAACCCTCCTCTTGCCATGAGAACCCCACGAACCTCTCTAATGTTCCTTCTCTGAGGAGCAGCTTCTGTGCTCCTGGAGTTGCTGGAATAGTGTCACAACAGAGGATATATTCAGAAGCCCTATCTGTACATCACATATATTGGCCTAGCAGTAGCCCTGAATTAGAAAAGATATTTAGTTCTCCTTCTTGGCATCTGCAAGTCCAGAAGCTGACTTATGGGGCAGAGAGTTGATTCCTTGCTTGGGTTTTTGGGAGAAATCCTATGTGTCTAAGGGAACTCAAGGGTATTGTGAAATTCACACAAAAACTAAAAATAAAATTATTTAATGTTAACATCAAGTATTTTAAAAGATATCCTAGTTTCATTGGGCTTTCTAAAATGTCATACTTGGGGCTAGGGACAGAACCAAATGGCTACTGATGTTATAACCACCCTCCCCCCCCCCCCAAAGTCTGGACATCGCTGTGGCAACATTTAAATGGATTATTTCCCCCAAAGTTGCTACAGCCACACTGATTAGCAAAGCCGCAGGACCCGGTTTCCAGTTGAAACAGGCCATACCATGATTCCCCTTCTTCTGATGCTTGAAACCTTCCCAAGATGAAATGCAACTTAACTGAATTAAACTTTTGTCAATAAGATGAAAAACACCAGATCATTTGGGGCTTTTCTCTTGGCAGCCCCAACAGCCAAGCTGGCTTATGTGGACTCCTGGCCCACTCAATCACACAAAAGTAGTTGCTGACATGATCAGAAAAAATGATTTCTTAGGAAAATGGTTGGCCTTGGAAAGAGCTTGGATTAAGCTCAGGACCTCAGAGATTCCAAGCTGTACCTTAGCAGTCTGAGCATCTAGGGCAGCCTCTTTTCCTAATCTTAGTGGGGTCACTAAATGGAAGAAGAGAACACAGCAGACCAGCCCGAGTCAGGGTCTTTGGAGTCAGTTTTTGGACTGAATGTGGAGATACAGGCTACAAGGTGCAAACAGGAGACCTCCCCAAATCCTTCCGCATCTCTTTCCTTCTCATGTTCCAGGCCTGAGAATCTTTTTAGGCTGAGGTGAATGAATTCTAAAGCTCAGTCCTAGGCCCAGTGTGAAAGCACATGGCAGGGAGATGCAGCCCAACATTCTAGTAATTTGCTCTATGAGAACCAATTGCTTTTCTTATCTCGGTACATTTTTCTCCTATCCTATCCCTCCCACCGCACCATTTCTCCTCGTTGAACTTCCAAGTGAATTAGCCTGTTGCTTTGACAACACTTGTGAAGAGGTTGTGGGAGATGGTGAAAAGGAGGACTGGAAAATACCACATCACTCTGTGGTAGAATTGCTGATGAGATCCAGAAATGAGCACAGCCAGAATGAGATGTTAGCTTGAGGCTGGGAAACAGCAATGCGGGAAGATTTGCCGTGGGATGGAGGGGCTTCTCTTACTCCGTCACCCTTGGAATCCTCCAGGACTCTGAATATAACGGATTTATCTCAAGACACAGAGCTGGTGTCTCACCAAGAGAAAACCACACTGATGACAACAGGTTGAAGCCTGCAGTCCTGGCTTAATATATGATGGGGGCTTATCAGATTGAAAGAGCAGACTGGGGTGGAGGGGGTGGGAGAGGCCTGGGCAGGGTCTCCCCTCGCTGGAATGCTCTGCTTGATCCTTTTGCTGCGTGAAAAATGAAGTGTGTGTGGACTATGAGGAGTCCTTGTAATGCTTGGATGATCACACAGCCTTGGAGACGGAGCCTGGTTTCAGAACACAAGAAATAACTAGGCAGTATCGCTTTAAGGGTGTGGAGATAAATAATGGGCAACTCACATAAAAAGGTCGAACATCTGACTTTAAAGAACATGTTTTCTTCCTGAGCTGAATTGCTGAGAATTGAAAGAGGGTCAGATTTGCATTCACATATCTTCCCTTAGCTCAGCTCATAACTTTCCGTGCTTTCTCCTGAGGGTGTATTAAAAACAGAGCTGCTTCACATGAATGTGATGGTTCCCCCTCAGAACCTTGTCACAACTTTGTCTTTTCTCTATCATCTTGAAGGGAAAAAATATCTTCCATAGTTTCAAGGTCAATCGTGAGCTATTTGGGTTTGGAAATGAAATGAGACGGTTGGAAAGGTTGTCCCTCTCTTCGCTCATATTTGCTGATGTTTAATAAGGCTCCGTCATTCTCCAGCTTGGGGTCAGAGGTCAGGCCTCCATAAACCTGCACAGGGAATTTCATTAGGGCAGAATTATTTTTTCTTTCTCTCTTGCTACACAAGGAAAGGGTTTTGTTGTTGTTGTTTTTTAATCATCTGCTTTTGCTTCTGTTTTGTTTCTGGGGCTCTTTAGAGCTAGTCTTAAGGCCTGAAGGAGTGCTTAGAAATGAACATGTAAACAGCAGGGGTTGTCTGTGTGGGCCTCCACCCTGCTCCCTTAATTTTCAAACTCAGCGGTTGGAGCCCTCACTCCCCAGGGGCAGACCTAGTTTTGCCCTGGGCTTTGGAGTTGATTTTATTCCTGGCCAGGGAAACCTAAAAGGGGTCAAGGTCAGGAATAAGGTGACCTGGAATCGAGTTACCCTTGCTGCTTTCTGGTCATGTTCTGACCTGGGTCCTTAGTTCCAAACTGGTCCCTGGTCCTAATGATGTGTTTTTAGTCCTCTTCCTGTTTGTCCTCTCTGCAGCTCTGGCCCTGTTGACTATCACCTGCTTTTCCCTGGGTCTCCAGGCAACCTCTTGTTTGCTGGTTCTCTTCCCACCTCCCCTCAAGTCTTCACAGCCTCTGTGCAGGCTCTCCCTCTCTCTGCAACCCTGAAATGTTGACATTCCCCAGGGCTCTATCATTTTTCATAGTCTCTTCTCTGGGTAACCTTAGCCTGTGACCTTAATCATCATATCTAGGCTAATGGCTGCTAACCATCACTACCAAGATCCAGACATAAGTTGCCAGATTTTTCTGGCCATATGCCCTATATAATCATGTTTCTTAGTAACTCAAACTTAACACATTCCAATATGAACTCATTTCCCTCTCAAAGATGATCTACTTGTAGTCTTGATTTTTTTTTTATTAGCAAAGTTGTAGGCTAACAGAAAAATCATGCAGAAAAACAGAGTTCCCAGGTATCCTCCCTCACACACATAATTTTCCCTATCATTAACACATTGCATTAGTGTGGTACTTTTGTTACAATTGATAAAATATATAATTATTACAACTGTACTACTAATTGTAGTCCATAGTTCACATTTGGGTCCACTGATTGTGTTGTATAACACTATGGCTTTAAAAATTTTTATTCCAGTAACATATATACAACCTAAAATATCCCCTTTAAACCACATTCAAATATGTAATTCTGACTCTATGAATTTGCTTATTCTAATTATTTCATACTAGTGAGATCATACAATATTTATCCTTTGGTGTCTGGATTATTTCATTCAATATGATGTCTTTAAGGTTCATCCATGCTGACACATGTTATCAGAACTTTGTTCCTTTTTATAGCTGAATATATTCCATTGCATGTATATACTATATTTTGTCTATCCATTCATCTGAAGATGGACACTTGGATTGCTTCCATTTTTTTTTCTTTTTGGCAATTGTGAATAACATTGGTGTGCAAATATCTGTTAGAGTCCCTGCTTTCAATTCTTTTGGGTATATACCTGAAAGTGGGATTGCCAGATCATGTGATAATTTTATACTAAACTTTCTGAGGAACTGCCAAACTGTTTTCCACAGGGGCTACACCATTTTACTTTCCCCAAGCAAATAATGGGTGTTCTATTTCTTGACATCCTCTCTTACACTGGTAATTTTCCATTTTTTAAATAGTAGCCATTCTAGCAGGTGTGCCTAGTTATAGATTTTTGAACAGTTTTGATTTGCATTTCTCTAATGGCAATGATGTTGATCATCTTTTCATGTGCTTTTTGACCATTTGTTTATCTTTTTTGGAGAAATGTCTATTCAAATCTTTTGTCCATTTTTAATGCAATTTTATTGAGATATATTAACATACCATAAAATCATCCAAAGTGTACAGTCAGTTGTTTACAGTATCATCATATAGTTGTGCATTCATCACCATAATTTTTTGAAGATTTTCATTACTCTAAGAAATAAAAATAAAAAAAAGAACACCCCAAACATCTCATACTCCCCCTACCCCCATTATTCAATTACCTTTTGTCTCTCCTTTTTTCTTCTCATCTGTCCATAATGCTGGATAAAGGGAGTGTGGGCCACAAGGTTTTCACAATCACACAGTCATCCCATATAAGCTATATAGTTACATGATCATCTTCAAGAACGAAGGCTATTGGATTGCAGTTCAACAATTTCAGGTATTTCCTTTTAGCTATACTAGTATACTAAAAACTAAAAAGTGAGATCTATATAGTACATAAGAATAACCTCTAGAATGACCTCCTGACACCATTTGAAATCTCTTAGCCATTGACACTTTATTTTGTTTCATTTCTCTTCCCCTTTTTGGTCAAGAAGGCTTTCTCAATCCTACCATGCTGGGTCCAGGTTCATCCTTGGGAGTCATGTTCCACTTTGCCAGGGAGATTTATACCCCTGAGAGTCATGTCCCACGTAGGGGGGAGGGCAGTGAGTTTACCTGCTGAGTGGGCTTAGAGAGGCCACATCTGAACAATATAAGAGGATCTCTGGGGGTGACTCTTACGCACAATTATAACTAGGCTTGGCCTCTCCTTTGCAGTAACAAGCTTCATAAGGGCAAGCCCCAAGATCAAACGACTGGCCTACTGCAATGATAATCCCCAATGCTTGTGAGAATATCAGGAATTCCCCAGGGGGGAAGTTTAAGATTTCCAATTTTTCCCCAGTCCCTCAAGGGGGTTTTGCAAATAAATGTTATTTTCTACCCAAATTACTCTGGGATGTATCTGGGTTTCATGCTAACCTGTACAAACCAACCAGATCTCACCCCCTATTCAAGGTTCCATATAATTATTGTGTTTGGGTAAACTGACCATACAAGTTATATTATGTAGCATGCTACAGAAAATATGGATTTTCCACCAAATAAACATCTCTTCCTTTGGTCTCACACAGAAGTCGAAATTTTAAACACAGTTGTTCCGGTTTGCTAATGCTACCATTATGCAAAATACCAGAAAATAGATTGGCTTTTATAAAGGGGTTTATTAAGTTACAAGTTTACAGTTCTAGGTGTCAAAACTAAGGCATCAACAGATATACCTTCACTGCAGAATGGCTGATGACATCCGGAACACCTCTGTAAGTTGGAAAGGCATGTGGCTGGCATCTGCTGTTCTTTTGCTCCCAGGTTGCATTTCAAAATGGCTTTCTCCAAAATGTCTCTGGGTCTCTCTTAGCTTCTTCACCTCCTGTGCATCTAAGCATCAGGGTCCTCTCTTAGCTTCTCCGGAGCAAACTCTGGGCTAGCATCTCCAAACATCTTCAAGCATCTCCAAGTGTCAGTGTCAGTGCCAGCTCTTAGCTTCTCTCCAAAATGTCCCTCTCAGCTCTTCTGAGCACCTTCTGTTTGTAAGCTCTTTTGTAGGACTCCAGTGATTAAATTGAGACCCACCCTGAATGGGTGGGGTCCATATCTCCATGGGAATAATTTAATCAAACATTTCACCCACAATTGATTGAGTCACATCTCCATGGAAACACTCATTCAGAAGACTTCAACCTAATCAACATGAACACAGAGTTGGTGCTCAGTTCTATGTGCCCCTTTTCTTGGGACACAACCCTTTTCCTGTATTCTGGGCTCAATTGATTCCAGAAGCCTCTGTTTTTATTTACGTATTTTTTTTTCATCAGCCCCACCTCTGATCTGCCGGGAGGAACCTCTGGGTTCCTTTCCTGTTTGCTCCGCATTCACCTGTGCTCATGGCTCATATTCAGTAGTCCAAATTCGTTAATTAAAATTGCAGTTGGAGCTTGGTTGAGCTACCTTCCCTTCCTCCTAGGAGACTGCTTCTTTTTCCCACAGGGAAGTGTTCCAACTCAGCCTGCTGTGCCAGTGTGGGAGAGGGGGCCAGCTCCACAGTCTGGGGAGCTTTACTTACAGTTCTTATGCTATGATCTCAGCTGTTCCACCCATTCCAGACTGGAGTATGATGTTTGTCCAGTCACAAATATCTCCCAACAGTTGTTCCAAACTAGTTGTTCCTGGCTGTATGCTGGTTGTTCCAGAGGACTAACTAAATTCCACACCTCACTATGTTGCCATCTTACCCCGCATCCTCTTTTGTTCATTTTTCAATTGGGTTGTTTGTCTCTTTGTTGTTGAGTTGTAGGATTTCTTTATATATTCTGGATATTAAACATCTATTGGATATATGGTTTCCAAATATTTTATCTAGGTTGTCTTATTACTTTCATGATAAAGTCCTTTGATGCACAAACATTTTTAACTTTGATGAAACCCCATTTAAATATTTTTTCAATTGTTTCACATGCTTTTGGTTTAAACTCGAAGAAACCATTGCATAGCATAAGGTCCTGAAGATGCTTCCCTATGTTTGCTTCTAAGAGTTTTATAATTTTTGTTCTTATATTTAGGTCTTTGAGCCAATTTGAGTTAATTTTTGTATATGGTATGGGTAGGGTCCACCTTCATTTTTTTTGTTTGTGGATATCCAGTTTTCCCAGCACCATTTGTTGAAGAGACTGTTCTTTCCCCATTGACTGGAGTTGGTATCCTATCAAAAATCAATTGGCCATAGATGCAAGGGTTTATTTCTGAACTCTGAATTTGATTCCATTGGTATATATGTTTGTCCTTGTGCCAGTACCATGCTGTTTTGATTACAATAACTTTGCAATAAGTTTTAAAATCACCAAAGTATATGTCCTCCAACTTTGTTCTTCTTCAGATGGATTTGGCTAATTAGGGGCCCCTTACCTTTCCATATAAGTTTGATGATTGGCTTATCCATGTCTGCAAAGAAGGTGTAGGAATGTTGATTGGGATTGTGTTTAATCTTGAAAGTGCTTTGGATAGAACCGACATCTTAACAATATTTGGTCTTCCAATCTATGAACACAGAATTTCCTTCAATTTACTTAGATCCTCTAATTACTTTCAGTAATCTTTGTTAGTTTTTCATGTATAAGTCCTTTACATCCATGGTTAAATTTATTCCTAGATATTTTATCCTTTTGGTTGCTATGGTAAATGGGATTTAAAAAAATTTCCTCTTCAGATTGTTCATTGCTAGTGTATGGAAACAGTGCTGATTTTTGTTTGTTGATCTTGTACCCTACCACTTTGATAAATTTGTTTATTAACTCTAGATTTTTTGTGGAGTTTTTAAGAATTTTCTCTATATAGGATCATAACATCTGCAAACAGGAAAATTTTTACTTCTTTCATTCCAGTTTGGATGCCTTCTATCTCATTTTTTTGCCTAATTTCTCCAGTTAGAATTTCTGGTACAATTTGAATAACAGTGGTGATAGTGGGCATCATCTTATTCTGATCTTAGAAGGAAAGCTGTCAGTCTTTCACCATTGTGTATATTCTTAGCTGTGAGTTTTTCAAATATGCCCTTCATCATTTTGAGGACATTTCCTTCTATTCTGAGTTTTCTAAGTGTTTTTATCAAGAAGTGGTGCTGGATTAGGTCAACTGCCTTTTCTGTGTCAAACGAGATGATCATGTGGTTTTCCCTTTTGCTTTGTTAATGTGGTGTATTACATTAATTGGTTTTCTTATTTGAACCACCTTTGTATACCTGGATAAATTTTATTTGATCATAGTGTATAATTCTTTTAATGTGCTGTTGTATTGTTTGCTAGCTTTTCGTTGAGGATTTTTGCATCTGTATTTATAGGGGCATTGGTCTGTAACTTTCTTTTCTTGTGGTATCCTTGTTTGGATTTTGTATTAGGGTGATTTTGTCTCATTCTATGAGACCAACAAATTTGGGAAGTGTTCTCTCCTCTTCAATTTTTTTGGAAGAGTTTCAGTAGGATTTTTCTGGTATGTTGGGTAAAATTGACCAGTGAAGCCATCTAATCCTGGGCTTTTCTTTTATGGGAAGATTTTGATTACTGATTCAATCTCCTTACGTGTTATTGGTCTGTTGAGATTTTTTCTCTCTTCTTGAATCAGTGTAAGTAGTTTTGTATTTCTAGGAATTTGCCCATTTCATCTATGTTATCCAATTTGTTGGCATACAGTTGTTGATAATATCCTTTTATAATCCTTTTTATTTCTGTGGGATCAGTAGTGATGTCTCCCTTTCATTTCTGATTTTGGTTATTTATATCCTCTCTTTTATTCTTTATTAGTCATCTAAAAGTTTGTTGATCTTATTGATCTTTTCAAATAGCCAACTTTTAGTTTTGTTTATTTTATTTTTATTCTCTTTCATTTATCTTCACTCTAATCTTTGTTATTTCCTTCCTTCTGCTTGCTTTGATTTAGTTTGTTCTTCTTTTTTCTAGACCCTCCAGTTGTGAGGTTAGGTCTCTAATTTGAGAAGTTTCTTCTTTTGGAATGTAAGCATTTAGAGTTATAAATTTCCCTCTCAGTACTGTCTTTGCTGTACACCACAGGTTTTGTTATATTGTGTTTTCATTTTCATACACCTCAAGATACTTCCTAATTTTCCTTACGGTTTCTTCTTTGACCCATTGGTTGTTTAAGAGTGTGTTGATTTCCACACATATGTGAGTTTTCCACTTCTCCCATTGTTATTGGTTTCTAGGTTCATTCCGTTTTGGTCAGAGAAGATGCTTTGTATAATTTAAATCTTTTTAAATTTATTGAGGCTTTTTTTGCTACTAAAATATGGCCTGTCCTGGCTAATGACCTGTGTGTACTAGAGAAGAATGTGTATTCTGTTGCTGTTGAATGAAGTGTTCTATAGATGTCTCTTAGGTCTAGTTGGTTTACAGTATCATTCAAATCTTCCATTTCTTATTGATCTTCTGTCTAGATGTTCTATCCATTATTGAAAGAGGTGTATTAAAGTCTCCTAGTATTTAATGTAGAACAGTCAATTTCTCCCTTCAAATCTGTCAATATTGTTTCATGTATTTTGGGGCTCTGCTGTTAGATACATATATATTTATAATTGTTATGTCTTTTTATTGAATTGAACCCTTTATCAGTATATAGTGACCTTCTTTGTCCCTTGAAACAGTTTTTGACTTAAAGTCTATTTTATCTGATTTTAGTGTAGCTACCCCAGCTCTCTTTTGGTTACTATTTGCACAGTATATTTTTTCCCATCCTTTCACTTTTAACCTACTTGTGTGTTTGAATGTAAGATGAGTCTCTTGTAAATGGCATATAGTGGGTCATGCTTTTTTTTTTTTTAATCCTTTCTGACAATCTCTGCCTTTGACTGGAAAGTTTAACCATTTACATTGAAAGTAACTACTGATAATGCAGGACTTTATTCTGCCAATTTGCTGCTTGCCCTTTGTATATCTTATACCCTTTTTGTCTCTTGATTCTTCTGTTAATGCCTGTGTTCATATATATTTGATGTTTGCAATGTACCATTTTGTATTCCTTCTCCATTCCTTCTCTGGCTTTTTTTTTTTTTTTTTGGATATTTTCTTTGTGGTTACCATGGGGCTTAAATTTAACATCCTAAATCTGTGACACTAATATTTGACTTGATACCAACTTAACTTCAATAGCATACACAAACACTATTCCTATACCCATCTGTCTCTTCACCTTTTTGTTGTACTTATTACGTATTATATCTTTATGCATTGTACATCCAAAACGATATTTTTAAAAATTACTTTCTATGCACTTGCATTTTAGAGTCTGTAAGAAGTAAAAAGTGGAGTTACATACCAAAAAAATACAATACAATATACTGACATTTATAATTACCCTTAGGTTACATTTACCCTTTAATCCACTTTCTAATGTCCTTTCCTTTCAGTCTGAAGAACGTCCCTTAGCATTGCCTTTAGGTCAGGTCTAGTGGTGACAAACTGCCTCAGCTTTTGTTTATTGGGAAATAATTTCTCTGTCCTTCACTTTTTTTTTTTTTTTTTTTTTTTTTTTTTAGATATTTGAAATACAGCTTTATTCTGATTCTAAACGAAAAGGAATGGGTATGACAGTAACAAACAAGACTTCACCACTGAATATTGTGATGTGACTGTAGCAGTCTTATATTTGAAACTCAAAAAGGAAACAACGGTGTTCCAAAACAGCTAATATGCAGGTCCAAAAAATGAAGGTTTTTTTTTTTTTTAACTGCCACATTCACTCCGAAGCCCATTCATCTCCTTCAGCATCCCAAAGATTAAGCACATGTTCTGCTTAGCTATATAATAAAGTGGCAAACACGCTGCACCACTGACATCACAGGACAGTTGCCTATAAAACTCGACTTCTGACGCTGGGCTCCAGCTTCACGTTCTCACAGGTCGTCATCCTCATCCGGCAAAGCGGTCGTCTGAGCAACCTCTAAGTCGTGTTCATACTGTGCCGCCAAAGCCGGGTCCATGACAACCTCTGGGGGGGCGAGAGCAGGCATGGCCACGAACTCCAGGTTAGGGTCTCCAATCAGTTTTCTAGCGAGCCAGAGGAAGGGCTTTTCAAAGTTGTAGTTACTTTTGGCAGAAATGTCATAGTACTGAAGATTCTTCTTTCGGTGGAAGACGATGGATTTTGCCTTAACTTTCCTGTCCTTAATATCCACTTTGTTGCCACACAACACGATGGGGATGTTTTCACACACTCGTACCAGATCTCTATGCCAGTTAGGCACATTCTTGTAAGTAACTCTTGATGTTACATCAAACATTATAATGGCACACTGGGCTTGGATGTAATAGCCATCTCTCAGGCCACCGAATTTCTCCTGACCAGCCGTGTCCCACACGTTGAATTTAATAGGCCCTCTATTGGTATGGAACACAAGGGGATGGACCTCCACGCCCAAGGTGGCTACATACTTCTTCTCAAATTCACCAGTCAAATGACGTTTCACAAATGTAGTTTTTCCAGTACCCCCATCGCCAACCAATACAAGTTTAAACTGAACTTGGGGTTCTCCTTGGGCGGCCATCGCGATGGTTCTTCCAGAAGCGTCTCCGTCCCCCGTCTGACTGACTGTCCTTCACTTTTGAAAGATAGCCTCACTGGAGATAAAATTCTGACAATTGTTTTCTTTCAGCACTTTGAATATATGTCATACTGCTTCTTGCCTCCTTGTTTCTGATGAGAAATCAGCACTTAATCTAATTGGGGCTCCCATGTACATATGTTACTTTTCTCTTGCAGCTTTCAGAACACTCTTCTTGTCCTTGGAATTCAGTAGTTTGACTACTATGTGTCTTGGCATGGTTCTCTTCATGATTGTCATGTTTGGGGTTTGTTGTACTTCTTAAATGTGTATGTTCGTGTCTTTCATTAAATTTGGGATGTTTTCTGCTTTTATTTCTTTGAATATTCCTTCTGCTCCTTTCTTTCTTTTTCTTCTGGGACTTCCATAATGCATATATTGCACTTGATGGTGTCTCAGAAGTCTCTTAAGTTGTGTTCAATGTTTTTCCATTCTTTTTTCTTTCTGCTCCTCAGCCTGAATCATTTCAATTGTCTTATCTTTGAGTTTACTGATTCTTTCCCTCTAGGGAATGTTTGTTTCACTTCAGTCACTGAGGCTTTCAACTCCAGTATTTTTTGTTTGTTTTCTTTTTTAAAATTTCATTCTCTTTATTGAGATTCTCATATTGCTCATCCACTGTTTTCCTGATATTCTTCAGTACTTTCTCTGTGACTTCCTTTATCTCCTTGAGACCATCTTTTAAATTCTTTGTTCAGTATGTCTAAAGTCTGGTCTTCTTTTTCGATGGTCTGAATTTTATCTTGTTCCTTTGGATGTTCCATCGTTTCCTATTTCCTTGTTTGTCTTGTATTCTTTTGTTGTAACCTGTACATTTTAATATTTTAATGTGTCATCTCTGGAATTTAGTCTCTGAGCTGTCTATTCCTTAAATGTATATCTAAGTAGTGATATGAGAGAGATGTCATTGAGTGCCAGCAGTCAGTTTAAACAGACAAGCCAATGCAAAAACACCTTTCACAATCTTAGCAAGTGACTCTACATTTGCTGGTGCTCTCCTTCAGAGTTTAGCCCTCTTTATCAAGAATATCAGCCTGAGATGAAAGTGAAGTGCAGGGTGCACTTATTCTTGTCCTGGGCTTTTTTTGCTTGCTGTGGTCTTAGGAATTCCCCCACTTACAGCAATTTGAATGGTCCCTTTACTACCTATGATATAGACTCCCCTTCCCATCCAGGGTGCTCTGCTGTCTATCTTAAAGCAGGTTATCCTTTGCCCAGGTGATTTTACTTGTTTCTTTCACTGACTTAGTTGAGCGGCATTTGCCTGCAGGGCAAGTTCTGGAAGGGCGAGCCTGAGTTGAGTATCCTGGTTCAGTCTTTCTTGCTGCCACCCGATAAATCGGACAGACATATAGCCACCCCAGTATGCACAAATGGGTTACTCTGCTTCCTCTAGAACAAGGCCAATGACCCACAATGGGAGTGCAAATTGGCTCCGTGCAGCCCTGAGGAGCTGTTGGGTGAGGGGCCAAAAAAGGCGCCGTGGGCATCTACTGTTTTTAAAGCTGTACTTTCTTAATTCAGCACTGGCCTAATTACTGCAATCCTTTAACTTTTTTCCAGAATTTTGAGGAAGATGATTCTTCCAGTTCCTGCTGGTTGTTTAAAGATTCTGTGGGGGAACAGCAGCCTGGAGTGTTTTTTGCCACTATTTTTGTCCACTGGAAATTCCTGAAGTCTTGATTTTGATTGATGAAATCATCATTGCATTCTGTTCCTCAGGTAAAAATTCTCAGAGTTATCCTTGATTTCTTTTTCCTCATTACCCATGTTCTATCAGTCATCATGTTCTAGTGTTTTTACTTTAGAAGTTTTTCTTGAATCCTGCCTCTCATTTCAATTTTCAGTGCTACTACTTTGGCTCAAGGTCTCATTTTCCTTCACCTGTAAAAATTCAATACTATAATTCTTGCTCAAGTGTAAGTTCAACAAATATTTGTTGAGGGAATGAATGAATGATTTATCTAGTTCCAGACAGAACTATTGTGAAGATTAAATGAGATAGTATATGGAAAGCAAAGTTAGTACAATAACTGGCACAAAATAAGAGCTCCATAAATATGAGTTATTATATATTATGTATTGGAAGTATTTGCATGCATAGACTTTGGATCCAGAGGGCCTGGGTCCAAATCCCAGTTCCACCATTTACTATGTATATGACTTCTGTGCCTCTATTTTTTCATATGCAAAATGAGGATAATTTTAATAGGGCTGTTGTGAGGATTAAATGACTTAGTTCTTATAAAGCACTTAGAACAGTGCCTAGCATATAGAAAGTACTCAATAAAATAGTTACTATTATTATTGTTGTTAGTTTCTGGTGTCCTATCTTTCATATTTCAATATGCTGAACCTTATTAGAGGAAATGCACATTATTTCTGTTCTTGTACATGGTACCCTAAAATTACATAGAAAAAAAAACATCACCTCATTTTCACCAAGTAAAAATCATATCTTTCTGCTATGAAATTTCATAAAATGCTGGATCACATACTTTTTGCAGTATTTTGTAGTAGCTCATCAGGGTCACCAACTGTCCTGGTTTGTCCAGGTCTAGGGGATTTTTCAGCATGGGGGCTCTTAGTGCTAAAGCTAGGATAGTCTTGGGCAAAGTGAGACAGCTAATCATACTGTTCTTTATTGTGAATAGAACTCATCTTTGAAGCTCATCTTCCAAACAGAATTACTCTGGCACATTTCAGGGGTGAAAAACAAAATGCATGGACTAAGGTGACAGACTTGAATGTAAGAGTGGGACATTCTGTTCTTATCCATCAAAATGTCCACCTTCTGGGTATTTCTTGGACAGGTCAAGTCTCTTTCCTACCAGTGAAAAGAACTGCTTCTGATTGCTGGCATTATCCTTAACCACCACAGCTCTCTTCAGCTTGGGCTCTGTGCTGAGGTGCAAAGTGAAGGCCTGTTTCTTACCCCCCACCCCCACCCCCAAGCCTTCTCGTCTTCAGATGGAACTGCAGAGGGCCACGAGCAGACCCTGGTGGCAGCTGGCCTGCTCTGAGCATGGCCATTGCAAAGAGAAAAGTGAAAGGCTCAGTTCACAGTGACGTAAATGAGGCCGTTACTCCCCACCAAGTAGTGAATGGCTTTTCCTTTCTCCACTCCTGAGGCCTCTCCTCCCCCATTGGCACAGACTTATATTTATTAAAAAGAAATTAGTTCACATCATTTTCCCACTTAAAGCTATTGATTCCTGAGGACATGGGATCAGTTCCAAACTCCTTGGCTCACTCTTCAAGGTCTTTCACAACCCAGCCCCAGCTATCTTTCTAGGCCCTTCTCTGACACTCCCTGGGGTGACCTTTGCTCCAGGAACCCCAGGTCACCACCCTGCCTCTCAGACCACCATGCCTTTTCACTAACTCAGGCTTCTACAGCATTTTAGGTGACTGTATAAGATAATAAAAATAACTATAATTTCTTGAGAAACCCCTGTGTTTCTGTGTTCACATTGCCTTGATCTCTACAATAGTTCTATGAAGTAGGTAGATTTTTCCCAATTTACAGAGGTAGAAACTGAGACTCAGAAAGTTATGTAACTTGTCCAAGGTCTCCCTGTGAGTAAGCAAAGGACTTGGGGAGCTGGACCAAGGTTAGTTTCACATCAAATACCATGTTCTTCACCCATAGGCTACATGACCTTATGGCACCAATAGTACAGTGTCTGTAGGCATCCAACATTCTAATCCATTTGTAAAGTCAACAGATTGTGGATCCCAAATGTGATCTACTACCCATTTCTCACCTCAGTATTTCTGTGGTGTTCCATATCCTGTATTACCAGGTGAGCCTGTCCTGGAGGTAACTAGGTTCTTGCTCTCTACTTCATAGAGTAGGATTCCTTTGGATATTTTCCCCGGGCATGGGGTGGGGTGAGACCAGGGTAAGTATGTAGTGGGTGACAGCTGGCATAGTAGCTGGGCAGTGCAGACACTGGCTCACTCACTTAGTGGGACATGTTTAAATCTGTCCCTGACCTTTCCTCAGTCACTCTGCTTCCATCTTATCTTATATATATTTCTGGTATACAGGATCGAGACCAAGTTAATGATGAATAATGACAAAATCCAAAAATGTTCTTATTAAATATGATTTTTATCTTGAAAATGTGGAGTATGTGGACAATCAGAAGCTCCTAGTGAATCCCATATAAAGACCTGTGTGGCCCTCTTAACTCTTTCCCACACAAAAAATCTTGTTGGAGATGACAGTTTTACAAAGCTGGAACAACTTGAAAATCATTCTCCAGGCTATAAAATTTACTCCATTAAAACCAATCTAATCCCTTGACCCAAAGTTCAAACTTTTTTCCAGATGTGGTTTTACATTATAATTTCAACATTTGAGTGGGAAAGCAACTGTTTATAAATTTTAATATAGAGAAGCTGTGTGTCAGTAGCCAAAAGGAAGTGCAGATTTAAGCAATTAAATGGATAATTCAAGATCAAACCCAGAGCTTTCCTGACTCAGAGCATTTCCTCAACCTAACTACCTTTTCCCTGATTTTAGTTTTTCAATTTTTCAGTGTGTCCAGAAGTTTGGTTTGGTTCAGAACTTTTATTTAACTACTTGCTTTTTGGAACTTGCCTTGAATTAGTGCTTCTTTGACTTTTTTTTCCCCAGCTCTTGGTTTGCTGTCCACAGCTGGAACAAGGGACTGGTTAGTGTTGAAATGAAACGTTGGAGCCATCCATCCGTGTGCTTCCAGGCTGGCTCTGTGGCTGTGAGAACATAGTGACCTAGTGATGCCAAATGGACTCAGTTCTCCTGACACAACATGGCTGGAGAAGTGCCAGCTTTGGAGTTGTATTTTGCTGTTTTACACTGGTGATTTAGCCACCACATGGGAAATTGAGCTGGATGACCTGGCAACAAGTCCAAACTGAAATAGAAATCAGTCTTTTAAGGCCAACTCTGAAAATGTACATGGGCCCACAGCCCAAATGCCTAAAAGACATTAGGAAAGGTTGAAGTGGAATCAAGAAAACTTGTGGCCACATATTGGAAACATCATTTATCCAACCTGGTAATTCTTTAGGTGCACTGAGGGTAGACTATGGGAAGGGGGAAGGGCTATTTAACATCTCACAGCAGTAAAAAAAAAGTCAGAAGCACAGCATGTTTGGAAATTTGTTGTCAAAGCTGTTTTAGATTTTTTGCTTGACTGATAGATATATTGTTTGTTTGTTTTTTAATTTACTTTAAAGAAATGGTGACCTTTTAATGAGGCAAAGTAACTAGTTTCGAGTGTACTTCTGGGATGTATCAATCATTGGTTACTTACCTCCTCTCAGATCTCAGACAGCTCCCCAAAGGCAGCCTGCGAAGCACGGGAGAAGGCTACAGCTGAAAGGGAGCCCTGAAACCATCCAGCCCAGTGGTTCTCAACCTTGGCCTCACATTGGAATCACTTGGGGATATTTTAGAAAATACCAATGCCTGGGTGCCATCCAGACCAATTAAATCAGAATATCTGGGGGAGATGAGATGCTTGGAAATTGGTATTTTTTATCACCTCCCTAGGCATTCTGCCATGTAGCCAAGATTGAGATGCACTAATGAAATCAAACTAGACTGATTTTACATATGAAGAAATTGAGGCCCAGAGAGATGAACTATCGTGCCCAAGTTATGTTCTAGCTAGTGTCAAAACCAGATTCTTATTTAGTGCTATTATGTCACATTAAGTTACTTCTCTTTAGTGTAGTTTTACCATAAGTAAAAAGCATATTCTGAAGGGTAAGTTTACAAAGTACCTTTAAGAAATGGATTTCGTTTTCAGGCGAACCGTGATTTAGTCCCTGCTTTTGCATGTGATCTTCTGGTGGGTGTGAACGTGTGTTGTTTTGGGGACCAGCTGAGCCAAACATGGCTCTTTTGCTGCTTCTTATTGCTGGCCTAGCTTCCTAGCATTCTGTTTCTCCTCCGGAAACCTTGCACACTTCTTTTATTCGCTTTGTTAATGGAAAACATGCTCCATGAATATCTAGCTGGAGATACATTTCTAGCAGAGAAACATTTTTCACAGAACTCATTTTATCTGGGGACTGTGTGTCCAGGAGAGCTGTCATTTGGGGCAAAGAGCACATCTAGATACATGTGCTAGCATTATCCCTACAAGACATTGGTTACCAACTAAATGACTGCCTTGTACATCAGCAACCTGCCATGGAAACTTATTTTTTTTTGTCCAACCTGCCATATTTGCCACATTGCAAATAGGCTTCACAGCTGGGCTTACCAACAATCCCATTTAACTACATTTCACAGACAAGATTTCAAGGTGTTCAGGTCTATGCATGAAAAATTTGAATTTCCTCTTGCGTTAAAAAATGTAACAATCTATGATCTAGATTTCATTGCATGTAGACTAATGGCCCTCAACTCTAGGCACACTAGACACCTGGGGAATTTAAAAAATACTGATGCCTGGGCTCCACCCCAGAGATTCTGATTTAATTGATCTGGGGTGGGGCCAGCACATTAACATTTTCAAAAGCTCCTCAGCTGAGTCTCCTGTGCAGCCTGGGTTGAGAACCACCAGACCTGACTATAAAACAGGACTCTGAGCTCTGAACTTTTCACTGTGACCTTAGTGCTATAGCTATTTCATTTCATTTTATTTATTCAACAAATTTATATTTAAGAGGGAAAATATTTTTGAGATACTTCCCTAAGTATCTTTTCTCCCAAGAATCTGTGCATTTTTTTTTTTTACCTTTGCAACCTCATTATGGCTAAGCCAGAGATTTATCACTCCCGGGAAAGAGATGGTGGGTACTGCCAAGAAAAGTGATTTGTAACCCCAGATGCCCTTTAGAATCTCCTGGAGTGCTTTAAAAAATTGCTGGTGCTGAGGATCAACTCCAGACTAATTAAACTGAATCTTTGGGGATGGTCCCAGGGATCACTATAAAAGAAGTCCAGGCATAATGCTTTTTTATTATGCAGCCAAGGTTGAGAACCATGCATCTGGTGAGAAAGGGATGACTTGTCAATTTAAAATGAGATTCTTATTTCTTAAAATCTTGCATATTCTAATCTAGCTTCAGGCGAAATTAGCTATTTACTTGTAATTGAAGGAGATGGAGGCTAATTTTATTATTGACAATATGGTTTTATGATTTAATCTAATAAACATTTATTGAGCACCTACTACATGCAAGGAAATTATGGTGTTTTGGGTTGACTTTGGGTCAGAAAGAAGGAGTCCAGGATAGACACATCAGTCTGGGTCCTCACAGGAAAGAAATGGCACATTCAAACTGGATAACGTAGTAGGATTTAATAAAGGGACTATTTATAACAATGAGGGCAGGAACTAGGAAAACTGACAAGGGATGGTGTGGTATGTTGGGGCTGGTTAAGAACAGTGGGCAACATTAGCATTCCCAGGCCTAAGGGGCAGTAGTGGAACAGGAACAGGGTAGCTGTATTGAGAGGGCTGCCCAACAGAAGCAGTGAACTTCAGAAAGTCTCAGTCAGCCCCACAGGGAGCCCACAAGAAAGAAGTCAGGGGAGGTATTCCCTGTTATCGCTTGTGGACCTGGCTATCTCCTGACAGCATCTTCTGTGTCTCAGCCTGAGTAGAAGCCAGTGGCAAAGATCCTTCTGAGGCAGCTCACAGAGGACAGCCTCTCAGCACAGAGCAGCGTGCAGGGTGGGTCTGGAGGGCATAAGGAGAATAACCAGTTCAGAAGGAAAATCTTGGGAAAGTGGATCAATAAAATGTCTACGATGCTAGACAAGCATATAGTGTTTTTGAAAGTTAATGATGCTTCCTCCCTATCCTGGGGTGTGATGGAACATGAAACTTGGTCCTGGGCCCATTGGACCCACACTGACTGCCTCATCTCCAGATTGCCCATTGGTTAATTTATTCATATCCTCATTCCACATTTATTGAGACCCTGTTTTGTGCTGGGCAGAGAGCCACTTGGAGATGACAGGTGAAGAAGGCCTTGTCCTAACCCTTAAGGAGATCCTGGTCTCATGGAAAGGAGAAGCAGCAGACAAATAACCAGCTAGGGGAACTGCTCAAACAAAGTTCTGGAGGGAGTACCTGCCTCTGTCCAGAGAAGACTCTGAGGAATTCAGGTTTTGACAGAGGATGAAACAATGGTTACTAAGATTTAATTTGCATCAGCTGATAGTGTACAATTCTCACATACATGTGGTCCTATGCCACTGCTCAGCATAAATGAATTCATACAGTGGGCCACACACAAATGACCCCAACATAGTGGATCCATATGAGATTATCTAACCAGTTACCTTTTCCCTAAAATTTGTCTCAACCTTGCTCTTCTCCATCCACAATGCCCATTTTATAAAGTGATTCTCTTCCTTTATCCCAGTTGATTGGTTCAGAAAGTACACAGTGGCCAATGGGCCCCTTCCTTGGATGTGGGAGACTTAGAATTCAATCAGGGTACTCTCTTTTTTGTACCAAAAGCTCATGAGCATTTAGCAGTCATGTTTCCTAAGTGGACCAGAGAAGGAGAAATGTCATTCAGAGAGAGAACAAAACAGACCCAAAGAGAGGATTTGAGGTGAGAGATGGAGAGAAATCCTAAAAGCATTAGCATCTTTGGTACCAATTGTTCCTGAAGCCCACTTGCATTGTTATTATTTGATATTTTGATTGTCCCCAGGATCCTTATACTAACCCTCCCCTTTTGAGTATGAGATAATTCTAGTTTAGTCCCTGTCATGTGTAACCAGGAGTCCTAGGTAATACAGAAACTGTTACTGGGTAGAGTGATACAAGTGACAGAGCCTGCATTTTAGGACTGGATAAATGGGGGTGGGAAGCCATGGGGTGGCACCAATCCTGGCTTGGAAAGCTGGCAATCCAATAGTTTAACCAGTCCGGTGAAGTATGTGGCTTAACCGTTGTCTCAGTTTCTAGGATTCAGCCTGCCGGGTGACCAGACGTGAAACACTTCACAGCAGCATAGAAAATGTCATTTATTTATTCCATAAATAAACCTCACTTATTTACTCATTCCTTTAAACATTCGATTAAACCAAGAAATCTCTAATGAGTGGCTACAAGTGCCAGGCACAGTTCTAGGATGTTAGAAATTGTTTTTTCATTTCAGTAGGGATTAGATCAGCAGTGCAGAAGCTGCAAAGGAGACTGTGCCTCGGTTGCCACCAAAACCAATAGTGAGCTGGTCATGAGATCACTGTCTGTCTTAAAATGAAATCTACTTCTTAAAGGTACTTTGTAAGCTTACATTTTGAAGTATGTTTCTGATTTTTTATAAAACCATGGTAAAGAGAAGAAACTTAGTGTGCTGTAACAGCACCAGTGATTGCCTGGCTTTGATGCTAACTAGCCATATAGCTTTCTAAGGGTATCTAGAAATTTCTGTTTTCATTTTCCTAGATGTAGGATGTGACTTGGGCACCGTGTGGCAAAGATGCTACTGAAGACGTTTAGGAGAGGAAAGAGGACTTTCTTACAGCTGGGGCTGAACTCCTTATAAGGGGAGAAATTTTCATTCATTTAAAAATACATTTATCAGGTGACCATCACCAGGGCTAGGTGCCGGGAATCCCCAAATAAGGACGGAATTCCTGTCCTCAAGGAGGCCTTGGTTTCATGGAGATTGAAGTGAGCACATGTTGCTTTTTAAATGGTGGCATTGTTTACCTGGAAGGTTGTGGAATGATTCTTTTGGAATCTCTTGAAACTACCTCGGTTGTTTTACAGAGAAGGACCTGACCACTTGCCAGATTCTAGCCTGAATATCTGTGACTTAGGAGTTTGTGTGCTTGTGTGTGTGTCTGTATATACACACACATGGGCATGCCTGTGTTCGCCTTCCTCATATAGAAAGAATTCTCTACTGGGATGGGATGGGAAGGGAGGGAGGAGAACCAACAGCTTTTTTCTTAACTTTTTCTGGTGCAGGTATAAACAGAAACCCAACACATTCATCAAATTTAAACTAGCTACTCTCTTCTGGCTCAAAACTAATGGGCATAAACAGGCTGAGGGGCTTCAGGACAAGTCGCAGAATCCAGCGAGATGAATTAAACCTCATGACTCCTGGGAACAGAGGGGACCTGTTTTTGCATGAGTTCCCCAACAGCTTTGGGGGAAGGCTTGAAACAAATGAGTTTAGCATCTGGGCTTTCTTGTTAGGTTGGTCTTGCTTTGCAAACATCCGGTACTTTTTCTAGACTCTTTGAACACAGAAAGTTAAACTTGTCCAAGGAGGAGGCAAGTGTCCAAGAACATATGGAAGCCTAAAAGGTTAGAATTCTCCTCTTTGACTCTGTCAATAATGTACATCCTTTTGGTCTTGACTTTCAGCAAGTGACCTTTAGCTGAAATGTGAGGGCCTGTCACTTTTACATATGACAACCATGGAGATTCATTCTGAATAGAGTAATGGTTACTGGTTCAAGGGGCAGGTTAATTGTCTAATTCTAGTTTTTACAAAGGGGAAACAAAACCATGGGAGGCAGCTGCTTCAGTAATATTTTGTCCATGCTCATCTTCAGGGTGATCGGAGACCAAAGTTGGGCTCCAGAAGGAGCAGAAGAGAGGGACTGAGGATGGCCTAAGTGAGGGCCAGAGGCATTTGTTGACATTTGTTTAGGGATTTTGCAGAGTTGCCTTCTAAAGAAATATTTTTAAAGATGTTGGAAAGGAGTAGGGACAGATACATTTATGTATCTGGGGTTTATGTTGTTATCTCATTTCCTGTATACACAAGGGCACCAAGTTACTGTGGTTGGATGCCTCTTAAGTGCTGCAGACTTTCCTGCTGAATGTACTGGGGTGACTTCGGGGTGTTAACGTGGTGTCACAGGCAAGGAGAGATGCCTGGTGGCAGCTGCTTGCAGGATAATGCTACCTGTCCCTACTGTTGTCAAGCCCCTGACCTCATTCTGCCTCTGATTCATATCTTAAACTTCAGATTACCTGTATTTAGGAGACTATGTAAAAAGAATAGGAAGCAAATTTTGCCCTCAGGTCAGAGTTCAGCTGTGTTTGATTATGCCACTTTGATCTCCAGGACCTTGCCTGTCTAGAACTATGGTGTCTGTCACTGGCTCCTCTTCTGCACTTGACCTTTTGCTCACCTGGTCCTGCGGTTACTGCCAGGACTCTAATATCTCTGCGTGTCACCTCTGGCAACAAACAAACAAACAAACAAAAAACAAACCAAGATTCAAATATATCAGATTCTGCTCTGCCCCCCCCCTTTTTTTTTTTTAATAAGAAGGCCTATATAATTGAAAAAAAAAAAAGCGGTCAAAAAGGTGTTTTTAAGCACAAATTTCAAACAAGTTATAGGAGCAAGAAAGCGGAAGGACTTGGTAACAACAGTTCATCTGGCTGGAGCCTCATAGAAGGATTTTGGAATCAGAACTGAATTCTGATGGAGCGGAATGAAATTACTTGCTCCAGCTCCCCGTTTTGGGGCAAGTGATCCACCAAGGATCCAAGACAGGTGCTTATCTCTTGTCTTCTTGAGAACCTCTGGGGGTGCTTTACTTTGGTTTGCTCATTTTGATATTTTGTTACCCTGGCAGCCAGAAAGTGTTTCCTCCGGTCCAGCTGGGAATCTTTGCTACTTAATTAAAAAATCTATTTTCCCTGCTTTGTCAATTTTGGTTATTTTTTCTGGATTCTCTACAGATGTGCATGTGGTTTGTACAATGTGGTGAACCAACCACGATCCTCTAATAAGGATCTGAGTGCTGTAGGGTATATTGGAGCCACTGAACTAGGAGCTGGGAAGATGAAGATCTGCCCGGAACAAATTCTTTGATTGTGGACTAGTCACTTCCCCTGCCTGGGCCTCATGCTCTGACATCTATAAAGTGAGGGAATCAGATGATGTGATCACCAGGATTTTTTCCAGCTCTGACAATTGTGTTCAATAATCTTGCTAATGACACCATATTTCAAACAATGAATCTTTGCTTAGCACATAATAGATACACAATAAATACTTGTCAAACTGAATTAAACTCATGGGGATTGCCATTGAAGTTTTCTCTCGGCATTCATGAAAGCTTTTAATCACCTGACACCCCTGTCCCTCCCCAGAGTGAAATATATATACATATATATGTATATATATATATATATACATATATATGTGTATATATATATATATATATCTTTTGTAGGAATTGAAACCAGAGCACAGTAGCCAAGAGACTTTCTTCATAAAGTGAAGCAGAAACTCAGAGTATGAATAGTCAGGATTCTCAGCCTCCACAGACAACAAGGCTCAACCTGTTTCTAGTCACTTCTCTGCTGCCCTAATCAGTCTATTAAAATGCCTCTGTGATCCCAGAAAGAAAACAAGTGCCCATGAGGAGGAGGTTATAAATACATCTAATTATAAATATAAATATATCCCAATAAAAATAGATATTGACAAGGAGCTCCAGACAGAGTTGTGCTCAGCAAACTGAGCTTCTGAGGAGAATAAAGTAGCCTATTTTTGAGAGGACAAAAATAACTTTCTTAAATCATTCCTCAATAATATCTTTAGGGTTGTATGTGCCCCTTAACTAGTTACTAACCAGTATAGGTGGCCAGAGAAGGATTCTGGATTGGAAAGTTCAGGAAATGTGGAATTATGACAATAAATATTTTTCCTCTCTAAATCACAGGACTTACACAGAAGCACCAGTTACCGGGTTAGGGGAGACTGTTTCTGGGAGGATGGAGCTGACTTTTGAAAGTGGCGTGGCGTCTCTAACACCTCTGACCTTTGAAAGCTCCCATGGGGCCCACAGGGGTGTGGCTGAGGGAACCATGGACCTGCAATCAGAGGACCTAGGCTTCTGCCCTGAATGCAGAATGTCCTCACTGGGTAGCCTTGGGGAAACCAATTAGCTTCCTTTGAAACTTGCAGTTGCATTAAGGATTTAATGAGAGACTATATGGAAAAGAAGCCTAGCACGTGAGAAAAACATCAATAAATGTTAATTGCTTGTAGTGATAGTCTGGGGTGGGAACTGATCTCAGAACCAAACAGACAGTGACATAAAGGGGTTGTGTCGCAGCCGAGAACCTGCTTAGGACTCCTCATTCAGACCACGAGAAGAGCTCTTTCCCCAGGAACTCACTGGGCCTGTGTTGATAACATATGACATTCTATGCTTTAGACATGCTTTAGACATGCTCCCTCCTCCCCTCTCTTGTCCTGTCCTGGGAGGAAGGCTCAAGCTAACACCTGCATTTTTTAAAACTTCAGTTTTATTGAGATATATCCACAGTGTACAATCAGCTGCTCACAGTACCATCATATAGTTGTGCATTCATCACCACAATCAATTTTTGAATATTTTCCTTACTCCAAAATAAATAAATAAATAAAAATAAGAATAAAAATGAAAGTAAGAAAGAACACCCAAAAGCATTCCATCCCACTGTATTTTTTCATTTAATTTTTGTCCCCATTTTTCTGCTTATCTGTCCGTACACTGGATAAAGGGAGGGTGAGCCACAAGGTTTTCACAATCACACAGTCACACCACATAAATCATATAGTTACACTGGGTTGCAGTTTGACAATTTCAGGTATTTCCTTCTAGCTATTCCAATACACTAAAAACTAAAAAGGAATATCTATATAGCGCATAAGAATAACTTACAGAATGACCTCTTGACTCTATTTGAAACCTTTCAGCCACTGAAACTTTATTTTGTTTAATTTCTCTTCCTCCTTTTGGTCAAGAAGATTTCATCAATTCCACGATGCTGGTCCAGGCTCAGCCCTGGGAGTCATAACACCTCCATTTTGACAAATGAATACCTCTTTTCTTTACAAAGATTCTTCACCTGCAGTTGCTCCGGTTTATAAACAAGGAAGCTGAAGTCCCTGGGTTCCTGAGTGAGCCCCTGGGCATTTTGGGAGCTCTCCCAGCCATACTGTAAAATGGCTTCTGAGCAACAAAGGCCATGCTGTTAGCCAGCCTGTGTGAGGCCATGAGGCGAAATGCCAGGGTCACACCCCAAAAGGAATTAGAGGGGTTCCTTTCCTCTGCGGTTTTCTCCTTTCTTCCCTCAACACCCCTCCTACGGGGTGAGTCATCCAAAACTCCACACACCCAGTTAGCTGTTTGGAACACAAGAAACAACCATAGCCAGAGGCTCTTGGCTCCAAACCCTCCTCTTTTTCTCTCGATTTTATTGCTCACTTCCCAGTCATCTCTTTTTCTTTTTTCTCTTTCTTTTTCTTTTTCTTCTTCTTTTTCCTTACCATTTCCATCACTCCCAGGACTTTATGTGGGTATCCTGCAACGTCAGGTCTTTCTCAGGCAATGTCTGACCTATTGTAAAATTGGTATTTACCAAACAGTTATTTTAAAGCCCTCTTTTATATTCTCTGAGTCCTGCTTTTCTTTCTTAGGGCACGATTGCTTTCCTTTTAATTTTTGTCTAGAGTATTAGCTTCTAGTGAACAGGACCATATTGTATCTTCCACAGCCCTCAGTGCAATGCCTTACACACAGGGATCCTCAAAAACTTTTTGAAGGAAATAGCCAAACTTTAAAAATAATATGACTCTTTCTGAGAGGATTAGGACTGCAGCTAGCTTTAAAGAAACTTGATAAGTCCCCCAGTAACCTGAACCTGGAGTCATGTGCTATCAATGTAGATGCTGTTAGTTACTTTCTTTGATGATGGAATTTGCACCATCAAACTTAGCCATAGGTGTAGTTTTTTTTTTTTTTTAACCCACAAATATGACTTCTTTTAACACAAAGATGTAAAGCAGATGATCGTATCAAGTAGTTTTTACAGACAAATGCCTAGGTAAAATGTAGTACCTTATTAACTAAATATGGTTTTTAAAAAAATTTCCCTTTGTGGTTTTGAAGTTAGAAATACCCTCTTAGGTACCTGCCCTGGTACTGAAAGCCCGGAATTTTCATTGATGTTAAAGTCTTCCAGCTTCCTTAAACAGATGGGGCAATAGACTAGGACCCCTCTCTCTGTGTCTCTGTCCCTTCAGCAGAGGTAGAAGAGGGGAAGGAGAAGACAGAACAGGTCTCCGTTTCCCATCCTTGACCTTTCCTACTCTCCTCTCTACTCAGTAGAAAAGGGAAGTAAAGAACGGTACAAGTGTGAAACTTGTTCTCATTCATTTGTCTATTCATTCAACAAGTATTGGTTAAGCACCTACTATGTGCCAGACATTGTGCCATGTACAAGCAGTACAGAGATAAGCAACTCACAATCCTTGACTGAGTACTGAGGAGGGATATGTATCTTAATATGGAGACAGGGGGTTAGAGACATTGGAACTAGGGCTTGAAGGATGAGTAGAGTTTTTCTAGAAGGGGAGGGTGGCAATGATAGTCTAGAGTTATGTTATCTAATATAGGAGCCACTAGCCACAGGTAACTATTTATATTTAAATTAATTAAAATAAAATAAAATATTTAGCTTCTCAGTTGCTCCAGCCACATTTCAAGCACTCAGCAGCCACATGTGACTAGTGGTTATCACAATGGGCAGCACAGGTATAGAACATTTCCATCGTTGCAGAATGTGCTATAGGACAGAACTTTTCTAGAGAAAAGGAATAAGAAGATCAAAATCTCTAGGCAATGAAAATCCATGTCATCTTTGGGGAACAGTGACAATCTAGTAGAGAAATTAATGTTGAACTTTACTTAAAAAAATAGAAAATTATTTTTCCTCCCCACAAGTGTAATATGTGCTAGTGAATTTGTTGGATATTCTGGAAAATTTCTACACAGTGGCCTAACAATAGTGCTTTTCTTAGTAGCTAAAGATGACCTTTCAAAAATCTGCAGCTGAATAGGCTGCCCAAATTAAAGGATAGTTTGTTTTTCCTTAGAATAACTTTTTTTATCTTTTTTTTATTGTGGGATATAACATATATACATAGAAGTCATAACTTTCCAAGTGCAATTCAATGAGTAGTTAGAGAGCAAATTTCAAAGAATGTTATGGGTTACAGTACCATAGTTTCAGTTATTTCCTAATTGGGAAATATAACATGTATACCAAATTAGGTAACTTTCAAATTACAATTTAACAAGTAGCTATAGAGCACATTTCAAAAAATGTTATGGATTACAGTTCCACCATTTCATTTCTTTCCTTTTAGCTATTCTAATACCCTAGCAACTAAGAAAAAGAAAATTATATAAAGATTCAGTATTCATAATCCTTTGTTAAATTCTATCTTGTCTATTGCTACCCCTTCCTCTAGTTTAATAACGTTCCTGATATTCAGGGATGTCTAGGCAATGACACCCTAATTTGTTCATGTTGAAAAATGGTGTCAACATTATGGGAAAAGGGGACATATCTGGTTGATGTTCTTGAAGAGGCTCTTGCCTCTGGGTTTTGGGACTTAGCTGACGTAGGAGCTCTCTGGAGGATTTAAGTTTCTGAAGAATAAACTTAGTGAGTGAAACTTTTATAGAGTCTCAGATAGGGACCCGGGTATTCTTTAGGGTTTTGGGGACTTCTGTTGACTGGCGCTTCTCATACTGTGGCCATTTGGCATATCCAGCTGAAGCTTGCATAGGAGTAACCTCCAGGACAGTTTCTTGACTCTATTTGAATTCTCATTTCCCGAATTTGTGTCCCACATCACCAGGAGACTCACTCACTTGGAGGGTCCTGTCCCACGTTTTGGGGAGGGTGGTGAATTTGTTTGCAGAGTTGGGCTTAGAGAGAGAAAGTCCACATTTGAGTAACAAAAGAGGTTCTCTGGAGGTGACTCCTAGGCATAATTATAGGTGGGTTTAGCCTCCCCTTTACAACCATAAGTTTCACCTGGGCAAGCCTCAAGATTGAGGACTTGACATAAAGTAGGGGGTTCCTAAATTCATATAGCATATCTTACGTCCATGAGAATCCATCTGTATCTCACACTATCAATCACTTAGTTGTACAATCCTCATCACTCTCTATTTTAAATCCTTAGAATAACTTTTTGGAGTCATATTTTTAAGGGGAAGAGAGACCTTCCTTTTAAGGGTCTTAAAATGTATGCATTTCTTTAACTCTCAAAGAAAAACCTATGAGGTAGGTATTATTATTTTTCCCATTTAACAGATGAGAAAATGCAGGCTCAGAGATATTAAGTGACTTGCCAAAGCCATAGCTTGTAAATAGTACAGTGAGGACTGGATGCTGGGTCTTCCTGCTGCAGAACTTGTGCCGTTTCCCCCAAATAATTTCAGGGCAATAGGAAGGCCATGTCTATGGCTCCAGAGGGTAAACCACAATTCATCTGTCCCCAGGTTGATGCATCAACACAAAGTAGATCTCCTTTTCCCAGTAATCCCTGTGAAGATTCAAGCTACTTTGCTTCCAAAAGTAAAGGCCCGTTCATTAGCGAGTCTAGAGCCTCTGTAGACCAGGAGTTCTCAATGTGTGGTCCCCAGACTTGTAGCATCACCTGGGAACTTGTTAGAAATACAAATTACTGGGCCCTAGCCCAGACCTACAGAATCAAAAATTCTGGGGGTAGATCCAGCAATCTGTGTTTTAACGGTCCCTCTGGGTGATTCTGATGCATACTTAAGTTTGAGAACCACTGCTTTACCCCAAAGTATTGTTACAGTTGAAATCAGGTTTAAGTGAACACTAGTGGAAGATTAATCAGAAAAAGAAGACAAAGAATGGCAGTCTGTAAGAAGTCACAAATAAACAAGGGGGGAAGCTAGAATGAACTCTGTAGTGTTGGACTAGAGTCAGAGAGATCAGTGTGATCTTGTGTATATATATATATATGTTTATGTATATATAGACAGACAGGCACAGAATTTATTATTGATATGTATGTATACATGGGTTAGTATACATAAATATATTTCCTAACTGCCTGTTGAGAGGGCCTAGATGCAGTGACACCCCAAAAGCAACAAGCACTCCCAGCAGTGAGATTTTGGTTTCTAATTACCATTATCCAATAAAAGGAACTAAGACTTTTTGGAGAAATGGCAGATTCTAGGGTGAGCATGGAAAATACAAGATAATCCAGGAATATCTTATAGTTCTAGAAAGCAAAGTGCTAAGAAGAAAATAGTGGGAGTATGTCAAAAGACAGAAGAGACAACCTGAAAGAGCTCTCTATGGCCAAGCTGAAACAATTTAAGCAACAAAATGAATAATGATTATACTGGATTATAACCCGAAGGATAACATAAATATCCGTTACTCCATTCTGATCTAAATAAATGATGGAATAAATAAATAAATGGGGGAGAAGGGACAAGTATTCCTTACCAAGTAATTCCAAATAGTGTAAGTAAAATCTCTCTCTTTCAGGATGTGAAGCTTAATTTCCCTCCCCCTGAGTTTGCAGGCTGGACTTAGTGATTCTAGAGTATGGAAAGTGACAAATAATAACTGGGTAGAGAAATCTGGCAGACACTACCTTAACCAAGTGATGGAGGTTGACGTCACCAGTGATGTCATGTGGATATCATCTATTCCCCACCCCCAATATAGTAAGAAAGGCACCACACCCTGTGGTATTCTTTCCAAAAAACCATAACTCCTGTCTAAGCATGAAAAACCATCATTCAGACCCACACTGGGAGACATTCTACAAAATATCTGACTAGGGCTCCTCAGAATTGTCAATGTCATGAGAGACAGGGGAAAACTAAAAAACTGTGAGAGACCAGAGAAGACTAAGGAGACACGATAGCTAAATGGCATGTATGCCCTGGATTGGATCCTGGAATAGAAAAAGGACATTAGTGGGAAAACATGAAATCTAAATCACATCAGTAGTTAGGTAACATATTTAGCCAATGTTAATTTCTTAGTTTTGATAAATGTGCCATGGTTGTGTACGATGTTAATATTAGGGAAAGCTGAATGAAGGGTAAACAAGAACTCTCTGTTCTATCTTTGCAATGTATCTGTAAATCTAAAATTATTCTTAAAAATAAAAATGTAAGAAAATAAAGATAACTTGGTGAAGATGCCTCACGTCTCTAACCCTGCATCCCAGGCGTGTTACAGACGTCTGTCTCCCCAGAGCTGCTCTCTGGGTCCGACCTTCCCTGCTCTTGCTCCAGGCTAGAAGCTCTGGGTGGTGGAAAGGGCAACCTGGTGAAAGCCAGAGATAATGAGGAGGAACGTAGTGATGAGGAGATAAAGGAAGAGAAGTCAGAGAAAGAGGAAAAGGAGGAGATGGCACACTTCTAGGGCCCTGCCCTAAATTCAGGATATGCCCAAGAGGCTTTAGGGAGCTCTAGGCTAGTCCTAACCACTCTGATCCTGCAATGGACACTGAATTGGGTGTCATGATCTTGGGGTCCAGTTGGCTCTGGACAAGTCCTCCACTGTCTCCATTTTATTCTCAACCAAAAAGATGAGGTGAACTGGAAAGTGAGTGGCGTATACATACCAAGCTGGGTGACACACAAATGCAATGTTCTATGTAAGCGTAAAAAGTGTAAAGTTTTATACATTTTATAAACATATGGAGCTCATTTCTTTATGGGGCAGAGGGATTATTAGAGGATATTGGAATGAGAATGAAAAGTTATAGCTTCTGTTTCAAGAAAGTTGTCATCCAGTGGGAAGGACCAACAAACACACAGATTACAACAATTTCAGTGTAGTCCCAGGTTATATGGGAGAAGGGTAACCAAAATGCCATGACCTGGAAGACGTGACCTAGGGGATTGACAGAGATTCCACAGAAGAGGTATGATTTGAACTGGGCCTTGAAGCATTAGTAATGACAAAATATTGCAGGGCTGATGAAGTAGATTTGGAGTCAAAAGACTGGTTCACTACTGGTTCTGTGACCTTGGGTAAGTTTTAACCTTTCTGACTGAAACACAATTGCCTCATCTTCAAAGAGGGGATAATAGTCTCTGTAGTTGTGATGAGAATCAAATGAAAATGTAAGTGACAGTGCTCCTCAGCATGCCTGACACACAAGGTGCTGAGTCTGAAGTATTTATTGCCATAAGGCCTGGACCGGGTTTCCTTTGGCAGGGGAGTGGAGACCAGGAGTAGATAGGAACTTGATCCCCCCTGGAGACTCCCAAGATACTATTAGCCTTGGGTCTGAACATGCTTCCCTGAGGCTGCTTTTTGTGCCATGAGCCTGGGAGCCTTCAGAGCCACCTTAGAGATGGCAAAAGGGTCCCTGGGGACTCACAGACTGGCAAGGCCTGGACAGCCGGGTGCCCAGTGGTTACAACGAGGCTGGTTGGTAAGCCTCCCGCATGGGCCATGCACTCTGGGGACAGGGAAATGGAAATGAGTGTTGCCTCTGTGGCCTGTTTTCAGGGAGCCAGCTTCCTACCTTTCCTCTCCACTTGGTCATCTGATGGACATCTTAAACTTAACATGTCCAACACTGAACTCTACTTTTCCAGTTGCTCAAATCAAAATCCTGCTAAAACGAAGTTCAATCATTTCACTCCTCTGCTTAAAATCCTGCAATGGTCCTGATTTTACTCAGAGTAAAAGTTAAGGTCCTTATGATGACCTTCAAGACCTCAGGCCCTGGCTGGCTCCTTTTCCCTCTCCGACGACCCTCCCTTATCTCCTGTCACTCCCCCCTTGTGCCCTCTGCTCCAGCCACACTGGCCTTCTTGCTGTTCCTTAGGGCCCTTGCTCTGGGTGTACCCTCTGCCTGGAAAGCCTTTCCTTCAGATATCTGTACGCTAATGCCCTCATTACTTCAAATCTTTGTTCAAATGTCAACTTCTTAACAAAGCTTGCAGCAATCCTATTTAAAATAGTAACCTGCCAACCCCCCAACACAGTCCATCCCCATTACCCAGTAACACGTTTTTTTTTTCCTCATGTAGCACTTATCGCCTAACATGCCTCTTAATTTACTTATTACGTTCATTTGTTTTGTTTTGTTTTGTTTTGTTTTGTCTCCCCTTACTAGAATATAAGCCGTGTGAAGGCAGGGGGCTTTGTTTTGCCCACCTATGTATCCTAAGTGCCTAGAACACTTAGTGGTTGCTGGTAGATACTTGTTGGCTCTTTTGTCCTTAGCCCACCTATGCTGGTGGATGGACCAGGTCTACTGTGTGTACGTAGGAGTTAACCAGTGGCCTGGGTTAGCAGCGCCAGATTCCTATGGGATAGCAAAGTCAGGTTCTAGGAGTGAAATGACGTACCTCACTTCTCCAGCTGAAGTTAGGGCCTCTGCTCAGCACCAGACTCAGGTGAGCTAACCGCAAATGAGTCTTTCACTTTACTGATTTGGGAAAGGGTTGGAGGTAGCTGTTTAAACAGCAGGGAAGGGCTCCTAGGAAGGATGGTGGCTTACAGACCCTGTTGGTACTGAGTGAGGCGCTCAGCACACCTACAGGATGCGCCCAGGACAGTCCTTGTCTGTTTTCAAAACCTCTGTCCCCACCCCGCCCCCTGCCCAGCCCTCCCAGTTGCCCTTGCCTTAGGTAGACAACCCTGATGATTCAGTAGCTGAGTCGCATGGGGCAGGATTTCAAGTGTTAGAGCCAAGATTGCCAATTGATTCTGGACTCTGAAGGGAGAGGGAAAGCGCCATGGGCAGGGAGTTGGGAGCTCTGGGTCTCCTCTCCCCACACATACTCTAAGCCATGGATTTTTCATCTGTTTGAAGGGAACAGTAAAGCCTGCCCTGTCTCACTTTCAGCACTCTGAGGATCAAGTGAAATAATGTATATGAAAATGTTCTGAAAAAAATAAAGAGCTTTGCCAGGGTAAGATAATGCTTTTATTCCAATGATGAGACGAGGGTGAGATTTCTTAGAAGTCATTTGTGTGGGCTGTTGTTTTAAATCCTGTTTTGTTTGTCAGGAAAAAAAAAAAAAATCTGGGCCTGCTCTGTCAAGTGGAAGTGTACTGTGCAGCTTTGCAAATAACCCATCTCACTGTAGCCCAGCCTTTCTCTCCCACAGCAGCTTGTTCTCAGGCAGGCATGCACTAATTGACTAAGTGCCCTCCAGCTGGCACCACCCCTCGCAAGGCCTGGATAGGGCCACAGTCTTGCTGATAGCTCGGTGAGTGCTTTTTGATCATGGGGGTGACGTCATTTGCCTCCATAGCTTCATTGGCCCAATGGGGGTTTGGTGAACATTGGGTCAATAACGTGGTTTGCTCAGGACCTGGATGGTAAGCAGTAGGAAAAGGGGAAGGAAACGAATATTTGTAGGACATCTTTGCTGTGCCAAGAGCTATCATTACTCTAAGCCTCACAACAAACCTGCATCTCTCTGAGGTATTATTATTTCTATTTTAAAAATGAGAAAACTGAGGCTCAGAGAGGTTAAGTAATCTGTCCAAGGCCACACAGCTTACTAGTAACTGGCAGAATTGGCATTGGAACTCAGATCTGTCTGGTTCCTGTACCCGTGCCCTCTCCATGATCTTGAGCTTGCTCCCTCTTCCACAATGATCTTAGGTGAGTCATTTAACTTCTCCCATCTGTTTCCTGAGCTACAAAAGAGAATGATAATTTTTTTTCTCACTGGGTGTTTGGGAGAATCCACTGAGATAATATATGTGGAGTTATCTGAAAATTGCAGACTATTAAGGCAAGCAGAGAATTACAATTATCATTTCCAAAGTGTTGCTTTCATCCTGCCAGCCCTTGCTTAGGAACCTTCTGTGATTCACTCTCCCTTGACCCAGTGGAGATTCTGGCCTCCCCTTCCCAGCATCTTCTGGGTCCTCCCTGCACATTATGCTCTTGCTGTCTTGGCTCCATCCAGGCCTTTCTCTGTGCTCCTGTAAACAGTACTTCCTTTACTTGAAATGAGCTCTCCACCATCTCCCTGCCAATCTGGATCTCCCCTCTTCAAACCCTGATGCACACGCAGCCCACCTCCTCCGAGAAGCCCCCACCCCCATCAAGCTCCCTCCAGTCTTCATAGCTGCACTTTGCTTTCTCTGCACTCACAGCCTCAGCTGGCCTTGCCCTGTGGTTTCCACGTGCTGCCCCGCTATTCTTACAAGTGCTCTTCAGTTGTCTCATGAGCCCAGACACGTCAAGGTTTTCAGATCCTGGAGGGTTAAGATCTTCATTCTCTGCTCTTTGGATTTCATTAGAATACCTCATGTAGTACTTGCTATCCATAAGCAAAACACTGAGAACATGTAGACCGATGAACTTATGTGAGGAATTGGACGCATTCCTCCACTTTCTCATGGTTGTGGCAGGTTATGGAAAGGTCTGGCAGCTTTTCCAGTCAGTCCATTGCAGCTCCCAGCTCTCTTCTGGAAGAGGCAGCTTCCTGTCTGAACCCACATGGTGCCCTAGCTTAAATCTCCTTCCCCCTCCTCTCTTCCTGGCCAAACCTCTCTGTCCTTGCAGGGCCAGCTCAGAGGAGAGCTGCTTGTCCAAAGTCTCTGACCTCAGTGATCTTTCCTTTCAGCACCCCTTTCATGCACCATCTTGGGGCACTTCATTTTGCCCTGGCTTGTCTTCCAAACACCATGAGAAAAGAGAGCATGGTAGGTGCTCTATACTTATACTTTATCAGGATGGAACTAGATCTTGATTTCTGTCCTGGTTTGCTAGTGCTACCATTATGCAAAATACCAGGAACAGATTAGCTTTTATAAAGGGGTTTATTTGATTACAAAGTTACTGTTTGAAGGCCATAAAAGTATCAAGACAAAGGCATCAATAAGAGGACACCTTCACTGAAGAAAGGCCGATGGCATTTGGAACATCTCTTTTAGCTGGGAAGGACGTGGCTGGCGCCTGCTGATCCGTCTGTCTGGGGTTCTGGGTTCAAAATGGCTTTCTTTAAAATGTCTCTGGGCTAGCCTCTCCAAACGTCTCCAACCACCTCTAAGCATCAGCAAGCATCTGGGCCTTTTGTTGGCTGTTTTTATTTAAAGGACTCCAGTAAACTAATCAAGACCCACCCTGAATCAGTGGGGCCACACTTCCATGGAAATAATCTAATCAAAAGTATCACCTACACTTGGGTGAGTCACATCTCCATGGAAACAACCTATTCAAGTATTCCACAAGATTGGATTAAAACATGGCACAATTTCCAAGAAGAGTCAGCTCAAATCTTCATATAGTACTCAGATTCTAAAGCCTCCAGATTTTTTTTAACATGTTTTAAATAACTTATTATTCCCCGCAAGCCTATAAGGTAAAGAACATTAATATCAATCTTGTTTTATAGATGAAGAAACTGAGGCCCAGAAGGATTAAATAACTTGGCCAAGGGCATGCAACTTACTAAAAGTGGTGGGTTTAGATGGAATGGGCAGTCCAACTCTCAAACTGACCTTAGCTACAAAGGATTTGCATTTATTCTAATGCAACTCTTGTCATATTATATTTTTAAAAAACCTGTTTCTGCCCCCAAACTGTGAAGCATGGAGAATTAAAGTCTTTTTCTCCTCTAAGGGAGCTCAATATTTATTTGTTAAGTGACTCCCAGGCACTTTTATTATTCAGAATGAAGATACAAGTATCTCCAGCTCAGGAAGATAATGAGGAAATCATGACTTTTGTCTCAGTCACATCTGTTTGAACCACTGCTCTGCAACTGGGGCAAGTTAACTCATTGGCCCGAGCCTCAGTTTCTTCACATGTAAATTGTGGATGATGTTAACAAGGTATTATAGGGTTGATTATGGCTTTAAATTCCATCCTGATGTGTCCTCAACCCCCACTGCTCAGATCTCAGCTTAGAGGCCCCCTTCTCAGAGAGGCCTTCCCAAAGAAGTGCTCTGTTGTCACATTCCATAACACTCTGTTAATTTGCTTCCTAGTACTTCTTATGATCTGTAATTATTTTATTTGTGTGCATGTTTTGTCTGTTTCCCTCCTGGAATGTAAGCTCCGTGAGGGCAAGGAATATGTCATTTGGGAGACCTCACTCCTAGAACAAGGCTAGGCACATAGTCCATGTTTCATAAATTTTAATTCCCTTTCCTCCCCTTTCCTCAGTAAATAGACTGAATCTCAGTCTTAGGAAGACAAAGTTTCTTGTAAAACCAATAAGAAAGCTCCTGAGATGCTGTGAAAGTTGGAGCATACAAATATCGCTTTGTCACGCTCCGCAGATACTGTGCTTTTTATGAATTGAAGGTTTGTGGCAACCTGGCGTCGAGCAAGTCTACTGGTGCCATTTCCCCAACAACATGTGCTTGCTTTGTGTCTCTGTGTCACATTTTAATTAAGGTATTAAGGTATTTACATTGTTTTTCAGACATAATGCTATTGCACACTTAATGGACTACACTATAGTGTAAACATAACTTTTATATGCACTGGGAAACCAAAAAGTTCTTGTGACTTGCTTTATTGGAACTTTTGTTTTAATGCAGTGGTCTGGAACCAAACCCGCAATATCTCCAAGGTATGCCTGTACCTGTGTCAAGAAGGGGCCCTTACAAAATACGGAAAGAGGAAGATCAGCGGCAGCAGGATGGAGAGAGAGAGGCAGGTCCTAGTGAGTTTTTAATCTGAGGCAGTAGAACAAATGCCCCTTCATACCTGAAGAACTTGGTTTTAGGGTGGCCTCTGCCTCCACAGCTGGGCACCTGGAATCCCCCAGGCCATGGGCACGAGTCTGGGCTCCTCCCACCTGACAGCCATGGGCATACTTTGCAACGACAGGCTGGCCTTGCTCTCCTTCTTGCTGTCCATCCCTTGCCTTCCCAGGGCTTAGTTAGTGCCGGCTTTTCCACACCTGGAGCCCGACTTGGTCACGGTCCAGTACCTGCCTCATGGCTACTGAGGAAGCTATTAAAGCTGTTGACCTTTCTCACCCAGTGCATTGCACAAAGAAGGTGAACATGCATGTATGTGTTGGGGGTGGGAGGAGTGTCCATTTTTTTTAGGAGGAGAAATGGGAGGGAACAGAGGGAAAAGGAAAGGTAGAGGGAAAGGGAAAAGAGGAAGTAGAGGAGGTGGAGAGAGATACTGGGTCAAGGTATTAAAATTTTTTTAATCTGGGAAAGGATTGCACATATTTCCATGTTGGTGAGAAGGAGCCAGTTGAGAGGAAGAGTTTGAAAATACAGGATCAAAAAAGGAGAATGATTAGAGTCTAATTTGCCTGGTTTGCTTGTGGCTGAGAGGTTTCTCTTGATGTGGGACTTCCAGTGGGCCAAGTGGGTTACTCTTGCATAGTCTCTGTAAAGGGAGGTGTATGGGATCCAGAAAATGAGTAGAAGGTGAAACCTAAGGCGAGTGGAAACATCTTCCATTTATGGGGTCCTGGGCCTGTTTTCCCTCTGATCTGTCCCTCACTCTGTCCCTGCTCTGCTCCGTGTCACAGGAGGACTGAGTCTCCTGAAGGCTACATGTCCCTATCTCCCGTGTCAGCCAGTGTTCTGCTGGGTTCAGCTGATGGGAAATATTCTTGGGAAATTGGAGCTGTTGGAGGGGGAAGGGAGAAGTGGGGGTATTCCCTCCCTCCTGCTCTGCCCAAGGATGTGTCTCCCCAGCAGCCACAGCTTCTCTGTGGCTCCAGTTCCCATTAGATGGGCCCCTTGTTCTGCCTTCTGCTGGGAGACCCCTGCCCCTGGGCTCTGATAATGACACTTCTTCCCTTTGTGTCTCCAGCCTAGTGTTGACAGTTGCTTCCTGCTGATGTTAGTCTCTGAGAGGCTTCATCTTTCCCAGTTGACTTCTCAGCATCTCCATCACTTAGGGAATCAACTTCCTACCTTAAGTTGTAACCAAAGGAAAGGAGGATAGCCTGGGTACAGATGAAGGTAAGCTTGTTCTTTTGGCAGTGTGAAACTCAAGGAGTTCCTGTCAGATAACTTCTGTTTTCTTTGTAAGATAGGAGTTGAGTTCATTTGCTGAGAATGAGGGAGGAGGTGGTGTGGTCAGTGGTCTGGGGAGTGTTAGAAATGATAGCCGTGATGAATAGGAGAGCAGGCTCCCCAGGACGGAGGCCTGCTCCAAGGGTGCACTGAGGATGGAGACCATCTAGGGAGCACAGGGCTGAAGGGTATATGATTTTCCTCCAGCAGCACTCAGCCACCTGGATGTAGGGGTGAAGTTTGGGTGCATCCATGCTTGGGGTTTGACTAGCAGATGCAATGGAAGTATAATGGAGGTTGGAAGTTGAGTGACCTTGAAGCCTAAGCTGAATGGGAGGGAGGTGGAGACAGGACGGGACTGTTACAGAGAGAAAATACAGAGGACCCAGGGACCAGGAGTCTCCTCTGTAGTCAAGGGACAAGTGTGGTGGGAGCAGCCAACTGAGAGAGCTCGGAGGAGAGGAGATTGTCATTAGAGAGGTTTCCAAGGTGACAGTTCTGGGTGATCAAAAAGGCCAGAGTGTGGTCTAGGAAGAGAGACTGAGGAGGAGTGGAGATGAGGAGGTCTAGGAACTAAGAAGGTGGGCCAGTGGAGGTTGAAATCATCTAAGATGATGCTCTCTTTTAGGGAGGGGAATGAGGCAGTGAGCCACATGCCAAGTTGCCTGTGAATGAGGAGAGTGCCGGGAACTGGAACCTGATGGCAGGAGGTGGAATGGGGGCAGTTCTTTCTGTTGGGGCACATGGGGCCTGGGCATTAAGCAGCCTCCACACCCCACCTCATCTCCACCCCCACAAAAGTAGAATTCGCCAGGCTAGCAGCGTGACCCTGGATGAATCAGTTAATTTTGCTAGGTCTCATTTCCTCATCGGTAAAACAAAGGCATTGGACTGGATGATCTCTGAGGTATTTTCTGGCCCCTGTTGAATTTTAGACAATCAATGGTGTAAGTTGCTTATGATGGTTTTTTGATGGCCTTGAAGTCTGTTAGCAGGAGAAAGCAGCAGGGGCCTCCAAGAGGGAAATCTTTGGGAAGAGCTGTTCTGGCCATCACTGGAAGTCCCTCCTGGTTTTGGAGGACATGGCTTGGGGACATTGGGTAAGCATGCAAATGTAAATGGGATGGCCAGAGGGCAAATATTTAAGCTGCGTAATTGTCCTCCCTCGAGAAACCCTGCTGCCTGAAGTAAGGGTGAACCATCCAAGTACCCCTACAGCAATGGCAAGACATCAAGCTGAGTGAGACCACTAGAAGTGGCAAACAGTAGAAGTGACAACAGCAGGAAATAGGGGGGAAGAGGGGAGGTGCTGGTGAGCTGATCCAATTTCTCAATTATTTCCTACCCTCACCAATTTGGGCTGTGCAAGCACCTGGGGTTCTTTAGTTTTGGGGAGGGGTCCCAAGACAGATGATATTGGCCACCCTTCAATTTGGGCAGTTGGGGGCTTCAGTGAGTAATGTGCATATAAAAACCAGATATAATGTTATTTTTCAAGCTGTTGGAGCAAGTCATGCCAGTTACATTTGTTTTTCTCTTTAGAGAAACAAAGCAAAAAAACAGATAATATATATGGGCCTGTGGTGGTGTGTATGTGTTGGGGAGAGGTGGCAGAAATCCTGAATCAATAAGGTAATTGAGTTATTTCCTTCAAGTGTTCAAGGCTATTACTTCAAGTAAACTCAGGGCAGTTGGTTGCATTTGCTCAGCTGTAATCAGCTTTGGAGTCATTGGGCATATTGATCTCTTCCAGCGCTATTTGGTGTTCTCCTTGAAACATCACAGAAGTCTTCCCCTCCTCCTGTCCCTCGCGCTTCCCTCCTCCTCTCCTTCATTCTGGGGCTTCTGGAAATCAAAAATGCTCTTCTCTCCACTGTTTGGGTTGTGAAGTTTCCGCTCCACATCATCACTTGTTCTGAAAGCAAAATGCAATTTTCCGAGACTCTTTACACTTCTGTATACACACACACATACACACACATACAGCCTCTGTGCTCAACAATGTGCTTTTTAATGTAGCAAAGGGGCAAAAACAACAGTCCACTATAGTCCTGCGATATCCTAGGACAGGGAAGCTGTTCCCAGTCCAGCAAGAGACATTGTGTGCATTGAGCCCTCTCACCAGCTCTCCGCAGCTCACAATCCCAACCTTTGTGATGACCAAAGAATCGTGGCCTGTACCCTTCCCTTCAGACTCCACCCTTCTGGCCCCCAAAGGTCACCAACAGTGATGTCACGGAAAAGCATGTGGTCAGAGAGCCTGTCCTTGGAAGGAGCACTGGAAACTGTTGGTGGGTCCGTGAAATCTGGTGGCATTGCCCATCCCCCTGCCTGCTCTCCACCCTCATCCCAGCCCCTAGCCTGGAGGATTTTCTCTAGCTTGGAGGTACTGCACTGGGGTGCCAGCCTGAGCAGCCTGGGTGGGAGGGTCCTCAGAGAGGGGAGTGGACATTCCGTCACCTGTGCTCTCCCTTTGTGCCCACCCAGGCAGTCTGTGGAGGGCTGAGCAAGCTGGACCCTGTCCCCTCCCCTCAGTCCCCCACTCTCTCATCTACTTTAACCCTCTCCTTTCACAGCTGGATTGTGTATTCATTTGCCTTTTCACTCCTTCATTGTCAGCAGTACATACACACACAGACACACCCACCTGGATACCTGCCGTCCCGACCCCATTGGCCTGACCCTCTGTGTCAGTCCATCCCAACACCAGGCTAGAAAATCCAAGGAAAGCCCTACTAGAATAGTACCAAAAGTGACCGTTAGCTAGAGTCTACAAACATCTTTGCTTATCAAAGACATCTTCTCCCTAAAAGTTTGGGGATGTGGAACTCATGGATGCCCTGAGGAAGATAGGCAAGTTCCCAAAGAAAACAACAAACTTCATGTTAGAATTATATATATTGAGCATGGCCTCTGCCAGGAACTGCCCTAGGTGGTTCGCATACGTTATCTCCTATGAAATACTCAACCCCTGCAGGAAGGAGGTATTGGGATTGCATTTTAGAACTAAAAAAGCTGAGGCACAGAAGTAGGTCAAAACACTTAAGTTGTAGATCGTAACCAGGCCTTTTGATTCTAAATCGAGGACCCGCTTCACTAACCCATGGTTAAGAAAAGGAAGCTAAATTGGTATTGAGGTTTGCTTATATTAAAGAAGGGGAGGTATGTGTGGCCATGCATATGTACCTGTGCATATGTGAGCATTTTAAGGATTATGGAGCCCCAGTGATCGGTGAGATGGCCACATCAGTTGCATTTGCCTTTAGCACACTCCTCTTTGATACATGTCTCCTCTCCTACTCAGAATCAGGGCCTTTCAACTCAACTCTGGCTCCCACACTCAACCACCCCACTGCCATAAGGAAAAAGTACTGGCTCTCAATTTGGCCCCCATCTACCTTTCCCTCCTCTCCTTGGGTAATGCTTCTCTTCTCTCCCTACTTGTGCCACTCTGCATTACTCACTGTTCCTCAAATATTCATGTGCTTTTAAACCTCCAAACTTTTGCACCTGCTATACCTTTTGCCTGATATATCTCTTTTCTCCACTCTTTTTGGTGACTTCCAAGAGTCCCAATTTGTGACACTTTCCCTTTACTGCCATCCTGACTTGTGTTCCCCTAACACTTTGCACATCTATCCTTGCATCTCAAGTAAGAACAGAGCTGCATTTTAGAAAGACCACTGTACTCATGATGTAGAGGTTGGTTGGACAAGAGGCTAAAGGTTAGAAGAACCTTAGGAGTCTGTTGCAATCATTCCAGGGAGAGAGGAATGGAAAGAAGGAGCCTGGCTAGGAGTGGAGAGAGGTTCTGGAGGTTGAGATTCCAGGCATGGAGCTGAATTTCACTCCAGAGTCAGATTGGGAGGGGTCACCACCTGCCCAAGGCAGGTTTCAGGGAAATTTTGCCTCACTGTAGGCACTTTCCTAGAAGACCTTTGGAAGACCCTTTCAACCTTTTAACTGATTCTGTTATAGCTGTGGTTTTCTTCAGGTTTCTCAGAAGGCAGAAGCTCTAAAAATAGAAAGCATTATTATTACCTATTAAATCTCTTTCCACCTACAGAATCTTCTGAAAGTAAAAAGAGGAAGGCTGAGTCTGTGCTGAAGTGTTCAGGGAGCAGAGATGTATTGAGTGGTGATGAAGAAAGAGGGAGGGTGTCAGGAGTGTGAGGCCAGGCAGGTAATGTGGGGCTTTGAGTAAAAAACACTGATTGAACACACTGATGTATGAAGAGACCTTGCAGTATGCACTGACTTTCCAAGGGAGATGCACAAAGAATATTAAAACAATAGTTTCTACAGAGGCCAGCTGCCTTGGCTATAGCAGCATAGGGACAGTGGGATGGAGTGGCTGTTTCGGTTTGCTAAAGCTGCCAGAATGCAATATACCAGAAATGGTTTGGCTTTTTCAATGGGGATTTATTAGGTTACAAATTTACAGTTCTAAGGCCATGAAAATGTCCAAATTCAGGCATCGAGAGGAAGATACCTTCTGTGAGGAAAGGCTGCTGGCATCTGGGGCTCCTCTGTCACATGGGAGGGCACATGGCGATGTCTGCTGGCCCTTCTCTCCTGGGCCCTAGTTTCAAACTGGCTTTCTCAGTTTCTGTGGGTCCTTCTTGCTTCTCCTGGGGTGTTTTCTTTCTCAGCTCACTCTGTCTTGGTGAGCTCTCTTCAAGGACTCCAGGAAAGGATCAAGACCCACCTTGAACTGGGTGGGTCACATCTCCATGGAAACAGCCTAATCAGAAGGTCCCAACCCCAACAGGTCTGCACCCACAAGAATGGATTAAGAGAACATGGCCTTTTGTGGGTTACATAACAGTTTCAAACCAGCACAGTGGCTTTGCACCTGTTTCTACATCAGGGCAATGCATGAAAACAGCACATAACTTGAGTGTCTCTGGAAGGTCAAATCCCTTCACTCTTCTGCCTTCCCATGTATTTCAGGCTGATGAGAACTCATGTGCAATGCTGACTACAGCCTTGTTCACCCACTTGACTTCTACAAAAACACAGGTTCTGAGGAGAGCACCAGTGGTGACTGTCTTCGTGTGGTGCTGCTGTAACAAAGCACCACAAACTGGATGGCTTGAAACAACAGCAATTTATTGTGTCATCATTGTAGGAGCTCGGAGTCGAAACTCAAGGTGTCAGAAAGGCCGTGTTTCCTTCTGAAGTCTGTAGGGAAGATCTGTTCCATGGCTTTCTGGTGGCTTCTGGTGGTGGCTGGCAGCTGTTGGTATTCTTTGGCTTGTGGCATAGCCCAAGATCTGCCTTGCTTGTTAGATGGCCATCTTTTCTCTTTGTGCTTCCATGACACCAGTCATATTGGACTAAGGGCCCACCCTACTCCAGTATGGCTTCATTTTAACTTGCCTGATCCCATCTTAATGATCCCGTTTCCAACTAAGGTCATATTCTGAGGTACTGGGGATTAGGACTTCAACATACCTATTCAGGGGACACAATCCACCCTATAAGAATGACTAAGGATCTATAGTCATAAGAAGAGATGAGTTGGAATAAGAAAAGACATTGAAAATATTCAATTTTGTATTTGTAAATCTTTTTCTTCTTTTTTAGAGGGCCCCCCAAATTGGATAGTGGCCAGGTCCTATAAGCCTGGATTTGCCCCTGTAGCTCTACCTTAGAATAATTTAGAATGATTTCGATACCTCTTTCATATAACATGGAAAAGTCCAAGTCACTTTCTGTGTATTTCCAACATCTCTCTTCCTTGCATGACTGGGTTCATCATTTGGGTGCCCTCCTTGGTCATCACTGCGGGAATGTTTTCATCATATGAAAAACATCAGGGACTCAGGCTTTGCAGCAAGACAGACTTAGATTTGAAACCTGACTCTGCTACTAACTGGCTTGAGTTACTTACGTCTTATGTTGAATCATTCCAAATTGCCAGTTGTTTGTAGGTAAAAAAAAATGATTGAATAATGGCTTTTTCACAAGTTTCAACATAATACTTCCTCTGGGTTTCCTCTTCTGAAAAATGGGGTTAACAAAGTCTGCTTCATCTGCTGGTGGTGAACGTTGAATGAGCTGCTGTATATATGAAGTGCCTTGCACTGTTCTGGCTCACAGTAAACACTCAATAAATGTTAGCCTTTATTAGTATTATTAGTATTACTAGTTTGTTGTTCCCCCAATTGACATTCTCTTGCCCCAGGCTAAAATCAAGCTATCCCCTAGTAGTTAGGGAGGGAAACAGCTGTATGGACTTATCACTTAACAGAATCTGAAGAACATTCATTATTGTCATTAGGCTCCCACTTAAGCTGAGATCTGTATCTCTATGTAATAATAATAGCTAACACCCAGCTTGTGCATTCTTCTAAGTGCTTAACACAAATGAACTTAACACACAACAACCCTGTGAAATGGGTATAATTATGTTTCCTTACTAGCCTAATTTCACACGGCTAGTCGTGACAGTCTAGATCAGATGAGGCCGTTTGTTCTGGAGTCTACGATTTTGAAGGTCATGTGACCTTCCCCCAGTCCACCATTAATTTAGACTCTCTAACTTAGAGCCATTTTAAATGATTGCTCTTCTTGAGCTTATGGCCAACTAAAACCCTTAGGTCTTATTTTCCTACAATGCCAGCCACTGATCTTAGCTTTGCAGAATGTTTTTCTTTTGTCTCACTTTGGGAGAACTCTGGAGGAGCTCTAATAGGTTGGTCAAATGTGCCTCCACTAGAGAGCTCTGTGGTTGACCCTCTTAGCTCAGAAGTTCTGTTTGTTTAGTTTTGCGTGTTCTCCACTCACTATTTAATTAAAGTAATGGATGCACAGAGTAATAAATATTCAAGCAATATAGAACAATATGAAATGAAAAGTAAAAATGTGCCTTCCCCTTCCCTCACCTGTCCCTACATTCAAACATTTCTGTTTCTAGATCTTCTGGTGATTATTTCTAAACCTGAACTACCTAAATGCTTATGTGCCTTTTTCTTTGTTTTTCCACTTTAAGCAGTGTTGTTTGGCTTCTCATAATAAAAGAGGAAGACGTGAGAGTGTTTATTATATCCTTCCCCCTAATTTTGCTTTCTTTTTTGTGCCGTTTACCTATGTAATTTTAAATAGCATATTTCAATTTATGATGAAAATATTTCTTGATCTCTCAACTTCCGACAGTGTCTCCTGATTCCACACTATAAAATAAGATTTATCCCCCTTCCCATTCTAACTTCTGTGAGCTGTTCCATTACTTTTACATTGCTTTGGTTTATAACATTTATATTCTGTTCTGTAACTACCATTAAGTCCTCTTTTTTTTATCTGTATGCTTATTTTAAATATTAAAAGCAATGAGCATTTACATTATTATTATGTAATTATTATTCTCTTCAGAACTAAGTAGAGTGTTCACACCCATAGAAAAGACTCACTTCATGTTGCTAAAACCCCTCCGTTCAAACGAGAATGTTCCAGGGATCGATGTCAGGTGGATTCTACTTTCATACCATCTATCCATGCTCAGAATCATGATGTATTTTCATTTTTTGTATATTTGGACCATGACTCCTTTATATGGCTCTTTATTAATTTTATTTTTCCTGGTGTTCCTGACTGTCTTTCTTTCTTCTTGTTCACAGCACTGTTATCTTTTCACCTTATAAATATGATAATCCAGCTCCCTTCTTTGCTTTACTTGTTGAAGGAAATTTACTTGCTCTTGAAGATGTTTTACTAAATGAGCTCTATCCTTTTTGGTTTGGCTGGTTACTTCCTAGGCCCTCTGCAGAGCTGTCACTGTAGATTTCATTGCATTTCACTTGTGGTTAATTCTGCTCATTCTTAGATGCTATGTTCCTCTCAATCCAGATTTATGTTTTGTTTGACTTTCAAGTGAACTTTATAGAAAGGGTGCATTTAAAAGAAATTTTATTTCTGGGTGTTTGCATGTCTGAAATCTTCCTCCCCACCCTGCCCCAGTTGACAGGTTTGGCTAGAAGTCTAGGTTTAAGATTATTTTTTCCTCTTTTCCTCTTTGCTTTGTCTTCTAGCATACAGGTTTAGTTATGCCAATCTGATCCCTTTTGCTTTGTAGGTGTTTTAGTTTCCTTGGCTGCCCAGGTAAATATCATGCAATGGGCTGGCTTAAACAATGGGAATTTGATGGCTCACAGTTTTGAGGTTAGGCAGAAGTCCAATCAAGGCATCCTTGAGGCAATGATTTCTCCCCAAAGACTATGGTGTCCTGGGGTTGGCTGCTGGTGATCTTTGGTCCTTAGTTTATCACATGGTAAGGCACATGGCAGCATCTCCCATTCTCTCCCCTTCTCTTCTGGGTTCCGTTGATGTTCAACTTCTGACTTCTCCCTCTGTGGCTTTCTCTCTTTCTCTCTGTCTGACTTTCATTTCACTTATAAAGGACTCTAGTAATAGAATTAAGACCCATCCTGATTGAGGTAGGCCATACCTTAACTCAGGTAACCTCATCAAAAAGTCTTCCTTATAATGGGTTCACACCCACAGGAATGGATTAAGTTTAAGAATATGATTTTCTGGGATACATACAGCTCCAAACCACCACAGTAGGTAATTTATTTTTTCCTCTCTTGGAAGCTTGAAAGATCTTTTCTTATCCATAGTGTTTCTAAATTTTAACTGAGCTGTATTTGAGTGTGGACACAATTTATTTTATTTCATAAGCTCTAGGAATTCCTTTATTCTACAATTTTGACCTTTCCCATTTTCTCTGTAGTTCTCATTTTCTGGAGTTCTCATTAAATGAATGGTCAACTTCCTAGATTCATTTGCTATGTCTCTTAACTTTTCTCTGATTTTTTCTTTTTGTCTTTTTGATCTATGACCTAGAGAATTTCCTTGAATTTTTCTTCCTATTGCTTTGTTGACCTTTTCTATTTGGCAATTGTATCATCAAATTCCAATGACACTTTCCTGATCTCTGAATGTTCTATTTTTATAGCAACTGTTTTTGTTTTATGAATGTAATATCACCTCGAAGCTCTCTGAGCATACTAATTAGAATTATTAAAAAGTTTTCTTCTCTTTTGTTTCCTTTGGAGTCCATGTTTTATTTATTCTTCTTTTTTGTGGTCCTGATTTTTCTCAAATATCTAGTGATCCTTGCAAGTTCACATACAATGAACTTGAATTGTTCAAATGAAGTAATAAATTAATTCCAGAAGCCAGCACATATTTCCTTTGTGGATGTATAATCCTGTTTTCCTAACTGGAAGACAACTAAGATCACAGATACAGTCCCTGCCCTCATGTTGCTTATGGCCTTAGGGATGCAAATAGCATATGTATAATGATATAAATAAATGTAAGCTTAAAGTAAAATAAATATAAAGTTATGATAGAATTATCAGCAAAAATAATGTAGCTTTATGAGGGAATATAGCTGGAAGATCTAATGTAGACTGGAATTTCAGGGATAACTTCTCTGAGGAAGTGACATCTCTGCTTGGTCCTGAAATGTGGGTTAGAGTTACTTGGCAGAGTAGGTGTAGGAGCCTTCCACATAGAGGGAACAGCATGTTGAAAGGAAAGGACATGGCACTGAAAGGAGACCTGTGTAACTGTGACACAGTAATCAAGGGCAGGAGTACATGAGTTGAGATAAGGAGGTATCGAGGGGCCAGGTCATGGGTACCTCAAAGATCAAGTTACTGATAGAGAGTTTATTCTCAGTGCAATGATAAATCAATAAAGGATTTATGTTCTAAAACATCATTCCTGGTATTGTGTAGCTAGTGGACTGATGAGGATAAGAGTGGAAGCAGGTAAAGATGTTAGGATTCTTTTGCAGTAGTCCAGGCAAATGAAGATGGTGGACCAAGGTGGATAGATTAGAGATGGAGAGAAGAAGTAACAGGATTTGTTGATGGATAAGGTATCAGGAGCAAGGCAGAAAGAAGTTTCATGGATGACTCTTAGCTTTCTGGCATGAGCCACTTGGTGGATAAAGATACTGTTTGGGGGATTGAGGAGCCTGGAAGAGAAGCAGATTTGGAAGGAAGATCATTAATTTAGTTCTGACATATTAGGTGTGAGATCTTTGTGAGACATCCAAGTGTAGATGCTCAGTAGGCCACTGGATACAGTGGCTCTGGAGAGAATTATGCCAGGGAAGCCAAGGGACCATGATTCAAGGAAGAAAGGGAGCCCTCAGCAGTGTTAATACTGTCATACTATCAAGTGAAACAATAACCAAGGCATATTCTGCACATGTGAAGCAAAGAGATTTTTGATGACCTTGGAAAGAGTGATCCTATTAGAGTGGTGGATGTGGAGGCCAGATTATGTGGGTTGAGTAGCAAGTGAAAGGGAAGCAAACAGACAGAGGCTAAGACAACCCCTTCAAGAAGTATGACTATGAAGGGGAAGAGAAGGCAGCAGCTCAAGGGAGGTGTAGTCTCATCTGGATTCCCATATTGAAATTACTCATTTGACTGGGAGCTCCTGAAGGGTAGGAACCATTTCTTATACCTCTTTCTGACATCTGGGCAGAGCACAGGTCTTGGCGTATAATAGTTGATCGATAAATGTTTATTGACTCTTGGGTTATACAAGCCTTAGCAGAAAGGCTCCAGGACAGGTAGAGCTGACTCAGGGCTTAGTCTCCAGTGCTGCTGCTGAGATTGATCCCCAAGGACTATTCGTAGCAGTTGACAAGCTGTAAGTGTAAGTAGTCATTGTCAGCTTGGGCTGTGGGTTAAGCGGCTGAAGGTTCTGCTTGGGGAAGATTAAAAGGATCCAGTGAATCTGCTGGTACTATGTAGAACTCCATGCTACGTGTTTTTACATGTTTTCTCATTTCATTTTCACCACTATCCACCCACATTTCGTAGATGAGTGCACGAAAACTCAGATAGAGTAAGTATATTTCCCAAGGTCACATGTGTTGTAAATAGCAGAGTCAGGATTTGAACCCAGGTCTGATTCCGTAGGACATGTACTTTAGAAAATCATATGGAGAATCAGCGGGGTAGAAGAGGAAGAAGAGGAATCTTGATAGTGTGTCTTTTCAGTGACTTTCAAAGGACCTGAAAAGCAGACGGTAATTAAATTATCATGGGTGGGATAGAGTGGTGGGGGGAGCATGGGAGCAGGCAGCTGACAAGATTGATTGTTTAATGGGATGACATAGTCTAATGTAATTCAGGTGAATGGACCCCAGAAGGGCTGAGTCCAAGAGCTGCTCATAAAACTTTGGTTTTTGCTTCCAGCCTTATGGCTTTTTTTCTAGGAAGTGAGAATCACACATTTTTTTGTTTGCTTCTGTTGTTTCTCAGCTACTTGCCTTATGAAATAAAATGTATGGAGGAAAGGGTTGTAATTTGTGATAAACCAATGGCAGAAACAAACAATTCAGAAGACTAAAGAATTTTTTTTAAGATTTTAAAAATATTTGTAAAATATCAAGAGGTTTGCAGAAGAAAATAGAAATCAACTAAAAATTCCTTTGCCCAGAGTTAATCATTAGAATTCTGATGTATTTCTTTCCAGTCTAAAGAATATTTTTTGAAAAAATCCAAAGCTACTTTAAATTCACATAAAATATTTAAAGGAGTCAGTGGCAGTTCTTTCTTTTCCCTGCAGGCATGTTTGATCTTAACTAATGGAGGAAGGGAGGAGTCTAGTCTTTTCTTAAAAAGCCATGGAAAAAGAATATTTGTAGCTACCCATGCTACCACATTCCAGAGGCCTCCAAGGCTTGGGAGCCAGGAGGTTCTTTCAGTTTCCTAATCTAAGCCCTCTTCTTTTTATACTCCTCTCCTCTTGTCTTGATCAAAGTAGAAACATCCGTATTTTTAATAAACATAAAAATAGGCACACTCAACTTGCCTTTGAGGCAACTAATGTTTTACCAAAGAAGCCCAAACCAAAAGATATAAGATATATATAGACAAAACCAAGAAGAAAACACACTTTCTTCATCATAATGATGATAGGATGATGTGCCTTGACTGTAACTAAAGAAATAGTAGGAGGTTAAAAAAAAAAAAAATACAAAAACAACAACAACAACAAAAAACACAGAGGTCAAATAGGAGACATTTAGAAGAGGATACTCTTTTAATAATAGAATCATTAAAAAAAAATCTGTCTATAGATACGCTTCTCTTTAAGAAAATCCAAATGTCTCACAGCTAGTGGCAGAGCTTGGTTTAGAACCCAAGGTATTACAGACTTGACAGAAACTAATGTGGATAAAGAAGCCTGTGAGTGTCTGGCACATAGAGGGACACACAAAGCATGAATTCCCTTATGAATCATGAATTCAATTCATGAAGTCCATGAATTGCCCCATCTAATGTGCTTTCTGTCGCATCAGCAGCCTTCTATGCTGTGCAGCACATCCTCAAACAGATGAGTAGCATTTGATAGGGTAATGAAGTTTGCTGGTATGGAAATCAGCAATAGCACTGACCTTCAAGATAAAAGCTTTCTGGTTCTCCATGTTGGTGGGAATCGTGAAGACCATCCCTGATCAAGAGGCTGTGCCAGATAGAGTTACAAGAGAAATTGCTACACTCACCTGTTAGTGAATACAAGAAAAGCTGTACTTCTGATTTTTTTGTAAAACCACAACCTGGTTTTATCCAGATTTGTGCATCTGCTTATGCCTTTAAAAAGCTATTGGGACCACCAGCTTTAGCACACTCTGGATCCTTAATTGCAGTAGCAACTGGAAATCTACAGATGTTCAAGGTACATTCCAGCTAGTCGGGCCCAGCCAGGAAAGGCCCCCCTGAGAGGCAGAAACCGGCATTACTGTTTTCTCCTCCCCCCTGGAGCTTACTCCGTGTCTATCCGCGTTTACATTTTCCTCCCCCTTCCCTCCCCCACTTCTGCGTGCATCTCCCTTCCTTTCTCCCATCTGCGGGCTTCCTATTCTTATCAAAAGCTGCTCCACTTCTCCAGATCATGTAATGCCCGTTACCATAGCACCCAGGCACTTTGCATTATTAAGTCAATCTCTTTATTAGTAAGCCCGCTCCTCCCAGGAAGCCAGGCTTCTCAGAGCCTGTTTGACAAGATGATGAACCTGTTTCGGGAGGCTTAGCAATTTGTCAGGGGCTCAGGGTAGACGAGGCCCAGAGCTGGGACCTCAGGCCCTACCCCTGGGCTGTACCTCACCGCTTGGTGCCTGAGCCTCCCACATCCATATTTCCTTTCGTTGCCTTTCGCTTTTCATCATGCACTCACGATGAGTGTAACTCACAGCCCATCATAAAAAAAGGCTTTCAAATACATCCCCTCTTTACATTCTTACAGTATATCTGTGAACTAAGAATTTTGTGCTGAGGAAACTGTAGAAATTGACATTCAGAGGGCTGTGACTTCCTCAAGGTCACACAGACACTCGAGGCAAAGCTAGGGCTCAAAAGCAGACCCTGCACACACTCTACAACCGCATCTCTTATCATGGACAAATACGAGAGATAGCCAGACAGACAGGCAGGCAGACAGACAGACAGACAGATAGATAATTTTGCAGAGTGGGTGCTCAATAATTATTTGATTTATTGGAATAAAGTGCCTGCTTTTGAATCAAATGTAATGCCACTGACCCATGATCAGAGAGTTTTGAGTTACTTTCCCAGTAGAAGAATAGATTCAATTCAATAACTTTTTTTTTTGAATGCATACTATGAACAAGGCACTGTTGGAAGTGTTTGGGGAAACAGAGTTCTAAACCACCAGCATTCTTCAAGAAGGGAAGAATGGATGAGATACATACTGTGCTCTTACAGCTGGAATCCAACAAAGAGTGCAATAAACGCCATTCTGCACTTACCAACTATTTATTGCACACCAGCTATGTACCTGGTTCTGGGAATTCAGTGATGAATAAAAGAGATATGGACCTTGCCTTCATGGTGCCCTCTATCTGTAGAGACAGGCAGGCATTAAACTAAAGTTATATAAGCAATTATTTAATTGTAATAGTGATCCATCCTGGAAAGGAAGAACAGATGTACAATAAGAGTGTAGAAGCTGAGGTTCCGACATTGATTGGGATGGAAAGATTAGGGACAGGGCAGGGAAAGCTTCCTAAGGAGAAGAATTTGATTCAAAGAGTTAGCATAATGAGCCCCTCTCACCCCCTATCCCCTGAAAAAGGAAAGTAAACTCCCTGCCCTTGGTGGAGGCTGAAAGAAAGAATTAAAAAGGTGAGAGCAAAGGGCATGAGGTAACAGCAGGTTAAATGATATCAGTTTCTGGGTTTGCCTCACATTAAGAAAACCCAAAGATCATACAGCTAAGCTAGTTGCAGATCAGAAACAGAGAGGTGCACAATGCTGGGGACAGGGATGTTTCAGGGAGAGACTAACAGAGAGACTCAGAGAGATAGAGAAAGAGAGGAGATGCAGAGAGATACAAATGAAAGAGAGAGGGGCAGGGGAGTGAGACAGAGAACCACAGAGTCTTCCTCGATGTGGCATCAGGAAGAGGTGGTGTTTAGGATGCCCAGAGAAGGTTGCACTGGGGTTCAGATAATGGGGATGGGTAGTGAGGACGATATGTTCCAGAACAGGGGAACAGTTTGAGCAGAAGCAGGGAGCAGGCAGCATGCAAGGTGTATTTGGGGAGTGAATACACTGTGCACTTTTCTGGAGACTGGAATGGACACAGTCAAATAGAGGGCTATAGTGCTTAGAGAGGTGGGCGGGGACCCAGTGTAGATGCCTCTGGGCAAAGGGGGAACCACTTAAAGTGTTGGGTCTGAGGAGTCACATGGGACCTGTGCATTAGGAAGATTAATCTGTCAGGAGTGTTTGGATGAATGGGAGAGGGAGGGCTGGAGGGAGGGAGGAGGGGCAGTAGTTCCCCCCTTCCATTGCTGCCCCCACCCCTATTCCCAACTCCCAGTACCTTCCTGGTCTGGCTTCCACAATTGGTAACCTGACCAATAAAGGGTAGTTTTTAAACAGCACCCTCCATCCACCCACCAACGGAAAAGGGTGATTAATTTTTAGCACTGATCATTCTATTGCTTTTCTTAATTACCAGGCATGATTGATCCCTCACCGAAGTATGGAGAGGGTATATCTATATCCTTCAAATAATTGAGGAAAGAGTGGATGTGCAAGAACTACTTGTTGGACTAACTGAATTTTCTCCCTTTTTGCATTTGCTTTTGGTGACCTGAAGTCCTTGGAAGCTATTTTCATCTGCCAGGGTGTCAAAGGGAAGTCTTTTCTGTCACCTCTGCTGTCTCCCTCTTTGATTTCACAGCCCTTTCCAGTCTTGGTTGGGTGAGGCCTGGAAAGGATCTAGACCAAAAACATCCGTGTCAGACAAAGCAGCCTCTTAGAAGGGGGAGGGGGTAGCATGAGCCTCACACATAGGCTTTGATTTGGCGTCAAAAAGGCTCCAGTCCCTAAATATCTGTACCCAAGCCTGCTGATGTGTCTAATTTGCACCATGGGAGCCACTGATGTTTGGGTAATTTCAGAAATAGCGAAGCATCCTTAACAGCTGCCCATGGTTGAAGTCACAGGCAGCCAGAAAAGCCTCCCTCTGCATGCCATTGCATTAGGAAACTGCTTCTAGATCTGCCCTGCCAACCCCTCAAATCCTCTAGCTCCATCTCTCTAACTGGAAATGCATGCCCTCTGGGACTGGTTTCTGTGAGCTGGGCATCTTTGCCTGGCCCTCTGTATACTAAACACCTTAAACTATTTCTTGTCTTTTGGGCCCACTTTCTCCCCACCACATTTTTTCAAGACCTGTAGCTGCTAGAGAGCACCACCTTACTCCCTCCTCACCCCCACACCCAACCCATTTCCCAGAATCCTCATCTGACCAGAGCCTGGACCTCCTGCTTGCAAGGAAGGGGGATTTGGACAGCTCAAGGATTGCATCTCCAGGGTGAAATGGAGTGTAAAGAGCACAGAACTTGGAGTTGAAGGAATTGGTTCCTGGCCTTGACTCCACAACTTAGTAACTGTGACTTTAGGAAATCAGGCTGGACACAGCACAGATGCCGACCTTACAGATCCAATAATCTCTGATAGAGTAATGCCTCCAATCCTGTTAGGCCTGTTAGGGGCTGCCCTTGTTCAGATACCATTCTCTAAGGCTGTGATTCTCAAAGTTCACTGCTCATAAGAATCACCTCTGGAGTTTGTTAAAGGTGCACACGTTCAGGCACCCCAAGCCCCAAATATTCTGATTCATGTTTAACATGAATGTTTAACAAGCCTCTCATGTGAGCCTGATGGACATGGTACCTGGAGCCTTTGAGAAACCTGCTGCAGGGGGGAAATGCCTCAGATCCTGTCATCTTCTGTCTCCTGTGGATGCTGCTAATTCTCTTCAGTGTCCCATGGTCAATACTGGCCAAAGTGGGTGTACTCCTTCCTTTAAGGCTAATTGCTTATGACAAGGCACTAAATACAGAGATTTCTCAAATGCTGTCTGATATTACTTAACATTCTGACTTTAAGCACTGTCCCCCTCTTCCAAATCAGACTTTTCTCTATCTATAGCTATTTCTGTTTGTTTTTGCTACTGGACAATTATCCAGATGTCACTCTCCTTCAGTTACTTCTGCAACTTTACCTCCTTGTCTTTGGCTTTTGTGTTTGGCATTCAGCAGTAGGAGAACTATGCCTCAGCTGAATGCTAATGCAAAAGGCCTTTCCTGTTACAGAAGAAAACATTATGGCAAGATAAACCTTCTTGTCCTATTATCTAATATTGACAGCTTTCAACAGTATTTCATACCCATTTAGGATTGGGATACAAAATCATGCTGTAGACTTTCAGGTACTATATACATGGAAAATTTCATTACTATCATTTCATGTCATTGCAAGACCTTCTTATGATGTAAATGCCCAACAGACAAAGGTCAGTTTTGCCTAAGTCCTCCTTTGTGACATCTACGTGCTTTGCTCAGTGGATCTTCAGAAGGGACAATATAGCAGCTTTCACTTGCCATACAAAACTCATCCTCAGGAACTCACAAATGGAAAGCAAGTCAAATATAACATACACTTGCCTTGATGTAAATATAGTTCTACAAGTGGTGGGGAACTTTGGGTTGTGCTGAGTTAATGGTGAGGTCTGTGACGTCTCTCTCTGCCCAACCCTGCTCAGCTGCCAGCAATGCTAATCTGCCTCCTATGGTCACTGGATGGTATAATTAGAGCCTCTTGAGTGAACAGGATCTGCAAATACACTGCTTTGCTGGTGTGCAAATGGGTCACAGCCTCCAAAGCTACACATGTACGCATGTAGCCAGTAGTCAGCTTATAATGGTTCTCAGTAAATGTCTGTTCAATAGAATCCAAGTGGCAGTGGCTTGGTCTTAGGAACTGGATTCTACTCCAGCATTTCTTTTTCCCTCTCAGGGCAAAAGAGCTCTAATGCTGACACCCATCTCTTTGGATGGGACTCCTTGGATCTGGACTCAGTCTGGATCAGTGTCCCATGTTTGCACTTCTGTCCCCTCCCTAAAGGGAACCAGATGTTTTCCCCTGGTCTTGGCCCCATTCTTCTCTCAATGTGATCACAGTGCTTCTGTATCCTAAGAGTACCCATGTGCTTTGCAGCTGTGGTGGAATTGCTTATGACAGGGAGACTTTTATGATCATCATCTCAATGTTGTGAAAAACACATTTGGTTGGGAGCCAAGAAATGGAGCTGTTCCTTCTTCCGCCTTGAAAATTTTATGACAATATTATTTAATTTGGAGTGAAGGGTATTTCTAAGTTACCCTTAAACTCATGATTTATAGTTCTATGAGGGCAGAAATAACGTTTGCTCTGTTTGTTGTCGTAATCTCAGTAACCAGCTTAGGATGAATATATGGGTGAAGGACAGATTCATCTATTCACCAAGCAGTTATCGGGCACTTACAGTGTACAAAGCAAAATGCTTTGATACATTATCAATGCTTAGGTGCTTTGATAATACAAAGATTAATAAGCGATTGTCCTTGTGCTCAAGAAGATTACAATTCAACTAATTGATACAAGGAGAAATTAAACAATTGCTGTAATAGAGATTTAAGGAAGTTCTGGAGAGAGCAGTGGAAGTATTAACTATTTATAAGGGAAGACTTGACAGAGGAAACAACCTTTAACTAGGGGTCTTTACTAAGTAAGATTTTGACAGTGGAGTGAGGCAAGGGTTGAGTAGGCCACACTGGGGGCACGGAGTGAGCAAACCTCAAGCCAGTATATCCTAAATCTACACAGAAAAATGCCACCACATCCTGCTAAGCAAGAGCTTCTTGGGTGTACAAGCCCCAATTGTGTGTACTAGCAAGTGGGCAAAGTGGATTTTAGTGGTTTCTTGGAATTATCCTGGGAAGCTGCTTCTCATTTTCTGCTGATGGGCCTTTCTTAGCATCTTGTTATAGGAAGAAGGTTCTCTTCCCTTAAGCCAGTGGTTCCCAAGCCTGTCTGCACATTAGAATCACCTGGGGTTCCTTTAACACTTCCAAAAACACAGTCCACAACCCTAGACCTATTAAATAATCTCTGGGGGTAGATACAGGCATCAGTAATTTTTTAAGCTTCCTAGAGGGTGATTCTAATATGCAGACTAGTTTGGGAACCACTTGCCTTAAACCAAACTTAAGTCATTCAGATGATTTAACCAATGACCAGAGCAGTTAGCTACGATACAAACATATGGTTGGTTTTTAAGTCACGAATGACACCTTGTAGATATAAGTTGTGCCTTTGGACCAGGCCTTTTGGAAATGTATCAGCTTTTAACGATAGCTGAGACAATTCTAATTTAAGGCTAATTAGTGCTTTTTCTGTTTAGGCACCTCATTTCTGTTCTCAGGGGATCTCAGTCACCAAAACAGATGTACTGATGCCAGTGTCTTAGTTTGCCAGGGCTGCTTTAACAAATAGTGCACACTGATTAGCTTAAACAACAGGAATTTATTGTCTCACAGTTTTAGAGGCTAGAAGTCCAAAATCAAGGTATCAGCAGGCCATACTTTCTCCCCGAGTCTGTAGCATTTTAGTGGTAGCTTGCTAGCAATCCTCTGCATTCCTTAGCTTGTAGAGTCATCTGCCTCCATTACATGGCAACATCTATCTCCTCTAGCTTTTACTGATCTCTGTGTCTGACTTCCCTCTGCTTATAAGGACTCCAGTCATACAGGTTAAGTCCCACCCTGATTCAATTTGGCCTCTCCTAAATAGGATCTTTGAAGATCCTATTCACAGATAAGTCCATACATATAGGACTGGGGGTTAGGATTTGAGCATGTCCTTGTGGGAGGCGTGATTCAATGTACCAAAGCCAGAATCAAGATTGTCCATACATGAGCCTATGATTCCAGGAAAAGGAGCTATTGAAAATGAATGTTGAGCTGTTAAAAACTATTGGAACCCAGGAATGGTTACACTCTCCTTCTCATGCCCAGTGTCCTATAGTTGACATTAGGAGCTCTCAGCATAATCAACAAACTTTTACCCATTCATTTAGCACATATTTACTGGGTTCCTACCATGTGCTAGATTCTGTTTTAAAGGCTGTAGGGGCTACAACAATGAATCAGACTCAGTTGCCGGAAATTTAAGGTTTGCTGTCTAGGAAGAGATTTTTTTCAGATGCATTCATGATAATAATACCAGGAGGAACATGTTTCATGACATAAGAGAGGTGCCAACCACAGACTATGGGAGTCTAGAGGAGGAAGAGAATAGTCCAGCCACAGGCCACCTAGAAGGCCCCATGAGAATTACTTTGAGGAACTGGTAGTATTTGGACTGAGAGAAGAAGGAGAGGAGGCTGTTGTGAGCAGAGGAGCAGAGTGAACACATGCATGGAGGTAGATTACTGGAGGGCGCCATTGGAAAATGGTGAGTCATCTGAGTGACCAGCTTGTGAAGGGGAGACCAAACCAGGAACAAAGGTTTTCCAGTAGTGCAGAGTCCACAGGTGAGATGATAGGTCAAACACAGAATGCTGGGTGAGACAATGTGTTCCGGTTTGCTAATGCTGCCATTATGCAAAATACCAGAAATGGATTGGCTTTTATAAAGGGGGTTTATTTGGTTACAAATTTACAGTCCTAAAGCCATGAAAGTGTCAAGGTTAAGGCATCAACAAGAAGATACCTTCAGTGAAGAATAGCCAATGGCGTCAGAACCCCTCTGTCAGCTGGAAAGGCATGTGGCTGGCGTCTGCTGTTCCCGGGTTGCATTTCAAAATGGCTTTCTCCAAAATGTCTCTGGGCTTGTCTCTCTTAGCCTCTTCAGCTCCTGTGCATCTAACCATCTGAGGGTCCTCCCTTAGTTTCTCCGGAGCAAACTCTGGGCTAGCATCTCTTAGCTTAGCATCTCCAAATGTCCTTCTCCAAATGTCTGCATCTCCAAGCACCAGCTTTCAATGGTCTTCTCCAAAATGTCTCTCTCAGCTGCTCTCCAAAATGTCTCTCTTGTAGGACTCCAGTGATTTAATTAAGACCCACCCTGAATGGGTGGGGTCCATATCTCCATGGAGATAATTTAATCAAAGACCTAGCCGACAGTTGATTGAGTCACATCTCCCTGGAAACACTCAATCAAAGATTAATGTCTGCCCTCACAAGATTGCATTAAAGAATATGACTTTTGGGGGGACATAATGTATCCAAATTGGCACACAATGGAACAATAGAATTCTTGAGAGCCATACCGTGTAACCTGGGAGGCCTGGGCATTTCTACTCCCAGCCTGCTGAATGCACCGGGCATGTTCCTGCCTCGGCACCATTAGACCTACTGCCCCTCTGCTGGGTCCACCCTCCCCCACCTCCTCCTTTCTTCTCCAGGCTAAAGCTGCTCATCCTTTAGATTTGAGTGTAACTGTCATTTCCTCCAAAGAGGTCTGTCCTGACCTTTCAATGTAAATTAGATTCTCCTGCTATAGTCTTTCATAGATCCAATTATTTTCCTTCACACCACTTATCACAGTTTATGATGACATATTTATGTCTGTGACTCTGTTGAATGTCTCTCTTCCATCAGACTGTACAAGCTCCATGAGGTCAGGGACCCTGTCTCGTTCCTTAATGTAGCTCCAGCAACTGGCAGATAATAAGCTCTCAATAGATAAATGAATGAAGGAGGGACAGCAAAGAGGAAGAAAACATATAGGAATACACACACACATATAATATAAACATATCATTAGTGAGACAAGAATCATGATCTGGTGAAACACGCATTGGCTGGGAATCAGAGTCAGGGTCTTGGGTTTTATCCCCATTTCTACCACTACCTAGTTGTGAGACCACATCCAAAACCCAGTTTGTTGGAGTAACTGTCTTTCTTCCTCTGACTTCACAGCCTTGGTCTCAAATTCCTCCTTAATAAAACTGAGATAATAAAACTTGCCCTACCCAACTCTAATATTTGGACAGCACATTGTAACTTAGTATACTGTTATGTAGGGAAAGCACCTACAAAAATATAAAAATATTAATCCATAGCAGCAGTTTGGGGGACATTTGCATCTAAATTCTATTGGCAATTGGGAAATAAATGAATTTGGTTTTACATTCTGTATCTGTTGCAAAAATAGTTACTTGCTAAGGTTATTGGTCAAAAGCAAAAAAAAAAAAAAAGCCATATCCTTTGATTCCCAGCATGAATATGGGATATTATTTGCAGAGTCTATGTCAAAAACACTAGTGAAACCTCATGCCCTTTTCGTTTACTCAAAGTCACTAATGACTTTAATAAAAGCAGAACATTTTTAAGAGGAATAGATAATTAGCATTAACAAGAAGTAAGCCCAGATTTTATGAATGAATTAGCTGATTCCCACTGTAGACAATGAGCATTTGGTCTTTCACTTGACATCCTAATGGGAATTCATTAACAGCTGGAGACACTGGAATGACTGAAGTCAGTGGCATTGTCTGAAAAGGGCTTAGTTAGAAATACCAGACAGTTTCAATAAAGTACTTATATCAGTAGGGCTCTTAGAGAAGACACAGTGGTGCCAAGGACAAAATGTGGATAAAAAAAAAAACAAAAAAAAAAACCATATTCATTTTTCTTGAACTTTAGGTAAAGTTTGTAGTTTCTTATGGGGTGTTAAACCATATGGAAGGTATCCCAATGAAAGCAGGCTGGGGTGTTTTTGGTGTATTATAAGCATATCAATACTTTTTAATGCCAAAAAAATTTATTGAGCATCTACTATGTGTTCTAGCATTTATGTGGAAAAACAAAGACATGTAATACATGACCACTGTCTTTGAAAAGTTAACAATCATGTTATGAAGAGGAAAGGTAAATAATAGTTCTGCCACGAGGCCACATAGGTGAGTGTCAACTGAATGCACTGGGCAATAAGTTTTGTCAGACTTATGCTAGAGGAGCACTCTGTGGATAAATGTGGTCATGGTGAGACATGAGCCCGAACTTGAATGCAAGGTAAAACTTTGACAGGTGGGAGAAGGTAAACGGGCATGAATGATGAACCAGGAGTTGGAAAGAACACACCATGCTCTCACGGTGACTAAAATAGCCAGACCAGAGCAGATATTCAGAGAAAGGGAGGAAAGAAAAACAAGAAAATATTAATTCCTTGTATTTGTATAGAGCTTTAGAGTGCCAACTCTCATCACAAATGATCCACAAAACACAAACAAACAAAAAGGAAACCTTAGTGAGGGAGGCAGCATGGGCATCTTCCCCCAAAGTTAAAGAAGCTTGCCCAAGGTCACACGACCGGAGAGTGGCAGAGCTATCCATAACCCAGCCCTGGCGATGACCCTCCCAGAGCACTTTCCTCTACACAGAACTTAGAAAGTGGGTTGAGACATGATGGGGATGATGACCTTTCCATGCCAGGTTAAGGAATTTGTACTTTATTCTGTGAGGAAAAGTAGACAATGTGCCTAACTTAGCAAAAGGAGAAGAAGATAGAGTCTATCACAAACTTACAGATCACCTGTGCATTGACCTTGGACAAGGTTCTAGAATGGGTTTTTTAAAGGATGGCTTTTGAGTACTTGCAAGAACCCTTGCCAGCAAGAGTTCACCAAAATGCTAGTTGTGTTGGAATAACTCCCTTCCTTCTCTGACAGGTGTACCTGACTGAGAGAAAAAATGTAGTTTGTACTTCAGTAAGGCACTTGCTTCACATACCTCTGTGCAGAAAGTTGACCATTATGGAATGAATGATGAATTAGTTCACAGTGTATTTTTAATTTTTTTTATTTTTCATTCTTTTTATTTTTATTTTTTATTTTTACATTGTATTTTAAAGTTGAAGGGGTTATTCGAACTCATCTGGCCCTGCTGTATCATTTTAGCAATGAGAAAACGGTAATAGAAGGCAACATGACTTGCTTAAGGTTGCATCATCACCATCATCATCATCATAAATTATAGCCTACATATTGAATATTTATTAAGTCTCTGCCATAGTCTAAGTAATTAACATATGTTGACTCATTTAATCCTCACAACATACCTATGAGGTAACTGAGGCTCAGAGAGATTCAGTAACTTGTCAATATCACAAGGCTGTAAGCAATGGAACTGGGATTTGTACCTAGCAAGGTTGGCTCCTGAGCTGGTGTTTTGTTTATAGGTATGGCCTCTCTAGGCCATATATCTAGTAAGTGTTAAAGGCACTAATGAATGGACTTTTTAGTGGTTTGCTATAAGAAGTCATCCTTGCTACACCCTTTTCAATATTTTATCAATGATGGATAAAATATGGAAAGCAGTTCAACAGATTTTCAGAAGTCATGAAATGGGGGGGGGGGGGACAAGTAAGAAATACACTGGATGACAGAGCAGGATCCCAAAAGATGAAAGAATCTAAAATCCAAAAAGTTTTCATTTTAGGGGAATGTAAGAAGATTTTGCATGCAGGTCCCCAAACCAATTGCCCCAAAATGGAATGAGGAACATGTATTAAAAAAAGAACACAACTTGGGGGGGTGTTGTCAAGTTAGTTCCACATGAATTAACATGTGAGGCTGCCCAAAAGCTAAAGCAAGTGAACACTTGTGTCCTGCACTGGTCATTTCCATCCTGGCTCTTGACCTGTGCTCTGAGAGCCCAGCAACGGATGAAGGATGCCCTGGGTGCCCCTAGGCTCTTCAGAGATGCTCTGGATCTTTCCTGACCTGCTCTTGCTCTGACTCTCCTCTTGGTCCCCTCTTCCTTTTCATCCTGACTTTGTTCCTGCTTCTGTAACTTTATTCTTAGTTTTTATTCTGGGTTCTCCTGGTATCTGAATCTTGATTTTTCCTCGGGGGCCCTGATATGACCTGCCTCTCTGGCTCTCCTTGTCCTATGCTGCATCAGGAGAAGACCTCACAGGACACTGACCCCGTCACCCTGCCAACACTTACACCACGAGGAGATGCAGACCATAGCCAGAGGATCACCTTCAGTTCTGGCCACTATGTCCCCTTACCATGAGGGTGGTTAGGTAAATTGAAATACCTTCATAGGTAAAAGATTGGTTGTGGATAGACTTGAATGTGCTGTGATACATGGAATGATAGAAGGAGACAAGAGGGCCTGAAGAAGGTGAGCCTGTGGGTATGGGAGATTTGTCTCAGGATTTGCAGAAGACTCCACTGTGAAAGACTCCACAGGCTCTTTCACAGTCTTGTGTGGCTGCAGGGCATAGAAACTGTAGATAGAAAAGGCAGATTTCAGCTCAATAAAAAACTTCCTCATAGTAAGTCTTGTCCAGAGGTGAAATGGGGTAGTAGTGAGCTCCCTGTTATTGGAGGTGTTTGAGAAGAGGCTGACCAGTGACTTGTCAGAAGAGCTGTTTAACAGACCCAGGTATCAAAGGAATGGTTAGACTCTTTCAACAGTGGGTTGGTTTTACCCAAGAGTCTTTGTGTCTGTGAAGACCCGGGGGTGCTTTTTAAACACGCAGCACAATGACAATGTGTTTAAGGTGAATGCAACCCTCCAGTCACATCAGGGCCAGGCCAACACCTCCTCCCTACCTGTAAATTTTCCATGTGAGCGAGTTCTATCTCCCAACTGCACTTGTTCAGGCTGCCACTGTTAGGGCACAGACAAATGCTTCCATCCGCTAAATTAGGAGAGGCCCACCCAAATATAAGGGTCACTCTATTTTAGTCTTCCATTGCTGATGATGGAGCCTCACGCCTTTGTAATCTTGCACTTATAAAAGGGCTCTGTTCTTTCTTGGCCCCCACCCCCAACCCCTTTCACAGATCAAATGCCAAGTGCATTGGACAGATAGAAGCCAGAGTGAGAAAATGCATTTTAATAAAGCCCCATTGATTTTTGTGGGTGCAAGTCAAGGAAAAGGCACCTAAAGACTCTCCCATCCCCTGCCACCTCCCTCCTCTCCCCTGACCTACTCTGGGGCGGTCATACATCGATTGGCTTCCTAGATAATAGATGGTGCCACTGGTGGGGACCTCTGGGGATGAGCCGGGAGCTGGAAGTCGCACGCAGCAGCCCAGCCCTGAGTTAATCAAACTAGCAACAGGATCTCAAGCAGCAGCAGTGGCGCTGGCAAGAGTAGCAGCAGTGGCGGCGGCGGCATCAGCATTATGCATGATTACTGACAGGCACCAGCTGCTGCTGCCACAGCCGTCTCAAACGCACTATGTGGACTCTGAGATCTAGAGGCGGATTCCTGACTAATCCCAGAGGGCTGGCCCAGCCTGTGCTCCTGGGGCTGCTAGGAAGCGATGACCACTCTTGTTAGCCGAAGTTGAAGAGAGCCCGGCTTTGCTTTGGAGCTGGGAGAGGCCGTAATACTCAGAAGACGCACACGAGAGAAATATGAACTGAAGAGGTAAACATGTATGGAAATTATTCTCACTTCATGAAGTTTCCCAACAGGCTTTGGCGGTAAGTAGCTCACTTGGCTTTAATGAGAGGACTTGTCTGAGGAGACTGAGAGGACAATCGGGAAATATGGATACTGGATTAGTATTGATTTAGAAGGAGAGCATATACGTCTTATCTGCATGTATAATGCATGTCCTTGTGAGTACCTTCCGTAGATGAGGATCTGTTTGCATATCAGGAGTGAACAGATGAGAGGATATAGGGATATTCTAAGGAGAGTGCCTAAACCAACATGCTTGAGAATGTGTCTGAGACAAAGATAGAATAAGAGCATTGTTATAACCCGGTGTGTTTGTGTGGGCATGAAAAGTGGGAGAGTTAAAGAGAAATTATGATGCTATGACTATTATCCAACTTGTAATGAGAAAAAAAAATGGATTAAAAAGGTTTGCCTACATGAAGAGTCCCTAGAATATTTTGTAACAAGGGCATGATTGTTTTATTTTAAAGCAAATTTCCCTATAATTGGATTTTTTTACAAGAAACCGTACCACTTTAATTTGCCACCTTGTTTTCTTTCTTCTGTTTTCTTCCCTTTTGATTTGCTAATAGCCTCTTCTCCCCTCCCCTGCTGCTGCCCCAAATTCCATGGCAAGAATTGCAGCCATCACTTCCACTGGGGGTCGGGATGGAGGGGGTGGGGGTGGGTCTGGGCTCTCATAAAGCAGAACCTGCAAACTGCAGATCCAAGTTGCCAAGGCAGGCAGGGCAGCCCAGTCCCACTTCAGAGAGGCTTCCGGATTTGGGGTCCACAGGCTGCCTTAATGCCCAGACACATCTGTCCCAAGGATCCCTCAATTCAGTGACCGAAGCAGCACAAACAGCCGTCCAGCTTTGAGTAAATGGAGCCACCAGCTGACTAACTGGCCTCTCACTTGTCGGTTGGTGGCATGTAGCTTGTGCTCTTGGGAGCCAAAGGAGAGCTTTTGCCCCGTGGAAGCTGGCAGGCAGGACAAAGCGGAAATTCTTGCAAGGTCTTGAGAACTGAAAAGTCTCTGCTCTCCTGACTTCCTTGGCGGACAGATAGCCAATTCATCTGAAGCCTGGGGAGTAAAGATTGCCTACTCTGCAGGGCAGAACACCCGTGGGTGTGGAAACACCACAAGGGTGGATGTGGTCCCTGCGCGGGGCGGCTGTAGGCCGGGTGGTTTGCTCATTCATTCAAGGTTCATCGTACAGTTTTTATGAGCTAAGCAGGGTGTTAGGTGCTTGGAAGACAAACGTGAATGAGACACAGCCCCTGCCTTTGTGGACCAGGGCAGGCTTGTTAAACAGACACATTTATAATACTGCAGCTTGTGTGCTGTATGGGGCACAAGGAAGGAGGCAGCTGCTTGTCCCCGGGGAGGGGCCCCACGGGAAGGGTCCTGGGAAGAGGAATGTTTGAGATTTGGGCCAGTCTGGTGGACATGACTGAATGAGTGCGGTGGCCACTGCTGGGACCTGGGCATTGGATCTCCAGTTCATAGTTAGGCCCTGGGTGTGAAAAGCCTTCTCAACTCCCAGCTCTGTCCCATTCACAGAGCTGAGAATCGCTTATTCCTTTCCCTCCGAGTTCAGTTGTCTGAGGAACATCCATTTCCTGAGCCAGGTTCTTAGGGAGGGTCTGACTTAATGCAGAGGAGAACCTTTGCGAAAGGAGAAGTGAATTAAAGGGTTGAAGGTGGAAGGGTTTAGGTAGAGAGCTCAGGTTAGAGGTTGGAGAAAGAGGGTCTAGTCCAAAATTCCATGGGGGCTGCCTGCTGGAATCGAGGAATATTAGCTCCCTGAGGGACCTTAACAAGCATCTTAGACCTCTTATCTTATGGATGTGTAAACCAAGGCCTAAAGGAAGGCAGGGACTGGTCCAAGGTGTTGTGGGTTGAATGGCAGAGCTTTCCCAGAGAAGTCCTAACTCAGATTTATAAAAGTATTATTGCTATTTTTTAAACTTTATTTATCAAAAAATTAAAAAAACATTTCAAGCAAAACAAAAGAATAAGAAAAACAAATATCCTAAAACAACTACATTGTTATGTAAAGTATTATTTTAATCTGATACAGTGAAAAGAGCATGAGAGAGACAGACACAGAGAGGGGGAGATGGAGCCAGCGAGCGAGTTGGTTCTCAGCTTTTCACTTACCAGCTGTGTGACTGTGGGCATGGTAACCAAACCTCTCTGGGCTTCAGTTTCTTCATCTCCAATCATCAGAATATATTGTGAGAATTAAATGAGCTATACCTGAAAAGTAGCTACTATAGTGTTATCCATATATTTGGTACTTAATGAAAGTTAGTGTTTAGCCCCTATTTTGCTCAGATACTAACATGCAAATTAATTTAAAAATCAGACATTACTGTAGAATAATGAATTAAGAATGTGGGAAAATAAAATTAAATCCATGAAAACCCACACATTTTTCTGGCTTAGATTTCCATAATTGTGGGATCTCTGGTATTTAACAAAATTAGGTTTCCAACAGAAGGAAGCTCAGTGGTGCAGCCGGGCATCCGTGAAGAAAAATATACGTCGATACAAGCTGGATAACGGGAAGAGAAAGGGTCATCCAGGTTGTTTAAGTGTGTCTCCCTCTAATGCTACTTTCCCTGTTATTCCTGAGGGAGGAAAACAATTATGTTGTTAGTTCTGTTGATGTTTTCCATTTTGTTTGCATGTGCCAATTAAGAGGGGGCTGGAACACTGAGGCCCAGGACTCCGCCCCCATCTGCAGGGGAACCGCGCCATGGGAGGGAGCAGAGAAAGAGGACAAGGCCCCCGCAGGTACTGGGGAAAACCTGAGAGCCCAGTGGACTTCTGCAGCCTCGAGCTGCCTTTGCCCCAAAGAGGCAAATTGCGTTGCACTTATTACATGATTTCTTTGCTCTTTTATATACTAGCAGATGAAACCACAGAGAGCTCCTGTGATTTGTGTGAGAATCTCTAGGGAATCAACTCACCCTTTGGAAACAACACCTGGGATTTGTGTCTGAGGCTGTGCTTCCCAGATGCCAAACCAGTATTCCAGTTCATGAATGAGAGACCCGTCAGACTGGTGACTACCCGGGAGGTGGGGGGGGGGGTGCGGAGACAGTGGCCCTGCAAAGGCGCCCACTCTTCCAGCTCTGGGCCCTGTCGTGCATCCACGTTGACAAGAGAACTTTCTCTTCTCGCTCACTGCCAAGTCCTGGGCTTGCCAGCTGCTCAGTAAGAGATTTGTTTTCCTGGGAAGAAACAGTTGCTGCCTCTAAGAAGATGGCAAAGCAAAGCCTGTAATCCCCCCATCGAATTGTGCAGTAATCCTCAGGGTGAGAAGGAGATCAGGGAGAGAGAGGGCTTCTCTCATTTCATTTAACCAAACATGCTCTGACGCTAATGCCAGCTCTATACCATTGTAAGCCCTTTACCAAGATCAACTTATTTCATGCTCATCACGGCCATATGTGTAGGTACTTTTATCATTATCATACTACTTTTATAGACAAGGAAACTGAGGCAGTGAGAGGTGAAGTAAATTGTTTGCAGTCCCACAGCTAGAAAACAGCACAGCCAAGGATTTGAACCCAGGCAGGCTGGCTTCAGTGTCCATGTTTTGCCAGGTTCCCTCTCAGGGCTACTGTAGGTGACAGATTTGTTCTGTGAAGCTGGGGGCAGCAGCACACCCCCCAAGGGGGTGAGCAACCCCGATCCAGCCTTGGAAATCCAGCCTTAGCACTAGGCTGTTGCAGAACCAATGGCCTAGCCATTGAGGAAGAAAACAAGATAACTTGGGAGCTACTGAGGTATGATTTCTGAGCACTAATTGGTGGCCTCTCCTGGGGTCTACTGATCTGCAAGGATCCTGCCCCACTGATTCTGACCATGCAGGTAGGAAATTCTCCTTTTCATCTAAGAATAGCCAAAGATGAGGGGTTGAGTTGGAAGGGCTCTTGTGTGTGTGTGTATATGTGTGTGTTTGTGTGTGTGTATGGAGGATATATATGTGGATGTGTGTGTTTTAGGAGCGATGTGTATGTGTATGTATGTGAGTGTGCTCATGGGTGGTATATCTGCTTGTGTACATGTTGGAGGGGTTAAGTGTGTATATGTATATGTTTTTGAGAGATGCATGTGTATGTGGGAGTAAATGTGTGTGAGTATATTAATGGTGGTGTGTGTTTATGGATGTGGGAGGAGAGTGTGTGAGTGTGTATGCTTGTGTGTCAGAACATATTTTTTCCTTCCACAGATGTGTGGGTGACTAATTGGGACCTACCATGGGTGTAAGTGGTTAGAGTTTATGTAGGATGGAATAACTGTTTATGAGATTTAGGAAGGAGCATATTCAGTATAAACTAACTTCTGAGACATTTACAGTCTTACAAAGAGGTAGAAAGCTGAAAAGCAACTGGGGAAAGAAATTGTGCAAAGAGTACTCTAAATTCTCCACGTCTTCTTTCCCCTTTGTGTATCCGCAAAGAACTTAGCCACCAGAATCGGGTGGCTGAGATGCCAGGGACTCCTAGAGGAAACTGATATTTTCTATCCCACCCCCACCCCATTTGAAAACAGAAGATACAGTAACCCAAGGACTGCAAGAAGTTTATTTTCTGAATGCCTGGGCTTGGGCAGCTCTCATGAGATTGACCCAGATCCCTCAGTGATCTTCACAAAAGAATAAAAACAATAGCTAATGTTTATTGGGCGACAACCATGTGCCAAGCACTCTTCCAAGGCCGTTATAGTCATCATCTTATTTAATATTCTCAAGGAACTCTGGAGGTCCATTCCCATTGTGCTGAGAGGGAAACTGAGACACAGCAATGCTGAGTAACCTGCCCAAGTACCAGCTGGCAAGTAGCAGAGCCAGGATTCAAATCCAAGGCAGTCTTATAAGAGGGCTGCTGGTTTAACCCCTACCCCGGGTAGAATCCCAGATCAGCCCCTAACAGGTGGATTATGTATAAGAGCAACAACTAATGTATTTGATTCTTACCTGATGCTCTTCATAACTTATGAATTTTCACTTTTGAACATATGTAATTGCAGCAAGTGAATAAAAAGATTTGAGGAGGGGATTGGGTCCCCCAAGGTGCTAATAAAACAAAAATCAAAAAACATTTGCAGATAGAGCCCACCTTATTTTAATACATGGAGTCTGATTTTACATTCTAGGGCAAGGGTTGGCAAACTTTTTCTGTAAAGGTTAGACAGTAAACATTTTAGGCATTGCAGGCTGTATGGTTTCTGTAGCAACTACTCAGCTCTGCCACTGTAGTGTGAAACTGGCCATAGACAATGCGTAAAAGAATGGACATGGATGTGGCTGTGTGTCAATAAGTTTGCTGACACCAAGGGAATCATTCTGGAGTTTTATTGCTATTTCCGATTGCTCTTTAGTGAGCAGTGATTCCTAATGCTTTAGCTCTGAACTGTTCTTCCCTGAGCTTCCCTGTTAACAGAGCTTAATCATCAAAGCTAGGAAGGCAGTCCCACCCGTCATCTGGTTCCACTCCTCATTTTACAGATGAGGCACTTGGGAAAGTGTGTGTAGCTTGCCTATGACCCTGTGCCTGTTTGTGGCCTTCAAACTGGGTTCCCCAGAGCCCCCTTAAAGGGGCTTTCAAAAAATTACCTTAGAACAAATCATTCCCAGACAGGTGTTCATGAAGTCAAATAGGATTGGAGCCATCATCCAGGACCTCCCACCCCCTCATCTTCAGGAGACCCCGGCCCTGGGCCAGTGACCCTGATGAGTCATGACCCCCTCAGTCTCCTCAACACAACTTGAACCACTGGAGCCTCTGGCTCTCTTTTATCAGATTCTGTAACTAGATGTGGAGGAGATGGAGCACAGGAAGAATTTCTCAGTTCAAGAGCAATCTCAGCTTATGATGGGATTTCAGAATTTGACACCTGAACTTGAAAAATGGAAAGGCGTCAGAGAAGACCTGTGATCTTTAGTTCAAATGAGTGAGGAAATTCAAGAAAGTGCTTAATAAGTATATGGAGATTTTTCCTCTAGGCTGGTTGGCTGGTTTTCAATTCTGTGACTCAACATCCCTTTTGTCCTTCCTTTTCATTTTACTGGTTGCTACTGTCATGGAGAAGAAGACTCTTGAGGGATTTGGGGCTCTTAGTACCTGTATTTTCTCAGCCCCAGTGAAGTGGGGAGCAGAGCAAACGTTAGAGATCACCAGCAGGGAAAGAATATTCTAGACTCAGTTGGGAATGCCATTGGCTAAGCACCTGGCTTATGCAAGGAGCATGAAGGAGATCAAGGACATAAGACCCATCCCCTCCTGGAAGGAATGTATAAATTAATTCTAAATGCTGGGGCCTTCTGAACATCTGCAGATTAATTATTTCTGGAAACTATTCTTGGGGTTGAGATTAAAGGACTGGATCCAAGCAATTTGGGTATTTGAGAACTGGAGAACAAATAATGCTATGTGTGTTACCTGATAGTAACATTTTACTGGGAATATAATTCACTGTATTTTAAGATGACTGTAGTCTTGAGAAGTTAGTCTGTATTTACAGATGAGGAAGAGCATATCTGAACCAGAAGTCCAGAGAGACAGAAAAAGGGACTGGGGTCAGGGTGGAGAAAATTGTTCGAGGACATTAGGACCAAGAGGCTAGTGGGGCACCTGCAGCAAATGCCTCATCCGTTCACTGGCATTTGTCTCTGTGGACTGACAGGTACCAGTAATGGAACTGGGTTAGAGATAGGCAGCTATTCTTGTTACTGGCACCTCTGCCTCCAGGATCCGCTGGTACTCTTACATGTTAGGAAAGGTTGATAGGAAGTGTGCTAGACTAGACTCAGATTCTGGGTCTGTGGTAATTCATAGCAAGCCTTTGAAAAGGTCACTTGATCATTCTTAGCCTCAGTTTCCTAATCTGTCCTAATGGAGATAATTCCTGCCCTACAGACTAGTCAGTCTGAGGCTTGAATGAAACAGACAGTGGGCTCCAGGAGGGACCACCTGCCACATGGTAGGACTTGACAGGTAATTTTTGGCTGACTGACTGACCCAATAACTAACAGGGAAATAAAGAGCATATAATTAACTTTTTGTGTGTGAATGTAAAACAATATGTGGTGGGTGGAGTAAGCTCAGACCTGGGAGCCAGAACAGTTGGTGTTTTGGTCCTGACTGTGTGGCCTTGAACAAGTCATTCAACCTCTCTGGGATTATTTCCTCTTCCCTAAAATGAGATGGTTCTTCAAATCCCACAAGTCTGGTTTCTAACCAACAACAAGGTCTTATTAATTTATGACATATTTAATTTGGGATGGTGATTAAATTGGTCATGGTAGGAACTAGTTTGTATTTGTTCATTCATGAAAAAAGGGAGGAAAAAAAAGGTTTGCTAAAGCAAGAAATGTTGTAGGAGAAGTGTGAGCCTATTTAAGATACATCTGTTTTCCAGCTATTTAAAAAGCATATTAGGAGCATCATTAGCATATTAATGGAGTGTTAATTGCAAAAGAGTCTTTTAAAGCAGGTTTTATAAAGTCTCCACTCACTAACCATTAGCTTGTGGTACTTGAAACACAAACCATTCTAGTGTGTTACTTGGAGGTAATAAAATTGTAATTTAAAAGTAATCTGCCAACTTGTCACGAATTTAGACTGATTTTTCTCTCAATTGATCCAAATGAGTGAGGTTTTGCTATAATTATGTATAATGCTGGTAATAATGAGGCCGATTATCAATCTTTCCCTGCTTTTCACTACCTCCATCATCACATTTTATCATGGGGGTTGGAGGTAGGAGGAACGGAGGGGGGAAGTGGAAAAGGGAGGGAGAGAGAGGGAGAGGTGTCACTCTTTCCCTGTCCCCTTCTCCAAGTACTAGAGGAAGCAGCCCCCTCACCCCCAATCCCACCAGAATAGCCAGCCTTCTCTGGATACTACATGAATCCAGGTAGAATTGCCCTGTGCTGGCAAGCTGCATGGGGCTGCAGGTAGCTGAGACAGCCCATCAGCTGCTGCACTTTGGGTCTTCACATTCCCACTGAGAGGCCATAGGGGCTGGGTCCCTGAGACCCTCCCAAGGGGCCAGGAGGAGGGTCTCTTCTCCTACACACTCTACAATCCCATGAGGTTCTTTTATTTTCCCTGTTGAGAAAAAGTACGAAAAGAGCTCTAGGAGCAGAGAAGGCCTCCCATTAAGAGATGTAGCTTCTGCTTCTGCTACCCACCAACTGGGAGTTTAACTTCTAAGATCTTGGCTTTCACACCTGTTAAATGTAGAGCTCTGCACCTGTAAAATGGGTTTAAAAGATCTTCCCTTGCAATCTCTGGGTGGTTGTGCAGCTCAAATGTTTATGTAAGAGTGTTTTTGAAAATACTGACAACAATTGCAATCTAAGAAATACTTCTTAGCACATCCCTGAAGTCTGAATGCACCTTCTGGAAGGAGGAGGGAGAAGAGGGTTGGGCTGGGCTGGGCCGGGCTGGAAACCCTGATAAAGGGAACCAGACCTGGGGTTTGAGTTGTGAGGAGCTGGAGTCAGGATGGGGAGGTCCTAGTGAGCTGAAAACAGAAAATGCAAGGGTCAAAATCCTCAAAAGAGGCCAAGAGGTGGGTTGGGAGAAGATAGGAATGGTGATAGAAATTGGGCCCAGGGCTGGGAGGAAGAGGGGCAGCATTTCCAGCGTGAAGGGAGAATGGTCCTAAGTAACTGCTAGGAGAAGCTGCACAGCAGAGTAAATGGCTGGGGTTCAAATCCAGGTCTGTAGACTCCAAGGTCATGCTTTCCCCCGATTCATATGCCAGTTCCACCTTTTACTAGCCACGTTCCCTTGGGTTATTTCATTTCTCTGTGCCACAATTTTCGCATCTCTACAATGGAGAGAATAATAGTTCCAACCGCTAGGGGGCATCTAAGGGGCATTGTGGGTATTAAGTGAGTTAATATATGAAAAAATATATGTATTATATATATACTTTTTAATGTGGCTCAAGGCAGTTGCTCAATAGCCATTAGCTGTTGTTGTTGTTGTTGTTGTTGTTACTCAGCTGAGGGGGTGAGCCATTAAAGTGTCTTCACTGGGCAGCCCCCTGCCTGCTCCACTCAGTGGCCTGCCTGTGTATTGAGAAGGACCAAGCAGGGAAACGATGTATGAATAAGTTTCCCTTAGACTAAGAAGAGCAGGTGTCTGAATATTCTATGATTCTTAGGCGTATGCACCATATTTCTCCACTGGAGAAAAGGAGACAGGCTTTGGTGTGTGATTGTTCCCACCGTGGGAGAGAGCAGAGCGGACAGGGCCCCACGGTGCTACTTTGACTTCAAAAGGAGAGTCTTGACTCACAGAAGTAGCAAGTCCTTTGCTCTGGCCCCTTCCCCATGGGTGGGCATTAACCATTATCAATGATTGATTACAAGTTTCCATTCCATCCTGAAGAGGGTTGCTAATGGGACAGCAAACTCCTTACCCTGGCACAGCAGCAAAGGGGTGGAAACTTCTAGCCATATGCTCCCTTGTCTGGCCAGTCAGAAGGACTGCCTGCTTGACATTTTACTGCCATTGGCTGAGGAAGGGGTTGCTAAGCAACTTCCTTACCTTGGTAAGAATTCTGTAGTTCTAAGCAGCCAGGCTTCTCTCTCTCTCTCTCTCTCTCTCTCTCTCTCTCTCTCTCTCACACACACACACACACACACACACACACACACACACACCATTGCTTAGAGGCTTCAGGTGCAAAAGGCACCAGGGACCTAGATTTCATGTGCAAATAATTTCTATTGGTGAACCCTACATATAGTTATATGCATCAATTTAACGAAAATATTTATTCCATTTATTGATTATTCAACAAACGTTTTTTGAGCATCTACCATGTTTCAGGCATAGTGCTGGGCACTACAGTGATTATCGTTAACAGCAAGGGGGTGAAATTAAAAATATTTGATAACCAGTAGCACCAAGCATTTAGAATGGAAGGCAGCATGGAGGGCCCATGTTGTGCCAGGCTGGATTATGGAAAAATCTGGGGTTTCCTAGGGGAGGGGGCTGGGTGGATGGGGTGATAGAGGGCACTCACTCCAAGCTTAGAGCAGTGGCTACTTACTAACCAATTCAGGAAATTCAGTATTATAACAGCTGGTATGCCATACCAGTGTGTGGCATTGGCTACCCTTAATTGAGCAGTTACTATGGGCATGGCTTGGGCTAAGCCCTTAGCATACATAATCTCCTACAACGATATGCAAGCCAGACTGTCCCTCCCCTCGCATCATTTTCAGTATAGTAAGTAATTACAGCTGCTATGCAGTAGGACAGTGGTCTTCAGTGCCCTCAGCAATCCTCCGAGGTAGGGATTTTATCTCAATTTACGGGTGAGGAAACTGGGATTCAGAAAGTCAAGTCCCTTGCTTAAGGTTACACAGATGGTCAGGGGTGGTGCCTCGACTCCAAACAGAGACATTTTGACTTCAGAGCTCTTGTCTTTTACATAGCACTGCACCCCTGAAGCCACAGTGCAGCAAAGCAAACAGTGTCTTTTGAAATCATTGTAGTGCTATGCACACTCCAGATTCCATAAGTTTTGATTCTTGATGTGATTCTCAGCATCTCCAACTGTAGTTCTGAATCCCAGACAACTTGAACGTCTAATAGGGTCCATCTGATGATGACAGGGTCCCTTTGGCAAATAGTTCAGACTCAGACCATTCCAAGCTGTCACAACCAGCACTTCTTTCTTTTAGATGACAGGGAGCCATATCCTACCCCAGTGTTCATAGAAGATTAGAGCTGGAAGGGATTTTAGAAGTCACCGAGTGCTGTCTCCCTATTGAGGAAACAAGGCCCTGGGATATGAAAGACTTTTCTTGGGTATGTTGCCAGAAGAGAAGGGAAGCTCCGGAGAAACTCCATGTCTTAGTTTCCCAGCTGCTAAGACAGATTCTATTCAATGGGTTGGCTTAACAACAGTAATTTATTGGTTCATAGTTTCAGAAGCTAGAAGGCTTGCTTCCTCCTGGGTCAGGGTTGGTATCTTTGTTTTGAACTGTGATCCTTGAAGTTCTTTAGCTTTCCCATCACATGCTGATGTCCTCTCCTTTCTCCTCCCGGCTTTATTCACTTCTGCCTTCCCCTCCTGTCTGGTGCCTTTCTCCCTGTGGCCTTCTCTATAAAGCCTCCTGTAAAAGGTTTAAGACCCATCCTGATTCACTTGGCCATAACTTAACTAAAAATAATACCTTCAAAATGTCCTGTTTACAATGGATTCATGCACAGGAATGGATAAGATGGAGGACTTTTTTTCTGGGGTACATTATTCAACCTTCCGCACTCCACTAGCCCTTTCCCATCAAATAGATTACTTTTATAAAATCACCATCTGAACAAAGAGAATTGAACTCTGCAGAGTACAGAGTTTGTACATTACCCAGGCATTGGGGCCAAGGAGTGAGCAAAGTTAATGGGCTGCACAGGGCAGGGGTCATTACACAAAGTGGGATTGGATTGAAGGGACCAAAGAGGGGGACATTGGAGAAAAACTTGACTTCAGATTTGGAGTAGGCATACCCTGGGTTGAGAATTAGCCAGAGTCTACCCAGGGTCAGTTGAAGTAAATGACACCCAGACTTCCAAAAGGGGCCTGCCCCTCCTTCTCCTTATGGGCCCTGTTCTAGTTTGCTAATGCTGCCGAAATGCAAAACACCAGAAATGAATTGGCTTTTATAAAAGGGGGTTTATTTGGTTACACAGCTTCAGTCCTAAGGCCACAAAGTGTCCAAGGTAACACATCAGCAATCAGGTACCTTCACTGGAGGATGGCCAATAGTGTCCGGAAAACCTCTGTTAGCTGGGAAGGCATGTGGCTGGTGTCTGCTCCAGAGGTCTGGTTTCAAAATGGCTTTCTCTCAGGACGTTCCTCTCTAGGCTGCAGTTCCTCAAAAATGTCACTCTTAGTTGCACTTGGGGTATTTGTCCTCTCATAGCTTCTCCGGAGCAAAAGTCTGCTTTCAAAGGCCATCTCCAAAATGTCTCTGTAAGCTGAAGCTCCTCTCTCAGCTTACATGCATTCTTGAAAGTGTCCCTCTTGGCTGTAGCAAGCTCGCTCCTTCTGTCTGAGTTCATATAGTGCTCTAGTGAACTAATCAAGGCCCACACTGAATGGGACTGGCCACACCTCCATAGAAATTATCCAGTCAGAGTTTTATCACCCACAGTTGGGTGGGGCGCATCTCCATGGAAACAACCTAATCCAAATGTTCCAACTTAATCCCCACTAATATATCTGCCCCCACAAGATTGTATCAAAGAACATGGCTTTTTCTAGGGGACATAATACATACAAACCGGTACAGGCCCTGAAGGGAAACACATCAATTTTCTCTTCTTGTTCACAGCTCCACCAAAAGACTTGGTGAAGAAGGAAAATAATATGCTAAAACCAGGTTTCTAGGAAGATTGGCTGTCCCTTCATATTGGCTGTAGTTGCCAGGTAGCTGTGTAAGAAGGAGTGAGAGAGCCAAAGAGGCTGATAAAAAAATGTCACGGACAGGCATGCTTTAGTGTCTATTTGTTACAATGGATTAATTTTTTCTTGAGAAACACTTTTGTTATAAAAGTTATCATATCCCACCTTTTCTAAAAGCAAAGCTATTTCTAAGAACCACTGGGTCATTGCGAGAGACAAAAAACGAATATACATTTGAATAAGATGTGTTTGTCTTTTTGAGCTTCATTTTTTTTTACATATGTGGTCACAAAATAGCCCACCCCTTCTGGGTCATTGACTCAGCTGAAATCAACTACATTTTAAAAGCATAGAAAACCAAATTTTTAACTCAGTATTTCATTCTGTCTCAACAATGTACTATTCTCACCACTGCACTGAATAGTCAAGGCACATCTTAATTTTGCTAATAGTAATGCCCTTTAAATTTCAAATCACTTCCATAATCATTATCTCATTTTATTCTTGGAAAAACTTGTGTGTTCTTCAAAGTCTATATTTGTATATTTTTGTTCAGGTTCTGTGTTTCTTCAAAATCATTCATTTGTGCACTATTTTCATTAATTTTTACATATCAAGTATCTTCTGTACTTGGACTTTTCCTTAAATCAATTTGCTCTTAAAAAAGAAAAGTTAAATAGCTATGTTCAGAAAGATGATTTTATACAAAAAAAAAATGAAAGCCCAGTCACCTGCTATAAACAGAAGTAAATAGTAAAATGAATATGAAGCTATTAACATTTTGTAAAAAGGGCACCTACCTACTACCTAAAATGTTGCCTACAATGTCCCTTACCCCCACTGGTGTAGGGCCACATTGGGAATTCTTGAACCAATGATTGTATGAAGCAAAATCACATTCCTGCCTGTCCCATTGCTCTGGCACTGGTGTTTCAGACACTGGGCTTAAACCTGGGGACACAGAAGTGAAAGGCACAGTCTTTCTGAGCTCTACTGAAAGCAAAATAAAGAGAGTTGCAGGACCTTTGGCTGGAAGGGAAAGTCGATTTCCATTAGATGGCATTGGCCACTGTCCCAGTGGGGTGTACGGCTCCTCACTCGTCAGGGCTTGCCTCTAACTCTCCTTCTCATTTTGCCTTAGTAACAGATTCAAGGCCTACGTTGGCCGCTTTAAATGTCACCACCTTCCAAAGCCTCAGAAAAGTCTAAAATTGTTCTTTCCAATCAGTGGTTGACTGGGAAGATTTTTGGTCTTCATGGCTTGAGTTATTGGAAGCTGCCCTCTTCTTTCTCCTTCAGATGAACTTTCAGCTTAAGACCACTTCATAATTGAGTCATCTGGCACTTTGTGTTGTGAAGGGTTCTCCATGTCGTCTCTACTGTCCTTGATAGCCCACACAGGAGAGACTGCGGGCTGCAGAGGGACTCTAGGGTCTGCCGTCTACTGCCTGGGCAATGCATTCACTTGTTGATTCAGTAAACATTGGTTGAGCAGCCTGTGCCAGTTACTGTGCTGAATGGGGCAGGGGACAAAAATAGACTAGTTTTTTTCCCTTACAATTTAGTGGCAAAGACAGGCAAATAAATATGGCAACACAATTTTATAAGTGCTAATGTGCAAGTAAGCACAAACTATTATTAGAAAACAGAAAAGGGCACCAAATTAGACCAAGGACACCAGGAAGGCTTCCTGGGGGAGGTGGTACCTGAGTTAGGCCTTGAAGGATGAGTAAGAACCTCCTACAAAATGGAGGTGAGAGAGGATGATCCTGGAACTGGAAGGGAGCAGCGTGGGGGTAAGACTGAGCCTAAGTTTTCTCATCTATATAAGGGGAGAAATGACCCCTTTCTCACAGATTTACTGTCAGGATAAAACAAGTTAACAAGGGAAATTGCCCGCTACTATTCAGGACACATAACAGATATCTGATCCGCTAACTTTTACCCCTTTGCCACTCCCCTGTGGACCCATCACACATGGATGACCCTCGTTGGTGGTACTCATAACATGGTGACTTGTGATTTATCTGTTTATGGGGTAATTGTCTCTGATGGACTGGAAATGCCATCGGTAGGATGACTAGAAGGCCACAGCTCCCTTGGATATGAGGGTGACGTTCTCGGTAGAAGATCTTAGCTAAGGTGGTAGCAGCTCTGTGAGGTACTCCACGTTAACAGTTTCCAAGTGAGATATTTATGTTTAAGAATAGCACCCCAGTTATATTTCTGGCACTCCCTGCTCCCCTTCAGAATTTCAGCATACCCTTCCCTGCATCCTACTCCTAACATCACACTTACTGTCCATTGATGGCTCCCAAAGGCCTTGAACAGTGTCCTGGCATGTAGAAGGCCCTCAAGAAATATTTGTTGAATGATCAGACACAGGACTTAATCAGCTCAGTATCACATCCACTTGGTATGGTCTCTGACTCACAGAAAGCACTTGAGAATGGGTGGCTTTTCCGGCAGGTGGTGCTCACTGACCACTTCTTCCTCTCACATCCTGTCCATGTGGACAACATGGGTGTCACGGTTGAACCTATTTTTGCACGTGTACTCTCTGAATGGGCTCTTGCATGCCAGCCACACAGGGAACCATCCTAGTTCAGGGTGGGGCTGCGTTAGTGTGTTTTCCATTGTCTGCTTTGCTGATGCAGATCCTAAGGTTTATAGTTCCTTTCTTATGGAGAGTACGTTCCATGCTGGGCTCCCAAGATGACAGGAGGGCACCTTCCTTCTCTTTCATCTTGAGTTTGCAACTGGCTACGGGGCACCTCGGGTCTCAACTTATCTGAGCAAAGTCCTGCTGTTAGGTACATCTGCCCAGAGCCTGTTCTACGTGTGGCCTCGGCTCCCCATCCCTGGAAGCAGGGATGGTGTGCACTTGCCTTCCTGTGCTTCCTGGGCCTCTGTGGTCACCAAGCCATGCCCAGCAGTTCCATGTCTTCTCCCCTAAGTGCTCTTTAGCCTTGATGTAAAGATGATCAGCACAAGAATCTTATGGGCATAAAACTGCAAAAGATACAAGAAGCTAAGTGTGTGACGACAGCCTCTGCCTTCCCCACGGTCATTATGGGATGTGACCCCCGACGGCAGGAACTGTGTTATCGTCTCTGAATCCTCAACTCCTAGCGTAGTGCCTGGCATCTATTGAGTCCTTGGTAAATGTTTGTTTCATATGAGTGGGTTAATGTCCCTTGACTAGCAACCTTGGCCCTGCCTCAGTTCTCAGAACAATAAGAGTTTGGGGCAGGGAAGTCTTGAGTAGCCTCAGCACCTGCTCACTCCACCCTCTACATGGGGAGTTGGTATTGACACATCTTCCCTATGTGGCTGGCCCAGGCCAGAGTCATCCAGGCCCAGGGACTTGTGGGCTGTGCTCTTTGTTACCCTTGCCTGGATCTGACATAGCCCAGCGTGGATTCCACTGGGCCGCTAGAGAACCAAAATGTCACTGAGTATTTCTGTCCTAGAGCAGGCCCTCCCTGTCCTGTGTTTGTCTTCATTCTATCAGTTAGATGGGGACACTGAGGGTTCACAGGTATGCAGGCATGGCTGGAAGGAGGTGAAGGATATAGGAAACCAAAGTGGGGAGGGGGGCTGGACCTCTGCCTTCCCTGGTGCCATCTCTGTGCTTCCCCTGCCTCCCATCACTATACTCTTCTCTCCTTACAGGCTCCCCCGGCCACACTGGATCTGTGTCTATGAGCCCATCAGCAGCCTTGTCCACAGGAAAGCCAATGGACACCCACCCAAGCTACACAGAAACCCCAGTGAGTGCTCCTCGGACTCTGAGTGCAGTGGGGACCCCCCTCAATGCCCTGGGTTCTCCATACCGAGTCATCACTTCTGCCATGGGGCCACCCTCGGGAGCCCTGGCAGCCCCTCCAGGAATCAATTTGGTTGCTCCGCCCAGCTCTCAGGTAGGTGTCCTTCCTCTCTGAGGACTTTACAGTTAACTTTACAGTTAACTCCTGGAGCAGATTCAGCACTCGGCAGGTGCTTCAGTGCACTTGCTGAAGGGATTGGATTGTCTCTGCAGATTTGGCCCCTGCAGGGCCTTCATTAAGTGGGTCCTCAGGCTGAGCAGCCCCAGAGAACTGAAGACTCGTCACGCCCAGAAGGGAGCTGCCCCCACGGTTTTAATGGTTCAGCCCTGGCTGTATTTCAACGTCTCTCAGGGCTGTTTGTGTCATCCATGGGGTGAACCCCCTTTATTCTTTTTTCAATTCAATAATAATGAGTATTTATGGAGTCAATGAAGTGGATGCAAGGTGCTCTACTACATGTTATAAGGATTATATACAGGGATAATCAGGACATATCTTTGCTCTCTAGGAGCTTACAATTGAGAGGGGAAATAGGCAGGTATGAGCACATAGATAAATCTAGAACATGGCAGACTGTGCTACATACATGCTGTCTCTGATAGACAGCCAAAAACTATGGGAACTCAGGGTGGAAACCTCACCTTATTTCTGAGTACCTTCTACTATGATGGAGAAGAGTTGTGTTCCTGGTAGATGCTAGTTTGCTTCTCTGAGGAACCTACAGGGTGGCCAGATGGTTTCCACTTCCTTCTAGAAACACCATACTGAGACAGTCTGCCTTCCCCTCTTGTAGTGGTCAGCTACTGCTGCAATGATGCTGCATAACAAACAATCCCAAAAATCTTAGCGGCTTACAAAAACAAACTTTTTTTCTCACTCACAAGCCTGCATGTTGGCTGGGATGGTTCTGTTTCAGACAGTGGGTAAGCTAGCCTAGGCTGCAGGCTGGGTTCAGGTCTGCTCCTCATGCCCCAGACTAAAAGAGCAGGAGCTAACTGAGGCATGCTTTTCTTGTGGTGTCTCACAGGAATGCAAAAGGCTAAATCAAATCAGGAAAACTCACTGAAGCCTCTGCTTACATTGTGTTCTCTAATTTTCCAGCAGCCTAAGAAAATCATATTGCTGATTCCACCGTCAGTGGGGAAAGAAATAGGCTGTGCCTATTTCATTGGGAGGTACTACAAAAACACAATGTAAAGGATGTGAAGAATTAGGAGGAGTGGAGAATTAGGAACAATAATCGTATCTACCACACTCAGCAGCAGGCATGGCCCTCTCTGCCCCATTGCTAGTACCTGTAGGGGTGGAATTACTAGGTCCTGAGGTCTCCTTTGAATCTATAGTTTCAGAGAAGAGGTAAGCCCACCCCAGGTCAGTGTTTCCCACTATTACTGAGAGAACTTCAGAGCCCATTCTTTGAATCCCTTTTGAGGTATCTCATGTACTCAAGGTCTGAAAGCAAACCCCTGTGGGGCCACAGAACTTTAAAGCCAGTAAAGACTTCAGAAATTTGTTGATCCCATGGATTAAAGAATTTGGGATCGACCTTGGAGATCATTCAGCATAGGGATCCTAGGAGACCTCGGCCCAGTGTGCAACACAAGTGAGCGAATGAGGGTGGGTGTGAGATAGGAGGGCTGGTGAGGACCGGGGAGCTGGAGGACACTGTCTCCCTTCTTTGAAGCCACTCGAATTCAGACTTCTAAAGCACTCTGCAGGCCAAGCAAAGTACTTCTGTGGGTCACATTTAGCTTGCCCTTTCACCCCAGTTAGTTTCTAATCTCACGGCTCTCGCCTGTAGGATCTTTTTCAGTGCACACATTTCTCCCCACCTCCTATTTTGGTGCTGTTGCAAAAGCCCCACAGGTGATTCTAATTGCCCCACCCCTGCCCAGTTGAGAGCCACCCATCCTGCCAGGAGCCTCCACTCCACAAATGAAGCAAGATGGCTTAATGAGCTCAAGCGATTTGTCTAACCTCACACAGCCAGTCAGAAATGGAGGCAGGATGAAAACGCAGGGCTTCTGACCTTGCCCCACCCCATCTGCATTCATGACACTGCATTTACTGAATGCTAGGCTATATGTGCTGACTTAACAGTGACCCTGAAATTGAGCCATTGGCTGCCAAGAATAAAAGATGAATGTGACATAATCAGTGCTCCTAAGGAATCTTGCCAGGGAGGTAGCCACATATGAAGATAAATTGCAGTGCAACTTTTCATATGCTATAAATAGGGGCAGAACCCTAAGGGAACATGGAGAATGGACCCACGAATTTCCCAATCATTTATTCCTTGACCCCAGTAAAGGCGGGTCTGGATTGTGGTGGGGATGTGCATGTATTTTTGCCGCTGTCACTATAATCAGTGGAGCTGGCAATACCCTACCCTTCAGAATGTAGGACCATCAAGAAGTTTCTTTCATGTAAGTGGATTCTAGGAAGGCAGGTCAAAGCCAGTAGGTTAGAGACAAAAGATACTTTTAAGTTCTGGGACAAAAATAAAATTTATTTATTAGGAGCTACTGTGGATCAGGCACTATTTGGCATTGTCCTGTTGCGGGGATAAACAATAAAGTTTCTACTCCTGTGGCGAGAACATTCTAGCAGGCAAGACAGACAAAAACAAACAAACAAGATAGTTTCAAATAGTGATAATTATGCCACAAAAGAAATGAAACAGGGTGATGTGGTAGTGTCGGCGTGTGGGTGGGGAGCGGGCAAGGCAGCGTCCCTCCAAGGCTGCTTTAGCAACCACACTTACGTTCAGTTGAGCCAAACCTGGCCAATAAATTAATTTTTGTAGCTGTGTCTGAGTGGCAGGACCATTATTACTGGACCATATGTCTGTACAGAGGGATTGGGGTTGAAAGGTCAGGCTGAAAGCTTTGGTCCTGGCCAACTGGGCTGTGTGCGGAGGCCAAGGCCAAGTTTGGCTTTGGGGATCTATATTAAGCTTGTCAAGCACTGGTGAAACCCGGCAGCCTCAGACACTAACCAGTGTTCTGAGCTTGGGCTCCCGAGCCACAAGGCAGCAAAACTTTGCCCGATAAACCAGACGACACAGAAAAAAGCCTTCAGAGTTAGCCACAGTGAGTTGGACTCTGAATGATCTGGAAAGACTGTTCCTATATCCTGCCGTCCCTGCCCAGGCTTGGGTCTAACTGGGACTTGTGACAAAAAGCATGCTCCTTCGGTGACCTGGGTCTAAGGTAAGTACCATTTAGGCATGAGGAGGGAGGGAGGGGCCTTGTGAGGGAGCAGCAGGCTGGGGTCTCCTGTTCTATGTACCCACATTATTGTCTGAGCTTCCCTCTTTCTGCTTCTGGTAGAATTTCAGTCTTGAGGAGGAAAGAGAACTGAACTGGTACTATGGAGTCAGGGTCTGTGTAATTTTTTGCAAACCACTTTAACCTATTTCTGTCTCAGTTTCCTTTTCTCTGTTGTGGGGTAACAAATACTTGCCCTGGTTACCCTGTAGGGATTTTTATGAATATTAAAGGAGATGTGGATTTGAAAAGTTACTTCATAAGTTGTGCAATGTTCATGATAATAAGATGGTATATTATTATTGTTATACCTAGGTGATCTCTTCTACACCTAGGTGATCATTGATTTGGGTGTACTCTGTTGCTGAAAGTTTCTAGAGAAGTTCATTTCAATGAGCATTCATTGAACCGTTCACAGAACCAGGCAGAAGGGACACAAAAAATGATTAAGTTTCAGTCCCAGGCCTAGAGAGTGAACAATTTCCAAAGACACAAAATATATAACTGGGAACCTGTCTATGCAATTTGCAGATAAAGTGGTCTAGGCCACATTTTTCTGAGCACGCGTGAGTGTGTGTGTGTGTGTGCGTGTGTGTACTGCTGTACAATGGTAAGTGTGATGGCTGTCGGCTGACTCCGAAGCAGGCCCCATGAATCCTTGAACACTCCCACTTGTTTCTCTGTGCTAGAATCCTGCTGCCTGCCCTGGGTTTGTCCCCATTAAATTCCTGTTTAGGTATTTATTGATAAATGAATTGTCATCCTTTCAGATTTGCTTGCATTTTTATTGAGAAAACTTAGATAGTAAAAATTGCTAGTGTTGGCACTGGATAAAACCTTAAAGATCATCTAGTCTGATGATTAAAAAAGAATTAAGGCATAAAGTCTTTTCTGCTAATGAAAGCATATTTGGAAGCCTAGTATACATATCAAATAATAACAGAGCTGATCTGGCTAAATCCAGGGTGGGGAGACGTGTCTGCTTGTTCAGCCTCCCCACTCTGCCTGTTGCCCCCACCTCCTCTCTAGGTTAGAAAACCGCTGTTCTTGTCTATAGATGAGGAAACTGAATCTCTGTTAAGTGAAGCGACTGGTCAAGATCACTTGGCTGAGAAGCAGCAGGACTAGACCAGTACCCAGGGCTCCTCTCTCCCCGGTCAGGGGTCCAGGCTCATTACTCCTCATGACTAGGACCCCAGCTAGATTAAAGCAGTGCCACTCTAAGGTGTCTACATTCTGGAACAGGAGCTCCCTTCCTGCAGCCTGCATGGCCGGCCATGTGTCTGCCCTTGGTGGAATAATATGGGCTGAAGGCAGCTCAGAAATGCAAGACTCAGTGGTCTGTGACAGCTCCAGAAGTGGACAGGGAAGCATTTGGCCCCTGGCTGAGTCTGCAAATGGAAGACACGCGGCCAAGTGTGTTTCTGTACTGTTGTCAGGGAGCAGCCAGACTGCATGCAGCAATGCATCGGAGCCCCTTGGTGAAACCCCGCTCCAAAGTGCTTGCTCCAGCAGAGCTGCTTCTAATGGAAACAGACAGCCAGGGCTGGGGACTTGGGAGTCGGGCAGCTAATGGGTTGTGTTCTGGTGATTGCCTTCAATCTCGTCTACCATTGCTCTGAGCCCACACAAACCTCAAGCCAGCCTGAGAGTACAGATGGAGAAAAGCGCATCAGCCCACCTGGCCCAACCCGCTCCCTCCCACTGTGTCCTGACATCTGAAGACTAGGTGTATTGGAAAGGTGCTGCTGGCTCAGACCTGGGAGAAGGTGCTGTAAAGCAAGTCGGTTCTCCAGGACTGCTTTCCGCTGAGGTGGGGCTGGAAACTACTAGAGCAGCTGAAGACTGAATGTGGTGAAGAAGGCAGAATGACCTGGGGTCCAGGTCCTGAGGTTCTAGCTCCAGGTTGGTCCCTAACTACTCATTAGACCCAGGCCTCATACCAGGGCAGGTGCAATAGCTTTGGGTGTCTACCCTTTTTCCTTGTTCTGCTGCTACATTTTCCTAACTGAGGTAGAGTTTTGAGGGTGTTACTCCTCTGCTCAAAATCTCTAGAGCTCCTCTTTGCCTCCCAAATTAAATCCACTCTCCCTAGCCTGGTTATCAAGTCTCTCAGCTCTATCATAGTCCACCTCCCAGCCTTGTCTCCCATCTCCCAGTTGCTGTCCTGGGCTTGCCTGCAGGCCTTAGCTCTCAAAGCCTCTTTGCCCATCACTGGCCCATCCAAATCTACTCATTTTTGAAGACCGCTGATTTCCAACTCAAACGCCCCTTTCTTCAGGAAGCTTTCTTTGAGCTGAGCTTCATATGATCCTAAGCTATCCCAGCTAACTGTTTATCTGCCTAGTGGTCAAGTTCCTTGAGGCAATGCCTGAATTGTCCTCCTTTTTTGTTTTTTTTCTCCCTGTAGTATTTCTGAATAAATGAATGAATAAACCACTTGAGGGCTCAATTTCCTCATCCGAAAAATAGGAATGCCTCATAGGGTTGTTGTAAGGATTAAAATAATCTATTAGCAAAGAGCAAACTTTCAATAGGTGGAAGCAATGATAAATAGCGATAACAGTAGTTATAGTTCTGCGATCATTGCGGGCTGGAAGCAGTGGAGCTAATCCTGCTGCAGATGGGCTTGCAGGGAAGGATGCCCAAGGTCCTCTTGAGCCCCAGATGATGGTGGCCTTCTCCTTATACTCATGACCTTTCTTGTCCATCTGAGGATTGGGGGACAGAGCTGTGGTCATCTTAAGGGCTGTCTGTGGGGTCATCTGACCTAAAATGCTTCCATTTTGTGGGACAGATCTAAGTGCTAATCTGTGTCCTTTGAGGCACTCAGGAAAAGTTGTTGCCTAGAACTCAACTGACAGAACCCCTTCACCTGTTTCTTAAAATCAATACGCACCTCAATATATCACGTATCTTGAAATAATAATAACCTGGTATTATGATAACATCAAATAACTTTCTGCCTCCTCCCTAGAGACATGCAAATTGTTTAACCTTCTCTCTGAGTGTGGTCTCACTGACTTCAGAATCCTCGTCTCACAGTCAAGTGTTTGACCCATAAGAAACACTCAAAATTCGTGTCTGAATTAGCCAGATTTTTATGGGAAAGATAATATAGCTACAATTTATGGACTACCCATTGTGTGTCAGGCACTGCAGTGGGCATTTGACATCCTTGTCTCATAGAATCCTCCCGGTGAGCTGATAAGGTAGGCATTATCATGCTCATTTTACAGGTGAGGAAACCGTGGGTCAAAGAAGATAATGTAAGTTCTTTGAAGTCGTGCAGCCAATAAGAGCAGAGTGCGACCCGAGCCCAGGTCCATGTGACTCCAAAGCCACATTCTTTCCAACACACCAGTGGCCCCTAACCCTGGATGCACATTAGCACCACCTGGGGAACTTATAGAAACGCTGGGGCCGAGCCCCCACCTCAGATGGATTGAATCTGGATATTGGGGGGTGGAGCACAGGCATCACTTTGTCCCAAAGATCCCAGGAAAACGTCCAGGTTGAGGACCACTGTACTACACCCAAACAAAATCGATTACTGAATTCAAGTTCTAGAGGTCCTGTCTTAACCTTTTTTTTTTTTTTAAAGGGCAGGGAGAGAATGAGAGCGAGTGAGGAAATTCTCCCATCATATGTATTTTCAGACTTAAACAAAATAGTTTTTAAAACATTTCTGGTAACTTCAGTTTCAAAACAAGGTACTGAAGGCTGTCCTTTCCTTTTTTGCATCCCTCACGGCATCCAACCCAGGGTCTCTGCCCGCTTCCCATGCTCAGTAAATATTTGCTTAGTGAATTAAAAAGCTGGCAAATTTAGAAGGAACCAGATCGAGCTTTGATGTATTTTATGTATTATTGATCATTGTTCTGCCTCAAAGGCCTTGAACACAGAAGAAATTCCTGTATTTGGTTCGGTTTGGGAATTATAGTCAATTTGGTTGTGTAATGTGATTCAAATATCAGGTAGACCCTGCCGAAGTTCAGTGGCCTCTCCTGTAAGCCCCCAGGTATTCACCAGGTGTCTCTACTGGGCACTTAAGCACATGCATACTCCACCCCACCTTCCTTCAAACCTGCTTATGTGTTCTTAATTTTTGTTCATGTTCTGATTCCTCAATGAAACTGTACATTTTTTCTTTTTTAATGCAATTTTATTGAGATATATTCATGCACCATACAATCCATCCATAGTATACATCAGTGACTCACAGTATCATCACATAGTTGGACATTCATCACCACAATCAATTTTAGAACATTTTCATTACTCAAAAAACAAAAACCAACCCCAAACATCCTGTACTCCTTATTCCCCTGAGATTGTACATTTTGAGTAACAAGAGACATACCTTATAGTTTTTATATTTCCCTTTGCAGTGCTATAATGTTACTCTGTCCCCAGTGGGCACTCATATCTACTTGTTTTCTTTGACTAAAACAAAACACTTAGCTACAGCTTCTCAGTAATTTCCTCAAGGGCCCTGGGAGACACAAAGGTGTCGGGCAGCCAAGAGTGAAGAAAGGGATCAAGAAGGGGTTCATTTGTTCAGCCATTCAAATCCATCAAGTCTCACTATGTGCTGGGCCCCAAGTCAGGTGCTGGGGAGACAAGGCCGTCACAATCTCTGGCTCTATGGATTTTATATAATCCAGCCGGGAAGATGATCTGTTAGTTACACGCAAGCTCAAAAACTTCATCTGGGGGCTTCCTATCCAATTTCTGGTGCTATGGCAATGATTTGGGCATTTGGCTTAACATCTTTTAGCAGGCTCATTGCAATGACTGTTTTACGTACCATACCTTTCTCCTCCATTTTCCTGTGAACTCCTTAAAGGTGTTCATTATTTGCCTTTGTACCTCTGAGCCTGGCCCACTACAGAGCTTGGTGAGCACTCCATGAATGTATGTCAATTGACTAATGGATGGATTTGCATTGCTTTGCCTGGCTCTCTTAGAGCCTAAGTCTTTTGCCCAAGGGTCATATCTCCTCTTGGAGCACCAATGAATAGGCAACTTAATAAAAAATTAAGTTAATAAACTTAAACACACACAGCTGGCATTGTCCTAGGTGTGTGATTCAGCATGGATTTCTAGCTCAAACAAAACGTGAGAAAAATGAATAAAAGCAGAGTGCTCTAACGGAGATGTGTTGTGATTTTAGGTTTTGGTTTTGACTTCTGCAAATGATTTAGTTCCTCTTGTGCCACTTTTTTTCCTCTCTTACATTTATATGCCAGATAGGTGGTTTCAGCTACTCTGGGGTTAGAAACTGCTTCTTGAAATAGGACTTGGTTTTTTCTTAAGGATACCCTTGTTGCTTTAGGCCTCCAGGATTGGGTTTACTCTGGCTGGCTGTTTTATTATATTTTTTCCCTTGCAGCTAAATGTGGTGAACAGTGTCAGCAGTTCAGAGGACGTCAAGCCCTTACCAGGGCTTCCAGGGATTGGAAACATGAACTACCCATCCACCAGTCCTGGATCTCTGGTTAAACACATCTGTGCCATCTGTGGGGACAGATCCTCAGGTAGGGGCAGCAGCAGATGTCCCTCCCAAGACGGAGTCTCAGAGAAGGGCTTGCTCCACTGCCCACCTGGCTACTTTGTACTTAAAGAAAGGAAAAAGTGCTCTTTAGGTTGGTCTGGCTTGGAGCCCAGGCTTTAAATTTCTGTCACTGTGTTCAGAGTCTGCACTGCTGATGAATTTATAGCATAATTTCATTTTTGAAGATTACCTTTATATGAAATGTTTCAGAAGCCCCCCCTTTGGAGTTACTGTGTTGCATGTGTATCTGGAATAGAAAATTTGTTGTGATTAGTATCTCAAGCCAGATATTCTTTGATTTTTCAAAATTTATTTTTCATAAGTATAAAAATCATGTCCATTGTGTAGTAAACTTGGAACTAGAGAAGTTCCAAAAAAAAAAAAAAAAAAAAAAAAATCCAGAGAAGTTCTTAAACAAACTAGAGAAGTACAAAAGAAAAAATTTTAAATTACCCATAATGTTTCATCACCAAAGTTAAACAAACCACTTAATATTTTTGCATTTTTCCTTGCATAACATTTTAGGTTTTTAGCATGTGTTATAGGCTTGAAATAATGTGTTTTCACCCATTTCATTTTCTTTGACCCTCTTCCACTTCTGCCCAAATTATTGCCTTCCTGATTTCTTTCTCTTCCTTGTCATCCTTTCCCCCCACCTCCACCTTACCACTTTTGAAGACATCTGCGTCTCTGAATTGACAAATGAGAAAATGGGGAAGGTTCCTTTCCATAGCTGTCCATGATGGCTGAATGAATGTTTCCTCATCTTCTTATTTCACTACAAAATGTCACCCCATGGAAAGTTCTCAGTGTGTGGAACTTATTTAGCAACACAGCTGATGTTTGCTTGCTGTCAAAAAGTTGCTTCCAAATCATACAGACTTGGCGACTCTGGGTTGGCTATTACCATAGCAACAGAAAGCCAGCCATACCCTGACAGAGAGGTTTTTCTGCTATGGTTATTTTTGTTGAAACCCTGGGAGGTTCATTCACGTATTGAGGAATCATGGGGATGACTATGTCATATAGTTGACAAAATTGGTTCCGCATTTCTTGACAAATATGTCAGAGCTAGGGCATCAGGTTCTTTGGGTCCAAGATAAAATCCCATATTTATTATTGCTGTGAGCTCAATAAATTAGTATAGTCAATGAAGTTGCACAGACCATCTTTTCATCAGGCAGGCTGTCTTAGCCACTCTTTCATCTTAGGGGTGTTTCCTCTGAAATGTAAGCTCCTGGGATGCAGATATTTACATTTGCTAGATGTGTTCTCACATATTTCCAGTTCACTTTAATATCACCCCAAATAAAACACAATGAGAAAGTCAGGTCAGGTCTGTGGCTAAATGTCATCACACATTATCCTCGAGAATCAGACATAAATATGTTTTGAATGATCTGTTTCCTTCTTTTTTCAAGTTCACAGTGTCCAATCAATTGAGCATTGCTGAATGGTATATTGTAATAGAAGACTTCTAATTAGAAATAGTATTGTGATCAATTCCTGATGCCTGTGTGGGGAGAGTGTGGTGGCTCTCCTGAAAGAAATTAGCCATCCCTGGCTGGAGTAGTTGGAAACTGAACATGTGGAACAGATAATAAGGGCAATGGACGCGTGAGATAGATTATTCTGGCTCAAGCAAAACCATTTCCTATCAGGTATTATGTCACATCTCAAGATTGAGTGTCATACCATAAAGATGATATACCAACTTATTTCCCTAACAGTCAATAGTATTTAAAGAATTCATTACTCAGGCTCCTGAACGTAGCTTATGGTACAGGATAATAATTATAAGAAATATTGGTTGAGCTGAGATTCTTTTCCTGCAAGAAAATACATGATGAGCATAAATATTTTAATTTATTGTGTATACTAGTCACTTCAATAGAGGCAGGACATTTTGTTTAACCAAATTCAACGGTTGTCTTGATAAAATAAATGTAAAAATCTGAGGTCAGGAATTTTCAGATAATGCCCTCTGGAGACACAGAGATAGGGAGGGAAGACACAAGCCAAGGCATATTTTACTCTACCTTATTGTGGCCCCCGTGATCCACATTCTCTGCTAGTTGTTCTCTGCTTTCTGCCCTGGTGCCCGAGTGGAGTGCCTGGGAGACCCGAGGGGTTCTTTGAATGAAAGATCCAAATAAACACAGGAACCACCTATGCAACGTTCTTCTCTTGAGCAGGAAAGCACTATGGAGTGTACAGTTGTGAAGGCTGCAAAGGGTTCTTCAAGAGAACCATAAGGAAAGACCTTGTCTACACTTGTCGGGATAATAAAGACTGCCTCATCGACAAGCGTCAGCGCAACCGCTGCCAGTACTGTCGCTATCAGAAGTGCCTGGTCATGGGCATGAAGAGGGAAGGTGAGCTGCCCCCAGCTCCCTGCAAGGGAGCACAGTCTGCAGGGTGTAGGAAAGGGCCCTGCCGAGTCGGAATATGTGGGAAGGAGCAGTTTGAAGTGGATGTTGGGGATGACTTTGGGTACTGTGAATTCTCAGGTATTGCAATCGAGTTTCCCTTTTTCCTAGGACATCTGTGTCCCTAGAACAAAGAAGGCACGAGGCGTCCTCCTCCTCCACACTCACGCACCCTCTCCTGGAGCCCAGACTGTGGGCCCCAAACTGGACCCTGCCCCTTGTTCTCCCAGTGATTAGGCAGCAAGTCTCAGAGCCATGGTTTCAGAGCCTGTGTGCTGCCCGACTGTGGGCCATCAGAGCGACCTTCAGGATGGAGCCGACTTCTCCCCTCGGATCCTAGGCCTCACCCTGGTCTGATTTCACGCTCTAGCCTTTTATTAACTGGGTCTGCAACAAGTTCTTTAAAGTTGGTGTATTCCCTGGACTTTTGGGATTATTGGCATTACCCAGGTCTGACAGACTTAGCCTTTTCATTCAGAGAGGCCATCATTGTACATTTTAAAATTGTGCATCTTTCAACTTATAGTGTGGGTTAGCTGGGTTGTTTCTAAAGTAAAAAAAAAAAAAAAAAATTCTGAAAGTGCTTTCTGCTTCTTTATAAGATCAAAAAGCCTTTCCATTAAGCAACAAAAATAAATTGAAGTGGGCAGTTAATTAACTAGTGAACTCAAGCAGGTACATTGTGTAAATGATGAATGTTAATTGATTTTAGAGTAAGGAAGTCCTGCCTGTCTCTAGGAAACAAGAATGAGCTCAGTCAGTCCCAGGTGCTCCTCATTCTTGAAGAGCTTCTTTACTAGGAGGAGGGCAAGTCTGATCGGAAGGACCAGTTTGAAGGAAAAGGTCCTTTGAGCCCCTGGGAAGTGGGAATGTCACAATAGGGACGACAGGAACAGCAAAAATATTCTTAGAATCTTAGAGGTGGACCTTCAGAATCATTTAATCAACCCTAATCATTCCACAGACGAGGAGACAGTCTCGGGAGGTGAAGTGTGTTTTCCAGGGTCCCGCATGTAGATGATGAGTAGAGACCAGGTCCCCAGACTCCCTGATAAGTGCTCATCTGGCATCTCCTCTCCATCGGGATACTGAAATAGCTCTGGAGCTCAGGACTGTCTTCACTACGATATCTAATAGGAACCTCAAAATTGACAAATCCAAATCTATGCCCCTGATAATCTACTCTTCCCAGCTGTTCATTGCCTGGTCTTCCCCATCGCAGGAAGTGACCTTTACATTTTGTAGTCGCTCAGACCAAAAACCTTTGACTCCCTTCTTTGTGTCATATACCACCTTCAGTAGGTGGAGACATCTTGTTTCTCCTTCAAAATATGTCCCTAATCTTTCCATTTCTCACAACTCATACTGCTACCGTCCATATCCAAGCCACCATTATTTTACTTTTTGTAGTAATCCAAATAGCCTCCAACCAGGTTTCCCTGCTTCCATCTTTGTCTTCCTTTCTTCACTTCCTAACAGAGCAACCAGATGAGTCTTTGAATAAGTGAGTCAGGTCAAGTCATTCCTCCACTCAAAACCCCTCATTTGCTTCCCTTCTCGGAAAAACTCAGAATCTTTATTATGACTTCAAGATCGTACATGATTGGGCTGCCCTGCTGTGTGTCTCCTCCAGCGTCCCTGGCCTCTTTTTGGTCCTCAAACACACGAGGTGATCTCCCATCTCAGGGCCTTGCACTTGCTGTTCTGTCTGTCCCCCCAGAGTGCTCTTTCCCAGGTATCTGCATGGCTCACCTCTTCACTTCCTTCACAATGTACTTGATTGTCACCTTCTCAGTAAAGCCTTGTCTAACTACACTGTTAAATTGCATTGATCACCCCCAACTTTTCCTAGTCTCCTTTCCAGAGAGAGCAATGATCACTATCTGACATATTTACTATCCTTTTCCACTATCTGTCTCCATGAGGGCAGGGGTTTTATCTGCTTTTTGTTTTTCGTTGCTGTGTCACCAGTGCATAGCACATAGTAAGCATTTAATAAATAATTGTTAAATGAATGAATGAATGATTTAAACTGAATGTGGTCCTGCAGGAACCCCTAAAAGTGACTCATTCATTCATTCATTCATTCATTCTTTGAGTATTGAGTGCCTATTTTGTACAGTGGCATACTTGCTATTGTGGCTGGGGCCAATGGTCTTACAGATTGGAACATACATGGGAAATGAGCTGGTGGAAACTGTCTTCTTTCCACCAGGACAGAATTTGTTACTCCTTGTATAGTCCCATCCCCACCATGATAGATCTTAAAATTAATGACTACAAAGTATGTCTCCCATCAGCAAGAGCAGTATGGCTGCAGGAGTCATTTTTCTTCCCCACAAGAGAGTTTCAAGTTGACTTGGGAAAATAGCAGTTTTCTTTAAGCACATGAGATTGAATTAATTAAATGCCTTCAATCAAAGAAGTGATCATTTATTTCTTCACAGTCTAATTCCATCCCTCAAAGTTCAACCTGAATATCTCCCAGGTTGATTTGGGTCAGATTGGCCCACAAGCTAAATTGCAGGAGGTGTGGTTCTTTCATTTAAACAAAATAAATAAAACAGGAGCATGTGATTGTAAGTGTCTGGGCAGTCCTTCCTCTAGACCTAGTGTAATGGGTTGAATCGTGCCCCCTGCAAAGACCTGTTCACTTCCTAATCCCTGTTCCTGTGGGTGTGAACTCATTTGTAAATAGGATCTTTGATGATGTTATTAGTGAAGGCAAGGCCAAACTGAATCAGGGTGGGCCTTAATCCAGTATGATTGGATTCCTTATAAGCAGAGGAAGTTTGGACACAGTGGTAGGAGACAGAAGGAGACAGATGGCCATGTAACAGAGGCAGAGATTGAATTATAGGTGGCCAGCATGCAGCCACCAAAAAGCTAGATTTTTGGACTTTGGGTTTTCCAAATGTGAGACAATAAATTCCTGTTGCTTAAGCCAACTGATCTGTGGTATTTGTTACAGCGGCCCTGGCAAACTAAGACACTTAGTACTATTCTGAATCTTTAATAGAAAATTGGGTGTAGTTTTGGCTCCTGCATTTTTTAAAAGGATGTGGAGAAATAGGAGCAATAAAAGCTGAGTAATAAAAATGGGAAGAGGAAAAGGGACTCAGAGAAATTTCTAGAGAGACTGGTACCATTTACCCTGACAAAGAGAAGGCAAAGGAGTGAATTAATTCCTCATTCACTATATGAAATGTTGCTTTCAAGATTCTCCTGGGCAGCCTTTCCTTCACCACCATCATTTCTGGCCTTGATTTGCAGAATTTGGAGCTCAGTTTGGATACTTTCTTGAAGGCAAGGATAATAAATCATGGAACAGGTAACTGAGAAGGACTATGGAATTTATGTCCCCAGAGAGGTGGACAGATAGAAAGAGATAGGGTTGGGTTATGCTTGGAATTCACCCACCTGGGACCAGGGGCCAAGACCTGTTGCCCTTTTAGGCTGTTTAGTGTTATAGCTGGAATGGACATTCATTACTCTCTTATGTAACACATTCATTTCCCAAAAGAAGAAAGAGGTTCAGAGAGGCTAGGGACCTGCCCATGCTTTCACAGCAAGCTAACAGCAGAGCTAGAACAGGACTACGACCCTCTGATTCCCAGGCCACCAGACAACTCTTGGGGATGCTGAGGAGGTCTGTTTCCATGATTGCTGGTCGCATACACTTAGTTTTAAAATTAAAGAGTGAATTCTCTTTGAGGCAATGTGTGGGCAGCATTGGACATCCCTGTGAGCCCCATGTGGTCTTTATTACAATTAGCCCAGTGCCTTGGAAACAGTACAGAAGGGGAGGTGGGCTCTGGAGACTGCCAGCTGGGTCCAGACACTGGATCCATCATGTCCAGCTCTGTGACCTCAGACCAGTTTCCTAACTTCTCTGTGATTCAACCTACTAAATAGAAATATAAAGTGTTGAGCATAATTATTGACACAGAGAAAGAGCTCCGTAAATTTTGGCTATTGCAGTAAATGCACAATAAATATATGCTGAATGAATGGATAAAATCCTGTTGGAAGGCATGAGCTCGATACTGTTTTCAATCATCCAATGTCCTCTGGATGTACTCTGTCTGATACATATATAGTGGCAGTAGCCCAAAATGTCTGAAAGACAGAAGATAAATAACAGATATATGACTCCTCATGTGTGACAGTAATATCTGTAGTACAAAGAGGACAAGTGTCTGGCAAAGGGTCCTGCAATTAATGGCAAAATCAGAATTCAAATCCAATTTCCTAAATCCAAGGCTTAAATGCTGTTTTCTTTGAGCATTATAAATCAGTAGAAGAAATCAGTTGAGGACCACAAAAGGAACTTCGCTTAGTTTGCACGTTTCATCATTTAAAATCAATACAGATAGAAGCCCATTAACCCTCCTTTTAAAAAAATTAGTACAAGGCATTCAACTTTAGCCAATAAAGCCAACTGTTAATAAAAATACATATTATAGTTTCTGCATGTTGCCAGTGGAGGAAGACTGATGGAATGAACAGAAAGAAAGGTTGAAAAAGAGAGGAAGACAAACAAGGAGAGGGAGGAAGTAGCCAAAAAGGGAGATGGAGAGGACCAGAGACAAGTCCAAGGGGGTAAAGAAAGACAAAGAAAAAAGGAAAATAACTACTTTTTACAGAACTTTTAGTAATTATTTTATTTATTCTTCTCAAAACCCTCTCAGTTAAGTACTATATACACTTCACAGGTAAAGAAACTGAGGCTTAGCTGGCTAAGTAGTATGTCCAATGTTATTTAGCTAATAAGCAAGTGGTAGAGCTCCATTTTGAAAACTATTTCTTTAACTACAAGCTACATGTATTTGGCTCTTCTCCCTCTTGTTTTTTCCTCTTTGTTCTCTTTCATTTCTGTTTTTAGTTGTTCTCATTCCCCCACTTCATTCTCTCTTTCTTTTCTTCCTTTTCTCCTTTCTTCCCTCCCTCCTAACCATGGACTAACATTCTCATCTTGATGCTTTTTCGCATTTATCTACCAGAGACTTCAAAGTATAAGTTTTGCTTTTGCAGATATACCCTTCTCTGACCTACCTTGAGAGATGGGTGGTATTGTTTGTTTGACAAACTAGGCTTCTGCTAGCCTCTTCTAGTTTATTCTGCAGCCCATGTGGCCCTATATCCACTCCAAGAGCAGAATGTGCTTTTTGCAAGCAGACTGTGGGCAGGAAGGAGGAGAAGCTGAGAGGTAGAAGTTGCTAGCAACCACAGCCTCCTAGGTGATGGAAACTAACCCAACAGAGGCCGTGCTTCCAGTAGAGAGGTCAGAATTCAGGAAGGGGTCTGACTTACATCCTAATGTACAGGTCCAGGGAGTTCTGAGAGTTGGAGTGAATGTTGATGAAAACCCTAAATTTTAAGAAGCTGCGATAATTCCAGCCTACATACCCTCCCCCACTCCCCAAATCAGCTGCTGATTCTGAAATGTCATCAAGGTGACATCCCTCCACCCCTTCACTTGCTGAATACCTGCAGCTGACTCCCAGAAGACCTCCCCTGACAAGTCGGATCAGGTGATGTTATGTTCAGCTGGTGCACGAGGGGCAGACCTAATAGGACGTGAATGCCAAGGATGATGCATAGGATCTGACAGAAGTCGTTTTTAAAGTAATGCACTTGCTACTTAACTATTGCATGCTCACAGTGTATCAGAGGCAGCAGGTAGAAGAAGGATATGAGTCCGTAATGATAGCAAGGAGATGGTGGTTCGTTAGAAGAGAAGGAGGATGAGGGCAGAATTGGAGGTTATTAAAGCTTAATATGCAAACTTCTTAAAGTGGTCACCATGATGAACTGGAAAGAAAATGAACTAAAGGACCACTAATTCCAAACATGTTTAAGCAATAGCTTTGCTTCCTTGTTTCGTCTGTCAACATTACAGCATCCCTGAATCCTGTACCTTGATGATCCCCATTTTACAGATGAGGACATTGAGGCTTAGATAGGTTAGCTAACTTTCCCACGGTTGCCTTGGGCATTATGGTAATCTCTGCATGTCCTACGGCAATGCCAGCTGTGCAAGAGGAAAGGCAGAGGAGCCGGGAGCGGGCTGAGAGCGAGGCAGAATGTGCCAGTGGTGGCCATGAAGACATGCCAGTGGAGAGGATTCTAGAAGCCGAACTTGCTGTTGAGCCAAAGACAGAATCCTATGGAGACATGAACATGGAGAACTCGGTATGTGGTCTCAGAACTCTATCCGTCTTCCATTTCTCGGGTGGGGCAGGGAGAAGCGGGTATATTAGAGTCCTAAGAACTGACCCTCAGAGTACTTTGTTTTTTTTTTTTTTTTTTTAGACAAATGACCCTGTCACCAACATATGCCATGCTGCCGATAAGCAGCTTTTCACCCTTGTTGAATGGGCCAAGCGCATTCCACACTTCTCTGACCTCACCTTGGAGGACCAGGTCATTTTGCTTAGGGCAGGTAAAGCACATTGGGGTTCCTTTCTTCCTGGGATAATCACCTGGGCTGCTAATTTGAAATTATCCTGGGATCCTAAAAGCAAGTAACCTGATTGGCTACAACCCACCCAAGCTGAGAACCATGTTGACAATGGGAGAACCCCTATATAGGGTTGTTCTTTTTAATATTATTTATAGGCTTTCAAATCTATATGATCTTCCCCCAAAATTTCCATTCTCAAATGAAACATTGTGTGTTATTTTTTTAATTAATGGAGGAGCAGGACTTTTTTCCATACAAATTTTACCATGGTCCTATTACATACACTTTTCAAAGACTGTTAAATCATTCTTATTGAAGATATCTAGATCAGTGTCTCATAATTGTTCTGCAATTGGCAAATAGATATATTCCAATTTCACAGAGGAGGTAAGCAAGCTCAAGCTTGTGTTAGTTGAATTCCATGATCCCTTCTTATTTCAAAATTCTATGTGTTATATTCTTGCTTGTCTCCCATTTTGGGGACACTGTGCAGTCCGTTGACATATGCCAAATCTCCTCTTTGTCAGTGAGCCAGCAGGAAAATGTCAGGAGGATTCGCTGAGCATTGGGAATCAGTCCACTCATTCCACCCCCTGTTAGATAATGAGCAATCACTGAGTGTCGACTGCAAGCTACATACTGCGCTGGGTGCTTCTAGGTGATGCCAAAGAAGTAAAACTAGATTGTCAGGTCCTGGGGGGCAGAGACTGCAAGGTATGCTGACTTGATCCACCATGGCAGCTAACACTTGGCTATTACCTGCTAAATGTTCAATCTATATTTATTGATTGGCTGAAAAAGGAAAAAAAAAGAGACTTTGCCCTCAAGCTGCCATCCTGGGCTGCACTGGAGAAACTGTGGGGGATGTGCAGAGTCACAGGTTAAGAGAAACCCAAGTTTAATCCTTGGTTTCATCACTAATTATCTGCACTGTCTTGAACTAGTTCTTAACTTCCATAGATTTCCAATTCTCCTTTTATTACAAGGGGATCATAATGTCTGCCTTGGATGATTATCAATGAAGCAAGAATGTGGTTGATTTTCTTCAAGGACTTCCTCTTATCTTTGCAGGGTGGAATGAGCTGCTGATTGCCTCCTTCTCCCACCGCTCAGTTTCCGTGCAGGATGGCATCCTTCTAGCCACGGGTTTGCATGTCCACCGGAGCAGTGCCCACAGTGCTGGGGTCGGCTCCATCTTTGACAGGTTTCTCCCTCCAGTGCTTGTGTGTGTGTGTGTGTGTGTGTGTGTGCATGTGCATGTGTAGTGCTTGGATGTGGGATGGACAGCCCAAATAGCCACACATGACTAAAGCAGAGACCGTTAAACACATGAGAATATAAACCTTGGGAATGAGAGAGGGGTTAAAAGAAAGGTTGAGATTACAAGAAGATGGATCCAGTCAGAGGCCAGCACATTGCTGGGGAGATGGCAGAACCTGTAACCCCAGTGGGTTTCCAAAGAAGAAACTGGATCACTGACATTAAGCTACTAAGTTGAAGGGTTGAACTTTTTATCCTAGGGGTCAGGGAGGGGGAAGCAGGTCCTGGGTCTGTCTACAAGCATCTGGGTAAGATAGGCTGAGGTTTATGCCAGACTCTGTGCCAGGATCTCTGGGGACCCTGTGGCATGAGAAGACAAACCTCAGTCAGGCAGCTACACACTCTCTCTGGAATTTTATGCCTTAAACAGTGCTAAAGGAAAATTAAGCCATCTGATTTAAAGAGACAAATAAAATGAGTGGTGAATAATGACCTGGGCAGGGGGTGGGGTGGGGTGGGGTGAGAAAATGAACTGGTTAAGAGGGATGTAAGGTTAAAAATAGTTTCTCTAACCAATACAAGGACCTTGTGGCCCCTTTCCACCTCCATCATAAACAGTCTTCTTAGATCATGTGCATGTCCACCTAAGATATCTCTACTCCTTCCCTGCCCATTACCACAACATGTTCCAAACAGAGACTAACACAGGTCTTTGGAATGCCTCAACCCCTCTTCACGGTGCCTGGAAATATCTACCCTTTCCCTGCATGCTGCCCTTTTTTATACTTTTCTAGATGTGCAGTGCCCTTGCCCAGCTTTATCTGTTGAATTTCTATTAATTTCCAAGTACTCCACGATGCCTTTCCAGTGCAACCCTCAGAGTTCACTCCTTGGTGTTCTCTCAGATTTGTTCATGGAAGTAATTTCAGTGGGCTTTGTGTTACCTCTTATTGTTTCTATTTCTTCAGTTAAACTGTGAGCCCCTTGAGAGCAGAGACCATATCTTATTTGTCTCTGTACTTCTAGTGCCTGGTACATCATTTGGAAAAGTGGAAGGCTACATAATAAAAATTGGTTAAATTTATTTTATCAGCTATTGGCCTGGTACACATGATTTTCTCATCACCCCCTCTTGTTTCCTGTGAACAGAGTTCTGACAGAGCTGGTTTCTAAAATGAAAGACATGCAGATGGATAAATCGGAGCTGGGGTGCCTGCGAGCCATCGTGCTGTTTAACCCAGGTGATAGCAAAGTGGTCAGCTCCTCTCCGTGGCCTCTAGTGCCCCTACTTTCTTCAGTCCTCTAGATTAGGAGAGACAAAGAAGTCAGGGCCAAGGAATACTGTCCCTGGAGCGGGAAGAGAGTCAACCACTCATGGCCTCTACCCCTAGAGTCATCTTGAAAAGTGTTTGAATGGGCGTGTAAAGTGGAGCAAGTGGGAAAGGCGAAAGATGACAGTGGCCTCAAGGGAGTCATGAGGGGAGGCAGTAAAGTGTGTTCAGACTTCATATTTTAAAGATAAAGTCAATGGGATTTGCTGATGGATTAGATACAGGGTGTGAAAGAAAGAGAGGAGTTAAGTGTAACTCTCAAGGATCCTTTTTTTCTTGAACAATTGGAAAAACAGAGTTTTCATTTACTGAGATGGTGAAAACTCCAGGGGGAGCAAGTTCTGAGGATATATGGGTAGGAATCAGGATTTTGGCTTTGGGCAGTAAGGTCTGAAATGGATAGTAGGTGTGCAAGAGTAGCTGTCTAGGAAGCAATTGCTTCTAAGGGTCTGGAGTTCAGAGGGGAAGCCAGGAGCAGAGATACATATTTAGGAGGTGTTGGCCTATACCTGGCATGTAAGGTCATTCGATTGGGTGAGATTTTCAAGGGAGTGAGTAAACATTGAGCAGAGAAGAGGACTGAGGACTGAGACTTGGGGAATTCCAACATTTAGAGGTCAGGGAGAAGAGGAAAGGCTGGCAAAGGAGCCTGAGAAAGGGCATTCAGTGAGAGAGGGCAAGAACCAGAAGAGTGTCCTGGAAGCCCAGGGAAGAAAAGTGTTTCAAGAAGGAGGAAGTAATCAGCTTCATCGAAAGCTGCTGAAAGATGATAGTCAGAATTATATAGTGATTTTTTTTTTTACCCCATCTCATCACTTAGTTCATGCTTAGCACATAGTGGGCACTCAATAAATAGGTACTATTTCCTGAATGCCCTGGAGAAAATAAAACTCTCCTCTTCAGAGTCATTAGTGGGTACATTTGGCTATTAAGGGAGTTGAAAACCTGTGCTCCAAGAGTTTATTAAGTAGTTGGGGCACAGAAAGGACAGCAAGGAGATGTAAAAGATGAGCTTTTTTATTTCATATTTGTCCCCATTCAGAGTATCTCTAGTAACTCGAGGGAAGGTGACCTGAGTGAATGGGGACAGCCTCTGTGGGAGGGTGTTGCCTGATGTGTGTAGCCATCAGTTAATTCAGTCATCTTTTTCAGATGCCAAGGGCCTGTCCAACCCCTCTGAAGTCGAGACTCTGCGAGAGAAGGTTTATGCCACCCTCGAGGCCTACACCAAGCAGAAGTATCCGGAACAACCAGGCAGGTGAGCATGTGCAGAAAGAATGGTAACTAAAACAGCAACTACTCTCACTCTCTCATTTATTAGCACCAAATATGCAGCAAGCACTGTCTAGATTTTTTCAGTGTTATTTAATCTTCATAATCCAAAAGTCGCTGAAATGTTAGCTCAATGAGGCTAGAAGTCTTATCTGATTTGATTCTATGAATTTGCTTATTCTAATTGTTTCAAAACAGTGAGATCATACAATATTTGTCCTTTTGTGTCTGGCTTGTTTCATTCGACATGATGTCTCCAATGTTCAATCCATGTTGTCACATGTATCAGGACTTCATTCCTTTTTACAGCTGAATAATATTCCATTGTATATTTATAACATATTTTGTTTATCCGTTCATCAGTTGATGGGCACTTGGGTTGCTTCCATCTATTGGCAATTGTGAATAATGCCACTGTGAACATTGTTGTGCAAATATCTATTTGAGTCCCTGTTTTCAGTTCTTTTGGGTATATATCTAGAAGTGGGGTTGCCACGTCATATGACAGTTCTATACTTAGCTTTCAGAGGAACTGCCAAACTGTCTTTCACAGAAGCGACACCATTTTATATTGCCACGAGCAATAAATGAGTGTTCCTATTTCTCTGCATCCTCTCCAACACTTATTTTCTGTTGTTGTTTTTTTTGAATAGCTATTTTAATGGGTGTGGAATGGTATCTCATTGTGGTTTTGATTTGTGTTCCCCTAATGGCTAATGATATAGAGCATATTTTCATGTGCTTTTTGGCCATTTGTATACTTTCTTGGAGAGATGTCTGTTTGAATCTTTTGCCCATTTTTAAATTGGGTTGTTTGTCATATTGTTAAGTTGAAGGATTTCTTTATATAGTGTAGATAGCAATCCTTTATCAGATATGTGGTTTCCAAATATTTTCTCCCATTTTGTAGCTTGTCATTTTACTTTCAGGATTAAGTTTTTTGAGGAACAAAAGTTTTTAATTTTGATGAGGTCCCATTTATCTATTTTATCTTTTGTGGCCTGTGCTTTGGGTATAAAGTCTAAGAAACCATTGCTTCCCTACATTTTCTTCTAAGAGTTTGATAGTTCCAACTCTTATATTGAGGTCTTTGACCTATTTTGAGTTGATTTTTGCATATTGTGTGAAGTAGGGGCCCTCCTTTTTATTTTTGAGAATGAAGATCCAGTTTTCCCAGCACCACTTGTTGAAGAGACTATTCTTTCCCAATTGAATTCTTTGCCACCTTGTCAAAAATCAGTTGGCCATAAATGTAGAGGTTGATTTCTGGCTCTGAGTTCTATTCCACTGGTCTATATGTCTGTCCTTGTGTCAGTACCGGGCAGTTTTGATTATTGTGGCCTTGAAATAAGGTTTAAGATCAGGAGATGTGTCCTCCAACTACATTCTTTTTTTCAAGATGGCTTCAGCTATTTGGAGCCCCTTACCATTCCCTATAGTTTGATGATTGGCTTTTCCATTTTTGCAAAGAAGGTTATTAGAATTTTTATTGGAATTACATAGAGTCTATGAATTGCTTTGGGTAGGATTGACATCTTAATGATATTTAGTCTTCCAATCCATTAACACAGAATATCCTTCCATTAATTTAGGTCTTCTTTAGTTTCTTTTAGCAATGTTTTGTAGTTTGCTGTGTACAAGTTCTTTACATCCTTGGTTAGGTTTATTCCTAGACATTTGGTACTTTTAGTTGCTATTGTGAATGGAAATTTTTCTTGATTTCTTCTTCCAGTTGTTAGTTGCTTGTATGTAGAAACACTACTGATTTGAGGGTGTTGATCTTGTACCCAAACATTTTACTGAATACATTTAGTTCTAAGAGCTTTGTTGTGGAATTTTCAGGGTTTTCAGTATATAGGGTCATTTTATCTGCACATAGAGAAAGTTTTACTTCCTTTCCAGTTTGGATGCCTTTTATTTCTTTTTCATGCCTAACTACTCTGGTAAGAACTTTCAGTACAATATTGAATAACAGTGATGACAATGGCATCCTTGTCTTGTTCTTGATCTTAGGGGGAAAGCTTTCAGTCTTTCACCATTAAGCAGGATGTTAACTGTGGGCTTTCCATATATGCCCTTTATCATGTTGAGAAAATGTCCTTCTATTCCTAGTGTTCTAATGTTTTTATCAGGAAGCGTGCTGGATTTTGTCAAATGCCTTTTCTGCATCAACTGAGATGATCATCTCAGTTTTGTTCTGTTAATGTGGTGTGTTACATTAATTGATTTTCTTATATTGAACCACTCAAGCATACCTGGGATAAATCCCACTTGGTCATGGTATATAATATTTTTAATGTGCTGTTTATCAATTCTGCTAGTATTTTATTCATAACTTTTGCATCTATATTCATAAGGAATATTGGTCGATAATTTTCTTTTCTTGTGGTATCTTTATCTGGCTTTAGTAAGAGGATGATGTTGGCCTCATTGAATGAATTAGGGAGTGTTCCCTCCTCTTCAGGTTTTTAGAAGAGTTTGAGGAGGATTGGTATTAATTCTTCTTGGAATGTTTGATAGAATTCATCTGTGAGGCCATGTGGTCCTGGACTTTTCTTTGCTGGGAAGTATTTGATTACTGGTTCATCTCTTTACTGGTAATTGGTTTGTTGGAGTCTTCTATTTCTTCTTAAGTCAGTGCAGGTAGCTTGTGTGTATTTAGGAAGTTGTCCATTTCATCTAGGTTATCTAATTTGTTGGCATATAGCTCATACATCTAGGTTATCTAATTTGTTGGCATACAGTTCATTGTATCCTTTTATAGTCCTTTTCATTTCAGTGGGGTCAGTTGAGTCTCTCTCTTTTTTTTTTTTTTTTTTTTTTTATTCTCTATTTCATTTTTCTCTAATCTTGGCTGTTTACCTCTTTCTGCTCACATTGGGTTTAATTTGTTCTTTTTTTAGTTTCTTCAGGTTAGGTTAGGTCTCTGATTTGAAATCTGTCTTCTTTTTTAATGTAAGCATTTAGAGCTATAAATTTCCCTCTTATCACTGCCTTTGCTGCACACCCTAATTTTTAGTATGTTGTGTTTTCATTTTCATTCATCCCAAGATATTTCCTAATTTGCCTTGTGATTTCCTCTTTAACCAATTGGTTGTTTAAGAGTACATTGTTTAATTTCAACATACTTGTGACTTTTCCATTTCTCCCTCTGTTATTAATTTCTAGCTTTATTCCAATGTGGTTGGAGAAGATATAGCATATGAATTCAATAATTTTGAATTTACTGAGGCTTGTTTTGTGATCTAAGATATGGTCCATCCTGGGAAATGACCCAGGTGCACATGAGAAGAATGTGTGCTCTGTTGCTGTTGGGTGAAGTTTTCTATATATGTCTGTTAGGTCCAGTTGGATTATAGTATCATTCAAGTCTTCTATTTCCATATTGATCTTCTGTCTAGATGTTCTCTTCATTATTGAAAGAGGTGTATAAAAGTCTCCTACAATTTAATGTAGAACAGTCTATTTCTCCCTTCAACTCTGTCACCATTTGCTTCATTTTTTGGGGGGCTCTGCTGTTAGATGTATGTGTTTATAATTGTTTTGTCTTCTTGAAGAATTGACCCCTTTATCAGTATATAATTATTTGTCTTTGTCTCTCGCAACAGTTTTTGACTTCAGTCTCTTTTATCTGATATTAGTATAACTACCACAGCTCTTTTTTTGGCTACCACTTGCATGGAATAATTTTCCATCCTTTTACTTTCAACCTACTCATGTCTGATTATAAGATGAGTGTTGTTAACGGAATATAATCAGTTCATGCTTATTCATTCATTCTACCAATCTCTTCCTTTTGACTGGAAAGTTTAATCCATTTACATTTAAAGCCACTACTGATAAAATAGGACTTTCTTCTGCCATTTGCTTTAGCCTTTGTAAATCTTATACTTTTTATGTCCCCCACTTCCATCAAAGACTACTTCCATAATTATTTGCTTTTTTGTGTTTTACCATATTGAGTACTTTCTCACTTCTATCAGGATATATTTTTCATCTATTTTTCTTGTGGTTACCATGGGGTTAAAGTTTAATATCCTAAATATATAACAATCATATTTGGTTTGGTACCAAATTAACTTCAATAACATGCACATATACTTTTCTATACTCCTCTGTCCCCCTACCATTTTTTGTACTTGTTACCACTTATATCTTTGTACATTGTATATCCAAAAACCTAGATTTATCATTACTTTATGCATTTGATTTTAGCACCTCTAGGAAATAGGAAGTAGTTACATACCAAACAAACTGGCATTTGTATGTATCCAAATGTTTACCTTTACCACAGGTCTTCATTTATTTATGCTGCTTTTATCCACTGTCTAGTGTCCTTTCCTTTCAGTCTGAAGAGCTCCCTCTAGCATTGCCTGTAGGGCCGGTCTAGTGGTGATGACCTCCCTCAGATTTTGTTTATCTGAGAATGTCTTAAACTTTCCCTCATTTTTGAAAGAAAGTCTTGCCAGGTATAAGATTCTTCGCTGGCAGATGTATTCTTTCAGCACTTTAAGTATTCAACCCTCTGTCTTCTTGCTTCCACGGTTGAGAAATTGGTACTCAATCTAATTGGGTCTCCCTTGTGTATAACACGTTGCTTTCCTCTTGAAGCTTTCAGAACTCTCCCCTTGTCTTTTGTATTTGATAGTATAATCAGTATATGAAGGGGTGTATTTTTCTTCATGCTTATCCTGCTTGGTGTTCTGAGTTTCTTGGATGTGTATACTCATGTCCTTTGCTGAGTTTGGGAAATTCTCTGTCATTATTTCTTTGACTATTCTTTCTGCCCCTTTCTCTCTTTCTTCTCCTGGGACTCTGATAATGTATATATTGGTGCACTTGATGGTTTTCCATAGCTGTCTTAGGCTATTTTCACTTTTAATATTTCTTTTTTCTTTCAGCTCCCTCAGCCTGACTCGTATCAGGTGTCTTGTCTTCAAGTTCACTGATTCTTTCTTCTGCCAGCTCCAATCTGCTCTTGAAGCCCTCCTGGGCATTTTTCCTTTCAGTTATTGTGATCTTCAACTCCTGTAGTTCTATTTGTTTCCTATTTAAAATTTCTTTCTCTTTATTTAGACTCTCATATTTTTCATTCATTGTTTTCCTGCTATCCTTTAGTTCTTTCTTTGTACTTTCTTTCATCTACTTAAGCATTTTTATGATCATTTTTTAATGACTTTGTTCAGTATGTCCACATTCTCACCTTCTTTGGTGTTTTCTGTATTTTTACTCTCTTCCTTTGGATGGGCTGTCATTTCCTACTTCCTTTTTTGTTTGTTTGTTTTTTACTCTTCTGTTGCACATGGTACATTTTAATATTTGAAAATGTTAACTCTGGAATTTATTCCCTGGGATGTCTGTTTCTTGTTTGTTTTAATCAGCTAGTGATAAGACAGAGATTTCCTTGAGCTTCAGCCCTCCAATTAGGAAGGTCTGCCCAAGGCAAATGCAATGTGCAGGGTTTTCCTTGTCTTTCTGGGCTTCTGTGTTTTCCTGAGCTTTTGCTTTTTCATTGTTTTTGAGTTCCCTTGTTTGCAGGAGTTTGGTGTCCCCTCTGTTTCCCAGGAGACTGGGAACACTCCTTCTCCTGGGTATTTGATGCTGGCAGGCCTTTGTCCCAAACTGTCAGTCTCTATAGTTTTTTACATCCTTTCATTGTTTCATTGTGCTTTTGCCCAAAGGACAAATTCTGGGAGAAGAAGGGTCACTCTAGAGAGGTCTTTCCCAAGTTACTCTTTCCTAGCCAAAACAGGGCCAGGGAACCATGAAGGGGGCACAGACCAGCTCCAAAGTGCCCTGGGGAGGGAATTAGGAAGGGCTCCAAATGCTTCTCCGATGGGCTTCCCGAAGCTGAGCTTTGCTGGCCTGCCCAGCAAATGCAGCCTTCTACTAATTGTCCCCTGTGTCTCTGAGGAAGCACTGCATCTTTAAATCTCCACTGCCCCTGCCCCTGTGTAGGGAGGGTTGAGACAATGCCTGCTGCCACCCTTATCTGAGTGGGTTGAGACAACAGCTGCCCTCAGAGCTGGGACACAGCAATCTGAATGCAGTAATCAAAAGCCATGATCAGCAATCAGTTGTGCCCATTCCTGTTCTTGGGGAAGAGGAATTTTATATCCCGTTCTGTCACCAGCAGCTAGGCAGGGACTGGAGCTCATGGCCTGCCATGAGAGCACGAGGTAAGTGCCGGTAGCCTCCATGGGGAGAGAGCAATTTACAGTTCTTTACCATAATTTTTCTGTCTCTTCCTCCCACTCTTCCTGAAGTTGTACAGTGTTCTGGCCTCTGGAGTTTCAAAATAGTTGTTTCAGTCAGTTCCTGCCTATTTAATAGTTGTTTTGGTGGGAGAACTGAGTCCTGGAGCTCCCTACTTTACCGTCTTCCCTGGAAGTCTCTCTCCCTCATTTTTGTAAGATTGTTTTGCCAAGTATGGAATTCTTGGTTGGCAGTGTTTTCCTTTCAGCAACTTTATGTCATTTCACTGCCTTCTTGTCTCCATAGCCAAATGAAAAATTGGCATTTAATCTTATTGAGGCTCCCCTGTACATGGCAGATTTGCTTCTCTCTTGTGGCTTTCAGAAATCTCTATTTTGGCGTTTGACAGTTTGATTACAATGTGCCATGTGTAGGTCTATTTGAGTTTACCCTCTTTAGAGGTCATTGAGCATCTTGAATGTGTATGTTCATGTCTTTCATTAATTTGGGGAGTTTTCTGCCATTATTTCTTTGAGTATTCTCTCTTTCTCTCTTCTCCTTCTGGGACTCCCACAATGTTTGTATTAGCATGGTTGATGGTGCCCCACATGTTCCTTAGGCTCTGTTTATGCATCCTTCATTCTTTTTTCTTTCTGTTCCTCAGACTGAATGATTTAAATTGTCATCTTCAAATTCACTGATTCTTTCTTCTGCAAGCTCCAATCTGCTACTGTACCCCTTTAGGGAATTTTACATTTCTGTTACTGTGGTCTTCAGCTCTGTTTGGGTCCTTTTCATAATTTCTACCCCTTTATTGATATTCTCTTTGTGTTCATCTATCATTTACCTAATATCCTTTAGTTCTTTATCCATTTTTTCCTTTAGCTCTTTGAGCATATCCAGGACCATTTTTAAAGTCTTTGGTATGTCCCAGGTCTGGTCCTCCTCATTGGTTTCTAATGCTTTAATCGTCTCCTTTGCATGGTCCATTGATTCCTATTTCTTGTGTGTTTTATGATCTTTTTTTGAAACCTGGATATTTTTTATGTTTTAACGTGTTATCCTGGAATTTAGGGTCTGAGGCATATGTTCCTTAAGTTTGTACCCTGCTAGTGTTAAAATGAAAATACCTTTCACAGTCTTTGCAGATTGACTTTTGTGAGTGCTCTCCTGCAGAGCTTACTCATACAGTGAATTTAGAGAAAAGCCCAAGGCAAATGTGTAGTGTCCTTCCTGGTCCTTTGTGCACCTGTGTCTTGTTCTGGGGTTGCAGGAATTCTCCCATTTACCCAGATATGAATGTCCCTTCTACCTTAGGAAACAATGTTTCCCCACAGTTCTGGGACCACACTGTATGTCCCACAGCCAGCAAACCTTTGACCCAGGGAGCTGTGATTTGATTATTCCCCTATAGCATTCTGTAGAAGAGTTCTGTGGGTTTCCTTCTACTCACAGGGCCAGTTCTGGGATGGCAAGTGTGTGTCAAGTATCCTGGTTCAATCCTTCAGGCTGCCCCAGACAGACTGACACAGACATGCATGTTCCTAGTATATGCAGGAGGGTGACTCTGCTCCCTCCAGAACCAGGACCAGGGACCTGCACTGGGATTGCAGGCTGGCTCCATGCCAAGCTGGTGAGGGGTTGAGGGAAGGGCCAAAAAATGGTGCCATGAGATCCTACTGTTTATAAGTTGCCTTTTTCTTGATTCAGCACTCACCCTGTGACTAAAATCCTTCAACCGTTTTTTGGAGGTTTGAAAAGGTGTTTCTGCCAGTTCGTGCTAGTTGTTCAAAGTTTCTAATGGGGGAATAGGGGACAGAGCCTTGAATGTCTAACTTCACCATCTTAATCAACATGGGGCCTGAAGTCCCACATTGAGTTTTGCATCCAGATGGTTGAAGACGAAAGAGAACAAAAGGAGAACAGAGGAGAAGCTATATGGACAAGACCTGGAAAGGTCCCACAGCTTTTCACTCACTTCCATTAGTTAAAACAAAGTGAATAGCCCAGGAGGCTGGGGAATATATTCAGCTGTGTTTCAAAGAAGAAGGAGAGAATGGCGTTTGGTGGACATCTGGCAATCTCTTCTACAACTGTAATAGGTGATATTGAAAGAGCCTTGCCCACAGTGAGCTGGTGTGAGCCAGGTCAAAGCCCTGTGTTGGATGATTTCTACTGAATCTTCTACTGAATCTTTCTGCTCTAAAACATAAACATGTTTATTGAATATATATTGTGCACAAGGCATTAGTAATAATCAGTCTCATGCTCATCCTTTTTTCCCAGAATTGGCTCTAAATTCTGCTGCTCATCTTTAAAAAAATTTCAATTTTTTCCTAATTATAAAAGCAATGCTCGCTTTGGTAGGAAATAAGGAATATAGATAGACAGATAGATAAAGCAGGTAATAAAAAATTGAGTGCAAACTTTTCAGTGTCTTTCTCTCCAATATACTTATGTATTTATGTATGTATCCATAGAAATACACATTTGCAGGTATGAATTAATGCAGTTTGGTGTCTCTTTTTCCTCCCTTGGCCATTCTAGGCATTTAATCAGATTTTTGAAAAGTACAAAATTTTCATTTTCAATGGTTTTATAATATTTCTCAGTGTGGATGTATCCTAATGTATGTAGTCATCCCCCTGTGGTTGACATTTAAGTTGTTTCCAATGGGAACCACTTTAAAAATATTAGGACCTGGCTCTTTTCTGGGAAAAGAGCCGCCAGCAGTCTGGGCTTCCTCCATGCGGCTGGGAGAGATTCCAGCTCTTGTTGCCTGCACTGGAGCCTGGATTCCAGGAAGGTGGTGCAGAGGCCGGGTCCCTGCATGCCCCCTGGGCCTGTCTAGCATGGCTGGGACAGAAAGTGACCTGACCCACTGTCCATGGGAGACTCTGCAGGTACAGCAAGTGTGTAACTTGGCCCAACTGGGCAGGTAAGAGTGCTGCAGGCTGGTCGCCTCTGGTTTGCAGAAACCGGTTGAAGTGGGGTCCAGCAAGGCCGGGTCAAGGTGGTTTTCTCCATGGTAGAGTGCTGCCACTCCATGGACACTATTCAGAAGTACACCTCACAGGGGCCGAGCACTGCTTTCTGCGACTGGAAAGTAGAGATCAAAACTCCGGAGGGTGCAGAACTCACACACATTTCCTCGCACACTAAGCAAGCAACTCCGAAAGTGATTCCCCCTTGTTGCCAACATGAGAGTGAGGAATGCAATGCTGCCCCAGAACTGTGGCTATTAATGGATGTGTGTGTGTGTTTTATTTCTATTAGCCCTGTGCTGGTTTGGATGTATTATGTCTCCCCAAATGCCATGGTTTGGGTGTATTATGTCTCCCCAAATGCCATGTTCTTTGATGCAATCTTGTGGGGCCAGTTGTATTAGTGTTGATTATGTTGGAACCTTTGGATTAGGTTGTTTCCATGGAGATGTGACCCACCCAACTCTAGGTGATAATTCTGATTAGATAATTTCCATGAAGGTGTGGCCCTTCCTATTCATTGTGGGCCTTGATTAGTTTACTAGACTATATAAGAGCTCAGACAGGAGTTTGCAGCTGCAGCTGTGATAGACATTTTGAAGACAGCCATTGAAGCTGACATTTTGGATAATGCCATTTTGAAATGCAACCTGGGAACAAGCAGACTCCAGCCACATGCCTTCCAAGGTAACAGAGGTTTTCCAGAGCCAATGGCCCTTCTCCAGTGAAGGTACCATATTGTTGGATGCCTTACCTTGGACACTTTATGGCCTTAAGACTGCAACTTTGTAACCAAATAAACCCCCTTTATAAAAGCCAATCCATTTCTGGTGTTTCACATTCCGGCAGCATTAGCAAACCATAACAAGCCCTGATCTGAGTTCCTAAGTCCAGGATAGCAAGGAGACCAGGATCATGGCATATTTAGCTTTTTTCTTTCTTTTTATTTATATTTGGGAAGTTGTGGGTTTATGCTTGTTTCTCATTTTCATATTATAAAACTTCAGCATTTACAGAATAAAATAATGTTGTGTTTTCAGAGTTAGTCTCAGTCTAACTGTGTACTTTATAGAGAAGTTGTTTCCTTTGACTAAATCAATAATTAAAAAAATCTTTAACAGTAGAGCCAAGGGTAGGGGGTCAGCCTCTTTAGTGTTTTTTTGTTGTTTTTTTTTTTTTTGTTTTTTAGAGAAGTTGTGGGTTTACAGAAAAACCATACATAAAATACAAGGTTCCCCTGTACCACCCTATTATTAACACCTTGCATATATAACATGGTACTTTTGTTACAATTGAAGAAAGCCCATTTTTATAATTGTACTATTGACTGCAAATCCATGGTTTACCTTAGGGTTCACTGTTTGTGTTTTAAAGTCCCAGATTTAAAAAAAAAATTTATTCTAGTAATGTATATATACAACTTAAATTTCCTCTTTAACCACATTGAAATATATTATTCAGTGCTGCTAATTATGTTTATAGTATTGTGCTACCATAATCACCACCCATTACCAAAACTTTTTGATCATCCCAAATAGAAACAGTGTACAATTTAAGAATTACCCCCCTGTTCCCTACCTCCACTCCGTCCCCTGGTGACCTATATTCTAGACTGACTATTTGTCTGACTTGTTTCACTCAACATGATGTCTTCAATGTTCATCCATGTTGTCCTTTGTATCAGAACTTCATTCCTTTTTAAGGCTGAATAATATTCCATTGTGTGTATATATCACATTTTGTTTATCCATTCTTCATTTAATGGGCACTTAAATTGCTTCCATCTTTTTGCAATTTTGAATAATGCCGCTATAAATACCAGTGTGTAAATATCTGTTGGAGCCTTTGCTTTCAGTTCTTTGGGTATATACCTAGAAGTGGGATTGCTGAGTCAGATGATAACTTTCTGAGGAACTGCCAAACTGTCTTCCACAGCAGCTACACCATTTTACATTCCCTCTAGCAATGAATGAGTGTTCATGTTTTTCCACATTCTTTCCAATACTTGTAATTTTCTGTTTTTTAAATAGTAGCCTTTCTAATGGATGTATCTAATTGTAGATTTTTTTAAGTGTGATGTTAGCTGTGGATTTTTCATATGAGCCTTTTATCATACTGAGAACATTTCCTTCTATTAATAATTTTCTAATGTTTTATGAAGAAGAGGTGCTGGATTTTGTCAAATGCCTTTTCTCTATCAACTGAGATGATCATGTGGCATTTTTCCCTTTGTTCTGTTAATGTGGTGTGTTACATTAATTGATTTTCTTAAGTTGAACCACTCAATCATACCTGGGATAAATCCCACTTGGTCATGGTATATAATACTTTTAATGTGCTGTTTATTCATTCTGCTAGCATTTTATTCATGATTTTTGCACCTATATTCATAAGAGATATTGGTCTGTAATTTTCTTGTGGTGGTTTTATCTGGCTTTAGTAAGAGGATGATGTTGGCCTCAGAATGAATTAGGGAGTGTTCCCTCCTCTTCAATTTTTTAGAAGAGTTTGAGTAGGATTGGTATTAATTCTTCTTAGAATGTTTGGTAGAATTCACCTGTAAAGCCATGTGGTGCTGGGCTTTTCTTTGTTCAGAGGTATTTATTTACTGGTTCAATCTCTTTACTAGTAATAGGTTTGTTGAGGTTTTCTATTTCTTCTTGAGTTAGTGTAGGTAGTTTGTGTGTTTCTAGGAAGCTGTCCATTTCATCTAGGTTATCCAATTTGTTGGCATACAGCTGACTGTATCCTCTTATAGTCCTTCTCATTTTCATGGGGTCAGTAGTAATGAATCCCTTTTCATTTTTGATTTTAGTCATTTGTGTGTCCTCTCTTTTTTTCATCAGTCTATCTAAAGATTTGTCAGTTTTATTGATTTTTTCAAAGAATCAATTTTTGGTTTCATTGATTTCTCTCTATTGTTTTTTATTATCTATTTCATTTATCTCCACCCTAATCATTGTTACTTCCCTCTTTCTGCTTGCTTTGGTTAGTTTGTTCCTCTTTTTCTAGTTCCTCCAGTTTTGAGGTTAGGTCTCTGATTTGAAATCTGTCTTCTTTTTTAATGTAAGCATTTGGAGCTATAAATTTCCCTCTTATCACTTGGCCTTTGCTGCACATCCTAATTTTTGGTACGCTGTGTCTTCATTTTCATTCATCTCAAGATATTTCCTAATTTGTGTTGTGATTCCCTCTTTAGCCAATTGATTGTTTAAGAGTATAGTGTTTAATTTCAACATACTTGTGAATTTTCCATTTCTCCCTCTGTTATTAATTTCTAGCTTCATTCCAATGTTGTTGGAGAATATACATTGCATGAATTCAATAATTTTGAATTTACTGTGGCTTGTTCTGTGACCTAAGATATGGTCTATCCTGGAAAATGACCCATAGGCATTCGAGAAGAATATGAATTCTGTTGCTGTTGGGTGAAGTACTCCATGTATTTATGTTAGGTCTAGTTGATTTATAGTATCATTGAAGCCTTCTATTTCCTTACTGATCTTCTCTCTAGATGTTCTATTCATTATTGAAAGGGGTGCATAAAAGTCTCCTACAATTTAATGTAAGACAGTCTATTTCTCCCTTCAAATCTGTCACCATTTGCTTCATATATTTTGGGGCTCTGCTGTTAGATGAATATGTATTTTTAATTGTTATATCTTCTTGATGAATTGACCCCTTTATCAGAATATAATGATTATCTTTGTCTCTTGCAACAGTTTTTGACTTACAGTCTGTTTTATCTGATATTATTATAGCTACTCCAGCTCTTTTGTGGTTAGTACTTGCATGGAATATTTTTCCATCCTTTCACTTTCAACATACTCATGTGTTTGAATTTAAGGTGAGTTTCTTATAAACAGCATATAATTGTGTCATGCTTATTCATACTTTCTGCCAGTCTCTACCTTTTGACTAGAAAGTTTAATCCATTTACATTTAAAGTCAAAACTGATAATAAATTATCAATGCATTATCTTCTGCCATTTTGCTATTTAGCCTTTGTAAATCTTATACCTTTTTGTCCCTCAATTCTTTCATTATTTATTTGATTTTTTGTATTGTACCATGTTGAGTCCCTTCTAATTTATTTCTGTATACATTTCCATGTATTTATTTGTGGTTACCATGGGGTTAAAATGTAACATCCCAAATACGTAACAATCATATTTGATTAGATACCAACTTGACTTCAAGAGCATACACTTTCACTGTTCTTATGTTCCTCTGTCACCTGCCTTTATTTTATACTTGCTACCACTTATATCTTTGTACATTTTATGTCCAAAACCAAAGATTAATCATTACTTTTTTATGCATCTGCATTTCTGCACCTGTAGGAAGTAAGAAGTGGAGTTACACACCAGACAAATACAATGCAGTCATATCGGGATTTATAATTACCCACATGGTTACCTTTCCAGAAGTCTTTATGCTGCTTTGAATCCTGTCTAGTGGCCTTGCTTTTCAGTCTAAAGAACTCCTTTTAGCATTGCTTGTAGGACAAGGCTAGTGGTAATGCACTCCCTCAGGTTTTTTTTTTTTTTTTTTTTTTAATCTGGGAATGTGTTAATCTCTCCCTCGTTTTTGAAAGTAAGTCTCTCTGGATATAAAAGTCTTGGTTGGCAATTTTTTTTCTTTCAGCACTTTAAGTATTTCAACCCACTGTCTTCTTGCCTCCATGATTTCTGATGAAAAATCGGCACTTAATCTAATTGAGACCCCTTATATGTAACATGTTGTTTTTATCTTGCAGCTTTCAGAACTGTCTTCTTGTCTTTTGCATTCAACACTTTGACAAGATTGTGGTGGGACCTATTTCTCTTCAAGTTTATCCTATTTGGTGTTCTCTGGACTTCTTGGATGTGTGTTTTCATGTCTTTTACTCAGTTTGGGAAGTTTTCTGTTGTTATTTCTTTGAATATTCCTACTGCCCTTTTGTCACTTTCTTCTCCTGTGGAACTCCATAAAGCATATATTGGTATCCTTGATGGTGTCCCAGAGATCTCTTAGGCTATTTCTACTTTTAATAATTCTTTTTTTCTTTCTGCTCCTCAGCCTGACTCATTTCAATTGTTTGTCTTCAAGTTCATTGATTCTTTCTTCTACCAGTTCCAATCTGGAGCTGTTGAAACCCTCCCGGGAACTTTTCATTTCAGTTATTGTGGTTTTCAACTCTGTTGTTCCTTTTTATAATTTCTATCTCTTTACTACAATTCTCATTTTGCTCATTCATTATTTTCCTGATATCCTTTAGTACTTTCTATGTATTTTCCTTCATCTCCTTGAGCATTTTGAAGATCATTTTTTAAAAGTCTGTGTCCAGTATATCCATGGTCTTTTCTTCTTTGTTGATGTTTTCTGGATTTTTATCCTCTTCTCTTGGATGGGCCATCATTTCCTTTTTCCTTTTTTGTCTTGTACTCTTTTGTTACACACTTCACATTTTAATATTTAAAAATTATAACTCTGGGATTTATTCCTTGAAATTTCTGTTCCTTTATTTTCTATCCAGCTAGTGATATGACAGAGATTTTCTTGAGTGTCAGGGGTTGACAAAACCAAGCAAACCTAAGCAAAAAAACACTTTTCACTATCTTTGCAAATTGGCCTTGCATTGGCTGGTTCTTTCCTTCAGAGTTTAACCCCTCTATCAAGAAGGTCAGCCACAGGCGAGTGCAAAGCACAGGGTCCTCCCTGTCTTTTCTGGGCCGGAGTCTTGTCCTGGGCTTGTGCTTACAAGAGACTTTAGGAGTTTTCCTGTTAACAGGAATTTGAATGTCCCCTAACTCCCCAGGTAATAAATATTCTCCCTCTCCTAGGTGTTCCTCTGAAGGACTTAAAGCCAAAAAGTCTTTGCCTCAGGCCACCCAACTCAATTGTTTCTTACTCTGCTTCTGCTGTCTTAATCTACTTTTGCCTGGAAGGCATATTCTGAGAGTGGGAAGGCTGCTGGAGAGGATTTTCCCAAGTCAGTTTTTCCCAGCTAAAACAAGTCCAGGGACCCACAAAAGGGAGTGCTAGGCACGAAGCTCCAAATTGCCCTGAGGAGGGCTTGAGGGAGGGGCTGGAACGGGCACAGGAGTTTCCCCCATGGTGCCCCAGGGCTGTGCTTTCTTGACTCAGCACCTGCCCAGCAAGTGCAGCCTTCAGCAGTCCTCAGCAGCTCTGAGGAAGGATACCATCTTTAAGTCTCCTCTGCCACCTTTTTTCCAGGGTGGGTTGGAACAATGACTGCTCTCAAAGCTGGGCCCTCAGTGATCTGAAGTAGCTAATCAAAATCAGTGATTAGGGCTCGGACCGTTTACTCCCACATCTTGGGGAAATGGGTTTTTATGTCCCACTCTGGCACCAGCAGGATGCACCAGTACCTTACTGCTGCCTGCCATGCGATTGGGGGATGGGGGATGGCTGCTGCTGTGTGGAGAGCACAATTCAGTGGTATGTACCACTATTTACCAACCTCTTCCTCCTGCTCTTCTCTGGATGCTGCACAGTATTCTATTGGACTCCAGGTTTCAAAATAGTCAATTCAGACATTTTCTGCCTGTTTAACAGTTGTTCTGGTGGAGGGACTGATTCCTGGAGCTTCCTACTCTGCCATCTTCCCGCAATCCTCTAGCCTCTTAACTCTTTATCTAACTGCCTGTTTGCCCCTTTGTGCTCTCATTTGGATGCCCTCAAGTGCTTTATATATGATAGCTTTTGAAATTTTGTGTTGGCATTGACATAAGCCTTTAGTTTTTCCATGTAGAGAATTGATTCCTACTTGTTTTGGATGGTGCTGGTTTATTTTTCTTATATTGTCACATTTCCTTAAAATATCATGTGGTATGAATACAGCATATACACATTTTCAAGGGACATTTAAACTCCAATCTGTGAAAATAAGGAAATAAAGTTTTGATGCCCAGTACAGCTCCAAACCAAACCAGGAGTCTCCAATTTAGAACTGTAGGGACTAATATGATTTTGGTCCTTGTACTTTTCATTGAAACTTATGAGAGGAGCTACTTGATTTCCAGTCATCATTAATAACATTAAAATTAAGTTTCATTGGTGAAAGGATTTTGAGATATGCAGAAGGGTCACAGAGGCCGAATGAGAAATGTCGCAGACTGCATGGCCTAAGAGGACCCACAGATACGACTAATTCTTTCAACATTGGTCTCTCTCTCTTTTGTGGACCTCACAACCACAGTCCTCAATTATAGAAGAGTGTACACTTGTGAGAGAGTGTGAGTGCACATGCATTTGTGTGAGAGCATGTGAGAGTGTGTGTACTAGAGTATATGAGGGTGTGTGCATGTGTGTGAGGGTGTGTGTGAGTGAATAGGTGCATATGTGTGCATGAGTGTGTGGGTGTCTTATCTCCCCAATAGACCATGGGCTTCTCAGGGACAGAGACTATTGTTTCAATCTCCTAACATAAAGGTAAGCACAGATTGAGAAGCTGATCATAGAAATTGGTAAATTGGGGCGAAGGACGGTCCCATTGCCTAAAGACACTATAATGTGAGGAGAAAAACACCGCTTCCTGAGAGCAGGGACTATCTCTGCTCCTGCTTATCTTTGTATCCCAGAACCTATGGTAATGCCTGATACATAAGTGGTACTCAAAAATGTTCATCCAAGAGTAATAGCTACCACATATTCAACACCTGTATCATGCCACGTTCTGTTCTAAGTGCTTCAGCAAACCCTCCTGAGCCTAGAGAATGTAAGGAAAACCCAGCCAGTAAGGCTGTCAGTCACCCCGTGCAGTCCAGCTCTTCCTCTCAACCACCATGAATGAGGAGAGCTGAAGGCAATTCTGGAACATGGCCACAGATGCAAAAGATTCTCAAGAGGCCACGTGGTCCAGCTTCCACTTGTAAGAAGATTAACTATCCCTCTAACTCGTTTCCAAAGCTCCCAGGATTAGAGATTCTCTAACTCCCTGTATCCCCTTCCAGACTCTTATATCACTATTGGTTGAGAACAAATGAACTGTCAGCCTCCCGCCAGTGGAGGTCGGTGCCCTTCCCTGCTTCCTAATGCTTCTTAGGTTTCCCTGCAGGTTTGCCAAGCTGCTGCTTCGCCTTCCAGCCCTGCGCTCCATCGGCTTGAAATGCCTGGAGCACCTCTTCTTCTTCAAGCTCATCGGGGACACGCCCATTGACACCTTCCTCATGGAGATGTTGGAAACCCCGCTACAGATCACCTGAGCCGAACTCGCCACAGCCTCCCCACCTGGGATCGCCCCTGGGCAGGTGTGTGTGGACCTCCGCCCTGCACACTTTCCCCCTGCACTCCTTCCTCCACCTACCCCCTGCCCCCTTCCTGTTTCTCAAATGTGATGCTTACAATAAAGAAAATCTTTCTACATATAAGACTTTCATAGGTGCAGTTTTGTACGGATGTTAAACATAACCCTCCTTGGCTATTTAAGGGGCTGGAGGTCTTTCCAGAAGTTCTGGGGAAACTAACCAAACCTCTGTACATATCATTGGATTAAATTATTTTTTCACTTGCCATGGAAAGCAAACAAACAAATAATAAAATAATAAATCTGATATTGGCACTGCTTGGAGCACAGGGTGTGTTCTTATCCTACCAGGAAGTTATCTCAGCTGTGGGAGGAGGGGTTGTCTGGGTCTGGGCTGGGGAGTGGACTGGGTTCCTGAGACAGTGAGTGCCAGAGCCAGATGGCTGAGTCACAGCTGGGCTTCGTGGCACAGCCAGCTCTGCCCCAGGGCAGCCCTGGAGAGACTGAGAAAAAAACACTGTCCATCAGAGTCTGCTTGGGGTTTTTGTTGTTTTTTTATTCCCCCTCCTAAGAATAAGGAGCAGAGAGAGTCTTGTCTCCATTGGGGACATTGAGTTTAGGCCAAGAGAAGATGTTTTCTTGATGAGGGAAAATTCTTGGTTCCTGGGAGTTGGTGGGAGGTGGTAATAAAGAAATGGGTTTCATCTCAACAAGCAAAAACAAAATCAACAGAGTACACCAAATTTACTTCCTGTGATTATCTAACCTCATGTAGCCTGTTCTTTAAAACTTTGAGAAAACCTCTCCCAATCTCTAGCCTAGGAACTCAAGGTTTGTCTAGGGGTCTTGGAGATTTACTGTGCTAAACAATGAGCCCTTGAGGGAAGGCACTGTGTCTAACCACAGCCAGGTTATACAGCCCGTCTTCTTCAAGTCACTCTCTTGCCATCCACAGGAAGAGGATTTAACAGATAAACCTATGCTGAGTATGATCTGCACCATAAAGTTGTAGAGTATACAACCTGAACAACCACACGTGGCAGCTCTGCTCATCCCCACCAGAACCTGACTCAGTGCCTGGCCCACAGTAGGCACACAGTAAATTCCCCGTCAACGACTTGTCCTGTTAGAATACCTCAGGGTTAATTTATCAAGTCCAAATACATCCATCAGTGAGCATACAATTTTGAAGAAATTAAAATTACTTTATTATGAAAAAGCTTAGGGATCCCTTAGCTTTGGACATCATGCAATGGGATTTAAACCTTAATTCTTCTGTGTTTTTCTTTTTTTTTTTTAATGTATACATTTAATGCAAACCATGATGAAAATGGTTGGGGGAAGGAGGGCAAACTAAAATTGAATTGTAGTCTCCCTGACTTCTCTCCCTCTGCCAGCATCATTCATTGGATACAATCAGCTTCTTTGCCTGTGACGTGGTTAGGGCTTCCGGAGAAAGTTATTGCCCCCCAGCACCTGTGGTAACCCGAGTCCCAGTCCAATCTTTGATGCCTTCCTCAGCTGTTGCCTGGAGCAAAACAGGAGGCTGATCAAGGCCCAGCAGGGTCTCTTTACACACATCAGGCCTGGTGTCTGCCATAATTGCCGTAACAAACTCACTGAGCACAATAGAAGCTCAGCAGAAGCCCGCTGGTCCCCTGACATTCACTCAGGGCCCCAAAAGCCACCTTCTTCCTGTCTTGGGCTCCCTCACCCCCCAGGCAAGCAGCTGAGCGGCTCTTCAGCCCCAGCTGGAATGAGATTTAATCTTCCTTAAGGCCCAGCCTACTGAGTGGCCAGCAGCAAGCCTTTCGGGCCCACCTCTCTGAAGGGAGAGAGCCTTCCTCATGCAGCTCACCTCACCAGCAGGTGCAGTCAACACTTTGGAGAGGATACAGATTGTCCAACCCATGGGGTCTAATATTTCCTGGGTTCCACACCCCCATATAGTCAGTCAAATTTACACAGGTAACAAAATAGAGGGATTCAGCCTTGTTTTCCATGGGGTTCTCAGGAGCCTGGGCCCTTGGATCCTTGGTGAAAATAGTATGGCTTCTGGACATAGAGAGCCAGAGCCTGGCTCCTAGGTCTACCAGTTGACCGTATTGCATTTGAGGAAGATTGCTGAACCTCTCTGATTCTCAGTTTCTTCCCTTATCTGTGAAGATCAGCGAGTAATAATGCCCACATGTATAGCACAGGGTTGAGAGCATGTGCTTTGTCACAGACAGATTTGGTTTGAGTCCTGGCTTTGCCATTCACAATGGACTTAAGCCTTGCTAAGCCTCAATTCCCTGATCTGTAAAATGGGGTGAAAACACCACTCATCTCACAGGATTCCTGTGAGGATTCTGTGAGATGATGTGTGTAAAGCTGTCAGCACAGCGGTTGGCAAAGAAGATGGACAAAAATGTCCATTCACTTTCTTCTAAAGAGTGAGATTGTTGTTAATCCTGGGTTTTTGAGGAGATGGCTGGATCAGCCTATGCCACAGCATGGCTGGACCATCCAATGCATCCTATAAGGAATCAAAAAGTTCTGGTTTCCAGAGATTGGGGTGAGGGTGGGAAATGGGGAGTTAATGCTTAAATTATACAGTTTCTATTTGGGTTGATGGAAAAGTTTTGGTAATGGATGATGGTGATGGTAGCACAACATTGCAAATGTAATTAACAGCAGTGAATTATATATTTGAATGTGGTTAACAGGAGAAATTTTAGGTTGCATAAATGGCTCTAGAACAAAAATTTAAAAAACAGCGTAGGACTGCACAACAAAAACAGTGAGCCCTAATGTAAATCATCAACCATAGTTAATACAATTATAAAAATGTTCTTTCATCAATTGTAACAAATATACCACACTCATGTCAGGTGTTAATAATAAGGGGGTATATGGGAACTCTGTATTTTCTGCATGATTTTTCTGTGAACCTACAACTTCTCTAATAAAAAAGCTTTGCCTCCTAGTTTTGGCTTAACAGTTTTCCTAGTCTGTATCTTCATTAATTGGAATAGAAAACCACCCCACTTACCTAACAGTGCTGTTAATGTGTATTGGGGAAGAGGAGGCCTGCCTCAGCAGTGAAGACTTGTGCATGTGTAAGGGGTTTTGAAACTGAAAGCTTGTATTCAGAGTCAAATTGGTGACAAACAACTTTAGGAAAGTATTGTGGTACCAAACAAGGGCTCTGGGGTCAGCACAGCCGGCCTTGAGTAAAATTCCGTCTCTGATAGCTGAGCGACCTCTGAAACCTCAGTTTTCCACTTTGCAAACTGGGGGTAACAGAGGCTTGTTGAGGGAATTAAATGAGATGATCTGTGGAAGATAGGTAGAACTGTGCCCCAGACAGTGTGAACTTGCAATGAATTTTAGTTTCAGTGTTTATTATTGTTGATCCAAATATTTTCCACAGTCTTCCGATTCTGAAAAGAAAGTCCTAAGCTCTGTGGAAAAGCCCTGTGCCAGTTTGAACGTATTATGTCCTTCTAAATGCCATTATCTTTGATGCAGTCTTGTGTGGGCAGACCTATCAGTGTTGATAAGATTGTAGTTCTTTGACTGAGTGTTTCCATGGAGATGCGCCCCACCCAACTGTAGGTGATAACTCTGATTGGATGATTTCCATGGAGTTGTGGCCCTGCCCATTCAGCATGGGCCTTGATTAGTTTACTAGATCACTTTATAAGCTCAGAAGGAAGGAGGGAGCTTGCTACAGCCAAGAGGGACACTTTGAAGAAAGCACAGAAGCTTCAGATAAGAGAGAGTTTGAAGACGGCCATTGAAAGCAGATTTTTGCTCCAGAGAAGCTAAGAGAGGAAAAACGCCCCAAAAGCAACTAACAGTGACATTTTTGAGGCGCTGCAGCCAAGAGAGGAACATCCTGGGAGAATGCCATTTTGAAACCAGAACTTGGAGGAGATGCCAGCCACATGTCTTCCTAGCTAACAGAGGTTTTCTGGACACCATTGGCCATCCTCCACTGAAGGTACCCGATTGTTGATGACTTACTTACCTTGGACACTTTATGGCCTTAAGACTGTAACTTTGTAACCAAATAACCCCCCTTTTTATAAACGGCGATCCGTTTCTGGTGTTTTGCATTCTGGCAGCATTAGCAAACTGGAACAAGTCCCCTCCCCATACCTGACTTCTCTACCCCGTCATTCCTCAGCCTGATAGCTCCCTGCCCATTAGCCTCCCTCCTCCACAGATACAAATCATCAGTGGAATATGCTCCCCTACCTTCCTCAGAGGGTTGGTGTAGAAATCCAATGAGAAAGTTTTATGACAGCACTTTGTACACTCTTAAGGGTTACTAAGAAAGTGTCAGTTGCACAGTAAATGTTTCTTGGCCTTGACTGTTCCTGTCCATATCATTCTGTGAAATCAACCAAATTATAGTTGATTATAATTTTATATTACCCCCAGCACAAAAACTTTCAGTGACTCCTTTTGCCCATTAAGCAGTGGTTGTCACCGGCGGGGTGTGGGTGGGGGGATTTTGCCCCCAGGGAGCATTTGGCAATGTCTGGAGGCATTGTTGATTGTCAGACTGGGGGTTCCACTGGGTGGAGGCCAGGGATGCTGCTAAATATCTGTAACACACAAGGGCAGCCCTCACAACCAAGAATCGCACAGCCCTGAATGTCAATAGTGCTGAGATTGAGAAACTGCTATAAAATGATAGCATTATTAATGAAACAAAACACTGAATGGGATTTTCCTGTTATTTTGGAATTTTGGCTAAAGTGCCAAGCTGAGGCCAGGCAGTGCCCTCATATTCTAAAGAGGAGTTACTAGATGCATCACACAGGACTTATTTAGATGGGTGAGCCGGTTCTGTAAGTTGTAACTCGTCACCCTTCCTGAGCTTATATTCATAGAAGGTTGAAGTTCAGGAAGACAGTTCCTTGGAGTAGGGAGTCCCTGACTGACAGAGCTGTGGCTTTACCCCAGTAGAAGGCCCAGGGGAGGGAGGAGCCCCTGTGTCCCAGTCTAATGAGGACACAAAAGAACCTCTCTGTCATTTACACTGGGTGGAAGGGGAGACTTGTCTCTCCCTCCCTGGCTGAATGCGTGTTCACGGGGCAGAAACACCCAGGACCCCCTGATGGTGAGGGCGGTGGGGAAGTGCTTGGCATGTGGCCCCTTGAGTTTGGGGACAACTGTGATCATAGATTGTTGCCTTCTTCTTGCCTGGAGAATTAGGAAGACTGGAGGCCATATTGAGGGTGATAGTGGCCAAGGAAAGAAGGCAGCAGTGCATGCATGCTCCAGCCCCTGCACTTGGTTTGGCCAGGAGGTGGTCATTTTCTGTGGGCCAACTGAATATCCTGGAAGGAAGTTTTACTTAGGCTATCCTGAAGGTACCAAGCCCATGATAATGGACTCTCAGGGCAAAGGGACCCCAGCAGTAAGAGGCTGTGTTGAACTATTGTGGATAATAACTAAGGAGTTGTTTTAGTTTGCTAAAGCTGTTGAAACGCAATATACCAGCAATGGGTTGGCTTCTACGACGGAGATTTATTAATTTACAAGCATACAGCTCTGAGGCTGTGAAAATGTCCAAATCAAGGCATCACAAAGGAAGATGATACCTGGTGTCTGAAGACAGGCGGATGGTGATCCGGGACTCCTCTGTCACACGGAAAGGCACATGGTGGTTCTGCTGGTCTCTCCCTTCTCTCCTGGGTTTTGTTGCTTTCAGCATCTGGCTTCTCTGTCTGTAACTTTCTTTCTGAGCTTCTGTGTGTGTCCTTCTCTCTCAGCTTCTCTGTCTTTCTCTCTGTTTCTCATCCTCTCACAAAGGACTCCAGTCAGAGGATTAAGACCCACATGCGCATGCCTCAACTGAAATAACCTAATCAAAATGTCCCACCCACAATAGGTCTGTAACCACAGGAATGGATTAACTTTAAGAACATGATCTTTTGGGGTCCATAAGGCCTCCAAACCATCACAAGGGTCAAGTAGAAGTTGACTTCATGTCAAACACAAGGCCAAGCAGAGTGTGCATTGCCCATACCTGGTTACTGGGCAGTGCAGAGTTCCCCATGCAGCCCCCAAAGGAGTTGTCACTTGCCCCGAAGAGGAGCCATCTGTTGAGTACTTGCCAGGTGGAAGACACAGATAGCACCAGGTTCTTAAGAATTTTTTCCTTTCTCCCATCCTTCCTCCATGGCTCCAATTTCTAAGTGGTAAGAGGGGAGAAAGTCCCAAAAGAGGAAGGAATGGGGAGAAAGTGGAGGAAGAATGCAAGAATGACCACGTCATCTTCACCAGTGCAGGTCCCCAAGCCAGGTCAGGCAAAAAGCTTTGACTTAGATGTAAGATTGAAATTTGGAATAGATTGGACTTTTTAACTACTAAAGCAAGATATACTGAGCTTTCCCTGAGATAGGATCAAAGGACAAGGAGGGGAGTTACCAAAGAGCAGGGTTTTTTTTTTTTCCATAACTGAGATTTTATTGGTTGTTTTGAAGATCAGCACACAGAGATTCTGAACAATTCTTACACAATTCTTAGTGTATGTACCAAAAATCTAAAAAGCCATGTAGTTGTAATTCTTTTCTAAAGTTATTTCAGTGACTTTCTAGCTTAAAATTCAGAGGCAAATTTTCCTTAAGAGGATATTAAGTACCAGTATCTACAAATGTTGATAACTGTTACATCATAAGTCCCGCTAACCCACAACTTAATATCCTACACACTACAACTCACATTTCCAATCTTTCACAACATATTACAAAGTTATTAGGAAAACTGGACAACCGCAACCAGGGATGTTATGGAGTGCACACAGTTCTGACAGGGAAAGCCAAGATCAGGGGGTGGTTTTAAGAAATAATTCTACTAAAAAAGATGGGAATAGAAGTAATTAAAAATCCTCAACACATATTAAATGCATGACTATAAGTCCAAATCATCATTTAGCATGTGTTGTATTATAGGGTGTAAAAACTGCTACCCTCTCGCCCCACCTTGTGGAATATTAAGTTGACATTCAAGATAGTCAAAGCCTCCCGTAATTCAATATTCCACTATTTCCTCGTTGTACCACAAACAAACAAACAAACAAACAACAAGAAAACAGTAAATGATTTCCCCTCTTTAAAAAAAAAAGAATTCACACTTAAAAATGAGCTGAGATGCGATTCCAATCTCTTTCTTAAAAATGTTTCTTCTAGAGCTGCTAAAAAAACTTGCATTGATTAAATAGTTGATTAAAAATATTTCTCCGGATTGTACAAGAAGGAGGAAACAGGTACCACTGATAAGACATGTTAATACATATTAATCAGACTTGGCTTCTTTCTCTGCTGCTTCATCAGAGGTTGGACTCTCCCCATTTCTATTCTCTCTGTTTTCTGCAGGTAAATCTTTAGTTTCTTGCTTAGCCACTTCAGTTTTCCCTTTGTCCCCCTTTTCCCTTTTGGTTGCACTTTTTTGTCTGAAGAGTTGCCCGTTCCCGCTGCCTTTCTGGCTAGTCTCCACTTCCGCAGGAGCAGGTTTAGCTGACAGCCTCGCCGACCTCCACTCGGGCTCCTCCTTCCCCGCCCGCTCAGCGGAGCTGACCTTGCTCTTGGGCGTCTTGGCGGAGGAGTGGGCGCGTGCTCGGCGCTGTCGAGCGTGGGGCACCGAGAGCCTTCGCGAAGCTGGGCCACTGGCTTCTGCCGCTGCGCCCACCTCCGGAGTTCCACTGAGCAGTTTTGAAGGCTAAGTGTAAGAAAAGAAAACCTTTGCATTCCGCTGAATTTAGGTGGCGCACCATACCCATTAGTAAAAATTGGGGCTACAGGCATGCACCCCAAGCATTGACTTTGCACTCTTTCCTTACCACCCCTCAACTTTGGCAATGTTGTTCCCAGGTCCCTACTCCTTGGAGGGAGCCAATATGGCCTGTTGGAGCCCATCAAACCAATGCATCAGTTATAATGATTTAGTTTTGCTTGAGATAAGTCCAGGCTTTTAGCAGGATGATGAAGGCTCTCCATAGCTAGACCTCAAAGAAAAACTCCCCAGCTTGCTTTCTTCACAATCCCGTTGCACACTCACCTATAACTGGTCCAGTTATTTCTCCAACTACTTGAGTCTGGCTCTTTGCTCAGACTGTCCTCTCTGCTTGGCAAGACTTCTGCACTGTCTGCACCTGTCCCAGTCTTGCTTAACCTTTAAAGCCAGCTCACATGCCAGCATTTCTTTGACACTTTTCCTTCTCTCTCTCTCTACGTAATGTTATTGTTCTGTTGCCTACATCTGAAGCACATTTAGCACTGTACTTTGCATTATTGACTAGTTGTATATACTATCAGCCTTATTTTGTAAATTCCCTAAGAGCAGGGAGCATGTCTGATTCAACTGTGTATCCACAACTCTGAGCAGAGTGCCCAACCTAAAGTTGGCATTCAATAAATGTTTAGTGGTATAGATTGATATCTCTGGCTACCCATAGATGGAAAACCTGTTACAAGTAGCACAGAGCCATAGCAACCATTGGAGCCATAAGCCAAAAACCAACCTTGGGTAGACTGTTAGAAACGATAATCTCCACTGCCTGCCAAGTTACTCTTTATGGGATCAGTGGGTAGTGACCAAGGAAGTTGAGGCATTTTCTCTGCCTTGGGGAAGCTTGTAATTGAGAATAACAGAAAGCAAAAGGATCAAGTGATACTAAGAAATAATATGACCATCACACTTTGGAGTTTACAAAGCACTTGAAGATCTGTGATCTTAATCTGGCCTCAGAGAAGTAGGCCAGGGAGCTATTGTTACCTTTATTTTAAGGATGAAGAAACTAAGACTCTAGCGATTAAGTGGCAATTGCCCCAGGACAAATGGCTGGGAAGTGGCAGCACTGAGGGACTCAGGCAAGTGTCACTCAACTCCAAGACCTCTAGGCCTAGGTCCTCATCTAACTCTGTAGATTTGGTGCCCAAGAAATATCTGTAGATGGAGGGATTGGTGTGCACTACAGCAAGTATAAAACAATAAGGAAGGTGTTCTTTTACTTTTTTTAAAAATTAAATTCAGTTTTATTGAGATATATTCACATACCATACAATCATCCATGGTGTACAATCAACCGTTCACAGTACCATCACATAGCTCTACATTCATTGCCCCAATCCATTCTTGAACACCTTCCTTACATCAGAAAGAATCAGAACAAGATTAAAAAATAAAAGCAAAAAAGAACACCCAAATCATCCCCCCCATCCCACCCTATTTTTCACCCAGTTTTTGTCCCTAGTTCTCCACTCATCCATCCATACACTAGACAAAGGAAGTGTGATCCACAAAGCTTTTGCAATCACACTGTCACCCCTTGCAAGCTACACTGTTATACAATCATCCCCAAGAGTCCAAGCCACTGGGCTGGAGTCTGACAGTTTCAGGCATCTACCTCTAGCTATTCCAATACACCAAAACCTAAAAAGTGTTATCTATACAGTGCATAAAAATGTCCACCAGAGTGACCTCTCGACTCCATTTGAAATCTCTCAGCCACTGAAACTTTATTTTGTTTCATTTCACATCCCCCTTTTGGTCAAGATGATGTTCTCAATCCCACAATGCCAGGTCCAGATTCATCCCCGGGAGTCATATCCTGCATTGCCACGGAGATTTACACCCCTGGGAGTCAGGTCACACGTAGGGGGGAGGGCAGTGAGATCCCCTGTCGAGATGGCTCAGTTAGAGAGAGAGAGGGCCACATCTGAGCAACAAAGAGGTACTCAGGGGGAGACTCTTAGGCACAATTATATGCAGGTTTAGCCTCTCCTTTGTAGTAACAAGCTTCATAAGGGCAAGTCCCATGACAGAGGGCTCGGCACATCGAACTGCCAGCCCTCAATGTTTGTGAGAACATCAGCATCAGTCCAGGTGAGGAAGTCCAACTCCTCCACATTTTCCCCCAGCTCCTCAGGGGGGCCCTGCATATATATTTTTATTCTCTGCCCAAATTACTTTGGGATGTGTCACTATTTCACTCTAACCTATACAAACCTACCATATCTCACTTCCTATTCAAAGTTCCATGTAATTGTGGTGTTTGAACAAACTGACTGTAGAAGTTAAATTGTTTAGAAAATATAGATCCTGCACCAAATAAACATTTCTTCCCTTGGTCTCACATGGAAGTTGAAGTTTTAACACACAGTCAGTTTCAACCTTCACCCTTTGGCCTGATTTGCCCTGGTCTTAACCAGATCTGCTTCATTCATATCTCCAATTGAAGTCTGGGCTCTTTTTTATCTTCTTTACTTTTTAAAATAAATGTGGAACTTGGACAAACAAACCAACACTTAGCTTTGAAATAGCCTTCAGGAATTTTACTACAATGATGTTTCCCTTGGCTATTTCTCTCTTATATTTCTCTTCAGAGCTGGTTTAGAGGTCACCTAAGAAAAATGATCTCATTATTTTCTATTAAAAACTCATTAAGTAACAGCAGTTACAATAACAATCTCATGACCCAGGTTCACCTGCCACCCCCATCCACCCAGGCCCTGGGCTGCGTACCTTCAGACCCCAGCTTTATTTCCTACATTATTTCATAGACTTGGCTCTGAATGACTTTTGGCTGTTTCCAAAAATCGGATCTACCCTCTAAGGATGCTAATTTGCCACCACTGATGTAATTGGGGAAAAAAAAAAAAAAAAGGCTCGAACCCTGGAGGCTCCACCCCCCAAATGATTGCAAGGTGTCAGGCAATTAACCAATAATGGCTTCTCAGCAGGATGATGTTTAGGGCCTCTGATCTGGGGTTACCTTAGGGCAACCTAGGAGGGGCTGAGTGGCCAGTGGAATGGAAAGCAGAAAAGTTCCCCTTTCCTCTAAGGCAGGCAGGGAAGGAAGATCTGGGAACAAGAGCCTTGGCTGGCTTAGTGAAGAGAAGAATTGGAGACCTAAATTCGTTCCCAGCCAGGGAAGAGCAGTGTTCACTCTTCTTCAAGGAAAACTCCACGGAAACGTCTCCTGTGACAGTGTTGGAGCCCAGAGCCCTGGCTGACCACAGAGGAGCTGGCCCAGGCCCAGATGCCCCAGGGGAGGTTCTGCAGCTGTGGGGCCAGGCTTGCAACCCGCCCATCCTTAGCTGCATGCTTTGTGCTGAAGACTGTGAGGTAAGGGTGCCCTCTGCTGACAACTCAGGGCATCACACTAAGCTACCCAGGAAAGCGGCTTGCCCAGAGGCCAAGAAGGAATGGGATTTTTAAAATTGAAAACAAAAAGTATAGTTTTAAAAATAGGCCTCAAATGGACTTGGAGAGTCTGGTACCCCTGGCCAGATACTTCTGAAAAGATGACACTCAATGGAATGTTTGCTTCAGATTCTGGGAAAATGGACTCACAAGAGGAATCTCAGGGGAGAAAGGATGATTCATGAAAATGCGTAGAAACAGCCTCTCGAGTCAGGTCTAGAAGGAAGGAGAAATCACCTCCTCACCTGCCATCCTGCCTCTCTAGCAAAGGGGACGCAGACCTGTAATGGTTAAATCACCAATATTACATATAAAGCCGAAGGATAATGCCACATCATGACGGGTCCTTTAAAGCCGGTCACAACTGCATCTGACAGTAGACGTTCCCATGGTGACAATCTGACTTCTTTCTCGGAGAGAGTTGGGACTTTTGAGAGTGGCTGAATGTGTTTTCAATGGCACCATGTTTTAGGAAAACATCCTGATGATTTTGTTGTCTTTTTGTTTTTGCTACAGCAAAGAGAGAACAGACAGGATCCTGGGAGAGAGCTGGCTACGGGTAGGTTGTGGTGCATTTTGTAAAAGTGCCACATCAGCCCTTCCCAAATTTGCAAAGCCAAATACGGGCATTCAAAGCGAGCTGAAGTCACAGCACACTAAAAAATAAGACCAACTTGCAACGCTAACTCCACGTTACCTGGTGGAAAGAGCAGGGGCCCAGGAGCCAGAAGCCTGGGTCTCTGTTCGGGCCGCGCAGCGTGTTAGCTGTCCGACTTTGAGGATGTCATTGGACCTCTCAGGGCTTCATATTCCTCCTTGGTAAAATCAAAGATTCTGACTGGATCATCTCACTGAAGCCAGAATGTTCTTAGAAACTGGTTGACCTTACATGAAAGCAGAGTTGCACCCTGAGTTCTCATTACAGATTCCTCAGAAAACTCCGAAGAACATTTCATTAGCGAGTCTAGAATCTGGACGATAAAACAGACTGATGAAAAAAATATCAAGTTTTCTAATCCCAGGTACACAGAATTTTTAGCCTTCTTAGTTATTGGCAAACAGACTTTAAAGTTTCTCTTTCGTTTAGTTTTTTTTCCCTTCAGCCTTATACCAGATCCAAATCCCCCCAAAGGTATCCATTTCTTATGTATTTTTAGTAGGTCCTTGAAAATTCACTTTTCATATATTTATTTACACATATGGCCTCCATGGAAATTATACAGTATTATTTTGTGTTTGTGTGTTTAATTTTTTAACAGCTTACATTGGTGTGGTACATTTGTTTTAACTGATTAAAGCACATTTTTATAATTAAATTATTAACTATAGTCCATGGTTTAACTTACACTTCACTGCTTGTGTTTGTGTGTTTTAAAAATGTACATGAAAAAAATGTACATGGATGATTTTTTATCAATCTCATTTTGATTCTTTTTTTTAACCCCCGCACCGTGTTTTGAGATCTATCAATGATGCTCTATGTAAATCTGGCCAATTCCTTCTGATTGCTGCATAGTATTCCATTAAATACCTGGGTGGCCTACAGTTCTTTACCAAAAGAGGCATTCAGTCTTCTAGTTTACCTGTATGGGAGTTCCTCTGGGGCTTATACCAAGTCAAGGACTTGTCCAAATGTAGGATGTTCACATGCTCAATTTCACTAACACTTCCATGTTTCTCTGCAAAAGTCTGCACCAGTATATACTGCCATCAGCACCTGTGGGTGCCGTTTCCATACTTCCTTCCTAGCATTTGGTATTGTTCAGCTCTCTAATTTTGCCAGTATGCTGCATGCAATGATGTCTTTCTCTGATTTGCCTTTCTCTGATTACCAGAAAAGTTGTGTTTCTCTCTGGGTCCTTGTTAGCCATTCAGATTTCCTGTTCTGTGAATTATCTATTTATGTTATTCTAAGAGACCCTTGAGCAAATTCTCCTTAGTGGCCTGAAGCCCCCTTAACATTCCAAAAATTGATTTTTTTTTTTTCCTCATAGGAATCTAATGGGCTTAATAAATTGCTCCCATTGTCTCTTTACCTACATAAATCACAAGATTTATGTTCAACTTTCCCAGGAAGATAAGTTTCACATCTTAGCAACAAAAGGAATACATGTTTACAAAGATCCTACAAGAAATTTTGATTCAAAAATTGGATCTGCTTGCTGTTTTATCTTAGCTATTAAAGAATAGAGAGGAACTTGCATGCTTACCCAGCCTCAAATGACGCAATGGGATTTTGATTGACGGTTATTACTGCCCATCATTTCTGCTCTAAGAGAGGTATTGTAATAACCATGTCTTATATCCCGAGGCAGACACACAAGTACAGGTAAAATCCTCCTAAAAAGTGGGGAGGAGATCCAATTGGGGGGAGGGGTCCAGCTTTGCTTGTTTATAAGAAAAAAGAAATCTCAAGAAGAGAAATAATATGAAAATATATATGGTAAATCTGAATGTTGCATAATATTGTTTTGAGTAGAAAATAAAGGGACAACTGAACTATAGTTTGGTAGTTCCTTGAAATTCCTGCCTTGGTGTTTGCTTAATGAGAATTAAAAATTAGGCCTGGCCTAAAGGGAGATGCCATCCTATTTTTTTTTTTTTTGGTAAGTACCTAATATGGGGAAATATATATATATATATATCTACCTCCACATATGTATCTTTGGCCCATTTTGCTATTATGTTTCTTGAATTTTTCTTACTGATTGGTAGGAGTTCCTTATATATTTTATATAATACACCTTTGAAAGCTATAGATGTTGCAAGTATCTTCTCTCAATCTAGTACTCATCTATTAACTTGGACAGAATCTTTAATTTTGATGTACTCAAATCCAACAGTTTCTCACTTTGTGGTTTGCGATTTTGGAGACTTTTTGGAGAAACTTCCTTCATCCCAAGTTTCCAGAAATATTTTCTCATTTTAAGGAATCTAGGGAACTGAACTAACAAAAGTGTGCAAGATCTTTATGGAGAATGATTCAAACTGCACTAATATACAGTTAAAAGTATCGAATCAATGGAGATATATGCCATGTCCATAGATGGGGCTATTTGATTTCTGAAGTGTAGTTTCTCACAAAGTTAATCCAAAAATTCAATGACATTCCAATAAAAATTCTAGTACATTTTGGGGAGAACTTGACAAGTTATTTCCAAAAAAGAAAAAAAAAGCTCCATGATGACAAATAAATTTTTGAAAAATTGAGCAAATATGGGAGAAATGCCTTACAAGATAATAAGACATAACACAAACCTATCATAATTAACTCAACATAGTACTGGCACAGGAACATACAAATAGAATAGATTTCGGACACAGACCCATGTGTCTAGGAGAATTTGGTGTTTGATAGCAGTGGCATAAAAAGCCAATAGAGTATGGATTATTTAGTAATCATACTGGCAAAATTGCTTCATAATCTGAAGAAAAATAATGTGGGATTTCTACTTCATATCATAAATATGGACTGGACTAAAACCCTACATGTAAAAGATAAAACTCTAAAGCTAGTAGAAGAATGCTAATGGTTTTGAATCTGAATTTGCTCAGGGTAAATCTAGCAGTTTGAAAATGGACAGATTTCTATGTATGAGCTATAATGGGCATAAAGAATAATATAAATAGCATTTATTGAGTACTTATCATTTGTGAGGCATAGTCTAGTTGCTTTATAAGCGTTATACTTTGCAATGATTTTTAAAACTCTATAAGATAGGAATTGGGGGTTATAGCTGCCAGCCATACACCACTCATTCTCTCCCTGCTTCTAAGTGATAGACAATAGACCCAAGGAGCCAAATGGGGATCAAAGTATCTGCTTTGCAAGTGGTCGATTTGGACCGGAGAACACGGTAGACTTTCCTATCTTCTTTCTTCCTGAATTAAAGATGCCCAGGTCCACAGGCAGGGCTGAGCTGATTGACCCACACTTTTCCAGGTGGGGAAGCTGGAGAATGGGGCACCTCCTGTGGTGACGGGGGCCCTGTCCTGGGGTTCAACCCACGGGTCCTTGGCGCTCATGGCTCACTGCACTAGGACACATGTAGGTTCAGGCAGCAGCTCAGGCCTTGACCCGTCCACTTCTCCCAAAGAAGAATCACGGCTGAGCAGATGTCTGCTCTCCCAATCGCATCATTCAGACTTGTTACCTCTCATCCTATGAGAAGGAGTAGGTGACATGGTGGAGAGGGAAGCTGAAGGGTTTCTTCCAGGACTTCTATCTCCCATGGAGAAGCAAAAGTCTTTCATCTGTGGGCTCAGTGGGGAATGTGAGTTTAGGAAGAGAAAAAAATTATACCAGTACGTTTCATTGAGTAATCTTAACATCTTCTTATTACAGTTGAAGAGAATTGGGCTCAGAGAGGTTGAATAACTTACTCATGGTCACACAGCAAGAAAACCAGGATTCAAAACCAGTCTGTAGAATCTGACTCTAGAAAACAAGCTTTTAACCACAAACTCTTAATTTCTCCTCTGTTACCAAAACTGAATTATAGACTGTGATCCCACCATGTTTTATCTTTCCCAAAACATAGATTCCCATTTGGAGCTTTAGTGGCCACTTCTTACAGCAGACTGATCTTACTGCTATGAATCTAGAGGCCAGAGACCAAAGGGACTTGTTCAAAGTTGCCATCAAGTTAGAGACAAAGAAAATACATTTTGCAAACATGTACTGGCTCCAGGGCTGCCTTCTTTTTTTTGATGATCTAAGTAGAATTCTGCCTCAGTGCTAGAGATTCGATCAAATAAAAACCCAAGGAAACTTTTAGCTTTGCACTTCTGTTCCAAAGAGGACTAGTACAGATGGCAGAAACTTAACTCAAACCAGCTTTGCCAAAAAAGGGAACGTATTATCTCACCAAACTGAAAAGTCTAAAGGCAGCTCTGGCTCCAGGTACAGCAGGACCCAGGCACGCAGATGATGCCTTCAGGACTCTCTCCTGCCATCTCTTGGGTCTGCTTTCCTCTCTGTTGGAGCCATTCTTCATGAGCTCAATCAAAGATGACCACCAAGAGCTCTAAGTGATCCTTGCAGCCCAGTTACCCTCGCCGAAAGAGATGTGAGATTCTTTCTCCAGAAGTTGCATCAGAAGTTCTGGAACAGATATTCATGATTTCTGACTGACTGAAACTGGGCTCCAAATATACCCTTGGGAATTGGGAAGGGGTGGTTTCCTGAAATGAAAGCTGAAGTCACCAGAAGAGGTGGGAGCGGATGCTGGAAGGCAAAAGCCAAGATGTCAACAGAATTGGCAAACTCAACCTGTAGCCACATGTGTGAATTTCTCTGTAACTCCCAATAATGCGACTACCAGGCAACCAACACACACATGAGGTGCGAGACACTGGGTCAAGCCTTTTACATATATTGCCTCATTCTATCCTCAATGCACTTCTATGAGGTGAGCACTATTATCTCCATTTTACTGACAAGGAAATTGAAATTCCAAGAAGTTATATAACTAATTCAAGGTCACATAGCTAGTAAAGTTCAGAACCCAAACTCAAACTCAGGAATGCCTTAACTTAAATCATATACTTTCATCCACTACATTCTATTGCAAATAAATAAGAGCTAATCCCAGGGAAAGAGGATTGTCTGCATTCAGAAGATAATATAACATAAAAACCACCCCCTACCTCTTAGTTATAGAACAGAGCACAAATCCATATTTTCATTGCCTCTGACTTCTTTCCTGAAATTCTGGATTTCTACTCTTATTCAACAGATACTTCCTTCCTTGGAAAAAGCTGACCACTCATATGAGAAAGCTGATGTTATAAGGGGACAGCTGTTTTGGGGTTGTCCACAGTCAGAGATAAACTTTATTTGTTTTTCAGCTGAACAAGGATATACTCTCCCAACTTGCTGACTCCAAACTGGCTAAATCACTGTCCAAACTTTCCAAGCAATTTCATCCCTGGAGTGGAAACAGAGCATGGGATGATTTGGAGCAAAAGGACAATTTTTGGACAATTATGAGTGAGTAAAAACAGGAGGTTATAATGGAGGTTGTCTTTCAACCTTAACTCCAGCGTTTTGTAACCAAGAATTCTGTCTCTCAGGTTTTGGTGGTGGGAACGTAATTCTGAGCAGTTGTCTGGAACTGCTTCTAGATATTCGATAATTAGAAACAGCCCCGCTGACTCATGACCCCTCGGTTGGGTTGCAGAGCACCACTGCACATAAGAAAAAAGGAAAAAATATATTGGGAGCACATTAAAAGAAAAATGGAACAGAGATCAATATACATATGTCAATACAGTTTTAAAATGACTTGTATCCCTCCTTTCAAAATGGCATTGTCAAAGATCTTATACGAATAAGTCCTATACGAGGAAAGAGCTGGAAGAAAAGTTGAAAAATTGTCAGTAATGACAAAAAGGCAAAATCTCTTATTTGAGGGCATGCAGTCAATGGAGAGAGCCTGTGTGGATTAGTAGCAAGTCAGGTGACACAACTAGGAAGTTCAGTTGTCTGCAAAAGTGTGTTTTGGCATTTGGTCCAGGATGGGCTCAGTCATGTTCTAATTTCTCCAAAGAGCTTTAAAAGCTGGAAAACACCCAGCTGTTTGGCTTAAACACAGGCTTCCTAGAGACAGGAGTGTCTTTCTCAGTGTCTTTGTCTTTCCATCTTACAGTGGGCACAATAACATGGAGCATATGAAGAGCCTGTGAACACAGACTCACACACACAATGGAATTGTTAGGCAGGGAGGCTGCCATGGGATGTAGAGGAAGAGGCATGCAGGGATAGCACATTCTCCCACAGCATAGAACCATCTTAGTGGAAGAGTAGAGATGCTTTCCATTCCTCTCTGAGTGCAGCACAGTGGCTGCAGAACACGACCACTTTCTTCTTGTCCAGGTCAGCTGTAGTGTGGTGGCAGGAGTGAAATGCACCTTGACTTTTGTGTGCCCCTCGGATTCTTGGGATTAACCTGGAAGCAGACATGGCCGAGTCAGACCCACTGTCTGGCACATCACTGCACTCTGCAAATGTATGTGGAGGGATAAATGGCAGCAATCAGGTCCAGGGTTAGGGATTCCGGCTGGGGGATGTCCCAAAGCTGCAACACTGACTCTGAACACGAAGGGGCCTTCTGCTTCACCAGGAAGTTTTGGATCATGGAATGCTAGAGCTGGGGACAAAAACACTGATCATGCACCGAACTCTGGGTGGCCTGGAGGAGGTGCCACCCAAACCTCCCCAGGTGCTGGGGAATGGTGTTCACACCTCTTCTAGGCACCCGAGGGGCTCACCAAAGCTCATGCCCATTGACAGGTGGACCCAGACGGGCCAGGCCCTGACCTTGGACATGGCTCAGCCTCAGGTGGGCCTTTTGAGGAGTTTAAAAAATCCAACACTTGTCAAACATCTACCATATAGAGAAAAAGCATTCACTATGTGAAATTCTATGCCCAGTCACAGGACAATACTTAAGTTTAATTCTATTTATGCCAAATGTAACTGCATATAGGTTTTGTTCTAGTTTGCTAATGCTGCCGGAATGCAAAACACCAGAGATGGATTGGCTTTTATAAAGGGGGTTTATTTGGTTACACAGTTACAGACTTGAGGCCATAAAGTGTCCAAGGTAACACATCAGCAATCGGGTACCTTCACTGGAGGATGGCCAATGGTGTCCGGAAAACCTCTGTTAGCTGGGAAGGCACACGGCTATCGTCTGCTCCAAAGTTCTGGTTTCAAAATGGCTTTCACCCGGGACGTTCCCCTCTAGGCTGCAGTTCCTCAAAAATGTCACTTTCAGTTGCACTTGGGATATTTGTCCTCTCTCAGCTTCTCCAGAGCAAGAGTCTGCTTTCAACGGCCGTCTTCAAACTGTCTCTCATCTGTAGCTCCTGTGCTTTCTTCAAAGTGTCCCTCTTGGCTGTAGCTCCTCTTCAAAATGTCACTCACAGCTGCACCGAGTTCCCTGTGCCTGTCAGCTCATTTATATGGCTCCACCGATCAAGGCCCACTCTGAATGGGTGGGGCCATGACTCCATGGAAATATCTAATCAGAGTTATCACCTACAGTTGGGTGGGACACATTCCATGGAAACACTCAAAGAATTCCAATCTAATCAGCACTAAACTGTCTGCCCCACAAGATTGCATCAAAGATAATGGCGTTTAGGGGACATAATACATTCAAACCGGCACAGGTTTTATATTTATTTTTATATATGAATGCCTAGAGAAAAGATTGGAAAGCTGCACGTTGTTAACAATGATTACTTCTGGGAAGCAGAGTGGAATTAGAGGTGGTGCTGAAATATACTTTCACTTTTGTATTCCTCTTCTTTTAAAAAAGAGCATGTGTTCACATAATTCTTCTAAAATTCTTCAGAACACTTATCATAACTTGTCAGTAAATATGTATACTTGTAGGTATCTTTGCTTCCTTTCTGTCTCTCATGAGGGCAAGGACTTTGCCTATTTTGTTCACTGCTGTATTCTCAGGACCTAAAACAGTGTCTGGCACAGAGTAAGTGTTCAATAAATATTTGTTAATTAGATGAGTGAATTATCTATAAAATTAAAAATTGTAAAAGTGTGTGTGCTCCAAATCGAGTATTTATAGCCTCTGGAAGAGAGCCTGGCTCATGCTAGGTACATAGTGTAAATGAAATACTTTGATGCACAAGGTTTGCTGCCTGCTCTTAGAGATTTTAAAATTCATGTATCACACTTATAACCAAGTTACAAGATAGATTTTGAAAAGCCCTATAATAGAGGTTGAAGCAAAGAGCAAAGGAGTTCAGAGAAGAGAGTTACGATTTCCATCAGAGATGATCAGGGCAGGCTTCCCGGAGAAGGTGGAGTCTGAGCAGGACTTTGAAGGATGGTATATTAGTTTCCTGTGGCTGCTGCAACACATTACCACAACCTCGGTAGCTTAAAACAAAAGAAATATATTTTTTCAGAGTTCTGGAGGCTGGAAGTCTGGAATCGAGGTGTCTGCAGGGCCACACTCATCTCTGGAGGCTCTGAGGGAGAACTCCTTGCCTATACCAGCTTCTGGTGGCTGCCCCACCTTCTTTGGTGTTTCTTGGGTTGTGGCTCCGTTGCTGCAGTCTCAGCCTCTGTCTTCACATTGCCTTCTCCTTTGAGTGTCTGTCTAGCCTCTTCTTCTAAGGACATACGGCATTGCCTTTAGGCCCCACCCAGACACTCCAGGGTGAACTTCTCTTCCAAAGGCTCTTAAGCATGTCTTTTGTCACATGAGGTGTTATGGATTGAATCATGACCCCCCACAAAGACATGTTCACGTCCTACCCTTGTTCCTGTGGCTGTGAACTTATTTGTAAAGAGGACCTTTGAGGATGTTATTAGTGTAGTTGAGGCCAAACCACATCAGGGTGGGCCTTAATCCAATATGACAGGAGTCCGTACAAGCAGAGGAAGTTTGAACACAGGAGTAGGGTACAGAAGGAGATGATGGCCATGTTACGGAGGTAGAGACTGTTATGGATGGCCAGCAAGCCACCACCAGAACATTGGTTGAGAAAGCATGGCCCTGCTGCCAACTTGATTTTGGACTTCCAGCTTCCAAAACCATGAGAACAAGTTCCTGCTTAAGCCAGCTAGGCCGTGGCACTGTTTCAGCAGCCCTGGAGACCTAAGACATAAGGTCATATTCACAGGTGCTAAGAATTGGGAAGTGAATATATCTTTGGGTGTGTGTGTGTGTGTGTGTGTGTGTGTGTGTGTGCATTTTTTCTGCCTAACACAAACAGGATTTAAAGATGTGGCGACAGGAAGCAGGGTATTCTAAGTGGAGAGAGTAGCATATGTTGGGCAGCAGGGCAGGAAGTCATGCTCAAGGGCTAGTGGTTGGTTTGTTAACAGAGACCTAGGTGTTTAAATTGGAGGAGTGGGATTTAAGGTCTATGGGAGGTGGGCTTGAGTGCCAGGCTGAGGGAACTAAATGGATAATGGGGTGCTCCTCCTAGACCCCTCACGAGAGTCAGCTGCTGGGAATATCGGCTGCTGATGTCTCTGAGCTGCACCCCAGGCTGGATGGTGCCCAAGGATATGTTCCCTTCCAGGGGGCAGACTGCAGCCAATGACTGGCCCACATGCAGACCCTTGCCTCAATTCAGAATCACTCTGTGGGGCCATCCAGCTCCAGAATTCCCCACCGGATATTGCCGAGGCCACGTCACCACTGCACATGGGCCAGCTCTTCCTTCTGCCCTCCCCTGCCTTCCTCACTTCCTGACAGTTCTGTGTCCCGAGAGCACTCCCCAGTAAGCCTTCCGCATGCAGTTCCTCTGCTCAGTCTGCTTCCAGGGGACCCTACCTACATTAGGAGCAATTGGTAGCTCTGTTTTTAATTTCCAAGTGACACGAGAACAGCTGTGACTCAGGAAGAGCATCTTGGCAGAGCCGCCTATCTCACCTTGGAGGAGAGTAGAGTTGGGAAGACCACGTAGGAGCCCAGCACAGCCGGCCAAGAGAGAGGAAGTAAGGACCGCAGTAGGATGACGACAGGGAAAGGGAGAGGAGGGGATGGGCAGAAGAAATAGCGGTAGAATTGACAGGCCAGGGCAGCTGACTGGAGAGAGGGTGTGAGGTGACCTTGAGGTTCTGAGCCTGGGCCACCGGGAGTGGTGGTCTTGACTGACACAGGGTATGTGGGATGGGACAAGGTTTGCCGTGGGAGGATGGTGAGTTTGGCTGCAAATTTAGTGGGTTTGAGATGCTGGCAGGGAGATATCTCCTGATAGAGCCGGAGAGGACAGGGAAGGAGGGGGAGAGGCTACCCAGGAGGAGAAAGAGGGCTCGGGACAGAACTGTGGGGCACATCCACGTTTGAGGAGAAGCAGCCAGCGAAGAAGGGGACTATCCAGTCACGGAAGCCCAAAAAGAAAGCTTGGGCAAGACTGCCAGATGCTGTAGTGAAATACAGGAAACTGGTGTGTGTGTGTGTGTGTCTGTGTGTGTGTCTGTGTGTCTGTGTGTGTGTGCTTAAGTGTTAGCAATTTTTCCCAAGTAGAATAAAGACGGCATGTCTGTTCTGGTCTCATCCTTTATCCACTGTCAGCCACTCTCTACTATACTCCACCCACCCCTGTCCCCCAGACTCTGGGTGAGATCCAGCTTACGCTCCTTGGTTTGACCCCCTAGAAGCTATTTCAGGTCCCACAGAAGCCATAAATATATATCTACACTAATAAATATTCAGCCTGATCATTGCAAATTATAAAACCAAAATATATTACTTTAGCTTCCCATTGGAATATCACAAAACATCATTTAACATTATTCCTTTAACAGCCATTTTCAGACAGGGCCATTGTGGTAAAACTACTCCTGTCCAAACGACCGTCAATTTTGTTGTTCAGTGATATTTATACAAAGATCTTTAAAATAAACATCTCACATTCTTTCAGACCTAGGAAATTTTTGTCTTTGCCCACCGGTGGATATACTTTCTTATATAGACAACTAAGGGCATTATGATATATATGAGTTCTTATTTTTGCATTGGCTACCAGGATGCTCAGGGCCAAGTTTCCTGTCAGATTGCAGGACTACTAATATTTGGTCTTTGGGTAACTCATCCCCCCTTCTTCACCTTTGCCCCAATCATCTTCAACACCTGCCCCTTACCTCCTTCCTTCCTCTTACATGGGCAACTGTCTCATGTATTATGAGTCTCTTCAAATCACTTTTGGAAGCTGGTAAAATGTAGAAATTATATAAGTGGGATGAGAAAGGCAGACTTTGGTGACACGATGGGCAGGTGATTGAGTTATTTGGGGACACAGGCTTCCTCAGTGCTTCTCAAGTCACACACGGAGGGCTGTGGGCAACATACGGTGTGGCTCGTGGGACCCGGATTGTGGGCAAAACTGAATGTCCCTGGGATTCTGTAGCATGGAGCACTTGGAGGTTGTTTGAGGCTGCTATGCCAATAAGAGGAACAAATGCAGCCACTGAATATCCAAAGTATCCTCAGGCAAAAGAGACTGGACTTGCAGACAAAGCCTATGCTGCTGCCCCTGCCCTGGATGTTCCTTGTGTGGCTCAGGACCCTTGGAGAAGGCGGTGGGAGCCAGGTGAGGTTTTGCTCTGTCATATTAAGTAGCCCACCCTGCATTGAAGATGAGGTGGGTGTTAGCATTTGATTGCCTTAATTTGATGACTAATTTGCAGCATGATGCTGTTAGACTCCTAGGAACCGGAATGTGTCCACCGACCAAAGCAACCACACGCCTTGCCCTCTGCCGTGGAGTCTGGCACTGGGGCCGGGCAAGCACCCAGAAGCCTGGCTGCAGCGTGCCAGCTGGGGCTGCCCTTAGTTCTGCCAAGAGGCTGCTGGGAAGCTGGAGGTCTTCTCTGCTGGTTCCCTGGCATGGATGATTCTCCAACCCAGCTCAGGGCGAGTGCCACTGGTGTCAGGGTGACAAATCCAAAGGAGAGGAGGTCCTGGAGCTGGCCTCTCTCCCAAGACAGACCTGAAGAAGTTTAAGAGGTAGGTTGGGTAGTCCTGTGTATCCAGGAAAGTGTTGCCTGGTGGATGGGGTTCGAGTGGGAGGGCTACATCCAAAGCAGGAGACAAGGGCTCCCTGGTGATGAACACTTTCTGGCCTAGAATTCAGCCTACAATGCAAGTTAACATGCCCCCCTAGGAAATCTGCTCATTAACCTTCCTTGCCCCACCAACTCTTGGTACCCAGAAAGGCAGGCCTTATTGGCCACGGCATAACTTGAGAAGTAGGTCTGGAACCTCTAGGAATTCCACTGCCCATCTGGAGCCTCTGACTGAGTGGCTACTGGAGTTGTGGCAGAGGCCTCAGATGCATTTTCCTTCAGAGGTCTGAGGTGGACTCTGGAAGTGGTTAAAACAGTTTTGACAGAGACACACCCACAGGGTTGGGGGTGCACCCTAGCTGTGGGTGTCTGGTGGCTACTGAGATATCAGAAAGGGGTCCTAGAGTGATCTTGTGCAGTGACACCCAATTCTGACTGTGCATCCATATACTTTTAGAAGTCTTTTTAAACTATGGAGGCCCCTGGTCCACTGAATCAGAATTGCTTCAGTAGGGTGGATGTTTGGCTTTTAAAAAAGCATCCCAGGTCCCCAGAGAGCCTCTTTGCTGCTCAAATGTGGCCCCCTCTCTCTAAGCCCACTCGGCAGGTGAACATGCTGTCCTCCCCTGTACGTGGGACATGACTCCCAGGGGTGTAAATCCCCCTGGCAACACAGAAAATTACTCCTGGAGGTGAGCCTGGACCCAGCACTGTGGGATTGAGAGGATCTTCTTGACCGAAAGGGGGAAGAGAGATGAAACAAAGTAAGGTTCCAGTGGCTGAGAGCTTTCAAATGGAGTCGAGAGGTCACTCTGGAGGGTATTCCTATGTGCTATATAGATATCACTTTTTGGTTTTTAGTGTGTTGGAATGGATAGAGGGAAATACCTGAAGCTGTCAAACCGCAGCCCAGTGACCTTGATTCTTGAAGACGATTGTGTAACTATGTAGACTGCATAGTGTGTGTGATTGTGACAACCTTGTGGCTCACACTCCCTTTATCCATTATATGGACAGATGAGTGGAAAACTGGGGACAAAAATTAGATGAAGAATAGGGTGGGATGGAGGAGATGGACAGATTTAGTGTTCTTTTTTGCTTTTATTTTTATTTTGGGGTAAGGAAAAGGTCAAAAAATTGATCACACAAATGTATGATGGTGCAGTGAATGATTGTACACTATGGATGACTGTGGGGTGTCATATCTCAATTGAACTGTATTTTTTTAAAAAAGTAAATAAATAATGGAGAGAGGAGGGGAATGGGACGTTTTGGATGTTCTTTTTAATTTTAATTTTAATTTTATTTTTTGGAGTAATGAAAATGTTCAGAGATTGATTGTGGTGATGAATGCACAACTATATGACGATACTGTGAACAACTGATTGTATACTTTAAATAATTGCATGTTATGTGAACATATCTCTATAAAATTGCATTAAAAAAAAAAAGCATCCCAGGTAATGCTAATGTGCAGGCAGAGTTGCAATCCAAGATGCTTATCCCACATCTGGGAGTGGGTCCCAGAAAGGGGATTCACCAAGCCTGCATGGTTGGCCAAGCCAAGACTGGAACCCAAACCTTGGAGCACCCAGTCCAATCTTACACTACATGGACAACTCTCTTGCTGCCCTGGACTGGGACCTGCACTGCCCACCTCTGGACCCTTCTGGCCCCCACCTGACCTCTCTCAGTTGCACATGCTCTACTTTTCCACATGGCCATGGTATACCTGCTCTTTAACCTGCTTTTTAGGGGGAAAAGTGATCACTTTGTCTATCTGATTTTCTCATGAGCTCATAAAGCCCCAGAGGCTACAGACCACAATAAATGCAACTCTACAGTTCCAGAACAAGGGCTGTGGGCCCTTCAGAGTGTGGAGAAACATAAAAGTGAATCTCTTCTGAGTGGAAGATGCCAAAGTGTAGTGGAGAGGGAATCAGTTCTGGAATCTGAGCTTTGAGTCCTGGCCTCTCAGAGCTTCAGTTTCCTCAGCTGTAGAAGGAGGATCTCAGGGTTGTAATGGTGATCAAATGAGTCAATGTATAAGGCCTCTGCTTTGTCATATGTACGATGGAGGCAGGATAGTCTAGGTTTGCTGCTATAACGTGCCTTCCCCACATCTCAGTACACACAACAAGGCTTTATTCCTTGCACTACATACTCCAGGGGTTGGAAGGGGGCTCTGCTGATGGTAGGCCCCACAGCTATCTCAATACCCTGCTTCAAAGTTCATAGGGGCAGAGAAGGAGGACACGTAGACTCATAGGCCAGCACCAAAATGTTCTCCCCCAGAAGCAACATACATCATTCCATTCACATTTCATTGGCCAAAGCAAGTCACAAGGCCACATCTAACTTTGAGGGCCATGTGCTCAAAAGGAGAAGAGAATCCATATGTAAGGAAGTATTATTATTGCCCAGGTGACAGAGAGAGAGAAAGATAACCACACTCTGACTAGAGGCTAGGTCTCCCTTCGGGGGCCTCGAGTTTCATTCTCTGACACCATGCAACTGACACTTGTCTGTTGTGTGAACTCTTCTCCCTTCTGAGTCATCTGCTTCTCCTCTAGTTCCAATCCTGAAAAGAAACATTTCCAATGGGTTACAAAAACGTCTGAGCAAATAGAATGAAATTTCATTGTCAAGCCTTCCAGTTCAAGGATTGTTCCTTCTTTCAGGGTTCATAACTCCTGTCATATTTCTAAATGGCTTATGCTTGTCAGCAATAGTACTTCTTTCGTAAATAGTGGAATTTGAGGTATGACTTTAAAAAGATATACAGGCTTTTGACTTGGGGTGTGTGTGTGTAAGTTTACATTCTGTGTCCCCGAGGAGTCATTTGCAAAGAGCTCCTCTTTCAGCCCACCTCATCCTGAAGCATCTTCACTACCCTCACTGGGGGACCCCTGGCTTTTGGGGGTGTCCCAGCTTAGCAGAAGCTACTCCGAGAGCAGGTCCACTGAAACTCTCACCCAAATTAAAATAAAACCAAAGAGCTCAGGGGAAGAGGGGAGAGATTCAGTAACCTATCCTCTCCCAGCTTATATAAAATTCTGCCCAATGAATCAAAATCACACCATGAAGTTATTTTAGTGACTGGTTATATATGTTTATGATATTCAGTTCCCACCATGACCCAGTCTTTGTTCTAGGCCTCAGGATTCAGCATTGAGTAAAACAATTCCCTGCCCACATGGAGTTTGCATTCTGGAGGGAGAAATAGAAAAACAAACAAGGAAACCCATAGGTAAATCAGTCTATTTTAGAGAGAGTACGTGATGGAGAAAATAACGCAGGGTAAGGGAATGGAGGAGGGGGTTGCCATTTTGGATAGAGTGACCAGGAATGACTTTTCTGAGGAGGAGATGATTAATCAGATGTGCAAACGAAGATAAGGGAAAAACATTGTATTATTTCATTGATATGAAATAATTTGAATAAGCAAATTCATAGAGTCAGAAAGGAGAATATAGGTTACCAGGGGCAGGAGTGGAGTGGGGGCAGGGAATGAGGGAGTTAATGCTTGAATTGTACATACATACAATTCTATGTGGGATGATAGAAAAGTTTTGGTAATGGATGGTGGTGATGGCAGCATAACATTGTGAATGTAATTAACAACACTGAATTTTATATTTGAATGTGGTTAAATGGGAAAATTTTAGGTTATATAAATGTCACCAGAATAAAAATAAAAAAAAACATTGGACTGTACAACACAAAGAACCCCGACGTAAACTGTGTACCATAGTTAACAGAACAATAATATAAAAAAAGTGCTTTCATCAGTTGTAACAAATGTACCACACTAATACAAGGTGATAATAGTAGCAGTGGTGGTGGTAATATAAGAACTCTGTATCTTATGCACGATTTTTTTCTGTAAACCTTCAACCTCTCCAATTAAAAAAACAGCACTCAAGTTTGGTGGGCCTATTTGGGGTTTATTTCCTGGCTCTGCTATAAAGAAAAACAAACAAAACAGAGAAAGAGGAGACACTAATGCTAAGATATGGGGGCAGAGCATTCAGTTTAGAGAGAGAGAGAGGCAGGCTACAGGCCCACCTGTCTGTGCAGGTCGGTGCACACCTGGGGTGCTGAGTTCAGCATCCCGTCAGACGAAGGGAACTGCAAGTGTAAAGGCCCTGAGGCAGGAAGCAGTTTGGCTGGCTTGAGTAGCAGCAAGAAGGCAACAGTGACCAGTTCCTGGTGAGCAAGAGGAGAGGGAGGGGATGAAAGGCCACCTCAAAAGGACCTTGTTGGCCACGGTAAGGGTCAAATCCTGACGTGCCACAATGTTGCCCTTTTCGAAGCCTGCATTGGCCTTCATCACCGATAACCCTGCTGTGCTGTGCAAAGGAGCACAGTTATGATGATAGCTATAACTAGGGAGATGCTGGTCATCACAGACTCTGGGGGTTTGAGCTCCACGACGACTCTCAGGACCTTCCTGGGGCAATTTAGCATCCCGGTGTAGGTGGCCTGGGAAGAAAGTGACTCTCCTTCCCACCTTGCTTACCTCCACCCACCCCACACCACCACCTCCCTGGACAATTCTGTATTTTTTAATCCACTTTACTTCTGGAAGTTTCTGTGGCTCTTGTTGAGGCCTGCTAAGAGCCTGAGGGATCTAAGGGGAAAGACAGGATCTTCTCCCTCTTTAAAGTAGACTGTGGGACACTAGGGCTCTGTTGGTGGGGATCTCGGAGCAGTTTCCACAAAAAGGCCCTGCTGGTCAGCTCTGCAGTGCAACAGGAGTGCAGAAAACAAACCCACTTTGGCCCAGCTCACCACGTTCACCATCTGCTCCCTGCGCTCCATTGCCCCGTAATTGTTTTTCTTGGCATTCCAGGGTAGTAGGTCACGTTTGAGTCTTGTTTCCCCTCAAATATTCTACTGACATCAAAGTAAAAGGGATGTAAGGTAAAAAGAAATAAGCTGGGGAGGATTCCGCATGTTTCACAACTGCTTTCATGTCTGGGATGTGCAGGAATGCTGGGGTGGGTGCAGGTTGCCTTATCTCCTTCAGTCCAAGGAGCGGAGGTGGTGGGAGGGTGGCATCCGAGTGCAGCAGTGATCCAGAGAGATAGCAGGGCAGCGGGCTGCATGAAAGCAGGAGTCAAGGGCAAAATTTTTCAAATTGAGATAGCACGGCGGATAACACAGGGCTTAGACTGAGCAATAAAACATGTAAATGGGTGGGAGGCAGCCTGATGTGATGGGAGGAACATGCAGAGACGGGTGGAGGGCCCTGTTGCTTGGTGGGTGACCCCGGGAGAGGTGCATCCCCTTCCAGAGCCAGTGTTGTCACCTGTAAAGTGTAATCTCTAAGCATGGCTTTTCCATGTCCTCTGATTTGGGGACAATTTATTCTATTCTCAAAATGCAATTTGTTAAGGGAAGTACTAAAAGTGATTCCATTTCCGTAACTTGGCCTTGGTCCTTGGCCTTCAGAAATTTACCCTCTAATGGAGGAGGCTCATGTAACAAAGCAAAGAAGTATTCAATGTGCTCAGTAGTAAAGGGTCTTAAAGGAGAGATTCCCAGGAGTACTTCAGGTGACCCCAACCGGGAAGACTTCCCAGAGAAGGAAATTTTTAGGAAAGAGAAGCACTAGCAGTAGTGGAAAGAAGGCTGGTGACCAGCCAGATTATAACATTTTGGAGGGTAGAAAGTCTATGTCAGTTCTACTGAATGAGTCTATTATAGCACTGGGCACTCAAGTCTCAATTCAAGTTTGATTTTTTTAAACCTCCCCCTCTCTTCTCTGGCTCCTCTTTCTCCTTTTAAATGAAATTTATATACTTCTTTTATAGGGCAGTTTGGCAGTATGCCTCAAAAATTGCAAAACGGTCAAATCCCTCTGGTCCAAAAGTTCTACTTCTAGGAATTTACTCCAAGAAAATGATCAGGGTTAACAATTGGCATTAATTGAGTTCTATGTGTCAGACTTAGCCAAAGCAATTTTTATGTATTATTTTATTTTTATTCTCACAATAACCCTATAAGGAAGTTACTATCATCACCATTCTGTGTGTTAGAAAAATAAGACCTACAAAAATTTAGTAAATTTGCCTAAAGTTAAAGCAAACAAGTGGTATAGACAGGGTTTGAATCCATTCTGAGTGACTCAAAAACCTATTCCCAACCTCCACAATCATCTTCCTCTTCAGAGATGAACATAATGATCTTTGTGTAAAAATTGATTAAACCAATTAGGTCCATTGATATGGTTGCATATCATGAAGACATGAAAAATAATGTTGAACACTTCAGTGCCATGAAAAATTGTTTATAGTGTATTGTTAAGTAAAAGCATAGATTATGAAATGTGTGCCATATGAGCCGAATTTTATGAAAAAAAATTGGTAGTGGTTAGGTGATAGAATAAATGTTAATATTTGTTCTGTTAATAGTAGGATTGTGGATGATTTTTTTCTTCTTTATGTTTTCTGTGGTTTCAAAATTTTCTCAAAGAAATGGCATTACTATTTTTTTAACCAGACAAGACAGGAAGTTTTACCAAGTTTTCTTTTTATTATATAATTAATACCTGATCAGTATTGAAATTTTGGAAACTACCTAAAAGTAGAAGGAAGGAAATAGTTGTCCTAATCCACTGTTAGTCACTTGGTAGCAACTCTTTTGGTGTATTTTCTTTCAATCTTTTATCTGTGTATACTCTATCAGTTTATTTTACATAGTTGTGTTCAGGTGTAAATATGAACTATGTAGTTTTGGTGGCAAATAGCAAAATAGTTTCATTTCCTGTTTACCTGTCTTTCTTGCTTGTGTGTAGAAGCTGGGAGGGCTGCTATGGTTTTCTTTCCTTGTTCATTACTATATTTGCAGCCTATATAGTTCAGTGCTTTGTGTATTATAGATACTCTATAAATATTTGTCCAATGACTTAAGTGGTGAGGTCGAGGTGGGAGTGGCCATTAAGTTTTGCTTAACATGAGCAGACATTTTGCATCGGAATATTTTGGAGAGAAGACCACTGCGATGGGGCTGGCAAGATGGGGGGCAGTGGGAGAGGACCTTAAGGCTCATGGTTCGAAATTGAGAATTGACATATGAGGCCACTGGGACCCACTCCGGTTTTCCAAGTGGAGATGTTACATGATCAAAACCATGGAACGGAAACGCGATTCTGGCAGCTGCTCTGGTGGAAGACTGGGTCAGGGAAGCACGAGAGGGGAAGGGGCTGAAGACAGGGAGGTAGGGAGGGACGCTGCCTGGGGAGGCCGGGCTTGGACTGGTGCTGCTCGCCCTGAGAGGAAAGGGTAATTCTGAGCTAGGCTTCCAGAGACCGTGGGAGGCCGGAGAGCGAGTCAAAGAAGCTGGAGGGAGGGGGATGGGAGTTTAGGAGGCTCCAGGTGCTCGAGGTACAGAGCGAAGTTAGAGCAGCGCGCGCGCGCGCGCGCACACACACACACAAACACACACACACACGCACCCTCCTTTTTTTTTTTTTTTTTGGCTTCTTGGTTGCCTGGGTGTGCAGAGTAACAAATTTGTGGTGTGGAAGGATTCCAGGCCAGTCATCCATCATCAACAATGAATACTCACCAAGCACTCATCACACACTCGGCAGCCTTACCCCATCCAAGAGGGAATTCTGGAGGCGGTCCAGGAGCCTGCCCAAGGTGACTTGCCAGATTCTCCCTTGAACTTTGCCCCTCCCTTGCTCGATTCCTCTGTTTTCTTTTAATTCAGAAAAAGCAACAACAAACAGTTCCCAGCCCCCCTGCCTTCGCGGGCCTCGTCCCTCCCTGTGGTTTGGCAGAGACGGCGCCTTGGCTGTTCCTGAGATTATCTGCGGGCCTCGCGCGCAGGGCGGAGCGGCGAGCTGGCCGGGCCGGGGCGCTGGGGTGCCCTCAGGGAGCCTCCAGTCCCGGCGCGGCACGCCTCGGGGGGGCGGGGGCTGCTCCTTTCAGCGCTCACCGCGGCCCCCGCACGAGTCCCGGGCGTCACTGCTGCCTGCGCACCCGGCCCTCTGCGAACAACCCCCGGGGGCGCAGCGGAGGGGCTGGTCTCCCTCCATCACCCGCAAAACCACAAACATTTCCGGAGGAGCGACTTTTCCAAGCCTCAGTTTCCTGGTCTGTGAAATGTGAGTGATAGAACACCCCCCTCGCTTGTGGTTTGTTGGGAAACTCAAATGCAGGAACACTTATAAAGTACAGCCCTGAGCAATTACTCGGATTTAATATCATGAATTCTTCGTATTAGGGTGCTCAAGCATTGCCTTTAAAGAGGATGCAGCTGGAGATTTTCTTTTCATCCATTCTTGTAATAATTACGCTGGTTGGTCCTGACACTGGCCCTGTATGTTCTCATGCCTTAAAATATTTTATAAGGATGTTTTCCATTATTTGTGCCATATTATGAACTTGGAAAAATTAAATATTTCATATTTTAAAAGCTGTAAATACAGAGTATGGTGAAGAAGGCAAAATTAGAAATCCTTGCCTAGTATGTGTATAAAATTTAACTCAATAGACACACAGGACAGATTGAAAAATGGGGCTATGATATTAAGAAAAGGGGTTAAAGCAAGGTGTTAGAAGGTAGACCCACATTTCAAGGATGGCCTTGTCCCGCACCACCTCGGATGACTGGAACGCAGGCCTGGTCGGATCTTAACCTAGAGGCATGGATGGCCCGTCCTCCCTCTGCTCCTGTGTCTACCTGAAATTGCCACTGCAGGGTCCCCAAAACCCTCTTTCTTTGGCCGTCTCCCCCTGTGGTCTGTGGGCTACACAAGGGCAGGGGCTGGCACTGCTCAACCTTGCGGCACAATTCAGGGTCACAGAAAGTGCCTGTGACCATTTGGTTACGGAATGGCCGAATGGGTGTGTCTGTCGATTACAGTGAGGGCAGAGGGGGCACTGTAGAGTGAACATGAATTTAGGTGAGTGGGGTGTTAGGATCTTTTACCTAAATGGCCTGCTCTCCTTCCTTCTCTCCCTTCCACAAACAGGATGGCTGTGAAGGCCCAGCAGCTTCCACTGAATACAACAAAGGTGATCTTTTTGTTAGTGCAATTGCCTCCAAAAGAAACAAGGTCTCATTGTTGGGTTTATCTTGTGTTCAATTTGGGTGACTTCATTTTGGAATGTGACTAACTTGTAAGAATTGATGAAATATGTTTTTAAGCCATCTTCTCTGGGGCTGATAGAAGTCTCCCATGATGACTCTATAGGGAGTTTAGGAAATCTATCAGGTTATCACAGTCTGGGGAATCAGGCTTAAAAGACAGAACACAAAACACACTGTTAGTACTACATATAACTGGTGAGTCCACTGGGATTCATCTCCCAGTAGCTGGGTTTTCTCACCTGCAAAACCAGAACTACTGCATCTGGCCCTTATGCATGTCTCAGGGTGAGGGAAAGTATGAGCTGATAAAACTTCCCACCAGGAGCTCTGCAGAGGGAACGTGCCAAGTGTGAGGCCCAGGACGGAGAGAGATGGTGCTACCCCTCTCAGATGGAGTAGGGGTGAGGGGAGCAAGTCTGAGGACAGACATACACGGAACTGAATCATGGATCTTCAATCGGAGTTAATCAGCCAATTTGCTCAACATAAATATCAACTTTCAAATAACACAAACTTGGAATAAACCATTAAGTTTTTTTTTTTTTTTACTTTAAAATACACATGGAATCACTTCGTATCCAATATAAAATCGACATTTATTAAAGAAAGATGTTTTTCTTTCTAAAGGTAATATATGTATATGAAAAATTGGGGTTTACAGAAAAGTAGGTGGATGGGGAAAAAAATTCACCCTACGTTGTAGAAACCAAAGATTAACAATTGCTAACCTGGGTGACCCAAATTGTTGGAATGATGCAAAACCTGCCACCAGTAGGATCTCTAAACCAAGCCTGAACACAAGACTTTGGCTCAGCCTTTCGGAGGTTGGAGGGGAGTAATATCGGTTCCATAGTGGAGTTAGCAGCCCCCTGGAAAGTGAGAGAGGTTCCCTGGCCTCTGCTAGGTCACCTGCAGAGGCAAGCAAGTTTGAGGGCAAAGGGGAGCTGCCCGCCGAAGGGGCAGTGATGTCCCACGTTCCATTCCTTAAGAGGACTGGGATTTGAAAAAGAAACACAAATCTCTAGAAAACACCAGTTTCCACAGGGAGGTAGGGTATGGTCTGGTCACAAGGCAACCAAGGTTTTGAATAGCCGTGATTCAATTTGGATCCATTGGGCTCAGTGACGATGGGAGAACGAATCCTAAATCCTGGCTTGTGATTGTAGAGGGGGCTCCTTTCGGCACCCCGTAAAGCAGAGGAAGCTCAGCTGTGCTCCTGGAGTGGCTGGAGACTTCCTCTCACCACAGAAATGTATCCAAGATACGTTTTAGGTTTGGGGTCTGCCTGAGGTTGAAGTACTGCTGAAGCTGTGGCATGTGTGAGAGGCTTGGCTTACTGGCATACTTTGGGGTCACACTATAAATTAGGGATGCTGAGACCATTTTGTGAATGGAAATAATTACTGAAAACTGCCTCACAAATTACTCAATGAAACCTAGAGGAAAAAAAATCAATGTCAGGCAAGAATGTTCAATATAGCATTGAGCAAATATACTAGCTAAGTGGGGTTGTTTAGGGGTTGTCTGGGACATTTCCCAGGAATTATATAGCTTGTGCCTCCCATCCTGCTCTGTATGAACAACCTGGAAAGAACCATGGCAACCTAGAAAGTTTTGCTCGTTCTGCTCACGATTCCAGGCTAAGCGCTGACAGATTTTATGTATGAGTGGAAAAGGTCCCCTTGTTAGACCTTATACCTCCTCTCCCCAAAGCAGTTGGGTAAGCTCACTTTTGTGTGTGATTCCTGCTTGGGGGCTGGATAGCAGCTATTGTTAAAGGATCAAAGATGGCTCAGATTTGAAGGAGAAATAGACACACATGCATGCACAGGCTCTACTGCATTTGGAATTGGTGATAAAACAGAAGCGTGCCCACTCGAAATCCACCTTCACTCTGATAAAAGAAAAGGAAATGTAGGCAAATAGTGGTACTAAAGTACCAGTAGTTGCTTATACCACTTGAGAACAAGTAACATGGAAGGGATTTTAAAGGTATTTGCATAAAATGAATGTGCTGGTTACAAACAATTCAAACAATATGAAATGGTTTCTGAAATATCTTGAGTTGTCAATGCATCTGAAATGGGAATTCTAGGCAAGTGACATTTTTGGATAAATGGTTTATGAACATTCAAACAAATTGACTACACTCTAGTCTGGGTAATCACTATTGAGGTTTTATGTGGAGAGCTGACTCATTATTGAACCATTCAACAGAAAGATACCCTCAGAGCTACTGAGCAAGCCCCAGCACTGACTGCCCCAGTATATTTCTCTTTCCTCTTGGGCACCTCTATTCTCCTTGTCATTTCCTTTGATAGTTTATTTCTAACCTAAGCTGTTCTTTGTCCTCTATGGCCATGGCTGTCTGCCATTTTGTTCCTTGTTCTCTGTGATTTATTTCTGTCTTTCTTCTTGTATTATCTGTGCCTCAGTGTCCTCCTCTGTAAAATGGGTATAATAATAGTACATACCTGATATGGTGGTTGTGTGGATTGCTTATGAAATCCACATAAAGCAATTGGAACAGAGCCTGTCATGTAGTAAGTACTTAAGGTTGTAGTTGTTATCTATTATTATGAATTATTTACTTTTATAGACTGTATATTATTATCATTATATCCTGTTTTTCTTGACTTGAATACTTGACTTTTATGACTGACAGTCAATGAGAGTCCTGCTTTCTCTTGATTAACAAAATAACGAAGTCTCATCAGATTTCCTGTTTTGGCCAATTTTTGACTGTTTTCATTGCTTCTGATGCTTGAGGCCCTCTTTGATTACGTCTGGGTTTGTAGCTTTTCTTGGCCATTGAATTGGATTAAATTGGATTGAGATATTAGGTGTTGGAGTGCTGGATAAGGAGAGTGCCCCTGAATTTGAAAGTAATAAAAGGGTATTTCATTAAAAATTTTAATAGTTTGGACTTTCCCATAATTCAGTTTTGCCTTCTTTCTAATTAGTCTGAGATAATGAGGCTAATTATCTCATATGTATTGAGGGATTTTATGTATTTCATATGTTTGTATACATTGTTCATCTTGATGCATATATGAGTAAAAGGGAATAGGAATGTTTATTTTACAATGAAATATTACTGTGAACTTTGTTCAAAGTAAATGGTAATTCTGAGGTGGAAAGACTTCATTTGGAGATTGCCCATTTTCTCCATCTTGTGACTGTTGTAGGCGTATCCATGCAGAGAGCAGTCGGTTTCCTTTCAGAGTAAGGCAAAGGTTTTCCCCTTTCCAAAATTCACTCATTTTTTTATCCATTCCTTTTAGTCATTCATTAAACATATATTTATTGCTGGCGTACTATGTGTCAGGACTGTTATGGGCATCATGGAAACAGAAATAAGCAATAAGCTCTCATGGACCCTACCTTCTATTTGGGAGAAACAGAATGGGCTCAGATGGTGATAAATGTTGGGAGGAAAACACTGGTAAGCAGACACAGAGTGAAGATGGAGTTGGAGGTATGAATTACATAGAGAGCTCCTAGGATGCCTTCTCTAATGAGGCAATAATGGAACAAAGATCTAAAGAAATGTGGACATGAGGCATGTAGATATCCAAGGGAAGAGCAGAGCAGGCAGAGGGAAAGCAAAACCATGCCTATCATGTTAAAGAACATATCAAAGAAACAAAGACAGCCATATTTTAAAAAGAGAGAGAGAGGAATCTGAGATACTTAAGGCCATAGCTAAGCAGATTTGGAACTCTCAATAGCGAATGCTCCAGATGACAACAAATCACATATTTATATTTTGAGGCTCCTAACTTTAAAATAGACCAGGACTGGCAAGTAGATATTATCTTGTTTGTCAAATTCAGTGGAATTTATTGGTTGTTTGAAGACTGTGGAGTGAGAAGCTGAACTGAATCTCAGCTTGCGCTTGCACTCAGTTAGGTGTGTCTTCTATAGAAATATGTGTTGGGTGGGGCAGGAGTGGGGGTGGGGGTGATGGCATCCCAGAAATAGGACAATCTCAAAAGGAGGCATTTGCCAACATGCAGGTTCCCAAGAGATCTCTTTGTTAGTGACACTGGAACAAGAACTGAGAAAGGTAAGGACCTACACTAACTCCTTCCTCTCTGTCCACCCGCTTTGATCCAGCTTCATCACTATACTGGCAACCTGCACTTTGACAGTTAGAGTTGAAGAGGGAAAAAAAGAGGGCAGAAGAATGTCAGAAAGTGCTCCAGAACTATCTGCATCCCTTCAGAATTTCCTGGGAAAGAGCTTAAAGCCAGGGATTTGAATTCTTATTGATCATAAGGCAGCTGAGTGAATCCTTGAAATAGGAATCCACCCCTGAGTTTGCTAGGGATGGGTTGTGTTTACCAGGTACACATCTCTTCAGAGCCACTGTCCACAGCCCCAGGCGTGGTTGATGAGTCAGCTACTCTCTTAGCCTGAGGTCGCTGGAATGATCTGCCCAGTGTGCTTTCCGTGCCCTTTTCTGTAGAGTTGGTTCTCTTCTTCTAGATCCCTCACCCCAGGCAGTCTGAAAGTCGGGAGAGAATCACTTCTCCATCCCTGCCCTCCACCACTCCGGTAAATACAATCACTTCCATTAAAGGCCCCAGGGCTACTCCTGATAGTTTGAGAAACCAAGGTTTGCTTGGGTTAAGCCTTAAAACAGAAAGGGGTCAAGGAGGGTAGGGGCCGACAGAGAAAGAGCTGGATATAAAAATCAGGAAGAAGAGGGACACAAAGATGCTGAAATTTGTTTAACCCCACAGGAGTGTGGAAAGGGAACAAAAAGTTTTGGGTAAAGGGACGTTCAACTTCAACTCTGCTGTACACACAAGTGGGCACGGAGGCTGTGAAGGAGCCCCTCATGCCTTTGCCACCGTGTGCCACGAGGGGGCGCTCAAGTTCACAGCAATGTCCCGGTGCCGCCGGAACCTCAGCCAGCGGCATTCTGGGAAAGGAGGGGCAAAGGCTCTGTTAAAAGAAATCCCAGTAAGGTAATTTGGTTGAGTCTCTGCTTCCCAGTGATGACAGCTGAAGAAGTTCTGTTTTCCAAATGCCATAGTCAGCACTATTTGTCGTTTCAATGGCTCCTGCAGGGAGGGCTTTGCACTGGCGTGGCTGATCTGCGAAGACTCCCACTTTGTTTAAAACTGAGACGAGTCTCCCTCCTCTCCCCGATCCTCAGTCCGTGCCATCCTCTCTGTACCGATCCCAAACTCCAGACTGGGCATTTTTAGTCTGGTTTGACCTGGTAGAAAGTAATTTCTTTACCTGCTTCTCTTGTGCCTGAGGTGGCTTCTTCCACTCTCCCACTTATGGTGCTGCCCGAAAGGAATCATGTTTGAGAATCTGTCAGACGAGAAACAATTTCAGGGGACTGTGCGTCTGACACTTTCTTGCCAGGCCATTGTGGGACACCAGGTACTTTTACTTTTCTCCGTTCCTTTGTCTGGATGGTGGGATTGGGTGGGCTGGGTGAGAGTTAGCAAGATGGACAAGGAAGAAAACATGTTAGAGAGGGAGATGGCAGCTAGCCTGTATTCTTTACCACCCCTCAAAGCCACGCTCACGGAGCTGTCCTGCTGTATAAAGCCAGGAAGAGCTGGGGTCGGAGGCTGGAGCCCAGGGGCCCGAGTGTGAGACCTGAAGTGATTGGTGGTGCCTGTTCCTCAGCTTCAAGTCCAGTGCCTTTCATTCACATGGAGACGCACAGCAGGCATTTTGTAGATAATTTTTCTGGTGGGCTCTAAAAGGGCCTGTGATTCAACAATCACTCTGAAATCTCTCATTTCTCACTTGAGAAATTTTTTGTATCAGTTAGAGTCTACTTAGTTACCTTCCAAGTTACTTGAACAGAATGAATTTAATGTAAAGATTAGCTACCCAGGCACAACATTGTTAATTGGGAAACTGAAAAGGCAAGAAGAGAGCACTAAGTTCTCATAAATGAAGCCATCACTGGAGGCCCTACCACCCCTAAGGTCAGGGGAACAAATGAAAGAGGCTGCAATTATAAAACGTAGAACCTTGGAGGAGGTTTCTAATGGACCAGGGACTCAGACCACTGAGGATGTGGCACTAGCCAGTTGATGCTAGAGAGTGTCTGAGATAGGCATGATGGAGCTAGTTCTGCACATGTTAGGAAAGATGCAAACTGGATTCAGCTGCTATTATGAGAAGCAATTGCCACTACAGGGTGAAGAACTATTGCTTGGGTATCACTTAGGGCAACAAGAAGAAATGAGGAAGTCCAAAGAAACAAACTTCTAGAAAGAAGCAAGTCCCTTCTTCCTCCACCCTAACCTCCAGTTGGTGCCTACAATTAGCAGAACCCATAAAGGAATCGGCTGGCAAAATAGAAATGTGGTTTGTAGAGTCCCAGGCAGAATGTGGAAGGGTAGATTTAAAGCTGGGAGACAACAGCTTCAGAACTGGCACAGTGTGCTTGCTTGACTGGAATAGCAGAAAGGGTGTCAAGAGTGGGCAAGGAGAAATGAGAGGGACTCAACCAGTGTATTTTTCCTTTCCTTTTTTTTTTTTTTTTTTAAATTGTGGACACTTAGAGACTAATAGATTGGATAATCAACCACCAAGATGTCAGACAGGCTGCGTGGCACCAGAAGGCTTGTGTGGCTTTCAGCACAGTAAAATGGCACCTTTCTTGGCCACCAGGCTAGGGAGAGTTCTGTGGAGGCTGGCAAGGCACTGAGGTCCCTCCAGGGCAACCCTTCAAAGCTCGGAAGGCCATCAGGCACTGCAAACTGGAGAGCTGTCGCCCTCTTGTGGACCTACTTGGTTCTGCAGGAGGGTAATGTGACCTGCAGCCGCACGGTTGGTCTTGAACTCCAGGAATGACCTGCTGGGAAAGGCCAGTTTCATCATCTCACGCAGATGAGTGAGCTACCAGCACTGGTTGGTGGTGATGGTGCTTTTCTTCAGAGGGAGTAAAAATCTCTTTGCTGACATCTAGATCCATCACCCAAAGTACCTAATCGTCTATACCCTATACCCATGGCCAGGTATAGACACTTAGAGCTGAAAGAGCCTGGAGCCCACCTCATCCAGACATCTGGTTTGAGTCTTGGAGTATACTTTGGGACAGGGTATACTATCCCAAAAGTTTGGGACAAACTGTTTCTGTAAAAGGCTAGATAATAAATATTTTAGGTTTGTAGCTATACGGTTTCCATAGCAACTACTCAGCTCTCCATTATAGCACAAAAACAGCCATAGAGAATAACTCAATGAAAGTGCATGACTGTATCCAAATAAAACTTTATGGGCACTGAAATTTCAATTTCATATAATTTTCACATCACAAAATCTTTTTGTCCTTTTGGTTTGTTAAAAAATCATTTTAAAAATGTAAAAACCATTCTTAGCTCACAGGCCGAGCAGAAACAGGCAATGAGCTGGATTTGGTCCTTCAGCTGTAGTTTGTGGACCTCTGATTTAGACTCTTCCATAGCTAATTAAGATCATTAGGTGGAGACCCTGGGAGCTAAAATTATTGAAGCAGCTTCTACATTACTTTGCAAGTCACTCATGCCCCAGCAGGATCTTGCTGGATAGATTCAACACGGAAGGGGTGAGCTGAGCTCTCAGCTCCCTGGTTTGTGGGTTTTAAGGGGTTTCTGTGGGAGAAGCTCTGGCTCTAACTTTTAGCCCTCCACCTCTTTTTTCCCTAGACAGAGAAACTTATTCTGATTTAAATTTGTGTGTCTGGGTCCTAAGAAAACAAGGTGTTAACAGATCTGAACCTAATAAATAGTTTGAGGAGTGGCATAGTATGGCATTTCCTCATTTATAAGAGGAACTATACCTGGATAGCTTTAAATAACATACCCGCTCAATGCTCTGAAAATACATAATGAAAATGTGATTTCTAGAAGATTCCCCAGAAACCCAATCATTTCAGAAAGCAAGCTGCACCTGTACTGGAACTTACATTAAATGTGTGGTTTTATTTGTTTCTTGGATTTTTAAACCTACAACTGGGAGATTTAAATGGAGAGAGGATGAATATTAAGAACTTTGAAGGCTATGAAAGAGCCTTCTGTTGATAAAACAAGTTTAGATCAGTGCTATCAGGGGGAAGTTCAGGGCCTATATTTGTGTTTGCTTGGATGTCCATAAAGAAACTGGAAGGAGATATAGGAACCTAATAAGAGATAGGTATAGGGGAGAACTGGGTGGACAGGGGGTTATTGGAGGGATACTTCATGGATCCCTTTTTATTCCCTGGTTTTGAACTCTATCTGCCTTTCCCCTTCTCCCCTCCCCACCCGTCACCTGACTTTGAGAGGCTCTGAAGACATAAAACTCCCCAAAACACAGACCTGCATTTGTTTTCCAGTGGAGGAGGCAGACATCTAAAGAAAACCTTGCAATCCCCTATAGTAAATGCTCCCCAGACTGTGAAAGAGGCAGAGAGGCAATGCTGATTGCCTGCCTGAGAGCGTAAGAAGCAGTTCATCCATAAGACAGAGAGGAATGGGAAGGGAGCTCCTGGCTGAGCACACGGCCTGTGCAAAAGCACAGGGGTCTGCTCAGAAAACATCTGGGGAATGGCCAAGTCATTAGTGTGAGCAGAGTGTTGAGTGCTTAGAGTTGAGTGGGAGAGGGGAGAGAAGGAAAGAGGAGTGGGGGAAATGAGGCTGAAGAAGTCAATCAGGTCCAGTTGGTGAGGAAAAATGTGGATTTTCCTTGGAACATGGGAATCCACTGAGGATACAACTTATATGTCTAAAAACCAACAGATGACAGGGTGGGGCAGTAGTGACCACAGACTGGAGGCCCCCTGGTCTGTGAAGTAAGCAAGTTGTACTAACTGAGTGCTAGGGTCTCTTCCAGGGCTGACTTCTCATGACTAGGTCAGTGTTTCCTCTTTCTATGCTATTGCCAGACCCATCCAACTGAGGCTCGGCCAGGTGCACGCCGAGCCCTCTCATGAACGCCCTTCTGTCATAAGGAGATGAGTAATATTGCCCCTTTGCTCAGGGGAGAAGATGGGACCTGGGGTGAAACCACTGCCTTGGAGTGAGTCAGTGATGAGCCCAAAGCCCGCTACCCAGTGGGAAGAAAGATGAGATGCTAAAGAAACTCCAAAGGATGTGCTCCTCCCTCCCCACCCTGCCCAGATGTTCTGGGAGACTCTGGCTGAACTCTGGTACACACCCATCTGTGTTCCTGGCAAGCATGGCAGGCAAGACAGAGCATTTGTACTGCCTGGCTTTCGGCTGCTGCTGGCCCAGAGCCAGGATGGGCTGGGTTAGCCCTTGTGAGGATGGGGGGCTGCCTGGAGGGCTGAGTGGGGGCGGCACCTCTGGAAGGATTCAGGGCAAAGGTTTGGCCATTGAAACTTGGCAGCTCTAAACAGGGGCAGAGCGTTTCTCAGGCTGACATTCAGGGTGGGTCTCTCTCCACTTGCATATGAAGTCAGTGAGATAACGGATGTGAAAACATTTTTGAAAAGTCACCAAACTCTGCACTGCACCCTATCCCGCTACTCTTCCTCTTGGATTTCCTGCTTCTGCTGCTGTCCCACCATTCTTCAGGCTTTCTGGATTCCCTTCCTCCTCTCCTTTCTCCTGACTCCACAACTAAACAGACACTGAGTCCAATCTACTGGATTTCTGAGATGTCTCTTGCATTCATCCCCCTCAATTTCATTTCCATTGTCCCTGCCCTGGGATTTCTCCTTTATGCTAAAGTGATAATGTCTATCTGCTCTACCTCTGCTCTTTCTTCTTCCTTTGAATTCATCAGCCATACTGATAAGAGACTTAGCCATCCTAAACCATACTCCTGATTATTTTACTCCTCCAATCCAAAGCTTTCAAAGGATCTCTGCTGCCAACAGTGTAACCCAAACTCTAGGTCTGTCATTCAAACCTCCAGTCTGCCCCCTTTCCTATGTTCACAGAGATCCTCCAACTTTCCTTGGCTTTCCACCCTCTGTGCCTTGGCTCAAGCCACGCCACCTGCCTGGAATGCCTTCACCTTTGATAGCCTCCTGACAGTTCGTTTTCCAATCTTCAAGGTTCAGTTTTGGGTGTGAATAAATTATTTGGGGGATAAGTAGAACAGAAACTGAATAATATATTAGATGCGTCTAAGAACCTTTCTTCTTAATAGTCTCCATTTATTCATGCACTAACTATTTTGTGCAAGGCACTGTGGTGAGGATTGGGATGGAAAGGTTCATTGTTTACCTGCTTGGGTACAAGGATCTGAACGTACTTTCTTCATTGTTTACTTGAACAAATTCACAATAGCAATTCTAATACTGGTACCAAAACATCCGAAGATTATATATTTCTCTTTTCACTCTATCATGAAGCTTAAAGGCAAATTTGACTCTAAGTCACAATATTTATTTGCCTATTTATTTCTTTTGTTCACACATGATAGTTGCCAAATATGTACACAGAACTAATTTAGATCAAACCATGATGAGCAAGACATTGTTCCTGCCCTCAAAGAGGCAACAGTTAACTCTCATATTTGGCATATCTACATTATCTGCTTTCCCTATACCTGATTTTATAGTCTATTTAATTAATTTGTTGCCTATGTCTTTAGTTTTATCTTGACTAAAATTCTTTTCAAAAGAGGTGAGATAGAGCCAATATATAAAAGTAAAAGGGTTCAATCACTCTAAATGAGGTCACAGATTTGGTCTCCATTATTATGAGTTTTATAGTTCTTGTTCTTTTATTATAGGTGCTCCTAAAGCCAACTAGTCATATAAGTATAACTGATAATACAGTTTGATCAGATCGTAACAGTTTTGTAGGGCTTTACTTTTTTTGTTTCATCTTATAAATTCAGAGTGATATTGAACATGCTAAATAATGACAGTATTAGCCTCAGTTTGTTGTTTTGGGTAGTGATTTGCCTTTCTCATCCCTGTACCTAATTTTAATTTTAGAAAATCTATTTCTATTTCAATAGCATTTATACATCACCTGAAATTCTTCTTGGAAACTAGGTGGGGTATATTGTATGAATAAATAAGCAATTGATAAAACAGCAAGAGAGATGAGTGTGGGGTGGGGAGGCGCAGGTGTATATAAGGGAGACTCCACTGTCCTCTCAGCACCCAGTCTGTTTAATGTCCTTGGTGGGTGGAGATGCAGATGAGGTTCCTTCCTTCCTGAAAATACCTGGAAGAAGCTGCGGATCTTACCACTGGGTTGCCAGGGGTGGCCTCCTTCCGTCGTTCAGCACAGAGCTCTTGTTGAAACCGTTGCCTGCTCAAGTTTGTAGCTGTTGTACCCCAGCAGTGGACACCCTAGCTCAGCAGAAGGCTGCAGGCAGGCCCTCAACTGCCCTGCTGGGCCTGTGTCCAGGGACCTCTGCTTAATGCATCTAACATTTGCTGCCTAGCAGCCGAGGTGTGGGGAGCACAGGAATTCGGCCTGAGACGTTAGCAGACTTCACCTCTGCCCAGATCTCTCTCTGGTTTGCTCCCCAGGAGTTCACTCCTCACCACTCTCCCACCCTCCCCAGGTTCCTGCTATTTGCTGTGAAGTACCACAAGTAGATGTCAAAGATGGGGCTTGTCAGAGGCCAGGAGTGAGGGGCTTCCATAGGAAGCCTGTGATCTGGGGACTTGACACCGAGCGTGGGGAGTTATTCCAAAAGAAATGCCTTCTCGAGTTGTGGCTGGAAGCAAGAGCCAGACACCACACGAACCTCACTCGGTGCCAAAGACTGTCTTCAATTCAGTTCATTTCCATTCAAGTCACATCTTATCTTGTGGACACCTGTGTCCAAGTGCTAGGTTCTAGGCTACAGATTTCAATAAAGCATGATCCTCAAAGTGCCTGTTGTCTGATGATAATAATAATAGCAGCTAAAATTCATCACACTCTTACTATGTGCCCATCACTGTGCTGGGTATTTTGTATGTATTTCATTTAACACACACACAACACCACCCCAATTATTTCCTCAGTTAATCAGATGGGGAAACTGAGACTCAGGTTCAGGAAGTTGCCCAAGGTGACCATAAATGGCAAAGCCATCAACCACACCTGGGTCTGTTTGATCCCATCCTCCTAACCGCCCTACAGTGCTGCTTTCCCAGCCACCAAGCACAGAAATGCCTTAATTACACAGACAGCTGCTACCATTAGACACATGGACTGTGTGAATGCAGCGTGATTCCTGTTTGCTTATGAAAACAGGGCAAAGCTAAGGTGATTTTCCTTCAGAAGCCATATCCTCTCACTCATAGTGAGACTGAAGGGGGACTTACAGGGAATTAGAACATTAAGTGGATCAGAAGGATTATTAGAGAGCTCACATCCATCATCCCTATTAACTCTCATGATAACTCCTGGAGACTGTATTATTCTCTCTCTGTACAGATAAGGAAACTGAAGCATGTATAAATTGAGTGATTTAGGATTAAACAGCTTGCAAATTTCAGAGCTGGGACTTGAACTCAGGCCTCTGTTTCCAAAGCCCATGCATGCACTTTTCAGTACACCAAGTTATGCCATGGGGTGAATTAACTTTAGGGCATTCTCTATTAAGTCAACAAATATTCTCGGGGTCTCTTTGGCAGGCAAGGCATTGTGCTGGGCACAGGAGAAACACAGGTGAATCTGACACAGACTCTTTTCTTAAGAGACTGACAGTCCACCTAGGAGAAAGAGAGGGCAGGTAGATAAATGGCACCTTTGTTTGCCTGGATGAGTTCCCTCCACGCAAAGGACAGTCCTTGTCGTGCTGCAGGGAGAGTCTGGCTTATGCTTAAGGAGCAGACCCCCACTTGCATTGCCTGACCCTCTTCGCATTCCAGCACCTGATTTAGGACACCCCTTTTCACCCTAGAAAGGGCTGGGGTACCTGGTTCTCCTGCTCCTTTGCGCGATCCCGAATGCCAACATAGGACCAAGGGATTCACAGGGAAAGAATCCAGAATTCAGGATGGCTTGTAGCTCATGTGTCCCCCACACCAGTCTGTGGCTGTCCCATTAGAGTGCTGCCATCCCTCTCCAGGCAGTAGGTTCCTGCTTTTTTTCCTCTCACTTGAAATGCACTTTGACATTCTTCAACAAATAACACAATTTTCCCTTTGTGTTTCCCTTAATAAAACACAGAAACGAGAGCAAGAAAAGGAAAGTAAAAAAATGTGTTCCTGTCATCTCCACTCGACAGCAGGACAACCCGCTCCTCCCTCAGCTCCTCCCTCCCACCAAGCATCGTCTCTGCCTCCTCCATCCTCACTCCTCTCCCCAAACCTCAGCCACAAAGATTTATGCATCGGATGTTTGTACTTCTATGTTTTCTGCCACAGAAAGGGGGTATTTCCACAGCCAGTTTGCCTGTCTCACCCCCATCTTCCACAAGTTGCTATCTGACCGTGAGATGATGGGGGGAAAGAGGAACAGGGTCAGGGGAACCTTCCCCGTTGAAGGAGCACCCCCAGGTTCCCAGGTCCCTGCACACCCTCTTCACTCCTTGGCCCTGGCCTCTCTTCCCTCAATAGATGGCTTGCAGGCCAACATGGCAACGGCCCCACATTTCCTCCTCAAAGCAAAGTACCAGGCTTAAGACATAGCCCCTGGACCTCTTGGAATCTGCTTGAAGTTGCAAGATTCCTGATATTTGGAACAGCCACCTATCTCTTAGCAGGAATAAACGTAAGTTTCCATGCTTGGATCCAAGCACCAATTATACAAACACAGTTTGGGGAAGATGTGGCCAACCGGCAGCCCATGTGGGAAAGGACTTAGGAGGTTTTGTTAATAGCATATACAGTGTGAGTCAACAGCAGCCACTGAAAATGCTAAGACAAAAGCAGGCCACGATACTGGGTGTTTTATTTCCAGAAAACAGGAGAAGCCCTGAACACACTATCACTGGAAATTTACAGTAGGTCTGGATGCCGTAATTTATGAGAGAAGAGAAACTGGAGCAGATTCAGAGAAAGGTGAACAGGATGGTGAGTGCAGCTCTGCCCAACCTCTCCCGGGCTTTGCAGATAGGACTGGCCATTCTGAAGGGTTGGCCCTGAGGAATCAGTGACCAGAGAGTAGCAGCTCGAGGGGAATGAGGTTTGACCCCAAAGAAACTAGATTGTTGGACCAGAGGAGCAATAAGTTCATTTCCAACTCTAAAATTCTTTGGGTCCTTTCTGAAACCACCTACCTGGTTACCCTACTTGGACAGATTCTCAGAAGAAAATGCATCTTTCTGTTAAAAAGAAGAAAGTGGCTTATTTTTCGTAAAGGGCTTTTGGACTGTGGCTCCGTGGCAACTTCTTTTGCTTAAAAGGTAAAATAAAAATAGCATTTGAGTTGACAATGGAAAACCACTAGGCATGATCAGGTGGATCTTTCATAGATGGATCAGGGTGATCAATTGTCTGCTCGTCAGTCCATGCATATGCCAGTGAGTTGGCTAAGGCGGACTGAAACAACACTGAGATAGGAGTGGGATTCCTGATTCCCAATTCTCCCATTGGGAGAGAAAAGAAATCATAAAAGAGGAAATAAGTTGTGTCTTTGTTGGTTTTGAAACATCTCTCAGGCACATTCACCAGGTCTATATCCAGACACATGCGACCAATAGAGAAAGCGGATGTTAAGGATCTGTTGTTTCTACTGCACCCCTGCTTTCCAAGGCCAGTCTGATTCCATAAACTTTACACTGTGAGGGTCCTCAGAGATCATATAGTACAGCACCTTCATTTCAAAGATGGAAATAAGTTGTGTCTTTGTTGGTTTTGAAACATCTCTCAGGCACATTCACCAGGTCTACACCCAGACACGTGACAAATAGAAAAAGCAGATGTTAAGGACCTGTTGTTTCTACTGCACCCCTGCTTTCCAAAGCCAGTCTGATTCCATAAACTTTATACTGTGAGGGTCCTCGGAGATCATATAGTACAGCACCTTCATTTCAGAGAGGTGGTACTGAAGCCCAGAGGGGTGAACTGATGGCTGATTGGTGGCAGCACTGAGAAGGAACTGAGGTCCTCTGATTCCTGACCTCGTGGGTTCTCACCACCAAGGCAGGGCTCCTGCCACCACAGTGGGAGCTCTCCTCCTCCATCACTCAAGGAAATGGAATTTGTTAATCACACGTATGTGCCTGGCTCTGTACAAAGGTTGTCAAGGGCTTATAATGTGATTGTGAGGCACAGTCCCCCATCCTGAGGGTGTGCCTGAGGGTCAGCCGGAGACAGACATTCCCATCCTACACTGGTGCAACCTACCTGAATCAGGCTACTTTCCAGAGGTGAAGACCATTTGAAAGATTTGAGCACCAGATCAAATGAGAATCTATCCACTTTAAGAATATTCTCTGAAAGTAACATTCTTCCCATTAGTTAAACATATTTCATAAATATGGGACTTTTAGAGACACTAAAATGCTCCTAGGCACTTAGAAATATTCCTTATGGTGCTATTTGCTTTATTCCATGTTTTTTTTTCACATCTAAAATCTGTTTTATAGATTATCCTAGGAGTACTTGTAATACATATTTTTTTCCACACCCTGTTGTGCGTGGGGTGGCAGGAAGGACAAAGGACAGGTGTCAGGAGACATGCCACCAGCCAGCCGGGCAATATTGGACAAATCTCCCAGCCACTCTAAGCCCCAAAGATTCATCTTAAACAGTGGATAAAACTATTTGTTCTGCCTACCTCACAGGTTTGTTGTAAAGATCAAGCAAAATCATGTATGTGAAAGTACCCTGGAAAGTATAAAGCAGCATACAAATGTAAAGTATTAAACTTTGCTCTTTTCCCTTGTTTCTCTGAAGTCACAGTCAGTGTTTGGCCTGTGCCTGCTGGTAGAAAGCACTTATAATAGTGAGTGGGGTCACACTCCTAAAGCATTGGAACAAGTTTCTGCTAGTGAAATATGGATATGGTTCTGTCCTTTGAGAAGGTAACAGAAAATGTTTACTATGTGGCATCTCATCTACATGGGCTCACCTTGCCAAAGTGCTTGCCAATTCCAATACAGTTCATTTCAGGAACTAAGGGGAGAGAATCCAGTTGAATTCAACATCTCTGTTGTATTCAGGTGACCTGGTATGGATTCTAAAGACTCTGCGCTCTTTCCTGTAATATTGGGATAATAATTGTCCCCACCTCATAAACCCAGGTATACCCTCATATACACAGGTATTTCCCTGTGAATCCTCTGGTCCTGCACTGGCATCTGGGATTCAAAGGAGCAGGAGAATCAGGTACCCCAGCCCTTTCTAGGGTGAGAAGGGGCTTCCTAAATCAGTGCTGGAATAGGAAGGAAGTCAGGCAATGCAAGTGGGGTCTGCCTCCTAAGCATATGCAAGATTCTCCCCCAGCATGGCAAGGACTGTCCTTCGCATGGAGGGGACTCATCCAGGCTAACAAAGGTGCCATTTATCTACCTGCCCCCCCCCCCCTCTCCCGGGTGGACTGTGAATCCCTTAAGAAAAGGGTCTGTGTCAGATTCACCTGTGTTTCTCCTGTGCTCAGCACAATACTTCACATGCCAAAGAGACTCAGTAAATATGCCCTTTAGTTTTAACCCACCCCATGGTATATATAATTCCATGTACCTAAAGAGCATGCATGGGCTTTGGAAATAGAGAGGCCTGAGTTCAAATCCCTCATAGAGTTGTCGTAAAGATTAAATGAGTTAACCATGTAACCAAGCCTTGCACAAAATAAATGTTCAATAAATGTTAGCCATTTATTGGCTAACGATGCTATGATTTATTAAGCATCCACTTGGGGACAGGCGCTGTGCTAACCTCCTGGGATACACACACGATTCAGACGTTGACCCTGACTCTGGAGTGGCTGTAGGTCTGTTGTTGTAAGCTAAAGTTAGGAGGTGTGGAGAGTTAACACTTTCCCTAGATACTTTGTTCTCCTAAGGATGTCCCCTTGGCTGACTTCTGCTCAGTGTCATGGCCGGCTCATCGCCTGGGGGTCAGACCTCACCTAATCTCTACCCTGATTCAGGCCTTGGCTGTGGGTCCCCATCGATGAACTGCTCCGGATCTAATATGAGGGAAGTTGGGAAATTGCGGTTTGCCCCCAGGTGACGGAGAAGGAGTTGGAGATCAGAGTGTTGGGGCTAGTAACTGCACGGAGAAAGCGGCTTCTTGGCGCGACCCGCGGCCCGGGTGAAGACTCCCGTACTTTCATTACTTGAGAAGGTTGGAGAGCGGCGGGGAAACGAGCATGCCTAGGACTCTGTAGCCACCGACATCGTGGTCCAGTTGGCGCAGAGACCTCGACTCTCGCGGCGAGAGATCGGTGGACGTGCGGTGCCGTGGATGGCGACAGGGCCAGCGCGCCGCGAGGGAGCAGTTACTCTTGGAGGGGAGGAAACTTTGGTTATCCGGGAAGTCGCGGCGGCGGAGAGGCACACCCTGAGGCGGTTGCGAGGTGGGCCGCTCAGCTCCACACCGAGAAGGAGCGCCGCGGCCCCGCCACGGGACGCGCTCCCAGCCCCCCGCCCTGCGCACTCCACCCCCTTCACTCCGCGGCGCAAGCTGCGCCGCGTCCGGGGTCAGAAGCGGCTGGATCCGCCCGGGCGAAGTAGGACCCGACTCGCACCCAGGACTAAGGGTCCCCGCCTTTCCTCCTAACCTCCTAGAGGCATGCGGCCCTCCCCTCCCCCTGAGGAGTGAGGCGGACGGGCGGGACGTCCCGAGAAGGCTGGCCGCTGGCGGCCACGTCCCGGCCCGGCCCGGGCGCGCCAAAGAGCTGAGCCAGGGGCCGGCGCTCGCTCCGGCTCCCTCCAGTGCGCGCCAGATCGGGAGCAGCCGTGTCGGCTGCAACCTCGGGGACCCACGCCTCTCCGGGCCGAAGCTTCCTGCGGGGCTCTGCAACTTCATTCCGTTCTTGCCGCGGGAACGAGCTCGCGCATCAGGTAAGGAAGGCTGCGCGTTCCCAGGTTCCGGCTTCAGCGGGCGTGTTTCTGAAAGTTGATTTGAAATGCATCCAAAAGTAAGCAGGGCCAGCCGCGGCTTCTCCTCGAGGCGACTCATTTGCTCCTGCAGACGTTCCCGGCATCGGCCCACCGGCGAGCGGACCTCCCCGCGCGCCCGGCACGCTGCCGCCGCGCGCCCCCAAACAGAGATCCGCGCCCAGAATCCGGGAGCGGGCGGGACGCTCTCCGGGTCGTTTAGCCTGCCCCTCCCGGCTGCGGGCAGGTGAGGCGGCAACCGGGCAGGCCGAGACGCCGGCTGCAGACCTAGTGCTCCGTCCCGCGTGTCTGGGTTTGGCCTCGCGAGGGAAAGCACCCACTCTTTTTATCCATTTCAAACCCTGGTAGCTGGATTCCCTCAGAAATGTCCCTAGGGCCCACATTAGTATAGGTTGGGGCGGAGACACAGGATGGGAAACCTGGGGGCTGGGGGCGGGAGGGGGGGTGATTGGGGAAGGAGAAACGCAGTCGGAGGGCGGAGGCCTAAGTACATAACGCGTTGACTTCGGGTGAAATCACATCAGTCCGAGCAATACTCTGTGACTCGTGTCTCCCCCCACCCCCCACTCCACATTTCCCTTGGCTGGACTTTACTCTCCTGACTCGTACCGGTCGCTCTGGACGTTCCCTCCCTCCTTTCCCAGGAGTGAGGCGCTGCGGGCGCTGTGTCCCAGCGGACTCCAGTTGTACCGTTTTCTGTAATCCGCAGGTCCTCCCGGCCCGGCCCGACCATGCTGGACGGCCTGAAGATGGAGGAGAACTTCCAAAGCGCCATCGAGACCTCGGCTTCCTTCTCCTCGCTGCTAGGTGAGCGTTCAGGCCACGAGTCCCACGCGCAGCCTCTTTCCAGGCCCCAGGACTCCAACTCGCTGGGACGGGTTGGTGGTGGTGGTGGGGGGAAGCTAGCGCCCCGCTTCAAGCAGTCAGTTGACCCCACTCCTTGTCTGTCCGTCCGTCCCTGTGACTTGGCTTTCCTACCCTAAACCAACAAGCCGCCCCAGGCCTCAAGCTCCGGGCACCGAATTCCCCAAAGCCGCCAGGGGCGGGCGAGCTTCTTCGCAGGCGTCTGAGTGGCAAGTGATTAAAAATACCTATGGCTGGATTTTTAATCATAGAGCTGATCGACGTCTCATAAATGCCGCCCGCTTCTCGGCGGCCCAGGGGCGGGCATCAGAGTCTCAAGGCCGGGAGCACTCAAGTTCGAGGCGGCTTCTCGCTCCCACCAACTCCAGCTCCAACCCCAGTTTCGGGCATGGCCGAGGGGCTTTTCCGGGCCGGTGGGTAGCTCCGCGCCGGGATTAACCCGCACCGCGGGGCCCTCGCCTCGGCTTTAATTAACTGGAGCTGGATCCCGGGTCCAGCGGCCCCCCACCCCACCCCCGCTGGCTCAGCAACCGCGGAGAAGCCGCGAGCCACGAGCGCCGTACAAGTGCCCACACGCGGGTCTCCCAGAGTTGGGGCAGGGATTCATTTTTTATTTTTTCCCCTTCAGTGCTTGTAAGTCTGGGAGAGGGTGTTTTATTTTTATTTTTTCTTTAGAGGGAGTGATTTTCGTTTTGCATTTAAACCTCTTGCCTCCTTCCCTCATTTGGAACCGCAAGAGCGGGGTGAAGGCAGAGCTTGCGTGTCCGGCTGGAGAAACCCTATCTGGAGACGAATTCTCCCCACCTTCCACCCCAGATGAAACGAAGTCAGGAGTGATACGTTTTCCTCTTTCACTCCCTCTTTCGGGAACATCCCGACTCTGTCCATCTTTGGAAGGGCGCTGGGGCCAGGCGGGCGCTGATGCCTGGGCGCCGAGAGCGCGCGAACTTCTGTACACAGCCGGCGTCGCGGCTCGCCCTTTGCACCCGCCCCACGCCTGTTCCCAACGCTGAGGTGGAGCAGAAAGAAAAGAGAATTTTAAAATTGGGGACTGTCTCGCTGCTTTCCCTATCCTTACCCGCCCGCTTCCCAAATAGACCGGCTCCGCTTTAGATCCGGTGGCCCGTCCCGGGAGGGGGAAAGAGAAGAGGATAGCAGGGAAACGGCGAGGGGTCAGGGCCCCTTGAGAAACCACGCGCGAGAATGTTACCGGGGGACAACGCCTTTCTTAAATAGCTGTGAGCCTGCTGATAGAGGCGGCCCAGCGGCCCCCCCCCAACAAAGGAATAAAATAGACAAAAGTACAAGGGGTAGAAGGAACAGTCTCCCTCCACGTTGAGTCCGTTTGGGATCCGTTCTGTCCCCACGCACAGCTGCGGAACACGCCTGACGCTGGAAATCCTAGCTGGAGCACCTCGCGGCATCTCGGTGCCCTGCTTCTTTCTCCTGTGTTTTTCTTTCATGCCTCTTGATTATGAAGAACCCATCTGCAATTTGCCAAGACGTAGCAGTTTGGCGGTTCATTGGTTTTGATAACACTGGGTTTGCCTTTGGCGAGACGGTGTTGCCATTCTTCCGTATGCATGAGACTTTTTATGAAGAATTTTTTTAAACGTTTCCCTAAAAAAAAATTGCGTTGTACAAACAAAATCTTCACTCACTCGCGGCTTTAAAAATAGTGAACGGGAATAAGAATAATGAGTGACTTAATGACTAATTACGACTCGATAAACCTGAGATCGCAAATTTATTAATACCCTAATTTTACAAGACGCGCGCATGTTTGAGCGCGTATCTGGATAGGTTTGGTAATTAAAGTCCACTTATTGACACCCCCGTCCCCGCCCCGCTATGATTTAAACCTTTCTCACATGGTTCCCCTTTATTAGAAGGCCACTTTCTCTCTCTCTCTCTCTCTCTGCTCTCCAAGTCTCGGGGTGGTTAATTAAGGGGGTTCCCTGGGGTGGGTAGCGCGGAGCGGAGGGTGAGATCCGTGGGTGTGGAGGGATCCGGAGGGGGTCCGGGCGGGATTTGGCTGGGATGTGGGGCCGACGCGGCTCACCCGCGAACGTCTGTTGCGGCTGCAGGCAGAGCGGTGAGCCCCAAGTCTGTCTGCGAGGGCTGTCAGCGGGTCATCTCGGACAGGTTTCTACTGCGGCTCAACGACAGCTTCTGGCATGAGCAGTGCGTGCAGTGCGCCTCCTGCAAAGAGCCCCTGGAGACCACCTGCTTCTACCGGGACAAGAAGCTCTACTGCAAGTATGACTATGAGAAGTAAGTGGCCGCGCCCTCGAAGCGCGCACCACGCGCTAGCCTCAGCCTGCGCCGGGAACTTTGCCCCCACCCCTTACCCTGTCCGCTCCTGGAAGGCTCAGGAGACACCAAACACGCCCAGAGACGCAGACCGCTCACTCATCCCTCCTGTACACACGGGAGACAGCAGAAATCTGCGCGAGTGCGCGCATCCGCGACCCGAGCCCGGTAGAAGCGCGCGCGTTTGCAGCCCTTTATGGTCTGCCCATCTAGTGTTTCTCAGCCCGCCCAGGCCCTTTCCCCGACTCGGCCTTTCCCAGAGGTCACTCCTCGGTGGGTCCATAATTCCATCAAGCGTGCTTCCCCCAGGTCACCGCGGTGCCTGCGGGCTGCCAGCGGCGACTGTCTTCTCGCCGATTCGCACCCCGCCCTACCCACTCCCTTGCGCTCTCGCACGCGTGTTCCGGGTGGTGAACCTGCGAGCGTTTCCCGTTCGGGAGTGTTGTTTGGGGGGCGGGAAAGATTCGGCTGGGAAATGGCACGGCTGCCCCTTGGAGCTCTGCGCACATCCAGTTTCGCCTCGCTCTGACTGCATCCCCGCTTCCCGGTTTCTTAAAAGCCCTCAAGCGCGAGGGTTGTTAGGCCACAAGTTGGGACCTGATCTGAAGCGCCCTCCTCCCTAATTCCTGTATGGGTTTGGGTTTGCAATTCCGCCACGCAGCAGGTTCAGTCCCCTCGTGTGGACCCGAAAGTTCTGGTATGTTTTGAGAAGAATTGGGAGACAGGTACGGCAGCCATTTAAGAGAGTGGATTATTTAGAATCTAGATTTCTGTAATTCCTCAAGCCTGGACAAAGTCGGGGAGTGGGAGTTAGAGGGATTTTCTGGTTCTCGCCCGGCAGGCCCGCAAAAGCTTAATGGATGTAAGAAGAGGGAACTGCTTTTCCTTGTGAAAATGGCTAATTAATAAAGACATTGGCTTTGCAGGGCTGTGCAGGGTATTGGAAGAAGGGAAGGTGGCTGAAGTGAAGGCCTCTGTTTTTGCACACTAGGACCTGTACGTGTGTGTGTGTGCGGGCATGCATGCGCAGAATTCGGCATTTGTTACTGGTGAATAGAAGGGACAGCACTATCTAAAGATAATCCAAGGAGAGTTAGGGTATGTGAAAAGCGGCTCCTATCATGCTATTAAAAAGCTAGAATGCAAGGGGGTGTGTGGGAGAAGGCTCAATACACTAAAAAACATTGAGAGAGAACAGAAATATATCTTCAATTCCATGTTGCCTGAGCTCTGAGGTTTACTAAAAATGGAGAAAAGGATTTGACTTAGTGACCCCAAGAAAAATATTCTCTGTTACTCTGTGCTCCTTTGCCCTATATAGAACAGTTGAATTTTCTCTTCATGTAGAAAGGGTACTGGGCATTGTTTTTGTTGTTTTGAAAAGATAACACATTTTCCAGAACTAACAAAGAAAAATCCTTGATTTTGGTTAAGTTGGACAATGCAGAAATAAATAAAAATGTGAAAACTCTCCATGACCCCATTGAGGTGATAACTATTAACATTTTTGGAGGAAGACGTGCCTGTTTCTGTTCTTGGTTGTCTGTTTATTGCTGCAGTGTCCCAGTGAAAAGTGCAATTTTTAGGTAATTAACCAGATTTTGCCCGCACAGCTTCAAGTGTCGCCCTTGGATAAAGCTTCTGGTTGATTGCTCGCTCTTTTTCCCCCTCTTGTTTTTCATCCAAAGGTTCTGGTATTGTGTGGACCCAATCTTTATCTTTTGCTTATAGATGACTGAAATGTCCACATCCTTCAGGCAGAACACCAGCAAATTCAAAAGTATTGGAGCTTAGGAAAGGATTTGGGTTGTGAATTTCTATTCTGTTTGTTAAAAAAAAAAATCACGAATCAAAGAAGGCTTAAGGGTCAACACAGCTGTCTGGCCAGTCAAATCTTCTTTAAGGAAGTCAGGCTGTGTCAAGAGGAGAAGAAACAGTTGTTGTAAAGTACTTAACACAACAATGTCCCTTCCATTTCAGTCCTGCAGGTTCGGTGTGGTTTGGGCTTATTAGTCCAGGATGGTCAGTTTTTCCCTCACAAAGCTGTTTCTGCAAAGGGAAAATTACAGGGATCAACTTGCCAGCTGTTGGCCAGAACTAAGATTTTTTAGAGCGGTGTGAGCCACATCTGTGTTGAAGTTACAATGAGGGCTTTTAATTTTAATTTTAAAATACTTTTCTGGAGACAGGGATGTTCAAAATTGACTTGATCGTAGTCTTTAGCTCATGGCACACTATCAGCATTGGTCTGTGCCTGGTCCCTCAGTTGTTTTTACATTAATTTAATTTTTTTTTCTCTTCTATTCCCCACCCCAATCCCATTCTTCTTCCAACAAAACAGGGTTTTAGAATATTTGGATAGCTTCATGGTGTTAGTCTGTATTGTAGTGGCTGTAGGAGAGAAAAGAGTTTTTTTTTTTTTTTTTAAATTAGAGTCGGGACAAATTCTTTTATTCAAGTTTTTATTGAGCTTCTACATGCGGAACTTTAGGCTAGTTGATGAGAGGATATTGAGAAAATGTCTCAGAGCCTGCCTTCAGGATGCTTATAGCCCTTTTCCATCCATGCTACCCTAAATATGGAGTATTGTCAAAAGCCTCTACTTAGAGTGCAGGATAAGGTATGAACAGAAGCTATCTGGAATGACCAAATCTTTATTGCCCAGAGGGATACAGCTTGATTTTAGACAATAATACTGAAGCAACTACAGAGTGTAAGATTTGCACAAGTAATATTATAGTATACTTTCCCTCTTTAAGAAATTTGTTTGTAAAAATAGTTTTGTTCTTTTTGGTGGATCTTTTTAAAATTTGAGCCTCAAACAAGGCAAATGGAGAGGATAACGAGACTGAAGTTAAGTGGCAGGACAATGATGATGATTTAAATTATAGAGCAATTAATAAAAAATTAATGTTTAGGAGGTTCCCTAGTCTTCAAAATTTGCAAAGTTCAAACGCTGTTTCTACACATGTGAATGAAAGAATATGGATCTAAAGTGCAGTTATCAGTGATGGTCATTAACAAAGAGGGATTGTCATATTTATTTTAGCCATTTGTATGTGCATTTCTAGTGGTAGGGCAGTTTTGCATTTGAATTATTAGCTACATATCTGTGGTGTCAGGCAGCCAGTTAAAAAGTGAAAATTTCAGTCTTCAGCTTGTTGTTACGCCTTCACAATGTCAAACACCAAGTTTGTGTAATTAAAAAAAAAACTGAATTGAGTGGCATCATGGACACACAGCCATTCATTTGAAGACGTCTGGATGCTTTTATTAAATGTTTGTCTCATACATTTGGGAATAATTTATCTTCTGATCACCCAAAACAAATAAGCTTTTAAGGCTGTGTTATAGATAACTGATTTCTGAACACCTAGAAATTGACTGTAGGTGACCTTTATTGTTCATGAAATGTCACCAAAAAAAGTAACTAGTAAAGGGGATGACAACATTTACAAAATTGATGAAGCAGCACTGTGGCATAAAAAATGCGTTAGGATGCTGTAAGTCTGAATGTTTAAAAACTGGTATCTACTGTCTTCATGGCTCCTGAAATTTAGCAGACAACCAAAATATTTTTCCAGCCTATGGGACCTCTATTTATATAACTGTTGTTCCCTATTTAACTGAGTCCTCTGTGATCTGGTTAGTATGGAGTTTTTCCTGAACTTGTTCCAAACGAATACTGTAGTTGGACTTAGGTCTGAGACAGAAGAGGCTGCTGAATAACTGGAATGTGGTAATACAATAGATAATTAAGCCTTCTGGAAGGGATCCCACATTTAAATCACGTTTATATTGTTTCTTTCATGTGCCTGGTGGTTCGTGTGTCAGGCGGGGCCCTCTCCCCTCACATATGAATTTTATCATTAGCCCTTAGATTGTTCTGGACGTCCTAGGAGCCGTATGGGATAGTGTTTCTGTCATCGGGAATGTTCTCACAGCATCATAACTCCCCACATGTCAGCAAATCCCAGGCCTTGGGAAGCCTTTCCTCAGAGGGCTGGCGATGTTTTCTCCCCTTTCCCCTTTCTTTTGGACCAGATCAATTATTCTGAAGAAAGGAATTGAAATGGGGGAGAGGAGATATTACACATAAAGCTTTCTCTGTGTCTTCTTTCTACCGACTGATTGGCAGCCCCGCGGCGAAGTGGCTGAGGTAATGATCTCTATTAGGATCAGTAATGAACTAATTCTGCATTTTATCAAGGTAGTGTAGGATGTGTGTGTAGGGGGAGACTTAGTTTAGTTTTATTACTGTGACATTACTTGGAGATCAAAATTGGGCATGCAGTTACTCATGAAAGGAGCCCGCAGATGAAATTACAGAGACGATTGTTAGATTTTGCTTTACTTTATCTTTTGTTGGCCCTGCTCCTGGCACAATAAAATTTAAGGAATATAAAAATCAAACACAGCTAGGTAATAAATTTATGTCTGCATTAAATTGCAGGGGCTTAGCTTGGAATAATCACAGTCCATGGGCTGTGGCTCTGTGTGTGCAGACTTTTCTCTCTCTCTCTCTCTTTTTTTTTTTTTTTTTTTGAATTTTAGAGGGTGATTGGAAACATTCCTTGCTCAAAGGTGTTTTTCTTTTTATATGTATTGGTCCCTGGGTAGGGCTTTCTTGGAATCTAAGACTTAAAATTTTGAAATAAAATTAGATAGCAGGAGTAGATATTAATAGTATTCTGGGAATTAGATATGAATACTACTTTTTAGAGTAGGCTTGTGGGATTCTTTCCATCCTTACAGTTATGGAGCACATTAAAAAATTATTTATCCAACCCAGTTTCACATACTGTAGAGTCCTGGGACTTTTATTATCAACCTGGCTAGGAAGTAGATTTAGCTGTTCAGAGCTCAATGACTAGAGTTTCTCTGATAGTTCATTGTTTGTCTCGCTTCTTAGTTTCATTTTTCTTCTGTATAACTTTTGTATTAACCAAAATCTATTACTACTTTGAGAGAGGACTCTTATATTGTTGCTTTTTAAATCTGAGAAGTTGTTTTGTAGATGATGAGCAGGTCCTGTTTCTCTACTGAGAGCAATTCTATTTCTTTAATTATCAGGTAATTATTTTTTATGGTCAAAGAAATTATTTAAGTCATAAGTGTTTAGAAGTGAGAAAATAGACAAGTGTTAAAATGCTCATTGTATTACCAGAAATTTATTAAAACTTAGAGTGAATACATAGTACAAAATGTTATTGAATTATATCCTGTTCAAATTAACCAATATCGAATCCTGTTAACATAATTATTAAGTACAGTTGTACAACATTGGGAAGTGAATTCTGGGGAAAAAGCACAATCACATCCACTATATAAGCATTTAAAAATAATTTCTATGCTAATTATTGTTTGAAATCTAGCCTTTACTTTAGTACTTTTCTTTCTTGACGTCCTTTTGGCGTGAATTTTTAAATGCCCCTTTACATCTTCAGAAGGAAATTCTTCATTGAGCTGATTTCAGGATGAGGTAAGGAGGGTTGGGGGCGGTGACTGGATGGGGGTGGGGGTGGGGTGTGCCCTTCCCTCTGCACAGAAGCAGAAAGGATGTCAGAGGACCTGGTCTTATTTCCAAGGGGTTTGAGATAGCCCCCTAGGAATACTCAATACCTCTCTATATTTTTTTCCTGAAAGTCTCATAGCAACATGTAGAATGGTGGTGTTGCCAGCAGCCCTTTCATACTTGGCTTGGGGAGGCTGGTAATTTTTAGGAAAAAAGTGTAGAAAAGATTTTGGGAGAAAATATCAGAGGGGACGTTGAAAAGAGGCATTTTCTTCCCCCGGGGGCCGTAGAACAGCTTGTTTTCTGGTGCCTAGAAAGAATCTGGCTTGGACCTTCTTAGGAATTGCATTTTTCCCCTTAGTTTCTTTGACAAGCACAATGTGGTATGTTTTATTCAATTCATCGCAATTAGAATAAGTCTTGTTTTCCTTGACCAATGTCGACTGCAGCTTTTTGTCTCTGTCATATAGTAAATGAAATCTGCTGGACCATTTTGCTAAAATGAAGCGAACACCATGCAAATGTCAAATTGTTATTTCAGTAAAACACAATTGTCTCTCTCTAATTTTAGCCAAGGTGAAATTAATAAAATTGCTATGGCCCTGGCATTAATTACCAGGAGGATTAGAGCTATAGTACCGAAAAAGGAGGTGTAAACACTGTAATCTTGCTACATGTTTGCTTTCACACTACTGAAAATAAATAAAATGAGATTTAGGATAGGGATTAAGTTTCTTTTGGCATTACACAGCAGATGCAATTGGAATGCAGCAGAAACACTGAAGTATCAGTGAATATTATCTAAGGAATAAGACTGGGGCCCTATCTCAGTTCCTTCCTCTGGTGGCAGGCTTGGTCCCATCACAAATAGCCCCATCTGGGTAGTTTAAAAAGGATTTTGAAAACCTACCTCTGTGCTCTGCTTTCCAGTGGTGAACCAAGGCAACCAAATAATCCTTGGAGCTCATCACCTGGCCGCCATGCATGGGATTAGCTAGAATTTAATGAAACCATTGCCAGATTCCCCATTATTGCACTAGAATGTCGTAACAACTAAAAATACAAAATGGGCTGCAGCTTTTCCTAGCCCTTGAACTGAAGTCACATGAAACATTTTGGTCTCTTCCAGCCTTTCAAGATTCCAGTTTGGGGATCCTATTTTTGGATAACAGCAAATATGTCTGGCTTTTTCCAACTCTCCAGGCTTCCAGAGTCTCTCCACATCATTAGCTTGTGTTTTCTTATTATTACCATACAATGAATAAGCTCTGATGAATATCTGGCCACTATGGATTGGACTGCCTTGTCTGACAGGCCCAAATAAACCTTGCTCAAATAAAAAACATCTTCCTCATCCAGTCTTGCTGGGAATGGACTGTACACAAGAGTCCACACTTCACATCTGGTCCTGTCCATTCTGCCCCCCACCCCCCATGCCCTGTGGAATTCTATTAACTTGATTCTTGTGAAAATTGGATATTACGCAAACTCCAGCTCAATAACTACGTTATTTTTTTCCCCAGTCTGTTCTTGTGGACTGTTAGTTCTCTTTTGATCCTCCCACTTGCAGGGGCATAATTAGCTTTTTAGAAGCACAAAATAATGGCCTTTCCATGTGGCTACCCAGGTACTGATGGAGGAGAGCTCTGCTCAGTAACTGACGAGGGGTGCTATTCTCTGGTTTGCGTGGTCCCGTGATCGTTATTCTTACGGACAACCACTTAGGGCCTCCTGAACACCTGTCACAGTGTGCCTGGCACCTTAGTGGATGCTGGGCTATGTTCTGTCTCTAGAGATGGGTACTTTTTGATGGGCTGGAGAAGTGCCCAAGTCTGATGCTATCACCAGTAAAATGGGAGAAGCACTCATTTGGTGAGAAGCCTGGTTAGCTTTCTGATAGGATGTAGAAACATATCTCTCAACCTTTTAAAAATATTTTTATTGTGCTAACATACTATAACATAAATTTTGCCATTTTAATGATTTTAAAGTGTACAGTTCAATGGCATTAATTATATTCACGATGTTGTGCTACCATTATCATCACAAATTATCGAAACATTTCCATCACCCCAAAGAGAAACTCTGAAGCCATTAAGCAGCAATTCCCCATTCCCCCTCCCACCACTCCTGGTAACCTGTAATCTGCTTTCTGCATCTACGAATTTGCTTCTTCTAGATGTTGCAGATACATGGAAGTACACAGTATTTGTCCTTTTGTGTCTGGCTTATTTCACTTAGCATAATGTTTTCAAGGTTCATCCATGTTCTAGCAAGTGCTCTCAACTTTTTGCTGCTTCTCTGAACATGCCCCACTTCTCCAACCCGGTAAGAATTGCCCTTTTGTCTCTTGGAATACAGATCCTGCTCCTGCAATGAAAAGAGGTCTCTGGAGCACCCTCCTCTCCTAATTCCATCGACCCCTTCAGTTACCCCACAGCCTCTCCTGATTCCTCCCCATCATAGCCTCATGAGCCTTTAAAAGGATTTTTCAAAACAAAACAAAACAAAACACCCCCTCCTGAACTCCAGATTAGCCTCTTAAGCTCATTAAAGTTCTCTTAAATACCAAAATGTTGGGCTCCTGGGGACTATCCCCCCAAACCATATTTTCATTCTTAGCATTGTTGTCATTCGCTGCACGGCAGCTTAAGGCCAGCTCGCTCTGGGCCCAGAAACGGTCCCCTCCATCTCTGCAGGAGGGTCTGAATACATCTTTGTTTGAGCACCCAGACAGCCTGAGCCTGAGTGGGAGCTCACGCTAGTTTGGCCTGGGGCCTCCATCTCCAGGGTGGAAGGTGGTTGATGTCTCTCTCCAAGATGGGGCCAGGAAAAGGGCATGGGCAGTGGAGTGGAGAAAGTGTGGCTTTTGCAATCACTGTGCCCTCTCTCAGTCACTGGAGAGAACAGGGAATGGGCGCGTGCTCTGATGGCCTGGATTTAAAGAACTGCTCCCACCCTGGGGTATCAGGGTGGCTTTGGGAGCCCTTTTGTCTGGGACCCATCACAAACACTAGAGCCTGGTTCCTGTGCATTCCCAGGCATTCCTGGCCCATCACGGTTTAGAGGTGGATTTTTTACGGCCACACCTGCCATTTGCCAGATAGTCCCTCTTTTATTTCAGCCTCCTTTCCTCTTTTCCAAAGCACCTCCTTAATAGCATCCCACCCCCTCCCTGTCACTGCAGGCTCCCTTCTCCAAAGCGGGCTCTTGGGGAGAGTGTTCTGGTTTTAACAGTGGAACAAATCCTTTTTAACATAACCATCCAGAGTTTCCTCCCCTGCTGCTGGCTCCCCCCTCACCCCTTCTCCTCCTGCCCCTCCTCACATTGCGGTGGGGATTCCCATTATGCCTGTGTACCCTGGTAGTGACGGACACCATCTTCCCAGGCCCAGGGATGCGCGGGTGCAGTGCTTCAGAGACAAAACTCCAGCTGACAGTGCCAGGAGGTAGACTTTGGAAATCCAGAGGGGGAGAACATCCCAGGAGACCCTTCCCTGCATCTCTTTGGCTAGAGTTTCTCCTGCACCTTCCTTTTCCCCTGGGGCTCTCTACACCTTGAATCCCTGGTTTCAGCAGCACCACTGATTTTCTAGTTCTGCTCCCAGGCACTCAGCTCAGCATCACCTTCTTGCTTATCTTACCCTACGTACCCATCCTGTTACCTTTTAAATGTCTAATAACCCTGGGTGCAGGCGAGGCCCTCCTCTTAGCTAGCTGTCAAATTGGAGAGGATGTTATGAAAGAATTCGCATTTGGATGTATATGATAATGTGCTGTTCCTTTGAAGATACTTTTTAACTGGAAGGGTGTCCTGTCAAATAATTGACAATATTATGGTAAAATTTTAGGCCCTAGAATCGGACCACTTGAGGAGATAACTTTGGGCAGAATGCAGATAACTCTTTATAGGGGTTTCCGAGTTTATCCATACATACCCCTGACCCTGATTACACACCCATTCCTTTTCTTCTGGGTTTTACTTTCTTTGTGCTTTGTTATTGGTTGGGATCATCCATGTCAAAAGTCCATTTCCATAGATGGAAGGGGTTAGACAGGTGGGTATGAGTGGTTCGGATACTGTACATTTCTCTCTATTGCTAGAAAGTAATTTGAAACACATGTCCTACTGTCAAGAGAGGCTGAAGCCACAATTTCTTCAACTATACAAACGAATATAATTATAGTGACCTCAGAGGGTTGTTGTGAGAATTAAATAAGATGATGAACATAAGAAGCCTTTTGCTAAAATATGGAATACTATAAAGGATTGAGTATTATTATTGTCAGGTTTTTAAAATATCAGAAAAAGCTTATACATATTCTTAGGAAATGTATATGATGACCCAACATGTTGTGGTGGTTAAAGACACACGCTTAGGAACCGGAGTGTTGGGATTCAGACCCTAGCTCTGCAGCTCACTGGCTGTGTAACTTTGGGGTAAGGCCTCTGTGCCTGTGTCTTTTTCTCTAAGATGGGGATAATAATAGTATCGTCTTACAGTTGCTTTGGATTAACATTTGTAAAGCATGCAGATCAATGATTGGTTCATAGAAGATGCCATAAATGGATTTGTTGAAAATGTACCCTTTTCAGTCTTCAAAGAGCTTTCACATGTATTATCTCCATGGCCCAAGCAACCATTTGAGATGTTAGGCAAGGAGAATATTTTCCCCTGCATTTTATGGCTGAGGAAACTGAGGCTCTGAGAGGTTAAGAACTTCTCCAAGGTCATGCTGCTTATAAAGAGAGAAGCTGGGATGCTATCCTTGGCTGCTGCCTCCGGGTCCAGTGGCCTTTCCGCTAAAGCTCTCCATCTGCTGCTTGAGGTTTGGTGTTCACACCCCAGTGAGATCACAATTCTCAGTTTGTCCTGTTGAACCAGCTCTTGGAAAACAAGTCCCCACCTGTTAGATACTTGAGCTTCCAGGCAGCCTTCTGATGGTCAGCTGTTTATAGTATTCTGTGGATTTAAAGGAAGTCTTTGGGATTTGGGATTGCCTGAGTGTTTATGTGTGTGTGAAAGCCACTCATGTGCACTTATCACCCCTGTTTATCAGACTCCTCCACAAGTGCAAAGCCATCCAATCCTGCTCTATCCTAGCCCATTTGGTCCCATCCCATCCTCTGGCATAGCTGCTCTTCCCATGAGAAGAAAGACAAAAAGTCAGAGAGCATCCATTTTCCTTCTCTCCAGCCTCCAGGTTTTGCATTGGTGACTTTTGTTCTGGGAGCTTGTCTGCGCATTTGGCAGCAGAACAGATCCAGAGTCTTCCAGACATAACCTCCATTGGGACGAACCAACAGCTGTCCATCCATTCCTCAGATAACCCCTTTCCAAGTTTTCTTCTGAGCTGTGCTATATTTTCAAACAAGCCCAGCCTCAGCTGGAAAAGATCCCTCTGTGCCCTGATGTGAGGCTGATTTCCAGAACTGTTGGCATCCTTCTTGTTTATTACTTGGCCTGACTAGTTCCAAAGAGGGACAGTGGAACCTTGGTTCTAAGGAAATTAAGTCTTTCTGAATCGTATTGCTTCTCCCACCACTGCTGGTGCTTTGTTCTCCTAAAACTAATTCCAGTTAGTTGCAGAGAGATGAAATGTATGTCCCAAATTTAATTATTGTAAACTGGTGTTTAATGAAACTAGAGATTTCAGGTAATACATGAGGAACTAGAACACATTTTTTTATTTACTTGTATGTGGATTTCTCAAAATAAGAAATAAATGAAATCTGATAAACCAGTTGGTTCACTAGTTAAATCATTCATTCATTTAATCATCAAAAAGACATTAAATTCCTGTTTTGTCATATATAAAAACAAAGTTGATGTACTGCTGAATAGTCCAGCAGAGACTGTTTAGAGACATACATTAAACAGATACTTTAAAAACAGTGAAATTGTTTTAAGAGAGGCAAGACCAGAGGGACAGAGAATCACTTATTTAAGTGGGTTTTCCCTTAATTCTATATTAAAACATGCTATTCATGATCTCCATAGCACTTATCACAATTTGAAATATAGATTTATTTACAGATTTGTTGTCTATCTCTATCATTAGAGCATACATTCTATGAGGGAGGGATCTTCCTGTTTTTGTTTCATTTTATTTTGTTTTGTTTTGATCCTTCTATCTCCAGCATCTCGCATGGTGCTAGACACACAGTGGGCATGGTACATGTCAGGTTAATGGATAAATTAATCAATGAGTGACTCTTGAGTTTTTAAGAGCGCTTCATGGAAGAGGTGACATGCTAACTGCTCTTGGAGAATGAATGGGAATGTGAAGAAGAGTGGATGCATAGGAGACTTGGAGAATTCCAAATAGGGGGAGCAGCATGTGCAAAGGGCTGGGTTCTTGAAAAGGAAGTATGTTTGTCTCTGCAGTCACCAGTCAGGGAAATGGTGGTGGCCAGTGTCAAGTGCATGAGTGGTAGGGCTGGTTGTGGACTGCAAAATAGCGCCAAGCAGTGAGGAATTTTCTGTAACTTGTGAAGGACTTTTGACCTCATTGTATGGTTAGCAGGCAGCCAGCAGGGGTTTCTAAGTAATGGAATGATGTGGACATGTTTGATGTTTAGAAAGGTAATTCTGGTGGCAAACTGGGGCATGAATAGGAACCTGGGTAGAGACTGATGGCAGAGAGACTAGTTAGACAATTGTTGCTGTAATCTAGATGAGAGATAATAAAGGTATGAATTAAGGAGGAGACAGTGGGAATGGAAAGGACAAACATAATCTAGAACATATTTCTGACATAGGATGGGTAGAATTTAAATACCTTTAAATTAGTGTGGGTGGGGCTTAATGACCTTTAAAACAGAGAAGGAAAGGTTGAGGATGATCCAGAAGAGACCAAGTAGACAGTCATGTCAGTAACTTATATAGAGAATGTAAGAAGTGAAGCAGGTTTGGGCCAGGCAGGGGTGGGAAATGAGAATAATTGTAGACTAAGTTAGAAGTGAGTCTCAGGTGGAGATGTCCAGGAAGCTGCAAAAGAAGATCTGGAAACTAAAGAGGGAGGCAGAGTTTTAGGATTCAGTAGCATATGAATGTGGGAAGAATAACCAAGGACACAGAGTGAGAAGAGGGCCAAGGATGGAGCCTTGGGGAGTGCCAGCAATTGAGGAGCCCTGGCAGGGTCGGGAATGGAATGACAGGGAAGCAGGAGATGGCCCCAGGGTGAGAGGGATTCTGGGAGACAGGGCAGTGTGGGAACCACTTATTTGCCCTTGGAGATGGCAGTAAAGTCATTGATAACCTTATCACCAGTAGTTTCACTGGAGGGATGAAGGAGACAGGCCATCATTTTAATGGGTTAAGCAGTAAAAAGAAGTTGGAGGAATGGAGAGAATGATGTGGCCAACTCTTTTGAGAAGATGGATAGTGAAAGAAATATGGGAAGGAAAAAAGGTAGCACTTGGAGGTAGAATGAAGGGAAGGTATGTTAGGATGGGATGAACTTGAGCCTTTTTGCTGGCTAAGGTGAATTTAGCCAGGAAAGGGAGGAGGTTGGTCCAAGAGAGAGGAGCATCTGTTGGATGGAGGAGAAGCTTCGGGAAGAGTCAGGAACACATCTAGGGACAGGTTCTGCCCCTGTTTTGCCTTGTTGCAAGCATTCCTTTTACTCTTTTGTGCATTTCTCTGTGGATTAGCAGGAACTTCCCTGTAACACCACAGGACAGAGGCCAGCAGAAGGTGGGTCTGTTTTCCATCACTCTTCAGGGCCTCTCCTGAGGTGGCCCCTGTGGCTTCTCACACAGCTTCTTTCCCCATGTCAGCGTAGTTCACAGGTCTGAGGATGGCAGCAGAGTGAGGCTTCCAGCTAATTCCTTCTTCTTCAGATATCAGTTGTCTTAGTGTAAACCTCTCTTGTCCATCTTCTTCCTTTTTATGCTACTGTTCCAAGCAGAGCTCTGTTTGGTTACAAAGTGTGGTTCACAGTGTCCTCCTCCACAGGACAGTTCTACAAGCCTTCCCGGGCCAGGAGACAGTTGTACGTGGAGGTCATTTGCTTCTGGTGTTACTCAGGAGAATGCTCAAGGGAAGGGAGTCCAGGATGTGGGCATCGTCTTCCTTATTGACCAGACTCTGGTGGCCCAGTCACTTTACCCAGCTGTCATTCCATTTTATAGTCTTATCCACATGGTCAGTTGATATGTTTACTTACTTGGAGGCACCTAGTAGATAAAAGTGGGTTATCTCAAGGATATAGAATCCTTGAGTTTTAATCCTGCCTTTGTCTCTGCCTTGGCTGGGTTGCCCGGGCAAGTCATTTAAACTCTTTGCAATTATTGCATTTATTGCAGTGTCTTTACCTAAGGGGTGGTGCATGATCATAAACTGCCTGTTGTGTGGAGTTGTGTGAAGTGGTTTTTGACAGGCGGTAGAAGAGCAGTGAGTGGATGGGTAAGGAATCCTTCCTTAGGTGTAGGGCTGTCATATCTAAACGAGCGTAGGAAAGAAAAAGTAGCAAGGTCATAAGGGGCCGGAGCTCTTAACTTAGAAGGAATTAAACTGAAATTGGTGCTGCCAAGGAAGCTGAGTATTTTCCAGTGGCTCTGTCTCTGTGGCCCGTAAATTCAGTGGGAAATACATCAGTGATGGGTTATTCGATATCCTAGAGACCCAACTGACTCATGGAATGAATTTTTCTGGTTGCTAGAGCTTAGTTTAGACTGAGCTCAATAGTGCTAGAAGGGAGCGTTGGGTGGAGAACTACAGTACAAATTGCAATACTTGATGTATTTTCTTCAGTTTCCCTGTTGACAGTTAAAGAGCAAGGGCCAAATGGAATGTGCTCTTTTAAATGGCAACATGGACACAGTGGGATTGTTGGAAAGCCATTAGTAGCCAGACCTAGTTAATAGAAGCTCAGGTAAATGCTCCCCATCATTGGCCCCTTCCCCCAAACTCAATTATTAAAGGATTAAAGGACTTCCCCAATGGACTCCCTTAAAAATTTAATGATGTACAGCATTGCAGAGGCTGAACTGTTACGATGAAGTGATTTCAGCTTTGCCCTGACGTTGCTGGTTAATCAGAGAGGGAAGAAGGTTCTGAAACTCACATTACTTGCCATCAATAGAGTCACATGCCATTGAAAAAAGAGAGCTCATGTTCCTGACTTTTGCCGGATTTGAGCGAATTTCTGGGGAGAAGATGGACAGAGAATATATCCTATTTGTGGTCCTCCAATTGATTGTCACACCTGTCCAGATGGTACTTATTCTTTCTTTGAATTGAATAGTGTTTTTTAGGAGAAGCTAACTGAGAAATCTGTCCAGAGCCTTGTAATTGTGCCTGGGCGGGGGGAGGTGTCACTTCGTCCTCAGAGGTCACTTGCAGCCTTCCTGAATGTGCAACATGCTTTGCTTCCCATCCCCCCTTTTATTTACTTATTTATTTTGGGTTGTAACTTTTACACACACACAGGGACATACTCTTTCCCTCTTTGTAACTGAGGCTGTGCATATGTGGGATCTCTGGGCAAGGTCAGAGGTCTGACCTTTGCCAAGGAAGATAATATTCTGAGCCTTAGCTCCATTATTTTATTCCCCAAAAACATCCCCAGAAGCCAAAGGGGCGGAGGGAGTATCAAGGATGCCAGCAAGTGTGAGTCCAGCAGTGTTGATGTTTGGGGACTCTATTTGGAATAGAAGTTTTTAACTTGGGTTTTGTATTAGGATATCCATGAATCCCTTGAATTTTCCCCCAAATCTGTGTGTGTGTGTTTCTCATAGATTTTATCAGATCCTATAATTTGCCTGTGGCTTCAAAATGGCTAAGAATTATTGACATGGAAGAAAAGGAAGGCATTAGGGGGCACATTCTCACATGGAGATAATAACATTGTAAGAATGGTGGGCAGGAAGACACATAGGCACCCCTCAGCCCCATTCCCCAATGGATGTGGGTTCAAGTCCCGGCTCTGGTACTTGGCAAATTATTTAATCTCTGAGGAATCTGTTTATTCCTAAAAGCAGGAACTATCTCTTTACATATGTCATAGGGATTAAAGATAATGTATGTTTACAAAGTGTAGTAAAGATCCTCAATAAATGATAGCTAATTGTACTAGTAAATTACTCACCAATGTTTAGCAGTGTCAGCTGATTGTAGATTATGCCCATATGAACAATTTAGTCTTCATACTAGTGGTCTGATTCTTTTGCTAAGTTTAAATCTCGGCATTACTTTCCTAAGAATTCTCAGTGGATAGGCCAACATTTAAAATGATATAAAAGCAGGCAGATTGCCTTGTAAAGTAAAAACACACATAAGATTCAAAAAAGAAAAATCAAGAGTAAGAAAATACTTGGTTTGAGAACAGGAGCTTTAAAACAGATAAAATCTACTTGCCATTGTTGGTTTATGTTAACTGACTAATAAATTTAAGCTGCATTCATTTGGTATTTATTTGTTACATTAATCCTACACTGAAAGGTAATTAGCAGATTTGTTAAGTTGGCTTATGTTTACCCTCCTTGCCAGTTATGATCATTTGTTGGCAAGTGAAGATTAAACTGAGTTCTACTGCTTGATTATAGCTGTCAGGAAGAAATAATGCACTTGAATTTCACAAATGTGAATGAATTTTCCAGGTGTTATATTTAGCAGAGGTCCAGTCTTTCTCAGAAGGTACATATTTGACAAGACTTACTAAGTCATTGATTATCCTTCATAAAGAAGACCACAGAATGAACTCTAATCAAATTGCTAATAGAATTTAGTTAGTGGATGCACACTTCAATTTTCAAATGTATTTACGGCACATATTTATGCATATATTATGTGAGTATTTTAACTTTTGTGAGAGAGTTCAAAACCTTTGACTCTGTATTTTCTTTTGAAAATCTTGTACAGTTTCTCTCAACCCTTCTAATATTTACTTAGAAGCTTCCATGTAAAACTATTGACAGTGGGTATTGAGAGCCTAAAAGAGAGAAAGGTCATATTTTAAATAAACAATATAAATTATTAAAAATATGTAATTTAAATTATGTAACTGTAAATTACAACCTGGTTTTATTTCTGTCCATTCTGAACCAATGCTAAATGATGCAAAAAGTTTTCCTTCCAAATTTGAACACACAGTAAGACTTCTTTTAATAAAGGAGAGGTATTTCCTCAGCACAATTCAAGGTAAAAAATATCCATGATTTCTGGAAGGAATTACCATATCAGAGAGTGCTCTAGGTTGGGAATTCTCTTCCTGACTGGCCTTGGATGCTAACTCTGAACCTTCGGGGGGCTGCTGACGTGGGCTGTGGCTCCCAGACCCAGTGCCAGAAACTGGCTCTTCTGGGCGGGCTTCTGCTTCTCTTGCAGCAGATCCGTGAGGTTGGCCCCAAGCCCCTGAGAAAAGATGTCATTCCTAGTGTGTTCCACTGCTGCCTCTTCAGTTGTTACAGACTTGCTGGGTGCAAACAAGAGTGAACTTCTTCTCAACTCCTTACATGGCCGGGACAACTTTGGCATAGAAAGTTTTAGTTCTCAGTGGGATTTGTTAACTTACGCATTACTGCACAGTACTTTGGCGTTCTCCATGAAGCATCATGTGCTTATGTGTGTTCCATCCTGAAATAATGTCAAGGGGATTGAGAGTCATACAGACTTGCATTTCCATCCTGGATCTGCCACTTATTAGTTGCGTGACATTGAATGGATTGTTTTCTCTATTTCTAAGTTTCTTTATAGGTAAAGATAAGGTAATAAGAATGTTAGGAGTTTTAAATGAAATGATGAATGTAAATAACTTAAAACAGTAAATGTTAATTCGTTCTCCTCATTGTCATTGTTAGGAAATTGAGAACAATCATGATTGTGGATTCTGGAGTTTTCTGCGTCTGTTCATTTTTACTTTTGCCTTTTCAACTGAATTGTGATTTGATTAGATGATCTTCTCAGCAAACCATTGATTGCTTTGTTCGTATCCATTGTGGGTCAGTCTGCAGTCTCACGGAAATGGTTCATACCAGCTCAACCTGGGTTTGGTGATGCAGCTCTTTCCAATGTCTTGATGGAGCTTTGCCTACTTGAGCCCATCTACCCATCAACTCTTACTCTTCTCGGCACCTACATCTCTGCCGGTTTAACCTTCATGAACTTGAATTTATTCACCTATATAAGGAACACACGAATCAGTTTATACCACACATGGTTGACAAATGAGACTCTATGCAAAGGTGCTTCAAAAGCTGTAAAAAGCCAGACAACTGTGAGGCTTTATGGGTATTGAAAAGCCACAGATCTAGAAAGGACATTGGAAAAAACCTGGTGTAGCTGTTTCTTTTTACGACAAGGACACTGAAATCCTGAGAAGTCATCCTTATCGGTGGAGATGGTGACTTAATTGTGTGTGTGTGCAGGTGCGTGTGTGTGTGTATGTATAAGATATTAGTTCCAGGATTCAAGGACTATAAATATTGTTAGAGTGTGAAGATGTACATATCATTTAGAGAAAAACTGTATAGGAAAGACAGTGAATGCAATGGGAATGTTTTAAAAAATATTTTTAAAGGGGAGATTGATGCTAACTGATATTTGAAGAAGGTGGACTTGAGTTGAGCCTTGAGGAATAGGTAAAAGTAGAGAAGAAGAGAGAGGGAGGACGAGGCATAAAGGTGAGAACAAAGTCCTAGAAAGTCTGTGAAAACAGACACTATATCATGTAATTACCACCACAGTCTCATTTGAGATGAGGAAGCTGAGGCTCCAAGAGGCTAAGTGTTGATGCCTGTGTTCCCTGGTTTCTAAGTGGGGTAGTTGGGAATCAGGTTCAGGTTTTCTGCTGGCAAGTCCAGTGGTCTTTGCACTGTGCCACAGCTGTTTGGTCTCCAGGCAAAGCCCTGGTGATGCTTTCTGTTCTACTCATCAGGCTACAGGGAAAGATCATGCCAATCACTTCCATGGAAATTTAGATTCAAGCAGTTCTGGGACAGTTCTGTTGCTAAGAAGATATGTTTAAGTCACTCTCCAAGAGTAAGTGTAGTGATTTGTCTGGACACAATTACTGATTTGTGTACCAGATTTCATCTGACTATCTGACAGAGTGAATGCTGATTGAGAAATAAAACAAGTCATGTTGGATGTTTTAACTTTGTAAATTGACCCTCCCCCCATTTCTTCTAGATTTGGGCCACATAAACTTGACCAGTAATTACCATAATTGTATCCTGAGCAAATAAAATATTTACATATTTTGTATGTATTTATGTATATATGCATATACACACATAAATATGTATGGAATCTGTGAATTTTAGAGCTGGAAGGCACTTCAGAGATGATGTAAAGTGTAATAGCTAACAACAGGGGACACTGATTTCAAATCTTTATTTTTAAAGTGCATCTACTATAGGTAACATAGAGTTGAATCTTGTTCTTTTTAGTCCATTCTGACAACCGTTTGAAATTGAAATGTTTATCCCATTAACATTTAGTGTAGTTATTGAAATTGTTGGATTTAAGTCTACTATTGGCTATTTTATGCACTCTGTTTTTGGTTCTCTGTTCTCCTTTTCTTGTCTTCTTTTGGATTAATGGATTTTTTTTTTTTAAGAATTTCATTTTAATTTACCAGCTGGCTTTTTAACTCTATCTCTTTACATTATTATTAATTTTTAAGTGGTTGCTTTCAGGATTATAAACTACATCTGCAACTATTCAAAATATATTTAGCGTTAACATTGAAATAATGCATGTTACAATAAGAATCTTGCGACTACATATATCCATTTACTCCCTCCCCTGTCCTTTATGCTATAGTTATTAGTCTTTTTTCCCCTCTATTTTTGAGATTGTATAATTTCTATGTATCTATCTTAAAATTCATCAACACTTTTTTGTTATTTCCATTCTGCAGTTAAGACTGTCCAGTGAATTTTTATTTCATGTATTGTACTTTTTAGTTCTAGAGCTGCACTACCCAATCATGAGCCATATTTGGCTATTTACATTTAAATTAATTAAAATTAAATGAAATAAGAAATTTAGCGCCTCAGTTTAGCTAGCCACATTGTAAGTGCTCAATATACAGATGCGGCTAGTGGCATTGTATTGGGCAGCAAAGATACAGAACACTTCCAAAACTGCAGATAGTTTTATAGGACACTGCTATTATAGAATTTCCATTTGGTTCTTTTTTATAGTTTCTGTTTCTTTGATGAGATTCTAGCCTTCCATTCATTTGGACCATATTTTTCTTTACATGCTTGATCAGAGTTATAATAGTGACTTTAAAATCCTTGCAGCTAATTCCAACATTTAGATAATTTTGAGGTTAGACTATGCTGGTTTTCTTTTCTCTTGATTGTCTTTTCTCTTGAGAATGGGTCATGTTAATAATTTTAGATTGTATCTGGACATGATACATTGCATATAATCTGGATTCTCTTATTCCTTCAAGAGTATTTTAATTATATTTAAAAAATGATCAGCAAGAAGTTAACCTGGCTGATCTCACACTACAAACTCCTCTTCCCTGCAGTAGACTACAGCTGGAATCTCAGTTCAGTTCTTTTATCCTTGATCAGACAGCCTGGGGTCTGTGCAGCACATGTGTGGTTCAGAGGTCAGCTAGAGATTTGGGCAGGGTTTATATACAGAATTTGGGGTTCCCACTTGCTGGGTCTTTCTGGGTTTCTCCTCTCACTTTCTAGCTGCTGAGGTTGCCCCAAATTCTGTCCTCTGGTCCTTCCATCCAGTGATACTGTGGGTTTTAGTCACTGTGTATAGTGCAGACTGGAGCCTACACTAGGCTAAAAGCTATAAAAACAGGAAACTCACCCAGTGCTGACTCCCCTTGAATATCTGCCTGCTTTTGGTCACTGTCTGATGTCTTCAGATAGTTGTTTTTTTATATTTTGTCTAGAGGTTATAGTTGTTCTCTCTGTGACAGCTGGTCTGGGAAGAGCTAATTGACCATCACTGGATGAGGAAACTTGTTTCAAATCTTGACTTGGCCCCTTACAGTTTGACCTTGGGCATGTTACTCACCTCTTATGCCTCAGCTTCCTCAACTGTTAAATGTAGATAATATTTACCTCACAGGATTGTTGTGAGATTGGAATGAGTTCAGTTATATAAGCACTTAGAACTATGCTTGGCACAGGGTAATTGCTCTGTGTTAGCCATTGTTAATACTATTATGAGTTCAGTCTTGTCATTTTACATCTATAGAAGTCATGTCACTGCTGAGTGGCAGAGCCAGCACTAAACCCTGATCCCTGGCTGTGCTGCACAGATACTTCATACACATATGTGAGAAATATGGCAGTCTTACAGATAGCCATTTGACTATCAATGCAATTTTGATTATTTGGTATGCTTTTACTCTTTATAAATTATTTTCTGTTTCCATGGGGTTTGATTTTTTGAGAGGTGGTTGAGAGGCATTCTTTCAGGTTTTACTAAAAACAGTCTTTTCTATCAGACTCTGCCAAATTTTTTTGTCCTCTGTTTTGTTACCCTTTACCCACTTGTATGTATGTGGGGCTTTCCTTGGGGAGTTTTTTGAATGTGGGCACTCACTACCTTCAACTCCACTGTTCTGTTCTCTTTTCCCCTTTGTGGGGTAGTTGAATTTCACTCCCTGTGCTCCATGCATGAACTAGCTTTCCCAGGCCCATGTCATGCTGGTTCCTTTCACGGTACAGCCTTCAGGGTGCTGGTATCTTTTAGGGACAGAGTCCCAGACTTGCTTGGAGATCAAGGCAAATATTTCAGCTGTTTGCTGAACGATCTCTCTCTGCAGGATCCCTAAGTTCTCAGTTGAGGGCTCTGCCTCACCATGGGGTGAGGTGTGCCCTAGTGCACATTGACACAATTGGCGATCATCTGTTTGTATTTTGATATTTCTGCCCCAGAGAGACAAATTGCTTCTTCTCTTCTGACCATTGCATTGTGAGCCCAGAGTTGTCTCTGGAAGTCAGGTTCTTTCCATCTGGATTTGAGATATGACAGGAGACCCAAGAAATGGAGGAATAGGGCATGCATCACTACCCTTTGTTATTCAGGCTGGATTTATGTGAAAGGAAACCTAGAGCCCACTGAAAAATTAAGACTGCTTCATTTTTTTATTCCAGTTGTGTCTCTGTGAGTGTGACCGAGTTGGATGGGGCTGGCTGTCTCTGTTGGTCCACTTCCTGAGTCTCCTTCTCACAGCTGGGCTCCAGCAGGATGCCGGCCATCCTGCTGTACAGGCTGGATAGGTGACCCTGAGGACCTGGGGGGGATCACCTGTCTCAGTCTTTGCCGGGTTCCTGGCCGGGTGCTGGGGCTGACTTGCAGGTGGGTGAGAGGGCTGCAGAGGTCCAACAGGGAGCTCACTTCCCAGACCGTGGGGCTTGTATCAGGCTCACTTGTACCCACTTGTTAAGTTTCTACACTAGGGAGGTAGCACCGCGTGACTGCTTTCATGCACAAAGACAAAATGAGAATTGTGGGCATCTCTCTGTTCCCTGCTTCAGCCACATGCTGACAGGTTGTTGCTGCAGCAGGGACTAAAATCTAAATGAGGGCATACTCTGTGTCTGATACTAATCACAGAGCAGATAGTTGACCCAGTGGACAGCTGGTCAGAGATTTCTGTATGAAATACTGAAAAAAGAGTTAAACGAGGGGAACAGCTTGTGGTTTTGTTAATGACATTTCTATTTCTTTCTCTCAGATTGTGTCTTTTATGCTTTCTTCCTTCTCTCTCCTTCCACTCTCACTTCTCTTCCTTTTTCCCCAGTCTTGACCCTAGAGGCAGAGTGAAGCCATGCAACACCCAGGGCTCCATATTAGATGGAAATATTTTTCCATTAAAGTTCCTTGTTGGACTCCCTAGGTACAGGTGGTGGGGTGGCAGCAGCTTTGGCCTCTCCCCACCCTTGAGAATTCCCAAGTAAAGGCCTCTTAGTGAGAAGGATTTACAATTGAGACAATGCTGCTTTCACAGCTTTTAATTACACTTGACTCCTTCCAAAGTCTCCTGCTGGCAGTAGCTACCTTGCTGAAAAGGGACTGGGTTTGGGCTGAGAACTATGTGGGAGGCACTCCTTTTCTGGCCAGGCAGTTTGTCCAGCTCCTGCACGGTTCCTACACTCCAGCTCCAGCGTCTCTCCCTGCGGGTGGTGTGCTGCTAGGAGGGAAGCTTGAAGCTGTCGTGGGAGAGGTGATTCCTAATCATACAGTGTTCAGAGCCACAGGGGAGAGGCTGCCCTGGTGTCTTTTTTTGGATTTGTCTCCTAGTGCTCAGCTCCAGGACTTGCGGCAGCTTTGCCTTTGCCTTCTGGTCGATCGTTCTGCCTGCCTAGTGGGCCAACATGACTGTGAGGCTCTTTCTGAAGCCGGGCTAGACCATTTGGGATCAGGATGACCTGGGCTTTTCCAAGGTGTCCATATCTACTGCCCAGGCTTGTACTTGGTTCTGGGTCATGTGCCAAGGTACAGTTAGCCCACGGTTTATCTCCTTGGAGTGTCCTTCTTGGTCCTTCCTCTTTGTCCCTCTGTGGCCCTTTCCAACAGTCCCCTTCTTATCTCTTTTTTGCTTATTCTCTCCCACCCACTGAGCTTATCCACTCCCCTACTTTCGGCTGACATCGCTAGGAGAGTGACTTTTGAATCCCACGTCTATCAAGCCCACTTCTACCCTAGTTTCTAGACCATTTTTTCAACTCCTAACTGAGTTTTGGAGCTGGTGTGGGTATAGTGGGGTGTTTTGCTTTGCTAAAGCTGCTGGAAGGCAATATACCAGAAACGGGTTGGCTTTTATAATAAGGATTTATTAGTTTACAAATTTACAGTTCTAAGGCCATGAATATGTCCTAATTAAGGCATCAATAGGAGAATAACTTCTCTGAAGAAAGGCCAGTGGCATCCGGGGTTTCTCTGTCACCTGGGAAGGCACATGGCGATGTCTGCTGATCCTTCTCTCCCAGGTTTCATTGCTTTCAGGTTCTGGCTCTTTCAGTTTCTGCGAAAAGACACAATCTTGGAGAAAGAAATAGGAAATGTCATTAACAAAACCACAACCCAGGGCTTTTTCCTTCAAGCTCTCTGGGTGTTTCTCTTGTGCTCTCTCTCCAAACTTCTCTGCTTTTTATCCTCTCGTAAAGGACTCAGTAAAAGGTTAAGACCCACCTTGAATTGGGTGGGTCACATCTAAATTGAAAAAACCTAATCAAAAGGTCCCACCTATAGGGATGGATCAAAAGATCATGGCCTTTTCTGGGGTACATAACAGCTTCAAACCAGCACACACAGTTTCTCCATCTCGGCACAAGTGACATTTTGGGCCATATAATCTTTATTGTGGGGAGGCCGTTTGTTCACTGGGGGACGTTTTGCAGCATCCCTGGCCTCCAGTCACTGGATGCCAGTGGAACCCTCAGTGGTTACAATGAAAAATGACTCCGGACATTGTCAGATGGTCTGGTGGTGTTGGGAGTGGTGGTGGGAATCATTTGAGAAGCCCTGGGGTGTAGTGACACTAGTAACTGAAATAGAAACTGTGTGGAGCTGAGCAATTTCTCAGGAAATAGATGAGTTTGGTTTTAGAGATTTGATGCCAGGGATGTTGGCTGGAAACAGGTCGAGAAGGGCCTGGGATGAGTTGGGAAAGAAAGATGGAGACATTTGCAGAAAGAGGTTGTGCTGGAGATCAAAAGGCCAGGGGGCTATTTGGCTTTGTTCTTCATCCATAAAATGAGTGGACTACAGGAACTGCGAGGCCCTGCCACTCTGAAATCCACCCCTGCCCCCCGCCCCCAGCTTGCTTAAGACCATCAGCCGGTTCTACAAGACTCCCCTCTCCATGAGAGGAGGAGTTCCTGCAAGGGCAAACAAGGAACATGAGGGAGAAACACACTTGCTGGGAGTCTGCGAAGCGCTTGTGGCTAATATTACCCTTATTTGCAGATATTCCTAGCTGATCCTGAGAGAACCACGCTTTGCCTGGAGGGTGCAGAGAAATACTGAACCTCGGAAGCCATTATATGGAAATCGGACTCACTGACAACTCGAGCATGTCCAAAACCCAAATCTCTTCCCTCCCAGCTTGTCCGCCTGCTTCCCCTCCTCCCTGGCTCCAGCTTCTTTAATCATCATTTCCACCCAGCCTCCTCCAGCCTACTGGAAAGGTCTGGGAGACCGGTGATGGATTTGACTGAACAGTGTGTAATATAAAAGGGCAGAGCTGAGCCTGAAGGGACCGGGGGCTGCACGGGCTCCAATATTGCTTCCTCCAACAGGGCAGTGCTGGGGAGCCCCTCTGGGATTACTCAGACAATATTACAGCCACTGGTGAGGGTGGAGGGAGGAAGGGGGGGCAGTGGGCACGGGGGAGGGTCTTCGGGTAGCTGCAGATGAGGCCGGGAACGATAACAACAATAATAATGGCAATATTTTAATAATAGTAAAAATAGTAATAATTGAGTTTTTCCAGGTTTATTAACTTTGGGAAGTGTGGTTTATTAACTCTCCTGGCTTATTAACTTCGAGAAGTCTTTGCTCATCACAGCATATGCCCGAGGCTGGCGGGTGTGTTTCAAAGAGAAAGAGGGGCACAGGAGAGAGGCGAGGAAGGGGGAGTGGTGATATTTGAAGTAATTAGAGAGACTTTATTGAAATGAAATGCACAGGCAAGAAATGGTAATTAACTGAGAGAAGAGGATGCTCTCTTTTCTCCTACTCAAGGACCGTGGGGCTGTCATGGATAATTCTCATCTTGGGGGCACTGGATGGCTTTGAAAAGGCAGTGTTGGGAAGCATTTTAAAAAAGAGATCTAAATTGAACAGTGCAGGAAAGGAAGTGTATCTCTCCCCTTATAATTACCTTTGATACAAAGGATAAAAAAGGAAAAAGTAAAAACATAAAAAGATGAGTTTAATTGGGAAAATTGAGTTCTGTCCTTGAAGTTATTCACTACTACAGATAATCCAAGACTCACTAAGTAAAGGAATAAACTGAATACAAGTCCAGGGAGGTCAGATAGAGAACATTTGATGAGAATTATGGCAAGGAATGGGATCTTGGTGTAAAAATTCATTTTGTGACACCTACATCATGGTATTGGTGTTAGGTTTCTAACAGATGAGTTTCCTTGGATTCCTTTTGGGGGATATACAGGTGTCTTTTGAGGTTTTAGGTGACGACGTGGGACCCCGGAGTGGGTGGGGAAGATTTAGATCAACTTAAATAAGACTTTCTGATACTGTTTTTTAACTTAGAGGTAGTGAGTCCTTCATTATGATGGTGGTATAGAAGGTATTCAACAGTCATTATTTTATTAAACATTTATTGAATATTTACTATGTTTCAGTACAAAGAAGAAAACTGGTTTAACTAGATGACTGTGATAATCAAAAGAACTCTGGACTGGGAGTCAGAAAACCTGGGTTTAGACACCCTTTGAACCTCAGTTTCTTCTTTTGTAAAAATGGGGTAAATTATGTTACTGACAGGGTTGATACAAAGACTGCATGAGAGAATGAAATTTGAGTTAATGCTTCATAAACTGTAAAATGCTATACACCTTTAGGGTTAAAAACAGCTACTGTCATTTTAAATTCTGACTGTTATTTTATGAATCTGAGGCTCCACGTTTCTGTAGTTGCAAGCATTCTTTTTCTCACTGCATCTCCGGTGGTTTTGCCTTAGGTTCGCCCTCCTGGAGCTGGACGATAAAGAGCTGTTCAGTCAACATTGACACAGGGATTGCTCTGTGTCTGGATGTATTCAATCAGTAATTTCACTTGCAGCTTCTTTTGTCGGTGCTTTGAGACTCATGGCCAAAGTGCACTGTGGACACGCAAAGGCTCTCCTGTATTATGGGGATTTACTTCTAATTAGGCGAGTATCAAGTGGAGGACTGGGCCCTTCATCAGGATAGAGCCACTCTTGGGCTGGTGGAAAGAGGCTTAGACTGACCGGAGCCCTGGTTTGAGCTGTGTGGTCCAGCGTAGCCTTGGTAAAGCCCAGGCAGTTGTTCGTCTTCCCACGCTGACTTGGCTGTGCTTCCCTTGTACCTCCTGCAGGCGGTCTGCGGGAGAAAACAGGGCCTTCTAAGTAGTCACGCACTTATTCGATAATACATACCACAGAAACCACTGCATGCTTGCTATGTGCCAGGCACTAGTCTTGTTTTAACAAACCACCCTCCTCACTGATCGGTGTCTGTATTAGACTGTAGATGTGGCTACACCATAGATTAGGAAATGATGCAGATGAAATTCGTCCCATCTTTAGAAGTAAGCTGATAAATAGGTAATGAAAAGCATTTATTAGGTTCTTTTCATTCATTCAAGTTATCCATTTAGCAAATGCTTGTTGTCCTGTAGTTGAGCCTGTGGGAGGGAATAAAAGAAACAAGGTGAGATCTTTGCACCTTGGTGTTTTATGATCTAGTGCAGGAGTTGAGAACACAAATGTGAAAGAACTGACAACAGTGGAATCAGCAAGTGCAAAAATGATGGAATGAAAAATAAATGTGCAAAGGCTTTATCATGAAGGAGCAAAGAAGTCTTTAAATCAGGGAAGGTTTTCTAGAGAAGATAAGTTTTGATTCAGGTCTTTAAGGAGGCAGTTGGCAGAGGTGAGTGTTCTGCAGTTGTGCTGCCAGTGGGGGTACAGAGAGCACGTTAGTGAATGTTTTCTATTTTAATAGTGGTATCTTTATTTTTAACATGTATAGAGGAAGTATAACATCCAACCAATGATGTCATGGTGGTGATATAAAATTTCTATTTTATGACAGATCTATTTAAGGAAAAGAATGTGAGTTGATTAAAAATATATGATATGCAACAATCTTGTCTGTGGTGTGAAAATTCTTGAAGCTTAGGAAACACTGGCATAGATAATATTATCACCTTACATTGGTTTGGTACTGTACAGTTCACAGAACATTTTCATATATTTCATGTGGTTTGATCATCATTACTGCCTGATACGATGGACTGGGCACAATGTAGAATTTTAATATGTATATTTATAATTGAACTTTGACTCCCCATTTTACGTATAAGGAAACTGAGACTTGGAGAAGTTGACTTACCCGAGGTGAGACTACTGGTAAGTAGGGGTGTGGGATTTAGGTTCCCAGGCCTTTTGATTTTGAGACTGTTGTTTCTTGGTAATGGAGCAGGGAAGGTACTTCAGGTGGCGGGAAGGGCATTTGAAGAAATGGAATTTGGGATTAGCAAATTGTGTTCTGGTCTAGGGAGTAGAGTAAGAGATTGCTATAATGAATTATGACATGATTACTGTTGAATGTAAAAATCAGAAAAGAAAAGGGTGGGGATAAATGAAGAAGGGATTTCAAAATCTAGGTGGTAAGGAACCATGGTGAGTTCTTGACTGCAGAAGTTACCTGGTGGCAGTGTTGGGAAGGTTATTCTGGCAGTTCTCTTTTAGAATAGCTTGGAGAATAACAAGGAAACTATTGTAGAGGAGAGAGGAATCAAAACATTTAGTTTTATTTTTTAAATAATGGCTTTATTGAGATATAATTCACATTCCATGAAATTCACCCTTTTAGTATGTGCAAGTCAGTGGTTTTTTAGATATTCTCTAATCTAATCACCGTTATCTAATTTAGTGCAACTATTACCACTATCTAATTTTAGAATAATTTTTCATCATCCTGCCAAGAAACTGGTAGCCATTAGCAGTCCCTCCCCATTTCTTTCCTAAACCTCCTCCAATCCAACCTCAGACAACTGCTAATTTACTTTCTGTTTCTATAGATTTTCCTATTCTACATTTTGTATAAATGCCTGGTTTCTTTCACTTAGCATAATGTTTTCAGGGTTTCATCCATGTTGTACCATGAATCAGTACTTGATTCTTTTTATGGCCAAATAATACTCCATTGTAAGGATACGACACATTTAGTTTATCCATTCATCAGTTAATGGAAATTTGGGCTATTTCCACTTCTTAGCTGGTATGAATAGTGTTGCCATGAACATTCATGTATAAGTTTCTGCGTGTCCATGTTTAGTTTTTATGTAATGCTTATATAGTTTTTTGCTGTCATTACCTACATTTATCTTTCTTTATGATCTCTGTGACCCAGCTCGTGGGATTTTTATTTAGGCACGTAAAATGGCTGGATTGCCTTTGAGGTGGATCACCTCATTTCTGGGCAATATTTCTAACACCCCAGGAGGGATGGATTTATTGTGATGACACCCAGTGTTTTGAAAGATATGCAAAGAATAAGAGTAGGCAGAGCATTTAATGAGCATTGTTCCCTTGATCTTAGGGACTCCTTTGAAGTTTTCTCTGTGGTGGCACCCCTCAGAGGACTGGTGCTCTGGGCCTTGAGAAGATCTGTAGGGCTGGTGACTAGCTTGTTACTGATGAACCTAGAGCCCGAGTCCCCACCCTCTGGACATCAGTGCCTTACGCACACACACTCTGTCTCAACTTCCTTTCCCTCTTTCTTCCTTTTTCCCTGCAGAATTTCCTCCTAGACTCCCATCTTACTCTTGATTTTTGCAGAAAAAAAGATTGCAGTCCCCACATTTAATTCATTCTCAGGGTCTTAGCTAACAATGCCATTGGGTTGTGCTTGAGACTCTCCACATACCAAAGATATCAACCTCATAATAGAAGTTCTATAGTGTGGGCATTAGCCGTTCTTGCTGTATTCAACACTTGTTGGATTTGGTGGTCCAGGTTGTAAGATATCTGTTAGTAGTATTGCCTTCTAATTTTATGTCAGCATGTGGAAAACAGTATTTCCATAAGCTTTCTAGTGTTTGTGAAAGAAGTATTCTCTCCCGTTTATAGGGAGAAACCATATGTGCCTTAAGACACAAAAAATGAAAAAAAAAAAAGAAAAAAGAAATCCAGTGAAGGTAGCGGTTTTAGTGTCCTAGTGGCTATTACACAGAACTGTAACTCTGGTAAAGCTGGTGGTCGATGTCTTGCAGTGGTGTAAGGGTGAAGAGATGCTGAATTATAAGATAATCAGCTGCTTATTGAGGACATTTAAAGGTTCTTGATATCTGCCTGTAAGTTATTTTCTAGAAAGACTCTACCAGTTTGTTCTCCCATTAGCAGTGTATGGATGTGTCAGGTGCTTTTCAGCTTCTCGCTGTCTTAGTTTCTTCAGCTGCTCAAAGAAGATACTCCCCAAATTGACAGAAATGGGTTGGCTTTCAACAATGGCAATTTATTAGCTTACAGTTTGAGGCCATGAAAATGTCTAAATCAAGGCGTCCATTAAGGTCTTTCTTCCCAAAGACCAGCTGCTGGCGATCCTTGGCTCCTCTGCCACATGGAAGGCACAGGGTGGTGTCTTCTGGTCTCTCCCTTCTCTTCCAGGTTTTGTTGCTTTCAGCTTCTTCCTTCTGTGGCTTTCTCTTTTTCTCTCTGTGTTCATCCCCTTTCTAAAGGACTCTGGTAAGAGGATTCAAGACCCATCCAGAATGAGGTGGGCCACACCTTAACTGAAATAGCCTTGTCAAAAGGTCCTACTTGTGGTGGGTCCACACCCACAGAAGTGGAATAGACTTAAGAACTATGTTTTTCTGGGGTACATACATTTTCAAACCACCACACTTGTTGTCCATTCTTTTATTTATAAATACTTGCTTATTTGATAGTGTTCAGTTGCATTTTTAGATCACTTATGAGTTGAAATAATTTTTCAAATGTTTATTGGCCATTTGTACTTTTGATATTTTTCATTCTTTAATAACACAATTTCATTCTCTTTTCATGTGTATTTGAATTAACACTCTATCATATTTATTGCATATATTTTTTTCAGTTTGTCATTTGCTATGTAGTTTTTTATCATACACATAAACTTGATTGTTTATAATTAAATATTTCTTTCTATTGTGATGACATTTATGTCTGTTAGTTAGTGAACAAATATGTATTGAAGCCCATCTCTCTACCAGGAGCTGAGCCAAGCACTCAGGAAATAATAGTGAAAGATAGACATGTCCCTGTCTTCATGGGGCTTGGCCTTCTGGAGATCACCAACAGTTTATTCTTGGCTTTTAAGGTTTCAGTTTTTACATTTAATTCTTTCATCTATCTGGGGTTATTTTATATTGTCAAGAGAGGAATAGCTTTCTTTTTCTCTGATTATCCAATTTTCCTGATGTCTTTTGTTGAAAGGCATATCTTTCCTCCTTTTATTTTAATGCTTTCCTTAGCATTTGCTAAATTCTCAAGTATACGAGGGGATTTTTAAGGACTAGCTAAATTGTTTTGTTGATTTTTTTGTAAATTCTAGGTTTCCTTTGTCATACTGTTTTAACTCTTGTAGCTTTAGATTCTGTTTTACTATCTTGTTAGAGCATGGCCTTTCTTACCACTATTTTTAAAATAAAGACTTTTTGTTCTCTCAATTTATTCTTTATGCTTTACTTTTTAATCCTTTTGTCAAGTTAGTGAAAAAGTATGATTGAGATTGACTGAATTGTCTTTAACTTTGAGTAAGTATTGCTTCTGCAAGCAAATGTTTTCATTCAGTAACATGGTATGGCTCTCTATTTATCAAATCTTCTATCTCTCCCAGTGAAGTTTAGCATTTTCATCATAATGGTCCCACATATTACTTTTTAGGGTTATTCCTACATATTACATGGTATTTTTTTTTTTTTGAAATCTCCCTTTCACCCTATTATAAATTCTGTTTATTATTAACTCCATAGAAAAGTTAATTTTTGCATATTATCTCGCATCTCTATACTTTACAGAATTTGTTATTTTTAAGATTTTTTTCTTGGTTTTATTCATCTGCAAATAATGATTATTGTTTTGCCACCTTTCCAATGGCTATATATTTCGTATCTGTTTTATGTATTTTTTTTTAAATTCAGAACTTCTTAAATATTTAAATAGTAGAGATAATAGGGAACATCCTTATATTTTCCCTGGATTTTAAGTGGGTAACAAATGCAGTAAATAGTGATTTTTTGAGTATGATGTTGGCTATAGGTTTAAGGTTGACATTCTTTTTAAAGAGTATCTCTTATTTTCTACTAGGAGGTTGGTGTTTGTGTGTGTATGTCTGTGTGTGTGTGTGTGTGTGTGTGTGTGTGTAAGGATCAGGAGAGAGACAGAGGAGAGAGGGAGAGAGAGAGAGGGAGAAAAGGAGGGAGGTAGATAGATACATCTGTATTGCTTTCAGCCTCAGATGACAGAACACCCAATGAGCCCTGTCTTAAACAGAAAGGGAGTTTGTTTTTTCCACATTACGAGAAGTCTGGGGATTGGTGGTATGGGAGATGGTGCGGGGGCTCATCGACACCATCACAGTGCAGGCCTTCTTGTATTTTTTCTTTCCATCCTTTGCAGGAAGTCCTTTGTCCTCATGGTTACAGAAAGACTGTGCATCTCCAGCCTTGGAATCCCATTCCAGGCATGAAGAAGGGGGTAGGGTCATGAGGTGAAGGGTAAAAGGCAGAAGGGTCATGCCAGCTGAGTCTTGTCTCTTTTATAAAGCTCTCCTGGAAGCCCCATAGAGGGCTTCCACTTACATCTCATGGAGTCAAATGGGCAACCCCTAGCTCTGGAAATTGGCTGGGAGAATGGGCCTGAGGATGTGGGTTGGGTCAACCCCCAGGGAAGAGAAGTAAAGTAATGACTTTAGGAAATGGTCTGAACCACGAGCTAGTGGATTTCCTTTGACTTTTGAGCCCTTTTTAACCATCTGTGCCATCGTGAGCAAGTCAGTTAACCTCTGTGCATGGGGTGTTATCTGCCTTGGCTACCTAGGAGGATGGTTGCAAAGTGCAGAAGACAGATTCTCAAAGTACTCCTATTTTCGTTCCTTTTTTTCTTTTCTTTTTTTTTTTTTTAACATTAGGATAATTTCTTTTTGGTTAATGAGTAAACTGCTCTTTCCTCCCTGATTTTTATGGTGTTATAATTGAATTACTTGTGCCTGAACAGAGCTGTAAGGTGAACAGGATATCGGAAAAGAGCAGGGACAACTATTAGCAACAGGAATGGCTCCTTTGAAGGGGTGGGGAAGTAAGGTGCTAAGAGAAAAAGCCAGGAGATAGTCTCAGCTTCTCTCCAAGTGAGGGACAGAGAGAGAACATTAACAAAGCCATTTATACTTTCCCCCAGTTGCTTTGCTTCCCTTCTTTGCCTTGGGGTAATAGAAGTGCCTTGCTTCACAGTTTTATTGAGAAAAGTGCCTCCAATCATGTTGCTTTGTGGCAACTATTAATTGCTTCCTGAATTTATACAGCATAAATAAAATAGTTTGCCAGGGAGTGAATTACCCACTGGATATAAATGGTGGGTCATTAATGTAGCATTGACCCAGAACCCAGAGGATGACGTGAGATCTGCAAGAGCTCTCAAGAAATTTACCAGAACCCATTTCAGCTGGAGGTGATGTGTTTTAAATCCCCCTGTAATGCAATGAGGGGAATCAAATTAGATAATAGTTTGCAGAAATCTGCTGGGCTCAGAGCTCCACTCAGAAGGATTTTATCCTCTTGTATTATCATGTTTCACATTTGGGGGCTATATCTGTGTTCCAGTAGTTCTCAGAATGACTTTATTTTTTTTTCCTATGTGTTGATAGCCTTAGCTGACACATCTGAACTCCTATTTTTATAGGTTTTTTTTTGTATTATTAAATAAATTCCCATTTTGTCTTACTCTTAAGACTACGATTTTAACTAATGCAAAGGGAAGGGCAAATTCAACATATAACTTCCTCTTGTAAGAATATTCAGGGAGCCATCCCCATGTATCAAATAGTTGGGGTATGTGTATTAATTGTAGTTGTGGATAGTTTCATTTCCATGGGCTTTAAAAATTAGAATTGCAGCTATTTGGGGTTTTGCCTCTCTACTATCCCCACTTTGACTAGGTTTCACAAATTCAGGGTGTCCTCCAAATTAATGGAATAATTAACCTTGATCAGATGCTAACTATATATAATGCACCGTGCTAGGTACTGGGGATGGGGTGGAGTTCAGATATGTGAGAGATTGTTCACTTTCTTCTTGAGCCATTTGTGAGTATCCTTTCTATAACAGTCCTCTCAGGGTCGCTTTTTCTCTTGAGCTGTTTTTTTTTTTTTTTTCCTTCTGATTTTTCCCAGCTCATTCTCACTGAAACAGGTCCAGGTACACCTTGGGACCCGGGAGAATATACTCATTTAACAGAATGATGGCTGCTGGGCTGCCCCGCCATTGCTTCCTCTTCCACCCCTCTCTTTTTCTCTTGTGCATGTGGCTCCACAACCAGTTCTGTGCGTGTAACTCAGATGGCCCTGGGGCCCCACCTGCATGTGCATACAAATGAGGGCACATTGACACGAAAGACCACCAGCACTCCCTGTACCCACCAAGCATTTCTGACCCCTATGGACAGGTATGTGCCTCTAAACACACCTGCCAGCCTGTCTCCAGCTCCTGACCTTTCCTTCCCGTTCCAGCTCCTCCATGCAGGGCTCTCTACTCAAGAAGCTGCTTGAGGGCGACCCATCCACCCTCCTGCCAGTGGTGCCTACCATGAGTCTGCCAGTGCAGCCCTCAAGGGCCCCGCGTGCTCCCAGGATGCCTCTCCGCAGGGTGCCTGAGTGCCGGGTTCCCTCCACCGGTCTGTGCCCCTCTGCTCTTGCCCAGCTCCCTGAATGAGTAAATGAGGCCAGGTAGGGAATAGACTCTGCATAACTCCCTCCATTGCTCCTGACCTTACCTGTGTCGTGTGTACTGTCACACAAGCAGCATGTGGGTGAGGAGGGGGTGTCACTGGCCCCAGTTTCCCTAATGCCTGACTTTGATTCTTGCCCTCTGCTATGAGGCGGACAGTGGAGCCTCACCAGACAGCTCTCAGCTGCCTCCCATGGCAGTATCTGAAATAACTACCATGGAGAATAATCTCTTTGGGTCTTTAACATGCATTTTCAGGATCCTTGATTTAAAACTAGGACAGTTGAGAGGGGTGGTCCTAGAACCGTTTTTTACTTTTTTTCGAGGGCAACATGTCGGTGGGGCTTGACACTCAGCCGCTGGAGACAAGGTTTTCTCAGGCAGGGGCAGAGGTATGTGGTGGGTCATGTGTGTCAGGAGATGTGTCACGAGTGTTGGGACTCTCCAAAGCCTCGTGGTGCCTCCACAAGGGTTTTGGGGTTTTGCCAAGGCCCCTGCTGGCTCTAGGGGGCCAGCTCTCAAGGTTGTCCAACTGAGTGCAGGAGTGGGAAACCCTGTGCCATGCTTCAGACGAGCAATGGCTTTCTGGGCAGAGGAGTCAGAGTGACAAGGATTTAGTTTTACAATGTAGGATTAAGGACCAAATACAAGGTGACTTGGGTAATTTTCACTCGCTGGCTCCTTAACTACAAGTGATTTTTCCCAACCTTCTACCGTAATGCCAATTACAGCTGTTAACACACTTCAAAGCCAGTATTCAAAGTACAAAGCTATAGTTAGGATTTCCAGAGTTGCTGTGCTGATGTCCCTTGGGGGGGCTCTAAACCAAGGTTGGAGTTGGTGGAGATGAAAGGAAGTGGAGCTTTTCCTCAGTGTTCTTTGGTTAGCATGGCTGTCGAGAGGGCTGAGGGAAGGTGGGTGAAGCCAGCCCAAAGAAGGGCATGGCTGGAGGGCAGGAGCAGCCAGCAGTTGTGGATGTGGTCTGTGGTGACATCCCTTTCATGAACATAAAAGCTGTGACTTACTGGAACCCCAATTCCCATTAAACAGTGAGGAGCAGAGAACAGAATAAAAGGGGAAGACAAGGACATGGGCAAGCTCAATAAGAGACTGAATTAACTGATAAGACATGTCTTGCTGGACTTGGCGAGAGTGACAAGCAGTGAAAATCCAGAACTGTCCTATTTTGTGTAGGGTATCTAATTGGTCACCTAACCTGGGGAGTGGGTAAGAGTACACCAGGAGCCTCTGGGTTTTGATGTGAGTTTTGAGATGAAGTGGGACAGCTTTGCTCCTAACTGATGTAAAATGGACACCATCCACCATTATCGGCAAGCTGTGCCCTTAGTTAATCCATTAATTCTAATAGCTATTGTGTGCTTATTGTGAGTAAAGGCAATATACTTGGCTGCTATAGAAAAGGGGATCTGCCAATTTTGGATAAAGTGAGAAGAATTCTTGTGGGTCCAGAAACCATGAACATCTGTACTCTCTCTTTCTATTCAGGCACTAAAGAAAAGAGATAAGGGAGTGAGTCTTCCAAAGGAGAGGTAAAATAGGAAAAAGAAGAATATTGGAAGAAAAAACATTTTTCAAAGGTAGGGGTAAAGCCGGAAGAAAATTTATGATAAAGTGAAGCTAAGACCCAAGGAAAGGAAGGGTCGAGGACCAGCTAGAAAGGAGGTTCTCTGACGTTAGGGCTACTTCACCCTTGTCCACAGTCCGTTATTAAAATCAGAAAACAGTATCACAGACCTGGAGGTATCCTAAACTTAATCCAAATGCAAACTCAGAAGTAATGTTACTCGAACCCGTTCGGAAGCCTCCTAGGACGTTTGATTCGCAGGCTGACTCAGTGAGTCTGTGTCCCTTTTGTCACGTTCACTGCTTTGGCACCAAAGGGACCCGCTAATAGTGTATTCTGAAGCTCAGAAACTCACACGTGGTCACTGTGACCCACCCCCACCCACCCTCACCCACCCCCAAGGCATCTCCCACACAACTGGCTGAGACAGCAGTTATTTCTCAAGGAAGTGTCAGCTTGTGGAGCTGTTTGCTGCCTGCTGAGGGAGCTGGCTTCGTGGACTCGCTCTGTTTGCTGTTAACACTCCTTCACATGGCTGTGGGGTAGAGGCTGGCCCCTGCCATCTCTAACATAACCACACACTGTCTTCATCACCTCAGCTACCCAGTCCAGCCCTGATATCTGAGGACAACTGGGGAATTGACAACCAAGGAGTTCCCTCCTGTGACTGAGTTTTTACCTTCAGAGACTAATTGGAAAATGTTGGGATTTTCTGAAGAGGGCTTTTCCAGCTTCCTTAAAAACAGGCTTGGCTTTTGCCTATGAACCATGAGGCTGATCTGTATGCATTGCATCTGTGGGCTCCCTTGTCCTCTGGCTTCTCTTGGGTTTGGCCAATAGAGGCACAGGTAGATCTGAGGGCAGAAGGAGAATGAGTTGGGTATTTATGGCCCTGGCTCCTTCTCATTGGGGCCCCTCTGTGTTGGTTTTATCCTTTCCCCTGAAGCCATAGTTGTTTCTTTCCACACAACTCTCTCTGGGTTCTGGTAACTGCTCCCTTCTCTTGTACCTTCAGGCTTAGGGGAGGTAACAGCTCCCTAAAGTTTCCAGCCCTCGGGGACTGTACCATCTTTTATTGCTTTCCTCAAACCCTGCCCACAGCTTTGTAAATAGCACCTTTTAAAAATTCTTCATTATCTAGCTCCACCTCCCCTCCCCCCTAAAAAGTAAAGAAAAAGAAAAAAGGGATAGGGGGGTGTGTGTGTGTGTGACTAAGTAAGAAGGTCATTTCTAAGAATGGTTTATGATAGGAGGCAGATTTTAGATTTTGCCCGAGTTATTCTAACTGAAAATACCAGAATGGTGTGGGGTAAGGGGAGGAGATGGGTTTCTTGGGTTTGAGATACGTGTGCCTCTAGTTTGAATCAGCGAGGCCATTGAACTGGGGCAGGGCTGGCTTCAGGGGCAAGTGGCCTGTGCAGTTCCGTATCAGACTCAGAAGGGCCCCACTCTTGGTTTAATGCTCTGCTGTCACATCTGGAAATTATCAATAACTTTATGTAACTAGAATTATAATTCTTAATAATTTCAAACAAGAGGCCCCACATTTTTACTTTGCCACTGGGCCCCATAAATTATGCTGGTCCTGCTGGGATGAACCTGCCTATGGATTATGTCTATTTTGTTTCTACCTGACATAAGTTGTGCATGACTAATCACCTGCCGGGGATGGGGATATAAGGCCATTAGACCAGAGTGCTTTTTCTTTAGGGGGCATTTTTTTCTGATGTGCAGGCTCTTTGTGTGAGAGAGCTATAGGTGAAAGATAATTCCAGAATCCCTTTCTCCCTCCGAAAATCCAAATATAAGTGCCTATTATTTATTACTGCATACTAAATCACCCCAAAAGTTAATAGTAACATTCATTTATTTTGTGCATGAATCTGCAGTTTGGGTAGGGCTCAGCAAGGATGGCTTGTCCCTGTTTCATGCAGCTTCACTTTGGGTGGCTCAACTTGGGAATGGAGGGTCCATTTTTGAGATGGCTTACACATTGGCTGGCAAACTGGTGCTGGCTGTTGCCTGGGAGCTCTGCTGAGGCTATTGGCTGTGGGGAGTCTTGGTACCTCTCTGTGTAGGACCTGACTCAGAGTTGCTTGGGCTTCCTCACAACATGGTGGCTAGATTCCAAGAGTGAATGATCTAAGAAACAGGAAGTGGCAGCTGCCAGACCCTTAAAACCTGGGTCCAGAAATTGGCACAGCATGATTTCCACTGTATTCTGTTAGTCAGAGCAATTACAGAACCTGGCCAGATTCATGGTGAGGGAAATAGTCACAGCCCTTGATAGGAAGAAAGTCAAATAATTTATGACCAGATATCTTCCATCTACCACAGTAAGCATATCTGTTTTATATTTGAAAAAATAAAGGCAACAATGCAATGAAGTCTTTTTCAGGGCAACAGTAAATATGGGGCGGAACTGAACTCAGTGCCCATAAGCTCCTGATTTTCCAGACTGTGCTCTTTTTAGCCTACCACACTCTGCTATTTTGCATAATCTTATAAACAGCAATAACTCTTCTCTGTCCTCATGGCCCCAGTTTTCCACCTCAAAGCACATTAAAATAATAATAAGAGAGATATTTGCAATACCCAGGGTGACAGTCCTGAACCTCTGAGGACAGTTCTGAGAAAGAGGCAGATGATACCCAAAATGTGGACTGTATGGCCCTTTAGTGTGGCACTTGGGATCTGTTGCCTGTCTTTGGGCATGTCTGTGCAGAAACCACAGGGACATGAGGCTGTTTAAGAGTCAGCCTGTGGACATCTACATCTGTCAGTGATGGTATCTGGAGTTCTGAGGGGCAGGATACTCTTGTCATGAGATCTCTTAGGTGGAACTAGAATGGGTTTGCGAACTTCTGCAAGTTTAAGAACCGTGTTGAGTGGAAGTTTCTTGCCACACAAACTGATATGAAGCTAGAATGTGGCACAGAGATGACTGAGCCTGAGACTTTTTTTTACATATGGGAGATAATTTTTCATGTAATTATGAACTCCTCAAAATATATTTTATCATTTCAGTCCTATGTGTTGTTATACCTCATGACCATCATTTTGAAAAACTCAGATGAATAGTTTATTCTGACCACTCAAATTCAAGTCAGGGGTTCCCAGGGAAGAGTAAGGGGCCCTGGAAAATAAAAAAAATGTGACTCCTGTTGATTGAGATGCTTAGTTCTTGGGATTCCATTACATCTATGGATGAGATTCCAAATAAGTCTTAAATTCGTTGAATGTTGGAACAAAGAGAAGTGGCAAAGTCAGAATAGAAATATACTCTCAGATTTGGGGGAACATTATAGCAAATACTGTCATAGTGGTGACATTTTTATATGTAAAAGTTCTTTCATTGTCCTGTGAATGATCAGATTTACCCAAGATTGTTGTAAGAGCCAAGATCAAATACAATATCCTCCCCAAGTCCTAGTCCATAGCGTATCCCCTCTGTATTGCAAGTATTTGAGTGCATGCAGACTCTTGGTTCTGCCATTCAGCCATAATTACTTTCCAGTGGAGCTCAGTTCCCTGCTCCTCACACATCCCAGGGACTCCTGATAGAGATGCCAAACTTCCCAAATCCTTTACTAAAATAAAACAATACAAGGAAAACATAGAAGCAGAGAGAAAGAAGGAGAGAGTGAAGGTGTTTGTGCGACAGCTTCGTATCTCTATCCTGTTGGGTGCAGATCCCTTTTGTTAATTGCTCCTTCTTTACAGAGGGACTGGGCTGCTTTGTCTCTGGTTCCTATAGGTGGCATGACGATTTCTAGCTCTGTATGATAACTCACTTTTACTTACTGCCCCCATCTTGGGTGCCCTGTGGAATTTGATTGCAGTAGCTCAGCATTTGCTGTGGTTTATCTGTTGACTTTGTGTTGAGTAGGAACAAAGAGAGCAGGCAAAGGTGGGGCTTCTTATAATCTCACTGCTCGTTTGTTGATAATATGAAGCAAGCCAACTACTCCCATCCAGTAGGGGAGCTTGTGGGGAGGGGCACAGAAAGTTGGGAAGGCAGAGAGAGACCAAATCTGGGTTAGAAAGGAAGTATCATTGTCTCTTCCCTTCACTGGTGGAGAATTCAAATTTATACTGCGTAGAGCTAGGACAAGCTGGTGGAGTGTCAAGTGCCCCTGCCTTCAGGGAACTCTCAGGTCACTGTAGGGGACAAGAACCCAGAAAAGCTGAAACCCTGTGAAACAAAGCCTAGAGCAGTACCTTTTGGTCACAAGACCTGAGGTCAAATTCTGACTGCCACAGCTTGGCAATAGAGCACAAGGCTGTTGTCTGAGTCATTTGTTCATCTCTGAAATGAGGGGAATATTTGTGCCATGGGATTGTTGTGAATATCTAATAAAACAGCTTTGAGGCAATTGCTGTTCATAGTTAGGTGGAGAAGCATTTTTTTCTCATTTTTATTTTTTTCTCATGAAGGCCGTGGGATGGGCTGTGTCTTCTCCCCAGGCCCTTAGAACCCAGTGATGTTTGTAGAAGTTGTGATGCTGTGATCTGGTTTGCTAAAACCAGCCTGCCAAGCAGCTTCTAGCTCCAGACACAAGGAGGTGATAATTTTCATGGAGCTTGAGGAAGGTAGACGGTTTAATGGTCTTCTCGAACACCCTGCAATGTCTGGTCCCCAGCGGTCTTTGGATTCCTGCCTGGGGCAACTCCTGAGAGCTGTGCAGGGAGAAGTGAGTGCAAATTACAAGAGTCTGCAGCACAAGCTGACCCTATGGGAAGAACTGGGTGGAACTTGGCTGAAGGTGGTGGGGGAAGTTTTCCTTGAGAAATAGGGGAAGAAGCCACCATGCAGACAGTTGCTGCTGTTGTTTGATCCTAAGCAGAAGGCCCTGGGGAAGGTCACAGGATGCCCTTGCATCTCGGGCCGCAAGGTAACAAATGAGCTGACAGTCTGCCCTCCAGCCCCCCACCAGGACTTCCTCGGTTTTGCCACTGGGGGCTCTTGCTAGGCAGAGGTGCGTTCCCTGCCAGGTTTTTGTTATTAAAGTTGATCCCCTGTATCAGAAAGTGGAAAGCCAGCCTTGGAAATCAGCATCCAAGTGGGATTCGAGGCTCTCTCTAGCAGCCTGTGCCAAGGGCTGGGGGTGGGGAATTTGCAGTGAGCGGTTCGCTCAACATCCAGGAGCGAGCCCTCAGCATCATTCACTCTGTCAGGGTATCTCGGTGGTAATCATTTCCAAATGGCGCTGGGGCGGGGAGGGGGGTCCCCTCCAATCACCCAAGGAATGTCTTGACTCAGGACGGAAAGGGAGGTTTTCCATAAGCAGCTCCTCTTTCCAAAGGGGACCAGTGATAGAATATGAGATGCCCGTGAGCCTCTCCTAGCATCATCTATAATAATATTGATGTCAACAAATCAGAGGGGGAGGGAATAATAATCCAGGGTAGTGTCAGGTCCAATCCGTTGACCCAGGAGGGGCTCTCAGGATGAGTGACTCACCCCTCCAGAATGACATATTACATCTTGCACGTCTCTAAGGTGGAGTTTGTAAGAGTGTGTGCACAGGCAGGTTCTGTCTCTAAGATGATAGAATAAAGGTTGCTCAGCACACACATCCATATCCAAACTGTGGAGCACAGTGCAAGGGGATCAAAGCCACAGGTCCAGCAGGCCAACCTCACATCGCCACTTACTAGCTGTGTGATTTTAAGCAAGTGACAACCTTTCTGAGCCTCAGTTTTCCTCCTTGTAGAACGGGGATTGTAATTATGTATCTATGGGATTGTTGCAAGACTTGAATGATCTAACTTCGGAGAAAGGGTGAATCTCCAAGCAGGTGCTCAGGTTCATTTTGCTAAATGACATTTAAGAAATCCCGTGTTTTTTGTGTTGTTTTACCTTAGAGGCCTTGCCTTCACCAGAACTTACCTGGTGCTTTGCAGAGTCACACTTGAATGTTGTTTCTAAAATCTGCATAGTGCTTGCTTGCATTCAAAAGTGTTTCATCTGTTTCTTGCTGCATCTCTTTTTGCTTCGATTTGTATTTGAGGAAACTGAGACCCGTAGAGCTGGTGGAACTTGCCCTTGGCTACATGGCTGGTGTGTAGGGGGTCCTGACTCCTTGTCCAGGGCTTTCCCAGTTCTACCCCTTGGTGTCTGGCTCTCAGAGGGCTGACCCCAGATTTCTTGGAGTCTAGTGAGTGGCCACCGAGTGGTCCCTGGACTTGCGAATGTGGTGAATATGATCACATCACTGCATCTATTTCAAACATGGACTAATCATTTCCTTATGAAAATGCTGACTGAATTTTCCTCAAAATATTTCTTCCATAGGCGTTTCCTGTCCTTTTTTCCTTACTTTGGCATGCAGGCTACAAAACTCCTTCTCTGGCCGCTTGACCTCCTGGAGTGGTTCTGTGACTCGACTTTTAAGGAGCCAGGGAGGAAGGTGGAAGCAACATCTGTAACCTGGGAGGGGCATGATCTCTGGACTTTGTGGTCTTTGTTTTAAAAGTTAAAATTTTAATGCGTTTGTGGCTCAAAAACTGTTTCATTCAAGTTCCGAGTCCAAATAGCAGGTTAAATTCAGATGGTCAAATGAGACTAGTGCTGATAATCCACAGTACTTCTTCCCGGTCCTTGTTCCTGTGGGTCAGGCCCCTCTGGACAGAAATTCCCTGGAGACGTGTGTGGAGTACCAGGAGCAGCTGACCTGGGTCAGGGTGGCCTCTTAGTTGCAAGCTCAGATGGAGTCTGCAGCAAGGCAGGTTACAGATACATCAACCAGCATCTCAACACGTCTTTGTGCATTATGTACACACTGCACTGCAGCCAGAATTCCTTTTGGGTGCGGTATGACCCTAGGTAGTGAGATGTCTGATGCTCATCTTAATGCCTGTGACTTGGGCCTATCTGTGGCTAATACTCTCTCAAGTTGTACTAGGGCTTTGGGCCTATTCAAACCAGTCAGGTTTTTTTCTCTCTGGCCGTCTGGCTATCCAGAATTCTTGTGGAATGGCAGTCAAATTTTCTGGATACCAGGCTTTTATAAGATTTAAGCCTCCTTGGAACTGGATTCAGTAAGGTCTGGACTAGTTATGAGGGCCAATGATGTAATGTAAATGGATTCTCCTATAAAGTTAGTTAGGGTGTCTCTTGCTCTCTGTCGTCCTTCTTCTTGGTTTCTTTCAATGCCCAGAGCCGTGCCCTGGCATTGGTTCCTATGTTGGTCGGCAGAATGAATTCCCTGCCATTTGTTTCACTGTCGTTTCTGGAATGAGAGGCTTGCCTACAGTGCCTGATTCCCCTGCATGAAGCCACAGGGAGTTCTCGTGGCCACTGCCCATATGCACAGACGCAGCATCTGTCTTCTGCCCGAGAGGACACAGGGAGAGCTGCTGCCAGCAGCTCAAGGCTGAGCCCTTCTCCTGCTGACCATTTCACTCTGTGTGCCGCCTGGGCAGTGGGACAGAGGAAGAGGAGGAGGGTCTGGCACACACAACTTCCAAAAAGGGACTGGAGTGGAAATCCTGCTGATGGTGGGAAGTCAGATGGAGGCAGCCACATCACCAGCCTTCTTCTCTCTGGGAAGTATCAGGCACAGCGTACTGGATTTGTGGCATTGTGGCAGCCACCAACAGAATGATGGTGGGTTTCAGAGACCATCCTACACCCACTGCATTTGGGAAGGAACCAACACCTTGTGATATAGATAATGGAGCGAGAACAAACTAAAGTCATGTTTAACTTTTACAGAGTGCATTGGTTAGCTATTGCCAAAGTAATGGTGCATAAGAAAGCACTCCAGATTTCAAGAGTTCACAAAAACAAGCATTTACTCCTGAGTCTCTGAGTTGGCAGAGGCAAGTCTGTTTCAGGCTGTGGGTCACAGGCTCCAGGTGGGGTTTAGGTCTGCCCCACATTCCCTTTGGGTCAGCAGTCACTTAGGCATGTTCTCATGGAGGATGACAAAAGCCAACCACACTGGCATGGTCACTCACATTTCATTGGCTAAATAAACCGCACGGCTAAGCCCAAAGTCAGTGGGGCAGGGAAATTCACTCCATCCCAAAGGGAAGTGGGAAGACAGGAATGAATATTTATTGAATGATAATCAAAAGTATCACATAAAGTTGTAAAATGAGAAATTTCATCGACCTGAGTGCTGAAGTTTGAGAATGGGCAGGTGGGAAGAAGGATGAGGTTGAAGGAGCTAAAGATGTCTGATGGATGTGTGTGGGTTTGACTAGGGGTTGTAAGGGTGCAGGTCCAGGCAGGAGTTGGGCAGTAAGCTGGCTTCATATTCATGTCTGAGAGAGAGGACTGTGCCGATTTCCCATGTGCCATGGCTCTTAGTCATATGTTGGCCCTCTCACCCCACCTGATTTCCTAGGCTCTAACTCTGGGATCTTGGTGCTTACCCTGCTGTAGATTTCAAGGAGCTGTGAATATGGGCTTCTCTGTCTGTCAGAGTGAGACCACTAATAAAGATAGAAATAAATCTGGTTTGAGTTGGATGCTGCCAGCTCCGGGTCACATTTCTATATCTCTGTTTTTCTTTTTAGCACCTGATGAATATCCAATTTGACTTTTCATCTGTGGAATGTGTTGTTGGCCAGCTCTGCCCAGGAGCAGTGTCAGGAAGGACAGTGGCTGTAGAGATGACTCTGCTTCCCGACACTTACACAGCTCCCTGCTCTTGCCTCAGCCGTGAATGGAGAGGCTTATTTTAAGATGAGGTGTTTGACCTCCTGGATCCTTTCAGACTTCAGCTTCAAGGATTTTCCTCTTGACATCTTCTTTTCCACATGCTAGTTTGCTAGAATACTCCTGCACAAGTGTGTCACATGTCAGAGGTCCTCCCTCCTCCTTCTCTTTTCCTTCTTTCTCCCTTGGCTCAGTCATGTCTAGGGTGCTAGTCTCACCTTAGCGGAGGGGCCCATTTCTTGAGGGCCCTGTCACTGCAGGGTGGCAGTTGTGCTGATGAGTCCATCTGATCCTGTCACTTGGGCACTGTATTACTTAGCTAAGCGCCTCCCCCCCCGCCGCCCCCCACAAAGAGCAGTCCATCTGCACATTTCTCTCTTTCCTTCCCGTCCTTCCTTCCACAAATTCCTACCATGTGTTGGACACATAAAAAAAGAGAGACACATTCCTTGCTCTCTAGGAGCCCATTCTGCAGTGGGCCCAAGAGACAAAGGATATAGATCATTATAAACTACAAATTGGAAACTGTAGTGATAAAACAATGTGCAAGTCATAAATGGAACACAAAGTTAGATGTGTCTTACCTTCACTGGGGGCTTGCAAGGTTTTGGGGAGGAGGTGACACCTGAGGAGAATTGGCAGAAAAGGAGAGGAGAAACTTTCCGGACTGATGGGACAGTATGATTAAAGGAACCAGGCAAGAAAAAGCATCTAGTGCACTGGGAGAAAGAAGCTGTGTGGCATTGTGGATTATGAAGGTCAAAACAGGATGGCAGTGACAATGCAAGGAAGGTTGATGGGGTCAGATCATGGAGGTCCTTGGATGTTATGCAGGGAGAAAGGTTTGAAGCACCAGAGTGACATGGTGATATTTGCATTGTGTTTGTATCAGAGCATTAACTCTCTATAGTTAATTCTTGATTATCTGTGCTTGGGGAGGAGAAAGAAGTAAGGTAAAGACCCAATAACAAATAATTTTTATCTGTATTTCATTGCACATCCAAACCACCTTGGCACACCCCTGCTGACAAAATTTAGGGAATCAGGGGAGAAGAGTCATATCTTGGTTGAGATAAACTCCCAAATGAAAAATGTGTTCTTTTTGCAAATATATGGGAGAAGGATGAGCTAACTCTTCTGGCTGTTGTGTTCCTTTGTCTTTCTGAGATTAGACTATTACCTTGAAGAACCAGACTTATTTGGGAGGGAGAAGCTAAAGTTCATATGGCACTTGCCTTGAGCCTGGCAATGCACTGTATTATTTGATCCTTCCAGTCCTACGAGTTGGGTTCCATTATTGCTTCCATTTAACAGATGAGGAAATTGAGACCTGGAGAGATTAAGTTGCTTTCTCAAAGTAACCCAGTTAGTAAAACATGGTGCTGGGATTCACCACTTCAGTTCTGACCACCTCCAGAACTGATCTTTAGACCAGTGTGTGGCTGAGTGTCCCCCTGTGACTATACCCTCCCTCCAGGTCCAGGCTCCACGTGCCCTGGATGGTTGACGCCATGATCTCTGCATTTTAGAAAAACAACAATGTCTGGTCTAGGATAATCCTGCCCAGACATCAGAAATGACAGCCTGTTTAGAAAACGTGGAGAGCTTTATGCTCTGTTGCTATGTCTTTGAAATCCAACATGGGCTCCATAGCTTGGACCAAGGCTATTTATTTAGAAAGATAATTGGTAGGGCAGAAGGGGTCTTAGAACATGGCAGGGGATTGAGTATGGGGCAAGCGGCTTCCTTCTTGGTCCTACTTTGTCCCCTTCTGTTCCTGTCCAGTGCCCGCTTGCTCCCCATTGTGCTTTGCCTCTTTGGGACCCAGAGGGGCTGGTGGTCTGAGTGCAGAATAACTGACAGCAGGCGTGGGCAGTGTCTGGAGGAACAAGTCATCGGGCTGCCGAAGCCAAGTCCGTGACCAGCATGATCCCAAGAGGGCCAGCAGTTTGTGGTTACTTGGCCACTCTTCCAGCTAAGGAATGTGCTTTCCCCCTTCTCATCTGTCTTGAGCTTTTGTAAAACTTGAAGAGGATCTATGAACAACCCAAAGCATCAGAGTGGGTACAAGGTCAGCCAACCACAAAGCGTTCCAGGCCCCCAGCATATTTGCAGAGAGTCTGATGCCACTTGTGAGCCATAAATGAGATGATCACTTCTGTGGATAAGTGCAGCAGCAAAGCCTCTGGCTACAGAAAGGTAGAGGCTCAGGGAGCTGGTCCCAGATTTACCCTCATATTGGGGGTGTCTTGGGGTTCTTTGACTGTTTGATGTTGTAATCTTGGCCCCAACAGTGTATTCTCATAGCTCAACATTTCATGGTTTTGGATCAAGATGCATGAAAATGATACATTATCTTTCTCCTTAAAGCTTGAAAAGACTTGAGAGTTTCATTATTATTATTTATACTATACCCTTCCAAAGAAGATTTGAGGCAATTTACAATAAAGACAAAGATGCAATAAAATATTTAAAACATGAGTAAAAGAATGGGAACAAAGTAATGAAGGGGGTGATAATGGAGCAAGAGGTGTTCCAAAACACAAAGCAAAACAAAAACACACACACACAAAATGACAACAACAAAAAAAAACAGGGTCAGGGGAGTCATTTTAGTTGAATGCATGAAACTCAGTTCTGAGTTTCCTGGAAGCCAGGGAGAAAAGAAACCATGCTAAGTTACAGGAAGCTCATTTTCTAGCAACCAGTAGCCCACCCGTGCCCCTGGAAAAACACTCCCCCTGGCATTTTTCTCTAAGGAGGAGGAATTGTAGGGACAATTACCCAAAGGTTATTGGACAACTTAGTGGACAGTGATTTTGTAAAAATGACTTTACCCATTCAGTAATACTGCTCACAATTCCTGGGTAAAGTAAAAAGCAAATGGATACAGATATTTTTGTTGGACCAAAAAGAAAACTGGGGGCAAGGGAACATCATGGTCAAAGGCATTCAGTAGGTTAGGAGGAACGATTTGAACAACAGCCACGTCACCATCACCAGCGACCTCTCAGAACATTCTCTTCTTCCAGCAGTACAATGTGAGGGAAAACGGGAAGGAGAAGTGGGGGGGCCACATTTCATATTACCTCCTCTGCATGAGCGTCTGTCGGCATGGCCTTGGGAAAGTCACCTAATTGTGGTTGAGTAAAATACAGGCTTTGCAGTTTCCTCCTCTATAAAATGAGAGGGAGAATTACGTTTTGAAGATCTCTTTGTACTCCAGCATTCTGTGATTTGGTATTTTCCCCCCCTTAACTGAGAGCTCTAAACTTAAGTGGAAAGAAATACTTCACCTTGAAAAAGTAAGTGGCTTTCCAGGGGTAAATAACTTGGCAACAGTTGAAAACAAAAAAGAGAGAAAAAAATGAACCAATTTTTTTGGTCCTTTCTGAGTTCACCATCCCATTGCCTTTGCTCCTGATTTTGTTTTCTTTTTAAAGTACATCTTGGAAACTGGCTGTCATTTTTGACACGGAAGGAACATATTTAGCAAAGTGTTCTCACCTTTTTTTTTTTTTTTTTGTAAACACCGAATTCCCTCAAGTTGGAAGCTGGTTGTCTGTGTACACGGGGAGGTGGGCACTTCTTAGAGGAATATTGAGTAAACAGAGAGCAGTCGTATTGGTAAGATGCAGCGCATTCCTGAGCTCCTTCTTGTCTTCCATGTGTGTTTTCAGTAAACGTCAGTTCTTGCAGAGATCATAGCGTGCTCTGGTATTGCACTGGCAGAAGATTCTGTGTTGGGGTGGGTGTGGGTGAGGAGTGTTATCCTAGACTCTGACTAGTTTTGGGGTGAGCCAAGTGCTGTGTAGTGGGGCTCTGGAGTTGCAGTTTTCAACCAGATAGGTGCCAGGTGGGGTGATGAGTAGGTGGGTGTAACACCCAGTGGAATCAGAGCCATAGAGAAATCACTTGTTAGAGGGAAGGGATATTAAACAGACCGTCAGGGGTTTTCACAGATGGCACCAAGGTAGCCGTCCCACGACTTCTCACCAGGTTTGGAATTGTATTAAGCCAGTCCTGAGAATTGGCTGGTTTGAGTCAGCATCAGGCATATTCGCACAGTGGGCAGTGAGAAGAATTGCAGATTTCAACTCCAAGGAAAGCCGATACCTGGGCTCTAATTCATTGCAGATCAGAACCTACTGCTGTCCAACTCCTGTTCTTCAGATTCTCTTGCATTTAGATGCCACACCAGATTCTCCAGTTTAGCTCCCCCAGGGTGCCAAGTCCCTCTGTGGTTTATCTAGGTCTGCAGGCATCCTGGGAGCCAGGCATGAGGAGAAGCATGCAGGGGTGTGAGGGGGCAGGGAGAGTTCTGGGCATTTCTACAATATTATATGCAAGTGCTATGCAAATAAAATGCAAATTAAAACTGAGCATTCTAGCACTGAGCAAAGGTGATGCAGATTTGCTTTTAATTTCTCTTCTGTGCAGTTGAAAGTGCTGCCAAAGCATTGGGGGAACTGTAGTGAGGAGCGGGGAAGCAGGGAGGCTGCTTTGTGGTCAGTTAGGGACTCAAATGTTGGGGCTTCCTGCCTGATACATGCTTAAAAGTGCTGCTTTTCTGAGAGCCGCTGATGAGAATCACTGTCACTCTGGAGTTTTCTCTGCACTTAGAAGCAAGAGAGGCCTGGGAGGAAGGAGAAGAAGGCTTAACGGGGTCAGGTCCAGAGTCTAAGGGCATAGAAGCTGGGTTTGGCTCTTTCTTCCACGTCTGGGGAGCTCTGTTGAGGATGGCTCTGGAAGCCGCCCCAATCCAAGTGACCAAGAGAGATGAGCAAGCCCTTGCCAGATCAAAGATAGAGTTCAGTAGTCAGGTCTGGATTCAAGCCTAAGGCTATGAACACATTTTAGTTGATGGCAGGCTCTGGCCAGCTCAGAGCTCAAAATGATTTGGTGAGAGCTCAGGATGTCAGCAGAGAGGAGGGACTGGTAAGGGCACTGGCTTGACATCATCTGTCGGTGTCAGGCTCAACAAGGCTTCTGATGAGATCAGAACCACCATGGCTGACTCTCCCCAAAGGGTTCTGAAGGAAGTCTCCTAACAGTGACCCTTGTCGCCCAGAATGTTCTCAGGCTGCCAGTCCTAGTTTCAACCAGTGACCTGGAAGTGATGCTGAGTCAAGGCCAGGACCCAAAGCAAGGCCTGAAATCTCCCCGCCCAGGGGAACAGCTTGAGGGGGAAAAGAAGGGATTTGGGGTTTGAATATTGAATTAGTACAGAAGGGAGATAAATTGAGGAGTCAGGAAGCTAAGAGCCCCTCTTGGAAAGTTCCTAAGAGTATAATAGAGTTCCTGAAGCAATACTTTTATTCTTCTTCCTTTTGCTTTTGTTTTTTTTTATTTTCTATTTTGAGTGTGTTTCTTGGTTGCCCTATTATCAGTTCTACAGTCAGGAGCTCCAAGAGAGAAATATGTTTTAACATCCTGAAACTGAATTATTAAATGGAGATTAACTTGGTGTTGACTTTTCTTCATGGCTGATTTGCAGTATAAACTGGGTTTAAGGCATCTTTTACTAAACCTTCTGGATTTTAGGAGCTCGCATTGGATGAGCCATTCATTAAAGATTTCATGCTGATGTTATTTGTTTAGGCTTTGATGCCCTTTTTCTGTTTTCCCTCCCCTTTTATTCAATAATGATATCTTTCAGGCAGAAAATACCTTCCATCCTGTGGTATTAAGGGCACTCCACGATAGATAGCACAGCCTGGTGGGCAGTGGCTAGGCAGGAAATCAGAGGGCTTTGGTTCCCCTGCTCCCTGATCCCCAAATAGCTATACAGCTAGATGGCTAGGACAATCTGCAAGAGTGGAGTGGGTGCTAGACCCCCTATTGTCCCAAATGCTCCCTCTAGTTGCTCACTGAAAACCTTGGGTCTGTTAACAAGGGAACTCGCCTCTTCGTTTTACTTACACACCCAGAGAGAAGTAATGGTTTAAATTCGTGTTGATGTGTAAAATGTTCAATAGCACATTCTTGCCAGAGAGCAGATATCAAAGGCAAGGGGAAGGACAGGGTGGCTGGGCTAACAGATACCTGAAGGACGGTGGCTTGTTAAAATCATGGCTCTGAAACTTACTAACTTGGGCAAGCTATTCATCCTCTTTGGGTTTCTTCCTTTTTTAAAATCTACAAAATGAAAATAATAAAAATACCTATCAGAAATATTGTGCAAATTAAATTCAGTTATACTCATCAAGAACTCTGTGTGTAATAGATGCTCAAAATTTGTTCTCCTCCCAGATGCAGACACACTTCCCATAGCTGAAATCATAGCAGCTGTATCAATTTAATATGTTAACATTATAAAATATGCAGCTTCTTGATTCTGCAGACTCCCCTTTCATCATTGTTTATGGCTGCCAAATATTATGTATGGTAATTTACTACTTTTATTATTGTTGGTATTTTGTTTGTTTCCAAAAGCTACAGTCACATCTGTAGGTCTTGGAGCTTCCTGTTTCAGGGAAATTTAGATAGACCTTATGGGGGTTCATAACAGAAAGAGCCGCCTCGATTTCCTCTGGAACACCGATCTCAGATGGCATGGCAGCATTTAATATGGGCCAGCTGCCTTGCTTCTGGCCAGAGGTTGGGAACATCAGTGCCAAGGTCCAGAATGGCCCTGAAAAGGTCATTGCTAGCCCTTCAGGCCCCATGTTAATCGGTGTGTTCTTGGAGCTGGACCTCCAGACTGTATATGCCCAATCCCCGTGTACAAGCCCTAGTGGGCAGCACCACAGACACGCTGTTCTCTGTTTAGAACCATCTGGCTGATGGTGCCGAATTCATCCCTTTGACCATGCTGATGGCAACCACAACTGGCGCTGTGCTTTACTGACTGGGCCCCAAGCCCTTCAGCTGAAAGTTGTACTTGACCCCAAGAGTCATTTCCATCTTCAAGTGACTAAAGTCCTTGCCAGCAATAAACCAATTCTCATCTCTCCAGCCATCTTGGGCTGCTGCTTAGAAATGAAGCATGCCTGCCCATGCGTGCCCCAATTAAGGAAAAGAAGGCCAGCCATGTGCCTTAGCTTAGTACCCTGGCCTGAGGAGATGCTTCTCTGGAACATTTTAGGTTTCAACCCTTATGTCAAGTTTTTGTGTTTTTTTGTGTTTTTTTTTTTTTTAGATCATTCAAGTTCTGTGAGGCTATAGCTCCAAGGAATACCTATAAGCGATATACCTTTGCTGCCTGGCTTAGGAAATGGGAATTAACTTTAAATGAGGTAGACATTTGACATGCATTGTCATGGTGAATCCTTCCCACAGTCTGAGGCTGTGGGCTGGGCATTGGTATCTCCATTTTACAGACAAGGAATCAGGCTCTGAGAGGTTGAATGATTTGCCTGCGTTCCCACCTCTACACTATTAGAACTTGGTTCTGCTGATCCAAGGCTTGTTTGTGGTAGAGCAGGATGAGTAGTTTCCTTGGCTTCATGGACTGTCCTGCAGACAGGTGGTGGGCAGTTCATAACTCAGAAAGGCTTAGTTGGGACACATAGCCATGGAGGCCACAATAAGAGCCTGAAGTTGGGGGCTGAAATCCCCCTGAAATCATTTTATGTTTCGGCCAGTGTTCTAGTTACTATCCCACCCTGATGCTGACTGTCACCATGCAGAACATAGAGGCCATAAACCTCTGCCTGCCGTCTTGATTTTCAGTATTGAGTGTTCTGCTCCTTAAGTATAAACTGGGGACATCCAGACACTGGGAGTCCAGATTTCTAGGGCTGCTTTAAGTCTTGTGCTTGTTAGCTGAGATAAAGGACACCGCATTCCCACTGAAACCCTTTCTCTAACCTCATTGTTCTCGAATGCGGCTGCTCCTTAGAAGCCCTTGGAAGTTAAAAAAATACTGATGTCTGGGTCCTACCCAGACCAATTACATAGATTCTCTGGGGGTGTGACCTGAACATCTGAGTTTAAAAAGACTCCCCTAGTGCAGCTGGGGTGGAGAACCACTACTGGGCAGGCACAAAGGCAGAGTGGGGAAGGGTATGAGGGGGCAGGCCGGGGTAGAGATGGAGAGATTTCTGTGTTCATTCATTGACGACCTAGTGTGCCCCAAGCACTGTGCTGGATGCTGGGACTCTAGGGACATCTAAGACGCCCCCTCTTCATAGTCTGTTGGGGGAAATGGACACGCAGAATTGACTGCAGTTCAGCCCAGGCCAGGATACCTGTCAGACCTCAGCATGCATTTGAATCATGCAAATGCAGATGCTCTTTGACTGACACACTTGCTAAACGTGGGTTTACCCTCCTGCTACTATATCAAGCAAAGTCAAGCTCCACTGCTTTTCTTGTGACTTATACAAGAATGGACAGGAAATGCACATTCTTAATGAAAAACAAAAGCAAAGCAAAGAAAACATGAAGAAAACATTGCTTGCAGGACCAGCCAGTTCAGGAAACCCTTTTCTTTGAGATGTCTACTCATTCACATGAGAAAAAAGCATTCGTGAGAGGGAAAAAGTTGCAGAGGCCTGGACCCCATTGTACAAGTTCTGATTTAGTAACTTTGTGGTGGGGCCCAGGCATCTGCCTTTTACACTACACTTGAGGTATGTGGACTGCTCTAAGGGAGCTTGGAGATGAAGCAGTTAATTTTGAATGGGAGACACTGAAGAATTTAATCTCAAAGCTGAGGTGGTGTCTGGCTTTCCAAGAGCATGGTCCTTCCACTGAGCCATGCTTACCTCCATTATGGCTGTCTGGACATTACATTGCATTGTGCAGCATAGTTACATTGTTACATGCATTGTTACATTCCCTCCTTTGAGAGCATAACTGTAAACTCTAGTGTGCCCTACAGGATCTCTGAGCTTCATCTCCTACCATTCCTATGTCGCTTTTCATGCTCTGCTCCTGCCTGCCTTCCTTTAACTAATTATCTTCATGGCACAGGTCAGGCCCTCCTGCTTTTTATAACTTTTTATGGCAGTAATATATATACAACTCAAAGTTTCCCATTTTAACCATTCTCAAGTATACAATTCAGCAGCGCTAATTACATTCACAATATGGTACAGCCAACACCAATATACATTACCCCCAACTTTTCATCACCTCCAACAGAAACTCTGTACCTATTAAGCAATAACTCTCTCTCTACCCTCCCCAACCCCACCTCTGGTAACTCATCAACTGCCATCTGTCTCTATGAAATTTGCTTCTTCTAGGTATTTCATATAAGTGAGGTCATAGATTGTCTTTTCTGTCTGGCTTATTTCACTCAATACGATGTCTTTAAGGTTCATCTGTGCTTTGGCATGCATCAGAACTTCACAGCTGAGTACTATTCTAATGTGTGCATGTAACACATTTTGTTTATCCATTTATCTGTTGATGGACACTTGATTTGCTTCCAGCTTTTGTCAATTGTGAATAATGCTACAATGAACGTTGGGTGTGGAAATATCTGTTCAGTCTCTGCTTTCAGTTCTTTCAGGTATGTTATATGCCTAGAAGTGGGTATGCCAGGGAATATGGTAATTCTATTTTCAACTTTCTGAGGAATTTCCAAACTGATTTCCACAGTGACTGCACCATTTTACAATGCCACCAGCAATGTGTAAGGATTCCTACTTTTCTGCATCCTCACCAACACTTATTGTTTTCTGTTTTTTTTTTTTTTAATAATAGCCATCCTAGAGGGTACAAAGAGAAATCTTCCTGTGGTTTTGATTTGCATATCCCTGATGACCAATGATGTTGAACATTTTTTCATGTGCTTATTGTCCATTTGCATATCTTCTTTGGAGAGGTATCTATTAGAGTCCTTTTCCCATTTTTAAATTGGGTTGTTTGTCTTTTGTTGTTCAGTTGTATCAATTATTTATATATTCTGGATATTAAACTCTTATCAGATATATGGTTAGCAATTATTTTCTCCCATTCTGTAAGTTATCTTTTCACTTTCTTGATAGTGTCTTTTGACATATAAAAGTTTTTAACTTTGATGAGGTGCAATTTATCTATTTTTTATTTTGATGTTTGTGAGGTCCTTTCTTTTGCAGGAAAATTTTCCTATAGGTGAGACTTGCACTTTGAGGAACGTCTTATATATTTTATTCTCACTGATTCATGTGTTTTGAAGAGATAGAATTTTGACAGGGAGAGGAGGAGAAGGCCAGAAAATAGCATTTTAGCAAAGGGATGAATCTGTGCAACACATTTTAGCAAAGGGATGAGTCTGGCAAGCCCCCAGCAGACCTCAAGAACACGTGGTGTAGGAGGCCAGGACGGGAGGTTCAGCTCATCAGGGGCTACAATGGCAGGCTAAGCTTGGGCTTGGGGCCCTGGTGTGCGCTTTTCAACAGTACAGTTATATGATCAAATCAGTTTTAGAAGGGAAAAATGCACTTTTGGTGGCAGTGTGGAGGGTCAGTTGCTCTACTGTCTCTGAAGATTGGAAAGACATTCTAGAGTCAAATTACAGGTAAAGAGAAGAGATAATGCCTTTTGTAATGCATATCTCTTATAGGTGTGTGTGTGTATGTGTGTGTGTGTGTGTGTCTATGTCTTTGTCTGTATTTAAGTAATTTAAAATAACTCATAAGCAAGTTAAGTATATTGTTTTTTGTTTACATATAAATACATTTTTTAGTAGAATTGATAAACTGGATATTTAAGCAATTCTCTAAAGATTACAACTGTTTCCAACAAACCTTTTCTGACCAAACAAATATTTATAAAGAGAGAAATGTGCAATATCCTGTCCTCTGTTGCTCCAGACCTGGTGGGCAGATTCCAGGTCCATCTGTTTGATTTGCTCGTAACAGCGATATGAACTTTCTGTTTATCCCAGTTCCCCTCCCATCTTCCTCTTGGGAGGTAGACTTCTCCTGGGCATGTAGCTAAGAACTGGCACTTGGAGAAGTCTCTCCTTGAACAGCAGGGACACCTTGCTTTTCATTTGATGAACTTGATACTCACTCTTTCATCCTTTCCCTTGAGGAGAAATTCTTTGGGAGGGCCTGGGGAGCTGAGAAAAAAAAGAAACCTTAAGCTCATGATCAGTGATGTCTTCAGGTCATTTCTTTTCAAAAAATAACTGTTATATCTGATTATAAAAGGGCTACATATTTATTATAGAAAATTTGGAAGATATGAAGAATCATAAAGAAGAAACTGAAATTATCTGTCATCCCACCATCCAGAAATAATCGCTGTTAATGTTTTGGTGTTAAGTTTCACGTTTGTTTTTTTTTTCCCTGCTCATATATTTTTATAGGGATCATATTAGGTTTATCGTTTTATAATCTCCTTTTGCATTTTAGCAATTTATCATGAACACTTTCCCATGCCATTAAAAGTTCTTTGGTATTTCCAACATCAGTTTAAAAGGGCTTCATAATATTAAATTAAATTGATGTATCATGTTATCCAGAGGTTGGATATCATTGTTTTGTTTTGTTTTTTCCTTTGGGGATTCATAGCTGAAACTCCAGATGGGCTTCAGATCGACATCCTTGAATCCTCTGAAATTATATGCAAATGTTCACATGTATATGATTTTTATGGGACAAAGGACCATAGCTTTTGTCAGACACTCAAAGGTTTCACTGCTGAACGGTCAAAAATCGGTAAGAAATTTAAGTTAAATTCCTTAGCACAGAAATTGTTGGATTTAAATGGTCTGTACATTTTTAAGGCTTTTGATTGTCCTCCTAGAGGGGCTCTTGGCAGTTTACCCTACCACCAGCAGTAGATAAGGGTGCCTGTTTTCCCACACCTTGGCCAACCTTGGTCAACCCTTATGACTGCCTTTGAAATGTATCATCAAGCTATTACTTGCTGTACTGTCTCTTGGCTAATTTACCCTGAAGCATGGTAGAGGTAATGTCGATGATAGAGTCACAGCCACGTGAAAATACTGCAGGTGCTGCTCAGGTGCGGCTGGAAAAGCCTGGGGTTTGTACGTAGAAGATCTGGGTTTATGTTCCAAGCCAGCACTGCCACCTCCCTGGCTGGCTGAACATACAGTATGGTGGTAAGGAATTTGATCGCTAGGTTCAGACTTAATTCTGCTTCTACCTTGTCCCATTACTTACTAGCTATATTTCTGTGGACAAGGTGTGTGAGCTCTTTGGGTCTCAGTGCCTTATTTTAGAATAGGGATAATGGCAGTGCCTACCTTATTCATACAGCTCTTATGAGGACCAGTGAGAAAACTCTTGTATGGCACTTAGCTTGGTGTCTAGTGCATAGAATATACATAACATACATAAACATTAGCTGTCATTATTAGGTGTGTACTATTTGTCCAGTGACTGCCTCTCTTCGAGTCTTAGTTGTAATGCCTAGAATCCCAGCCTTTTCAGGCTAGAAAAAGTCTTAGTGACTCACTCAGCCCAGTTGCCTTCTTTTATACATGAGGAGACTGAGGTCAAAGCAGTGAAGTGACTTGTCCCCACAGTGAAGTGGGGATAACAATACCACCTAGTTCACAGGGTGGTTTTGAGGACCAAATATTGTAAGCTCTTACTCTTTGATCAAATGTTAATTAATGGTGCACTGTCTATACAGCCCATGAAAAAATAAAACCTAATTAAACAGAACTGGGTTAAATGGAACCTAGGTTAACTGAAAATTTCTTGAGCCCTTTGTTTTCCTAAGGGCACCTACCAGAGAGCCTTGCATTTGGCTGTGACCCAGTAAATGTTTTTGATGTTGATGATGAGTGTGATAAAAAGGTAAATCCCAAGACATCAGGCTGGGGTGGAGGATCATCTGTAGCCCTGGGTTATATTTATTTGTTTGTCCCTGAGAGTTCCTGGGTCTAGTTCATCTCTGAGCCTCAACATCTAGCATACATTTTGAGAGAATGAACAGATGAATAATGTCTGCCTGGAAGAAATAAAGGGAAATAATTTTCATCATCAGGCATTTTAAGGTACAGGTCATTCAGACCTTTTGACTGATAGGTGCACAGATCTTGAGCACTCCTGATGCCCAGGTGACAGGCTGCCCTCTTTATATGGGCCTTATAGCCACCTCATGTGTCTTATGTATCTTTTCCTTCCTTCTCTGCCTTTTGATAAATAGCAACTACTACCCTTGTCTCACTTTCCTGAAACTTGTTCCCACCATATAATCACACAGCCCTTTCTGTGTGATTCTTAGACCTTTTAAAATGAAAACAAGTATTTCCATCATGGGCAACTCCGAGTCTCAGGCTGCTGTGAAGAGATGTCCCCAGTAGCCACACTCATTTTGACCCACTTGTTAAAATAGAAGAATCCCAACATCCTGTAGAAACACAATACCACATCTTGTTTTTTTTTCAGTTGGTTTATGTTGTCTATCTTTCAAAGTCCAAAGAAGTGGGACTCCCTTTGTGAGACATCCCTACCCATCTCAGCCATGAAGTATAGTGGTGAAGTTCAAATCCCAGCTCCACGACCTGCTAGCTGTATGATCTTGAGAAAGTTAATCTCTATGCATCTCACTCTCTCATCTGTAAAATGGAGATAATGACAGAACCCACCTCACATGTTGACAGGGGGATTAAATGAACCAAAATGTCTAAAAGGACACCTGTCACAGGTGGCATTCATTGAACATTAGGCATTATCACTGTTTTGAATTCCAGTAGCCCTTTCTGATGGCACTAAAAATCATAGATAATTAGATGTTATGTACTTCAATTGTCTCATTTTCTATATGATGAAATAGAACACAGAAATATAAAATAATGGGCCTCTGTTCAGTCAGCTAGTAGCATAGATGGAAAGAGGCAAACCTAGGCCTTGAACCTTCCTCTTCACCACCAAACCAGGGACAGGTTCCTGCTGCTACTTTACATCAGTGCTTTACATCCCTGTGATCAGTGTCCCCATTCTGACTATTGCATCCTTAAAGCCGGCACCTGTATGTTGTATCACTTTGTATCCCTTTCATTGCTTGGGGCAGTGCTGTAGATGTTGGCATTCGATCATTAGCTGTTGAAGGAGCTCAGTTGATCCCAGGCACTGGGCTGTGCGTATCAGAACTGTTGTTAAGGTGGAGAGCATTGGTCTGGTGTTTGCAGAATAATGAGTACTAATTCTTAGATCATATATTAGTAACTGTAAGCTATTTCTAACCATTTCCACTCTAAACAATGAAATGGGCAGGTATATGAAGTGGTAGTATTTAAGAAGAAGCTGGATATAAATTTAACAGGGATATTGGGGAGCTCCATAACCTCTAGCCCAGTGGTTCTCAAATTTTAGAGGCTATTAGAATCACCTGGAGGCCTTCTTAAAGCACACATTTCTGGGCTCCACCCCTGAGTTTCTGATTCAGAAGGTCAGGTGTAGTGCCTGAGAATTTACCTTTCTAACAAGTTTCCAGGTATTGTGGATGACCCGGGGACCACACTTTGAGAACCACTGCTCTAATGTCTCTTCCAAATCTGAGAGTCTAATTCTTATTACTCCTTGAGAATGCAATAGGGTCTTGCTTTTTGCTGTGAACCAAGCACTTAGAATAATGTCTGATCCATGGTAGATACAGAAGGCTGAAAATGTCCCCCAAAGATATCAGATCCTAATCTCTGGAATCTATAAATGTTACTTTATGTGGAAAAATGGTCTCTGTAGATGTGATTAAGTTAAGGATCTTGAGATGAGGAGATGATGCTGGATTCTCCTGGTGGGCCTCACATGTGTCCTTATAAGAGAGAGGCAAAAGGAGTTCACACACCTATCACAGGAGAAGGCCATGTGAAGACAGAGGCAGAGACCAAATGATGTGGCCACAAGCCAAGGAATGCCGGCAACCCCCAGCAACTGAAAGAGACAAGGAATGAATTCTCCTGGAGCATCTGGAGGGAGTGCAGCCTTGCTGATACCTGGATTTTGGTTCCATAAAATTGATTTGACTTTCGGCCTCCAGAACTGTGAGAGGTTACGTTTCTGTTGTTTTAAGTCATTCATGTAACATTATTTTTGTGGTGATTTGTGACAGTGTCCATAGGAAACTCCATATAGTAAGCACTGAGTAAACATACATTAAATGAATAAGGGAGCTAGATGCAGTTATAATGATGTCCATTAAACTGATACATAAATTGAGAGCTTAATGTATCTGGTCCAAATGTAATGTACATGTTTAATAAAGGGGATGCCCACTGTCACCTACCTCAGTTTTCTTTCCACTAGCCCAGTTGTTTTCACCCTGAAGCAAACTTTAAAACAATTAAATCAGAATCTCTGATGGGCCTATGCTTTGGTATTTAAAAAAAAAGTTCCTTGGGTGATTCTAATGAGCAGCCAGGGTTGAGAACTTCTGCCTAGACTGGGCTGCTTTCTAGAAGTTGGTGGATCCTCCTGGAGACTACTAAGATCTTAAACGCCTGAGCTGCTTTAGAGTTTGCAAAGTGCTCCTATCAATTTTAACCCCACAGGGGCCCTCTGAGACAGGCAGGGTAGGTGCCAGCCCCTTTTTCAGATGAGCGATGAGTCCTAGGCAAGGCATATATATGACGGGGTCAGTGGGAGATCCTCATCCCAGCCCCAGCCCTCTGTCTGAAGCCTGTGCCGTTTGTGTATTCTTCCAGGCACTCTCCCTCCAGGTGCTCTAGGGGAGAATCCGCTCCTGGTCTCTTCCAGCTTCTGGTGGCTGCTGGCGCTCCTTGGCTTGTGGCCACATTGTTCGGTCTCTGCCTCTGTTATCACGTGGCCTTCTCCTGTGTGTGTGTGTGTGTGTGTGTGTGTGTGTGTGTGCGCACGCGCGCAAGCTCTTGGAGGTGGGGGTGGGATCTCATTTTGCCTCCCTCTTATAAAGACACTGTGGTGGCCCACCAGGAGAATCCAGGATCATCTCCTCATCCCAAGATCCTTAACTTAATCACATCTACAAAGACCATTTTTCCAAATAAGGTAACATTTGCAGGTTCCAGAGATTAGATATTCCACTATCTTTGGGAGGACATTTTCAGCCGTCTATACCTGCAGTGCCGTTTTGTCTGTGTGAATATGAAGTCAACTGGTTCTCATTTTTTTTTTTTAATCAGCAATAAGAGAAAAACAGTTGAGCACAAATTTTAGTGACTTTGAGTTACCAGTTTTTAAGGGGATCAACAATTCACTTCCCCCTCCCAACTCCAGATGGACACACAACCATCACTTCGTAAATGTGACCACGAAAGAGTACATGGCCACACAGGGAAACCCGTAGGGTGTGAGGCTGGAGCCTCGGTGTGAGTGTTTTCTAAGACACCCCCAGCAGGGCCAGAAGTCTGTTTGCTCTATGGGCTCGGCCCAGCTGCCAGCTCCAATGATTCAGTCTGCCAATTAGACATTACCTAGTGATTTTTATGGAGTTAAATCTAAAGGAAATTTGAGGCAGAGATCGCTTCCTCTATTTTAATTAGAATTCTGAGAGTGTTTGCCTTGAACACAATTGCACAACGGCACATCTGTAGCAGAGTGGCTGCTGGGACGGCAATAAGGCACCATGAATTTTAAATATCTGGTGAGGGTTATTTGAAGAGCTGGGTCATTATTGCTGCCACCGTGGCTGCTTGAGTGTGTAAGTGAGCTCAGATGCACACACACACACATACACATACACAGTGTACCTCATACAGATGTTTGAACAGTCCCCGGGGACTGTTGTAATAAAGGGAAACACAGTCCTCAGTTGTAACCTAGGATACATCGGATCCCACCAGAATTGGAATCTTTAACCACATCTTGGCTGTTTGCAGGACCGGCCCAGGAGGTATTTTTCTAGTGCAGGCTTCACATTGCCTCGTAGTTCTCAGTGGCAGAGGAGACAGCTGCATGCTGTCTGCTCACACATAAATCCCTGGGGAGAAATAAGAGCTAAGTGGTTGTTACAGAGGGGCGATGCGTTTGACTCCCATGGCTGGTCACAGAAACGTTTCTGTCTCCTCCATGCCACACTCTCTCATCCCAAGACACCTTTCTGCCTTTAGTCTCCATGCATGTTACGGAATTGCATGGCTGGAAGGGGACTCAGGAGGCCACCTGACCGTTCCCCTACTGCCTGTCAATTCTTCTTCCAAGTTGGCCCAGCCTGGGAGAGCTGTCCATCTAGTGACCGCCTGGGATGGGCATAAATATTGTTATCTCCATTTAATAATGTGCTGCAGCAAGGTAGAGCATATTTGTTTCAGGGGAAATGACAGTGGTTTTGAACCTAGTGACTTGGAGGTGATTTAAGTCCCCTCATCTGGATTTGTTTAACACACTTCAGTTTTATTATTTGGGTTTCGTACAGAAAGTTAATGACTAACTCAGTCTGGCTATAGTGCTATAGAACCAAACAAGGGACCCTGGCTGGGAGGTTCACTGTCGGGACAAGCAAACCCTCAATTTATACAATAGGGGCATTCCTGGGAAATTGTCTATAAATCACATTTTTAAAATAAAAGAATTCTTATAGGAATACAGCAGGTTTTTTTTTTTTTTTTTTTTTTTTAAAGCAAAAAAGAGATGCATTTTGAAACATGAATAATTTTCCCCTATTTGACTTTTCAAAGATTGGTTGAGAATAGGGTATTCTTCGACCAGGCATTGCTCAGACTCTGTTTTAAGCCTGGGGGTGGCTCAGGGGGCAGGTGCAGCCCTCTGTAGGAGGTGTTGCATGGGAGTTTAAAGAAGCAATACTTTGAGATCCTGGAATGTTAGGATGGGAGATGTTGGCAGAGGGACCCACCTTCACCCTGCCCATATGAATAACTGGAGCATCCCAGTGCTCTGGAACACAAAAGAAAAAAAGAATTTTACAGATGTAAGCCACTCTGAGGGCCCCATTCTCACCTAGTCTTGTCACAGCCTCCCTTATGGCGAATCTGAGCTTCCCTCTTTAAAGAGAATGTTATCAGGTGCTCCAATTTATCTACCAGGAGCAGAGGGAGAAAGAGTTCGGTGCTTTGAGTCCTTCCAAGAAGTGGACTGAAGAGGATTTCTGAAGTCACTGGTCGTAATCTGCCCCCAGAACCCTCTCCAGGCTATGGCAAATTGGGCTGGCTCAGGTTGATTTTATGGAAGGAAACCCCCACCCTACCTGAGGCAGCTGCCCAGCCAGTGGGGTAGAAGATGTTTCAATTAATACTTTTTTTTTTTAAAGGTCTTATGCTTTTACTGTTATCAAGGCAAATACAATGGGACTTTCTTGACTTATTTTTCCTATTAAACCTGTTCTTAATTTTAATTCCCATCTTACTTACCTGCTGGTGATGGGAGCAGAATGAAGAGAGATGGAAAACTTAAGTTAGATTAGGCTTGACTGTGCAATACTTAAGAATCCTTGGTCCTCTTCCAGAAACAAACATCCTTGATAGTGTGATATTATCATTTGTCTATAATTATTTCCAGATAAAATCTGACAGATGCTCAGAACACCCCTGTGAGCTGCTTAAAAATTGGAAAGGGACTTGTCTTCAGAGCCAGGCAAACTGGCACACTCTCTGGTCTCAGGCAGTTTACTTCTTGGAACCTGTTTCTTGACCTGTAAAATGACTTAATTGCAATAGCCCAGAAGGATTCTTGTGAGGGTTAAATTAAAGGAATTTATGGATACATGGTGGGCACTCACCCTTCCTGGGTGCTCTTGTTCCATTTTTACTGAATCGGGAAACTGAGGCACAGAGAAGTGAAAAACATCTCCCAAGGAAAAACCATGCATAGAAACTTCAGATTCAGTTTTTGAACTGGGCTCTGTCATTGTCCAGATGTACTGAGTTGGGGTAAATTAGACCGGTCAAGGGTCCATTGTGAAGCGAATCAAAGGAGCTGGCACGTCAGGCCCACCCTGGCTCTCCCCTGGCTCTGTCTTCCAGGCAAGATAGAGGCAGTAGATCAGGATGCGTCCTGCACAGACCCAAGGCCTGTAGGAAGAAAAGGAAGAAACACCCATTTATTGGGTGTCCAATAATAAGTGCTTTTAGGTAACTTATCTCATAGAACATAAGAACCCTCCAAGGTTGGAATTATTGACCATATTTTATATACAGGAAATAATATATCCAAAATCACCAATCTAGTGAAGGTGGTAGAGGTAGGGGTCAACTCAGCCCCAAGGACTCCAGACCCAGGCCCTCCCGCCAACCCCACATTCCCCTGTAAAGTGCCTGCTCAGGATGCCTTCTCTTGAATTTTAGCCTTTATATCTTTGTGTTTTCTTCACTGGTGAAGCAGATGGGGCTAAATTTTTCTAATTAGCTAGTCCATTCCCTGATCAACTGCAGGGAAGAGTGTCTGTCACATGGTTGGTAAGGGTGGGATGTCTTCTAGCCCCTTTGCTTCCTCCTCGTTCCCATGTTCAGATGACTGAACCACCTCAGATCAACTAGAGTCCATCAAGCCATTGAAGCAGTCTGGAAAAGAAGATTACACTGCTTCTCTTAGTAACCCATTGCTGTGTTTAATAACTCATCCGGGCTGGGAACACTTCCCTACTTCTAGCCTAAGCCCTTGTATGCCAGGCTGAGCCCAGTTCTTTTCATTTGGTCCTTGGTGGAGATGGTGACTCTCTAATAATCCCTTATAGAAGGAAGCCCATATGCATGCATTCACCCAAGATTTAAGCCTTCTCCTGTCTTCTGTGCCAGGGGGCTGTACTCCCAGGCAACCCTGAGACCTGGAGCAGCTCTTAGATCAGATGTTTGCAGCACCTCTGAGCTGTCCCTGATTTCTTTTGAGAATAATCCTTAATTTTATGGGTGTCACGAGAAGGGACAAGAAGAATTGTAGAATTGTGGTATTTAGAACTGGAAGGAACGTGAAACACAATCTGATTCAACCATCTCATTTTATAGATGGAGAAACTTACCCCACGGGGTCCAGGCCCTGGGTGGGCAAGTAGGGTCTAGAGTTCCCCTGGAACACTCTTTACCTGAGGGTTTCCCTTCACGTGTTCAGTGTGCCACAACTGTGAAATGAGTGAGCATTCTTTTGTTTTCTTCACTGGGCCCTTGCATCCAGTCAGGGAGATCTGTTGCCTGTTCCATATTGACATCCAAATCAGGGAACACATTTATTCTTTTTAACATCAGCACCGTGGATGTGTGGCTAAGGTATAAATGATGTTCTTCCAGACATCGAGTGCTTTCTGTCTGTCAGAGCTTGGCAAAGTCAACATTCATTTTCCCGCCTGTTACTCCTCTCACAGATAGAGAGACTGAGGCATTCTGGCTCTCCAAAGGGCAATAGCCATGTGTGCCCATCACCTCACCCCTCTGTCCCCTATCTGTGGCTGCCGGTTCTGGAGGCCATTGCAGACTGGTAGGAAATCTGAAAAACGCCTGCCTTGTCTCCACATGCTCTTCCCAGAGAGAAGGAAGGAACACCCAGATGGAGGCTGCCTTTCTTTCCTGGCAGGTGCTCTGGCAGGTGCTAGGCAGGGAAGGCTTTGTAAGCGGAAGGACTTCCATGTTGGCAAACCTGCTTGCGCTCAGCAGACGCACCCATAAATCTTGATGAAAACAAATGCTTTAACTAGAGGAGAAACGTTTAAAAGGCCCTGTGGGCATATTCTAATCACTGCTCACTAATATCAGCCAGCTCAGATTTAGAATGCGGTCGTTCCCAGCGGAGGGGGTCTGGGTAGGCACCATGTAAAATGCCGCTGGCTGTAATTAACTCTGACCTCTGCCGCCTGCCTGCTCGCTCGCTCTTAATATTAGCTTTGACTCCCAGAATGAGCCTTCGGTGTTTGTTGTTGTTGGTATGTGTTCTTTGAAATTCTTTTCTAGTAGTCCTTCTTTAGCTCTTATTCCAACTTCAAACGCATGCACGCACATACATACACACATGCTGAGCTAAAGTAATCAGATGGTATCACATGAAAATCAGTAATCACGTAGATTTTTGCAGCCTTCAAAAACTGTGTTTATCTCAATTATGCTAACAATATTATCCTTACATTTAGAAGCCACATTTTACAGTGTACATGTGCCTTGGTATACATATTTGTCCTCATTAGAACCCTGTGAAGTGGGCAGGGCTGATGTTATATTTATTTAACAAATAAGAAGAAAACAAAACTTGTTCTGCATCTCTTCTATAGTGAGTGTTTGTGCCCAGCATTCAGATTCAGGTCTTTGACCTCAATACTGCTTCTTAAAGACCTGTGTCCTAGTGGATCACAGAGAAATTGTAACGATGAAGGTTAATAAGCAGTGAATTTATACTTCCTGCCTATCAAGGCGAGGATTGTTTAGTAATTTCTTTCTTCTACCCCCTAGCAACAAAGGGATATTAGATATAAAGTAAGCATAGGTTTGTGATGCATTGATATAATTTGGATAATGAGAATGATGAGGATAATCCCAGCCAAGGTGTTAACACTGAGTATTTGTGACCATTAGTGTGTTTGTGTGTTTCATTGATCAGAAGAGCCACCATATATTTGAAAAATGTTTATTGCGCACTTGCTACCTGCCAGGCTGTGTTCTAGCCAAGGTTTCTAGACAAAGTTCTTTACTCAAGGGGTTTATGTTTGATATTGGAGGAGACAAATCAGGAACAAACAAGGAAATAAGAAAAGTAATGCTGTGTAGGACAAGTGGCCAGATGGGTGGCCAGTGGAGGCCTCTTTGAGCTGAGTTCTGGCTGCCAGGAGGACTCATCCATGTGAAGAAGAGGCTTCCAGGCACAAAATACGGCCAGTGGAATGGCCCCTCGGTGGGAACAAGCATGTTATATTTGAGGCACAGAAAGAAATCAGTGTGACTCAGACTGGAGGTTTTTGTAAATTGGAGGGGGCATTTTGGATTTTATTCTAAATCCATTGGGAAACCAAAGGAGGGCTTTACACAGGGGAGTGACATCTGATATATGTTTTAAAAAGATCACTCTAGCTGCTGAGTGACCAGGGAAGTTTAGAAGGCAAGAGGTAGAGGTAGCAGTGGAGACAGTGAGAAATGGAACTCAAGACGCAATTTGGAGGCCCAAGAGGACTGATCAGGGTCTTAGATGTAGGAGGCGAGGGTTTTTAGGGAGAACCTCAAAGGTTTGGCCATGTGAATAACTTGCAGAGGAGTGGATGGGGTGTGGTGAAGAGTTCTGGTTGACGATGTGATGTTTGGGATGTGTATTATATATCCAAGTGGACATGTCAACCAGGCGGTTGGATATGAGCTTGGAGTTTGGAGGAGTGGCTGGAGATATGGATTTAGGAGTCAGCAGCCTGTAGATGGTATTGAAAACCATGGGGTTGGATGTTATACCTGGGCAGAATGTGTGGAGAGGGAAGAAGCAGGGGCTTAGAGCTCAGGGTTTAGTTTGAGCATGAAGCAGAAGTGTCAAGGCTGTGCTCTGAAACATGCCATTGTACCCTCCTGTATCCACTGGGTCTATATCCCTGTATCCACTGATCCCAGTGGGCCGTAACTGTGGGCTGTTGGTCACAAGGGGGCTGAGTGAGTAATTTACCCTTAAATCATATGGATAATCTAAAAGTAGAATTGCTGATCTGTCAACAGAGCATTTCTATTGGTTAAATAGGCTAGGCAACATAGTTCCATTTTCAAAGGATTGTGTACTGTGGCTTTGCACACACATGTGGGTGGGTACTATTGCCTGTGTGTACATGTGGCTGAGCTGGCTGGACCTTAGCAAATAGTCACTCTATGCACTCATCAATATCCGATGTCAGTTGCAACTATCATTTGTCAGGTCTGTTTTCTGCTCTGCTCATGGTCAGCCTAAAACCTTTACTTTAAAGCAAATTCCTTCAGCTTCACCTTCAGTAATCCTGGAGTCCGTTCATCTCCTGAGGATGGAGCTGGATTCTGTTGTAAAGCTCTGTACTTGACACATTTTCTGACCTCCATGCTTGCAGCGGCCCCCACTTTAGCCTGTCAGACCTGAGTCAGTGAACATTTTAGGTCACTAGTGCAGGCAGACTTTAGCCCCCAATCCTGTGGAGGCCCTGGTCTGTGCTTTGGGATTGGGTGTGCGTTCTCAGCTGATGCATTTCAGTGGAGTCAAGAATCTTTCAGAACTAGAGGGTCCTGGAGATATTTTTAGAAAGTTTAACATCTTGCATTGTTGCATCTTCTTTCCCAGATGCATTAAAAGTGCTTTATGCTCCTTATCCCATCCATCCCTGAGAGCCCTGGGAGGTCGGTGATGGGTGGGAGAAGGCCCCTGGTGGAAAATCTTGCCTGAGGTCACAGAGTTAGCAAGGGGTATTGGTGGGGACTCCAGTCACCAGGCGAATTCTCCGTATCCCGTAGTGGAGAGATGCCTTCTTCTACAGGGAAAGTGGTGGGCTCATTAAATTTGCAGACCCTGTATATGTGAAAAACCCAGTCTCGTCTCCAAACCTTTAAATTCCTGCCCCTCCCCCACCCCACTGTTACAAAGAGCACATCCTATACACAGATCCTGGGGAATTTAAGTAAGGGGTACAGGGAATCTCACAGGAAGAAAGAGGAGTGGAAATGATATTTAATAATAATAAAGTTCAGTGTTTATATTTGACCCCTGATTTATAAACCTGCTCACATATCTTTTGCCTTTTCTACCCAGCCCTATAAATTCTATAATAGAAAACCAGGCTGAACCACAACAGCATGGCTGCCAGTTTATTACTGAGTTGGCTTTCTGTGTGGGTGCACAAATAGTAATAATGCTAATGATAATCATGGCTTTGAAAATAACAGTGACAGTAGTGAAGCCAAAAAGAATAATTTGCTTCACATTTACAGGCCTATGATGGTAATAAACGGCCTAAATAACATTGAATAAACATGACAGGTGTCACTTGAGTTGGGATGGTGAGATATGGAAGTGAACCCAGAACACCATACCTCCCTTTTTTAAGAATCAGCTCAACCTACTGAGAACTGGACTCAGCGATATCTGGACAGGGTGGAGTATGTTGGGGTGGGGAGCATTTGTTTTTAAGGTTAGGACCAAATTTAAAAACCGTCTACCTTGGTTGCTAAGCCCCCCTGAGCCTGAGGTGAGGAATTCTGATTGGCAGAATCTGTAGGAATTTAAACAAGGGGAAGCAGCACGGAAAAACGGGAAGCTTAGGATGGAGACCCTGGCTGCAAAGCAACCAAGTGCTTCAATAAGCCCGAATCTGCTGAGAATACATTTTACGAACATGCAGCTAAGTTGGCTGCCTTTGTTTGGGGGTTTGTTAAGCATTATCTAAAGAATGCCATGGTTCAGCCTGCTCGGTGTGAAGCCTAATTCTTCCCCTTTCTGGAGCCACGGCCTGGTGTGTTCAATTTTTCTCTCTCCATAGGGCTGCAGGCTCTCTGGTACTCCAGCCAAAAAAACACTCATATTTTAGCAAGCTTAGTCCCAGTCTGGTTGCCAGGCAGTAAAACGAGCACTTGCCGGCCCCAGGGAGAGGGGGACAGCGAGATGGAAAGGGGTCATGTAAACGACTCGCTCAGGCCCTCCCCCCAAATCTCCACTTAAGACTCTGGGGCAGTTGATACGTTTATTGACGTGGAGAGACGCTGCCGCATAGGTCCAAAATGTGCTCATTTGTTGGAACTAACAATACAAATTATTTTCATCATTGCAGAGATGCTAATAGTAGGATAAGTTTGCCCTATCCCTTTTCTGGAGGGTGCTAGATATACTCATTTGAATAATGTTATTCTGGGCAGGCGGCACTGACCCCATTTAACCGATGGGGAAAATGAGTCATAAAGAAGCTGAGCTTCCTGCACTGAAAGAACAGTTGAGCCAAGCAGTGGCCTCCTCCAACCCTCTCAAGTGAGGACAACATTGCATAAGGAGTTAATGCTGGCTTCCCAGAGCTTCTCACAAGTTCCCTTGAGGTAGAAAAGCCTGCAAGAGTGAAAATTAATATGCACTTCAATTCTGGAAATACTTAACTGTGACCAGGATTACGAAGAGGACACTGAGCTGGGCACTCTGGGGCTTCTTCTGAGGCTCATCTGGAACAGGAAACGATCACGGGGCCAGTTCTTGCTGACCACAGTGGTAGTTTTCAGCGAGGAGGCCTCTTCCTGCTGGATGGAGCTTCTACCCATTTATTTCTCACAGACCACAGAATCCCTGTCAGAGGATAACAGATTTCAGCCTCTATTGGACAAGTTTGGTGAATTTGCAACCCAAAGTTAAAAGGCTCCTAATTTTGTTCTGGAACTCACTGACAAATGGAAATTTATTGAATGCCCTTAGGCTGCTGGTGGAAGTTTAACTTCCGGGCTGTCAAGCCAGAATTCCAGACAGGGTCCTTGCAAACAGAGAAGATACCCCTTCTTTGATGCAGGGGAAGCTTGTACCTGGGGGTCTCTGCTGTCTCTGGCCTTCTGGGCTGAATTTCCCTCTGGGAATTGTATAATAATCTCCCTCCTAAGCCCCCGACTGGGCCCTGTACTTCCCTCTCAGCCCTAGAATCTCAGCACTAGGTATCTGGCTAATGCTTTCACTTGCCACCCCTTGGGCCCCTCTTTGCTGTTATCTGGAGGGTGAGTTTTCTCTGGGCGAGAACCAGGCTTTTGTAATTCTGGGCTGAGAGCATGCAGGCAGAAGGAGGGTATGTACTGAATTTCTTTCAGTGCCACCACCTCTCATCCAACTCCCTGTCAAAACCCGGAGGTAGTTCAAAAGCAGGTGCTGTGGGCTGCCCACAGGGTTTATGGAGCAAGTGAGATTCTGGAAGTCTGCAGGTGAAGAGGGAGGATGCAGAAGGCAGAAGGCAAAAGAGAGGACGCAGCAGGCAGGCAGACAGAAGAAACCAGTGCCTGCGAAAATCCAATGTTTGATTAAGGACTCGGCATCACGTACCTGCCAAGATGTGAGAGAATGTGATAAAGAGTTAACTCTGGAAGAAAGACTAATGCTGAAGACAGTGCCTGATTATCCTAACCATTCTTTCAGAGAGTAGCTGCTGAGCACCTCCTATGTGCCAGGCACAGTTCTAGATCCTTGGTGTACAGAGATGAGAAGTCACGGCTGTGTGTTAGAGGTCGAGAGCACGATGCTGTGGAACGTTTAAACTAGGTGAAGTCCTGACCTCTCCGAGAAGATGAAATAAACCCGTGCAGGGCCTTGAGCAGGGGCTCCGGAGTCAGACTGCCTGGGTTTGAATCCCAGCTCTACCACTTACTAGCTCTGTAGCTTTGCAAAAGTTATGTAACCTTTTGGTAACCCCATTCCTTCACCTTTACATGGAGGGCAAAAACAGTTTATATCTCCTCTGTAAGGATTAAATCAGTTGACACACGTTAAGCCCTTAAAAGAGCAGCCAGCATGTAATAACTAACATTATTGGTTATTGTAGTTATTTCCAGGAATTCATCTAAGCCCTTACACTCAAAACCACACAATTTCTGGGGGTTCATAGACCCCTCTGATGCCCAACCATAGACCCCTGGATAAGAATCCCACTCTAAGGAAGGAACCCGAATGCTTCATATCTCTTCATTTCTGTTCCTGGCCTCTGTAACAGATCTCTCTTCCCCGGCCAAATGGAAAAGCTGGATCTCCTACTTCCTGTGCTCCTCTAGCTTCGGGTGCTACAGGGAGTGGTGCATCCCCAGACGGAGCAGACCTGCCTGTGGCCAAGACAGGACAGGGGGACCCTGGGATTCTGGAGCCCAGAGAAGGCTGGTGAAGCAGAGGAGGGATAATGTTGCTCGTTTGGGTTTTCCTGACAGCCGGATGCTTTGCTGGATTCCTGTAGAGGATCGACCTCCTGGGAGAATCAGTCCCTCTGCATCTAACATGCATTTGCCCATGGTGAGAGGGAGTGTGAAATGAAGGAAGCCCCTCACGAGTGACATTATCGCAGCCGCACACCCTGCTTGTGGCCCCTGAGCAGTCTCCAAGATGTCTGCGTGGCCCTGGAGTGCCCCTCCCCAGGGAAAGAAGATTTGGCAGAGATGCCCTCCCGATGCAGACGTTCCCGGTAGTGAGCGCTGGTGGAGAGTGGGGTGGTGGGCAGATGCCAAGACAACTTCATCGAGTGGACATGCCACCCACAGAGCCTTGCTGATCCCCACCTTGTCTTGTCGCCAGAGTCTTTGCACCAGGCACAGCAAACTAGCTATTCGTTCCCCACCTGAGGGACTTTGCCAACGAGCCCATACAACTCCTTTCTCAGACACTCACCATTCCTGTCCCAAGCTGTCAAATCTGAGGCTCCAGCAGCTGTTACTCCACCACGTCCTGCTTGCAGCTTCTAATGCTCATTTGTACCCTCTAGGTAAGTTGCTGATGATCACTACCGTTGTTGTACCATGCCTTACTTTTGACTGAGTACAGTAAAAAGTAACAGTGTTCAAAGCCCGGTTTCTCCTCCTGTAAGTAGGAATTATCAACAATATAAAGCTATATATATGTAGTGCTGTCAGAACCTGAGTTCCCATGCTTATCTTCCTAATCTTGTCCTCTGTCTTCACAATTTCATGTGTATGTACTTTTTCCCTACCCCTCTAAGAACTGAGGAACTTATTTCAACCAAAGAAGACTGCTACAGGCACACTTTAAAATTTCTGCTTTTCTTTACAAATGCTGCATGATGTAGAATAACATTGTCCTAGGTGATTTTAGTGGCCAAGTCAGGGTAGGATAATTACAACCTCAAGTTTTGAGTCCTCTTTTCACCCTGGGTTAAAGCATGAGGCTGTGGGGCTGCAGACTGTTCTCCTGAGTTAGCCATCAGCTTACATGTGCCCATGCTTCCGGGGACCAACAGCTACTGCTTGTGGCTGGATTTGCAAAACAAACAAACAAAAAACAAAACAGAGGGACTAGGGTGGAGCAGCCACTGTCTCTTAGGCTGGGCTGGCCAACTGGGATCTTGTTGCTTTTAAAGAGCTCTTCATAGTCAAGAGTCTGTTTTCACAATCAAAACAGACTCTTGTTATCGGAAAAGAAGGGGGCTTGTCTCCCCCGTAAGGACCTCCTGATTGGCACGAAAAGGCAGAGAGGGCTTTCCAAAATATGCCGTTACCTGGGAGTTTAAGTTTGGTAAGGAGACTCCGAAAATGTGTTTCCAAGGCTGTAGTCGGGAATGAGGCCCTCTGAAGGAGCGCACTTTGGATTTTTCTCCTCTCCTTCGTGACATCGCTCGCGCCCCTCCCGTCTTCCTCCTCCTTCCTCCTTGCAGCCTGCCTCGTGCGTGTGTGCCAGCACGCATGCTCCGGCCTCCCTTTGTGAAACCTCAGCGACATTCCCGGACACAGTGTGGTTATCTCCTTGCCCAGCCCCAGTCTGCTCTTATTCTCTGAGTTGGCGGGTGTTCAGACTCTCAGAGAGGAAGATGCCATCACACATACACATGCACACACACACACATGCACACGCACACACATGCACATGCACACACACCCCAGCACCATAAAAGTGTTAAGAAATCAGAGGGACCCGAGCGCAGCCCTCCCAGTTGTCTTTCCTGGATGCTGCACTTTTCTCAAACCTGCACTTTTCCCTCTCCCTGACCTCCACCTAAAATTGCATTCGAAGTAGCTGCCTGCATAACGGTTGGTATTTAATGTCTGGATTTGTTTTATAAAGGAAAGGAGGGAGTTTTGCTGAGGAACCAGTACAGGGGAGGGCGACCCAGCAAGGGTATTGTGAAGGAAGTTATTGTGAGGGACCAGAAGTAACCTGGAAGTGGGTAAACCAGCCCCCAGTCAGGTTGAGTGTGACAGCCTTTGGCGTTTTTATTGGGGTGTTTCTCACAAATGCTAATGAGCAGTTGCTTTGGTCACTCTAGCAGAGCCCAGACTGCTGCAGGTTGGGGGTGTTGTTCACACTTGCTAATGAATAACTGCCATGAGTGTATTAACCAGCAAAGTCGAGCGGTGACTGCAGGGACCTAGAATCTAGCACATTACTTGTCTGGTAGTGGCCAGCCTAGGTCTCAGGACTGGTGGGGGCATGACGTTGGGAAGAGTTGAGTTTTCCATAGCTCTTCAGTGGCAATTTCAGATGTCAGTCTGGCAGTGTTTGATCAATGAAAAGCCTCATTTATTGGAAACTATAGGGTTCCTTCCACCATTAATCTGAGTTTCTACAAATCTGCTGTTTTTATTTAAAAATCAAAACAAGATCCCCCAAAAACCTCACTTTGGATAAAATGAAATGAACTGGAACTCATCTTCCTGAAAACAGGTAAGGAGATGGGAATTGCTATTATTGAGGGCCTACTATGTGCCACCCAATGTGATTTACATTTATTATTGCATGTAATCCTCCCAGCACTTATGAGGTAAGTATTATCATCTCCAGTGCATAGGTGGGGAAACTGAGGCTCAGAGAGGTTAAGTGTCTCACCCTTGCCTGGGAATGGGCTCTTACCAGTGTTTCTCCTCTAGGGGAATCTCAGTTTTTGCCTCTATGGCCCGTTACATCCGTGACCACCATGGCAACGATGCCATAAAGTTTCAAGGGACTGAGGAGCCCTGAGGCTGTGGTTGGAGACTGCATCCCACAGCTCTTTATGAGGGAGGTGGCCATCCATCAGTCCCGCTGCCACTTCTGATTTCTGCAATAAATACTCACCCCTGGAGTCCAGTTCTGGGAAGGTGGATTAGCTAAGGGCAGTTTGGTCATTCCTCATTTCTTAGAAAGAACCAATAAAAAACCCTGACTTCTATACCTAGAAACCTAAAACCCAAGTTAATTCAATTCAATTTAGTTCAATCTGAGCAACATTTAGTAAGTACCTACTATGTGCTGGGTATGATGCTACATGCTGAGAATATGAAAATGAATGTTGTTCCTCTAGAGACAAAATGCAGTGAGAGAGACACATGTAAACCGGCATTTGTAAGTAGAGTGACATAAACCAGAGTAGATGTGTAAAATGTTCTTAGACAACAAAGATAAAAGTGCAAATAAGTAGGGGTATAGAGGTGTTGAGAGGCTGGAAATGGGGTCATTGTCAGGAAAGTCCAGAGTTGGACCTGAGAGGTAGAGAAGAGAGACAAAGTCATTCCAGGAACTGTGAGAGCTAGGAACTCTGTGAAAGTGCATGAAAATTGCCTGTGTTCTTCTGCCTTGTGACCTTAAGACAGAAGCTTCCAGGCAGCAGGTACTGTGTCTCGTATGACCCTTAGAGAGCTTCGTTTGTTCAGGGATCCCTGAAAATGTGCACAGCTGCTGATGGGGAGGCTGCTTCCTGGAGGAAGCAGTGAGGGGTCAGACAAGGTCTTGCTCATACCTGCAGGCAGCTGGGGGGCCACATTCCAGCTTTGTCCTTGGAAAGATGGGAAAATACATTGTCATCCATGCCTGACGTCACTAATTCATGACCTCGAGGAAGGGAAAGTTAACTTTTATTGAGTGACTACTATGTCTAGGCCCTGTGATGCACTCAGGGGACCAGACAGAGGATGGCTGATGTTAAGATGAACGTGGGTGCACCACATTTTTAAGAGCCCCATGCATGGCTCTTAACATTTTTTTTTCTTTTTTTTTTTTGCACAAAGAGGTTCACATAAGATTGTCTTCCAAAATGAGTGGGGTCATGTCATTTTCCTTCCGAACAGAAGGCTGATTATCTCTGGCCTGATTTTAAAAACATTATGGTGGTCTGGTTGCCTTTTCTTTTACACAAGAGGTTTTTCTGAAAGGTTGTTTTTAAAGTTAATTAAAAAAAAATCAATTGAATGATATTGTTAATGAACTTGGAGAACTTTCATTTTAAAAGAAGCCCACTTTGGGTTTTAACAGAGTATCTGTATAAAGTATTGCCTAGGTTATCCTTTTACAAAAATGACTGCATCATTATATATCTTGTAGAACAAACAAATCTCATTTGTCACATATTTACTGACAGGGCAGAATGTAATATTCAAGGAATTTCACTGCTAAAGTTCCAAAAGGACTTCTGATAAGGTCAGAGGCAGAAGGTGGAATCTACCACATCCCACTCACCTCATCAGTTCCCTAATACCAGGCTGTGTTACGAATGTCAGTGTTTGCACAACTAGAGTGTATTCATAATAATATCAGTATAGTATACTGTTGGTCACCAACCCAACATCCACACCTCTTCCAACTCTCTCAAGTGACTCAGGGAATGCAACCCCCTGCCCAGTTCCAGGGGAGGATCCTGAGGAGGGTAAGCCACTCGGAGCATAGCATTTCCATGATCCTGGGGTGGCCCCCTACCACCGATGGAAGGAATCATGTTCCATGGTTATTGGAGACCTTGCTTTTTCTCACCTCTTGGATGGGGACGAGGCCACCTTATGACCACCAGGGGTTCCTAAACTCTGAAGGTAGGCAGAGCAGAGTGATGGAAAGAATGTGGGGCTTTGATGAATCCTTGAGCCACTGATTGTACCATTTCTAGAGTCTTCTCTAGCTCTAGACTTCCAATTATATATGATAATAAGGTACTTTATTATCATATATAATAGAAAGAGGGGTGTTTCTGTAATTTCATTCAAAAGCATCCAAAGTAATATACTTAGTGATTGATGTGGAGAGTGGAAGAAGCCAGATACTATGTTTTACTCTTAGAATTTGTGCCTGTGTGTGTCCCCTTAGGAATACAGGACGACATCATTAGCATTGGTAGTGCCGTGTGGGAGCCCAGCTTAGATATATTTTTTTCCTTTGGTTGAGATTTTCTACTAGGCTGTGAACTTATTGAGGGAAGGGGACTTGTATAATTTATCTTTGTATCCTCAGCATCTTGCTGAAAGTGTACAGAGTGGAGTGAAGACCAAGTAATTTAAATAAGCTAATCAGTGAGTATTTATTGGCCAATACCAGTGTATCTAACACTGAGGAGGCACTGGAGGGGGTTGATAAGGGTGATGATGATGATGATGATGATGATGACAATAATAATAGGCTCTGTCAGGTACTGTATCAAATAACTTTTTACAGATGAGATTAAGGAACTTGTCCTTCATCACACATCAAGTCAGAGGTGAAAAGCTGAGTTGCAAACCCTGGCAGGTATGTACTGCCCAGTATCCAGGGCACATACGTTACAGTCAAACTGGGATGAGGTTATATAGTCACTTAACCTCCCAATTTTCTAATCTGGAAAATGGAGATGATGATAGTGCCTGACTTCCAGGGTGGTTATAAGGAATAAGTGACTTACTCTAGCACCTTGGGGGGTATCTTGGCACGTCAGTGTTTAGTGAACATGGTAGATGACCAGCGATTAGTATCTTTTGTCCTCATTTGGTCCTACATTGAGGTGGCTCTCTGTAGTCCTGTGGGTCTGAATTTTCTCTCAGTGGGGCCTGATTAGTGCGGGGCACTCCATTGAATGTCCTTTTGTACCCTCATGTTAAATTGTTACTTAACTCTTGTATTGTCACTTGGCTTTTCTCATGCGTGTGCTCTGAACCTTCAACTAGATGTTAGAATTGTAAGGTATGGTAGAAAATTTTGTAATCCCCATGGCATGGAGTGACTTAATACAGTGGATGCAATAAGTGTTTGTTTATTAGGAATAATATAGTATGTAACCAAGTACTGACATATGTTTAGTGGGGGTGACATGCATATCAAAACAGACAAAACAAGGAAGTTAGGTAGGTAAGTCTTCATTGTACAAGAGCCCAGAGGGGAAGGTGAGGCCCACCTCTACGGATATGTTCCAAGGGCCCCCTAATTGGTTGACCTGACTTTCTTGAGAAAATTCTCCCCTTTGAGTTGACCTATTGTATATTTGACTCTGCTGGATGAATGGGCTTTGTTGGGACTTATTAGGAGGTGTCCATTGAGTGTTTTGGTTTCCTTGTGAAGCTGGCCATGGAGGCTCCCCTCCATAGACACTCTCATTACTCACCCTATGGAAAGGCCTGGGGAGTGAGTCCCTAGGCATGACATGTCACTCAGTGACTGTGATGGCTTCACACACCTTCCTCCAAGAGTTTGCTCAGAAAGAGTGCTGTCATCAGCCAGACACACCACATTTGGACTTGCCTAAATAGCAAGTGCAAAGAATTGCTCCTTACAGCCCTCAGTGTTGCTCTTACCTGAGCCAGAGCACTGAGCACTGTGGCTCCTTCCAGCTCATGCCTCCAGCTGGGTTGTTGCAAATTCAAACCAGAAAACTACTTCTCCTGGGACAAGTGGGGATGTAGGTGCAATGCATAGGGAGAGCCATAGGAAGTCCTTCTATTTCCTCTTCAGCTCTGGCAGATGAGCTTATAAATGTCTCTCTGTGGCCCATGGAAGAACGTTCATGGGAGATCTAAATCCTGTCTTCCTTCCAGTCATCCACACTGTTCTGTGACTTTCCAGACTGCATTCTAGGCCAAGGGCCCTGTCAACTCCAGGTTTACCCTCCCTGGCCTCTTCCTAAACCACATCATCAATAATCTTTGCTCATAGACCCAATACAGACCCCTAGCAAACTAGGCTGACTGCTCAGGGTCCCTTAGGGTAGCTGGGGTTCTTGGTGCCTCTTATTTCAGCACTCACCAGACAGTGGATCTCAGCCAGCTGACTTCTCTGTCCATCTTCATCCTTGCACCCCTTCCTGCCATCACATCCCCCCACCTCCACAGCCCTGGTCCCTGACACTCCCACAATGCTTCTCCCATGTGCCCTGATGGAGAGGTTGCACCCTTTTGGAGCTGGGCTGTACACTTGCTTGGGCCCATCAGGCATGGGGACAGCTTGGAGGGGCAGGGAGGGAGGAATGAGCAGGATCCCTTCCACAACCTGGTTGCCACCCTCACATTGGCTGTGCTGCTTTCAATGAATGAATGAGGTTGGTTGATGCTTCAGCCACTGGTGTAATCAGATCTCTGTGGGCTCTTGAAAAATGTAGCTCTTTTCAGCAGCAAATGTTTGCAATTAACTTTAACATATGGTGGAATTTGTTTCAGTGTCTGTAAAGCATGATAGGCAGTGAGATCTGGCAGAGAATGCACCCAGCTTGTCACGCCCTGGGCCTCGCTGGTGGGAGGGACCTTTCCACTCAATCTGAAGCACTGAGGTACTCGGTGAGCTAAATGGTCATAGATGAGTCAGCTGGGGCCCTGAGCCCTCCCTGTGGCTTGGCACATCCTCTTCCTGCCAGGTGTTTCTACCTTCTTAGTAGCAAGGGGGAAGTGTGGTTCTCTCCTTTTTATGATGGGGGTCAAAAACCTCTGGCCTTAGTGACTCTTGCTGCTCAGTCTTGGCCACTGCCTGGACACTGCCCAGCTTTGGTGCTCCTGGTACAGTGCACCTATTCCTGTAGGGATGCTCTGCAGGATCTGTATGCTTGCTCTTGCCTTGACAATTTCAGTAGGCATCAGATCAGCTCTGTGACAAAATCCCAGGTCAGCTGTATGAGTTAAGATGCATTTGGTTGCAAGTAACAAAACCTGAATGAACGGGGCTGAAACCAGAGAGTTATTTTTACTTAGCAAGAAGTCTGGAGGTATGCATTCCTGGGTGGGTTTGGCAGATCAACAATGTCATCAGGTCTCCAGCCTCTCTCCAGATCTCTACCCTCTTTCCTCAGTGTGTTGACTTTATTGTCTAGCTTTATCAACTAATGGCTGCAAGATGGCCTCCTGTCTTCATATGATCAGGTCCAAAATGGGAAGGAAGGGCTGGCAGTAGGGGCTTCTTCATTGTGTGCTTCTTATTCACAAAGGAATATCTTTCTCAAAAGTCACAGCATACTTCCCCTTATCTCTCTTTGGCTATAACTGGGTCACATGCCCACCCAAAGGCCAGTCACTGGAGCAGTGGTCTGCTTGGCTTACGTAAATCATGACATCCCTGGGATGGGACACATTGCTGCCCAACGAAGTCACAGTTCTTTTAGCAAGGTAGAAGTGGCTATTGGGAAATGGCTATTGGGTATGTGAGTGACTGGGTTTACTGTGGTGATCTTCCAGTGTCAGAAACACAATGGTCATTGGGATGCTTGAAACTGCTGAAAGAGGAGAAGTCATTCCTGGGAAGCAGGAGGAGTGGAACATGGGGTCAGTTGTCCATGCCTCTCCAGGCTCCTTTCACATCTATCCTGTGTGCTGACTCCTAATAGATTATTCTTCCCAAAGTACTGCTTCCCTCAGGTTATGCTTCTACTCAAAAATATGTCGTATCCCAACATCCTATGAACCAGAAGTTAAACTCAGCTTAGCATTCAAGGTCCTCCTCCTTCTGGCTGAAAACAACTTTACATCTGGCAGAAACACATATTTCCTGTTCTGTCTCCTGCTCCTGATATTCCCCTGGGCAGAGTAGGCATCAGTCATGCCGTTCTACCTCCTAGCTGCTTAACACACCCTGGGCTTTTTGCCTCTACATGCTCGCTCACTGTAGGTCTCCATTTGGCAAGTCTGGCCCATAACTCAGCCTGTTCAGGTTCTATGTATTATTTAGAGCTCTCATTTAAGTCATCATTTCCTTGGATAATCCTTCCTTGATTACCCCAACTGAAAGTTTCCCAGGTTTCCTTTTAATTTCTATACCGTTCTTGTCATGTGGGCCAGTGAAAAGGCTGGGATGACTTTATGGAGGGTGGGAGGACAAGGCTTGATTTGATTCCTGAAGTCTGGAGATGGTTTGCATTGGTAGAGAGGACAGAAGTCATGCCAGGTGGCTGGGAGTTGGGAAAAGTCTGTTTACAAGAATGCAGCAAGGTCCTCACTTTCCTACTTTTGCTTCACCTTCACTTGAAGCATCTAGTCTTTCTCCAGGAGCATGTAAAATTATCTCGTGGCTACCACATCGGACAGCACTGAAATAGCACATTTCCATCATCACAGAAAGTTCTATTGGTCAGCCCTGATCTAGAGGGTCACTGGGGGAAGTGTCCTAATGGGGCTGAAATCCTGAAGTCCTTTAGTGCAGGGAAGGTTCCCACATTTATTCTCTTAGTTCATTGAACTCTGACCTGATGATCTCTATTGTAAAGATGGAAATGCAGACTCTGTGCAAACAAGCCTTTGGGAAGCTGGTTCTCAGCAGGATACTTCTAAGCAGCCTTATCCTCAGCACTGGGATAGATAACACCCTCTTGAGGCAATCTCCAAATAGAGTCTAGACTCATTATCTTACCCTCTTTTGTCTCAGAGCCTCCCAGCAGCTGAAGTGTGCTTGGTGAGATAATGGGAGTAAGTGAAGAAACAGGAAATCCATCTCTGGGTAGCTCTTGCAAGCCCTTGGTGGCTTAGCCAGGGATGAGGTAATGAGTCTAGACTCTTGAAGAGACAGCATGCCCGGGCTTTTGGGAATTTCTCTCTGTCCTGTTCCTCAAGTTTGCATAGAAAGTACAGCTCCCCTTCTGTGGATTCTTATGTTGTCTGTCATTTGACCTTTGCAGTGGTTTTCAAAAAAATTTTATAAAAATTTAAAGCACACCTAGAAAGCTAAAGCCTGGTTTCACCATGCTTCTTTAGAACTGTGGGCTATTTTGCAAACTGTTTTCATTTGCTCCTGACGACTGATGACATGGGTATCACTAACTCCTTTTTATAGGTAATGAGATTCAGTTTGGGAGAGGTTAGTTAGCTTGATTGAGGTCACACAGCTAATAAGTGGTAGAGTGGGGACTCAAACCCAGGCTTTTCCAGATATTAGTCCAGTGCTCTTTCTACTACCCCGTATTACCTCTAAGTGATGTTATAAAAAGCATTTTAACAAACCTTCTACCCTACTTCTATTTGCAGCCTATAGGCAGTAGCTATGGGTATATTTACTGGCAATCTTATCCACACAGTAACAGCCCTTCTTAATGCCATTCCTAAGGATTCAATATTTTGCACATTGTTTAAGGTGCAGGCTTAGATTATCCAGTCACTGCCCACTGTTGGACCATCTGCTCCACCATTCATGACTGTGGCTTTTACCTTGGCCCAAAACATCATGAAATGGGTAAATATGAGGCAAAGTAAAATTATTTGGTATATTACACTGCAAGTATCAGCACCTGGGCTTATGTGTTGCTTTGACTTAAGCTTGCCTCACTCATTATGAGATCACATAATCCACAGGGGTACAGACTCAGACTCCTTCAAATATGACATTGAAAGAATTTCATCTTCAACATCCAGGAGACTTTATTTGTTCTAAGTTAAGACCAACACTCATTCTGCATGTGCAATAGATCCCATCCGATCCCTTCTCCTTGTTTTATGGAGAGTGCTCTTGCACTTCTCCCTTGCCTCTCACCTCCGTCCTGAAGATTCTTATCAGAATGCAAACATTCTATAATTGCTCCTTAAAACAGTTTCTTGACCGTAGACCTGCCTTCATCCATCACTCCAGTTCTCTGTGCCTGTTTAGTAAAACCTTTGGCAAGAGATGTTTGCTCTGTATCTGCAGATATTTTTGCTCCACTGGTGCTTTTACCCTAGTGACTTCCATGTTACAGTTTCCAGTGGTCAATGCTCAGCCCTAGTCTTACTTTACCTTTTGGCAGCATTTGACAGTTTTCACCACTCCTGTTTCCTTGAAACACTTGCCTCCATTGGCTTCCACTCCACTCCTGTCGCTCTGGTTGCTCCTTCTCAGGCGCTGTCACTTCTTACCTGGAGTATTTCAGTAGCCTCCTAACCGCCTTTCTTGCCTTTTGCCCTTGCCCTCCCCATAGACAGCTCTCAACACAGTAGCCATGGTGAGCCACAGAAACCTCCAGCCTGCCATTCCTCTGCAAAGCACCCTCCAGAGGCTTCCCCTCCCAGAGGAGACGTCCATGTTCTTATCTTCAAGGCGCTCTTGGGTCTATCTAGACTTCATCATGGATTAATTTACTGTGGGTGCGGTAATAAAGTACCACAAACTGGCTGGCTTGAAACAACAGAAATTTATTCTCTCATGGTTCTAGAGGCCAGAGGTCCAGAATCAACATGTCAGCAGGGCTGTGCTCCCTCTGATGTTATAGGAAAAAATCTATTCCATGCCTCTCTCCTAGCTTTCGTGGTTGCCTGCCATCCCTGTCATTCCTTGTCTTGCAGCTGCCTCGCTCCAGTCTCTGCCTCTGTCTTCATGCAGCCCCTTCCTGTTATCCCCTCTGTGCCTCTGTGTGTCCTGTCCTCTTCCTATAAAGACACCGGCCATATCGGATTCAGGGCCCACCCTAGTCCAGCATGACCTCATCTTCGCTAATTACATCTACAATGACCTTATTTCCAAATGAGATCACATTCTGAGATTCCAGGTGGACATGAATTTCAGGGGGACACTATCCAATCAAATGCACCCTGATACTTCTCCAGCCTCAGCTCTTACGCGCCTCCCCCTGCCACCCCCTCCCGCCACACCACACTCCATGTTATTTCACCAGTGTGAACACACTAACTTGTCATTATTTATTTCCATGGTGGGGAAAAGGAAGGTAGTTGTAGATATATAAAAAGTCCTCCCCGACTTCTGGTTGTAGCATGCTGGAAACCAAACCAGATACCCAATCTAAAGGAGCCTCTGTGTGTGTGTGTGTGTGTGTGGTTGCACTCTGCCTTCACCCATAACATGTCACTTTGATTCCAAGGCAAGAATCCTTTTTCACAGAGATTTTTGTGGTTCTTTAGCTTCCTTGTGTGTCCCTGTTCTCTAATCCTCTGAATGAAGCTGGATATGGTGAGCAGAGCCATATGAAAGGCATCCAAGAGGAAAATTATATCCCAGCCTTGCACATGAATGCTGTGGTTGAGGGTGGGGGGCTGCTGGCTGGTGCTGCACACTTGCCACCACTCTCCCTGGTTTCTCCATTTCCACCCAGTTCCCACTTGCTTGTTTCAGCACAAGTTCCAAGGCTGATGTTCTCCTGGGTTAGGCTCAGCCTGGGTTGTTTATCTCAGAGCCTGGGTGGGCACTGTTTCATGAAGTGGAGGGTACCCTCTGTCCTGCCCTTCCTAGATAAAATATTTAAACATAGTAGATAACCTCATTTATCCAGCTTTATGTTGTAAGGAGCTTGAGCTGAGAATAGTGGTAGTGTGGCCTTATGGTCACGTAATGCTTTTCATTTTTGAAGTACCATTCTACCACTTGATCTGGGACAACCCTGAGAGCCAGGTTAGGCAGTGATATAATGGATCTTCAGGGGGGTTTGCCATGGCATACTTGGTTTGAATCCTGGCATCCCCATTTATTAGATGTGTGAAGTTGAGCAAATTTCTTAAACTATTTTTTTCATCTGTAAAACAGGAATGAGTTTTGAGCATATGAGTGACATTATATGATTTAGTTTTTAATAGGATCACCCTGGTTGCTCCATGATAACTTGGTGGGGGGCATGGCAAGAAGAAAGAGGAGATCCATCTGGGAGGCTGTTGCAGGGGAGCTATGATAGAAGCATGGCCTGCAGTCGGCTGCAGTGGAGATGACGATAAGTGATCAGATTCTGGTTATGATTTGAAGGTAGAGCAGAAAGGGCTAGTTTGGATTGGATGTGAGATATATGGGAGAGAGGTGTCCAGAATGATTCTAAGTATAGGCACACTATGGAATATTATTCAGGCGTAAAGAAGGAATGATGTCCTCATATAGGTGACAACATGGATGAACCTTGAGTATATCATGTTTAGTGAAATAAGCCAGACACAAAAGGGCAAATATTGTATGATCTCACTGATTTGAAATAATTAGAATAAGCAAACTCATGGAGTCAGAATCTAGAATACCAGGGGATGGGGTGGGGATAGGAAATTGGAAGTTAAATTTTAAAATATACAGGATTCCTATTTGGAATTATAGAAATATTTGGAAATGGATGGTGGTGATGGTAGTACGACACTGCGAATGTAATTAGCAACAATGAAATATATATCTGAATGAGATTAAAAGGGGAAATGTTAGATTATATATACGGTAACAGAATAAAAATTGTAAAAAATGCAAATAGGGAACACTAAGTTACACCAGGTTGTAGTTAATAGTAGAATTATAGAAATGTTCTATCATCAGTTGTAACAAATGTTCTACATCAATGCAAGCGTTAATAGGGAGGATTATGGGAATCTTGTATTTTGTGCTTGATTGTTCTGTAAACCTACAGCTTCGCTAATGAAGAAAACAATTTCTAAAAAAGATTTGGTCCTAAGATTTGAGCTCTGAGCAACAGGAAGAACGTAGGCACCAGCAACAGAAAAGGGGGGAGCTGTGGTTGGAGCAGAGTTGAGCCAGGATGTGGTGGATGGAAAAAGTTCAGGAATTCTATTTTGGTTTTGTAAAGTGAAGATATTGAGTAGATAGCTGGATATACAATCTAGATTTAGGAGAGAGATCTGGGGTGGAGAGAGACATTTCAAAGTCCATTAGCATATAAATGATATTTAAAGCCATGGGACTGGACAAGACCTCCAAGGGAAGTGAGAATAGGTAGAGAACAGGACCAAACTTTTCAAGGTCAGGGAGATCAGAGGGAACTAGCAAAGGAAACCAAGAAGGAGTGACCAGTGAGGTAGGAGGAAAACCAAGAGGTTTAGTGCCCTGGAAGCCAAGTGATCAACTATGTGAAATGCTGATGATGGGCTCAGTATGATGAGAACTGAGCAGTGTGGAGGCTATTAGTGACCTTAATAGGACAGTTTTGTTAGAAAGGGGGGCCCAAGAACCTGGCTGGATTAAAACAGAGTGAGAGGAGGAGAATTGAAGACAGTAGCAGAACTGATTTTTTTTCTACAAAATAAATGAAGTAGGTGGTGGGAAAAGTGGATCAAGAGAGGGGTGGTTTCCCCCCAATATGGACGAAGTAAGAAAAAATATGTATAACATATGTATAGCGAGAGACAATATATGCTAAAGCTCTTGAGTAGGTGTGAAGCAATGAAATCTAGTGCCTAGGTGGAGCAGTTGTCCCTCGAAAGTTGTGCAGGACACATTAGGTGTCAATTAGAAAGGGAAGGGCCTTTTAGCAAGTCAGCATCTAAGAGCCTTGAATGGGATTGCATTTGGCTTCATATAACTGCATCCTGACTCTAGTGGGTTAATCAAAAAGAGCTTTTGTTTTTCACACTAAAAGGAAGTCAAGAAGCAGGAAGTCCAAGGATGATGCAGCTGCTCAAGGAATCTGTCAAGGATTCAGTTTCTCTCTTCTTTCTCTGAATTCTTTAACAGATGGCTTTCATTCTGTTGTTCCCAAGATGTCTGCTTCATCTCTAGGTATTATATTTGCATTTCAGGCAGAAAGAAGAGAAAAGGTGAAGAGCAATATGCATGTGCCAGTTTAGTCTTTCTCATTTTGTCAAAAGCACAATAGCTTTTCCAGAATCTCCCCCTTCCCCACCAGTAGAAGAGCAGTACTCATTGACCGGTACTGGTTCACATGGCCACCCTAGCTGCAAGGGAGTCTGGGCAGGTGAGCTATTCAACTGGGAACAGAACCACCTAGATTTTGGTTACACAAGGCAGAACATGAAAGATCATTATGTCATCCAGTTTTTAGTGGGTGGTAAGATAGTTGAAGGATAAAAAGGGTAAATGGTTGAAGAGTACAAATTAAAACAAGAAACAAGAACTGTCTCACTTCCACTGGATCAGACTGCATTGAAACCTTTATGGAGTTCTCAAGACATCTGAAGTCTAATTTGAAAGAAAAGCAGCACAATCTCATGGGGAAGAGGCTGCTTTGGAGGTGCAGGACATTGGCTCTTTTGCTCAGGCTTCACCTCTGCTGAATTTTGTGTAAAGTGCTGCATTCTGCTGATGCCAATTTTGCCTTCTGTATGTTGAGGACAATAGATTCCTACCCTCCTTCCCACGTAATTCAGAGCTTGATGTTATACAAGATGGCACATACTTTGAGATCTTTGAGTTAAAGGCATTCTTGAAATTCAGATTATTCAGAGATATTTTCCACCCCTCAAATAGAAAGGGAAAGCCCCACATGGTAGTTCCCTGTAGGTTTTATGCCATGGTGGAAGATTTTTACTCACATTGTCACTGAATGTTTTGCATGTGCATGTGTATGTGTGTCCTAGAAGGCTGGTAGTCCTTCAGTATAGTGTTGTGTGAGGAGGAGAATAGTGTAGCTACTGCCAGTGTTCTGAACATCTGTCATGTGCTAGGCACTGCACCAGATAATTGAGGAACATAATCACTGGGCTTCAGAATACATCTATTTCCTATTTTGGTACTGTTGGAGCTCCTACCTTGTGACAATATGGCTTTTTAAAAATATATAGCATGATGATAATGAAAATTGGTGGTGACAAAAGCAAACAAGATCTGCAGAGAGCTCGGTGTTGCCCCCTGCTGGGATCCCAGAATTTTTCCCATCAAAACACCATCAATAATGTCCTTGTCCTTCCTATCATTACACACACACACATACACACACACGCACACACAAACTCACAGAACCCAGGAAACATACATTCTTTGTAAGAGTATACACTATATTGGCAAATTGCCATCCAGCCAAGCCAAAAATTGTGGAACAATAGGAATCTGTGCCCAGAATATTAGCTAAAAATACCTCATTCCCAGTTCTGTTGTTTGCTGGGTATGTTTAAGAGTGTCCCAGGAGAGTCATGAGGATGAAAGGAAAGGAAAACTGACATTTTCAAAGGAAACTAAATCTTTAACTCCCTAAAAAGAAAACATACATTTTCCGTATGTCTGTTTTATGTTTCTTGCCATTTTTGCTTGTCTTTGTAACAATATGGAAAGTCTGTAATATAAGTCGTGCCACCTTGGCTTGGGTTATTGGATCCAGGGTTTCACCAGAGTCTTTTGCTCTATAACCAGACTTGTAGACAGCTTCCCAAGTTCTGGCAAAGAAGAAGCATGAGAAGGAGAAAGATTCTAAGCAGGAGAGGCTTGCTGTCCCCCACACACTGTCTACTCACTGGGCTGCTCAGAGCATGACATAAGAGCCTGGGGGACACGTTTCCATCCTACATGGGCCACCATACCCTCTTTTGTCTTGATCACTGACTGAGCCCCAGGCTCTGGGTGGCCGTTTCAGTGGGCCTGGGGTGGGTCACCGATTTTTCCCAGGCCACTGAGGGGAGAGGTTGCTCGACCTCTCAGGGGTCTGACAGCCAGGGGAGCAAGGCAGGTATATGGACATCTCCATGCACATGCACACAGTGGTCAGCAGCATCAGTAAGAAGCAGTCAGCTGAGCACTCATATGATATGGGGAAAGGGTCTGTTCAAAGTATTTGCCAGATAATGTCAGCATTAACCAAATAGCAACTGTGGGCTCTGGTTGGCTAAACATGGAGCTGCTGACTTCCTGAACATATGCTGGTTGGTAGGCAATGAGAGTGGGTGATGGTCAACACTGGTTGGCTAATGTCAATATTTGCTTTGGATTAGGGTAGACCATAACCATAGTTGCCTGAACGAATTGCACTCCCAGTTTCTTCTCAAGTATTTGGCCCTTCATATTAGTCTGTTGGTCTTTTCTGCAATAGCATATGAAGGGCTTGTTGAAGTTGGATTTAATTTGCTGTAATGATGAAGAACAGTGCTTCAGGGTACACCCGAAGTTCTTTTTGGCTCAGTCTGCTATCTTAAAAGAAAATATCTTATGCAAATATTTACATGGAAGATATATTAAATTGATTTCAATAAAAAGAGTTTATAGCTACTGCTTATTGAGAGCAACTAGTATGTGTCACATACTTCAAATACATTATCGGTTTTAATCTCCAGAATATCTCATAAGATACTTATAATCTCGTTTTATAGATAAAGACAGTGAAGCTCCAAGAGGGTCTGTAACCTTTTCTCGAAGGTAGAACCAAGATTTGAATCCAGGTTTCTATCAGACTTCAAAAGCCGTTCTTTTCCCACCATGCCTTGCTGACTCTGGAATACACGCTTTGTGAGAACAGGAAAATTGTATAGTTTGCATTTTAAAGTGAAAGCTGCCATTGCCAGCTTCAATTGCAATAGCCATGTGCGTGACATTGTGCTTCTCAGTGAGGCCAGCGGCTCCCAGAGCCTCTGGGTTGTGCAGACATCATACTTAGCAGTTCTCTCTCCCACTCGTTCATTCCATTGTATAGTCCACCTTACTGCTCCCCAGGAGCAGCAGGGAGACAGAGACTCCAATTGGCTCTGCCAGCCACTTATTGTTTTCCATTTTCTCACCACTGCAGAGTCTTGAGACTGTCTCCTATAGAAGATCCTGCCACTTCTATTGTCCCAGCAGACTTTCCCACCGCCCCAGCACCACGTGCTCAGTGGCTTATTGTGGTGGTGTTGGCTCAGCCTCAAGGACAGAGACCTTGAGCCAGCTGACAAGGTTGCTCATGTCACTACTTCTAAGGCCACAAGCCATGCTTTTGGTTCCCAATACTTTTGAATTCTCTCCTCTCACCATCTCTCCTTGAGTTTAGCCACATGGTCTCCCAGACTCCCAGCAGCAGATTTCCCCGACAGACAGTTTTGGCTTATGGCCAATAGCTGTCTCTGTGCCTGGATGACCTCAGTTACCAAGTCAACATGGCACTTGATGAATGTTGCCATGCTGCCCCCTGGTGGAGAGGGTTGAAAGTGAGTGACACACAGATTCCTGCCTTCTTAGAGTTGCCCAAGACCCTCTTCTTCTACTTTCTAAACCAAAGGGTTCATGTACCCTATCAAAGCTAGTTTGGGCAGCACTTGTGGAAAGGTGGTAGGATCTGTAGTAGTCTGTTGTCCAAATTAAAGGTGGCTCTGATTTCTTATTTCAGAGGGGCAAAAATAAAACACAACCAGTTTTCCTCAAGTAGAATCAGGGTTTTTCATGTGGCTATTTTGTCCTCCAGCCTTCCACATATTTGTCTATGATGTGGAGGCTTTGAGAAGTTCCTATTGGGGCCTGCAGGCCTCTGGGTTAAGGTTAATGAATAGCTCAGTCTTCCCAAATGTAGCTTTAGTTCAGGAACCCTCTGGAGTGTTGTAATGGGGACTTCCCTTACATTCCTGCTCAGTCCTCATGGATCTCTTTTCCTGGGATAGCTCAGAATTTGCACAAGGCTGCTATATATGCAGTATTCCTGAATATGGGGAGTTGTGTTTTCAGCCTGGAGGGTAGGTATGGGGATGGCAAGCATCTAGTGTCTGGTGTCCAGTGGAAGGTGGGGTGGGAGTGAGATCTTGGAGGAAGCCATGGGAACTCATGGGTCAAAAAGTCAGGGATATTGTCACTAAGGAAAAAATTAAGGCTCAGTTTACCTTTTGGTTTTTAGTTTGATGTATGGAGCAAGAAGGCATTCCAAACAATCATGCATAGATGGGGGTCAGTAGGGTAAATCTAGAGAAATCCTGTGTGCATAGTCTGCATCATGGAAAATAGGAATTCAGACCTGGCAGGTTCTTGACTCTGTTGTATTGCCAGACCAGCACCCCCAAAAAGCTGACCTCTGACATTCTTGCATTGTCCATGGCCTTAGACCTGAAGTTCTTGCCCCAGTGTATACCTTCTCATGACCCTCCCTCTAATCTAGATTCCCCCAGCGTCTGACATCATCATTCATCATCCTTTTTACTGCTTTCTCATTCATATTCCATTCTCATCTCTTTTTTTATCATCATGGTTATTGTCATCATCATCATCATCATCACCATCATCATCATCACCATTGTAATAATGAGCATTTTATTGAGGATTTACCATGTCCCAGCACTATGCTAGGCAGTTTTAATGTATTAGTTCATTAATTCTCATTGGCAGCCTATTATTCCCATTTTTTGGAAGGGGAAACTAAGGCTGCAATAATCTGACCAATGTCACGTAGCTATTAAGTGGTGGAGTTAGGGTCTTGGACATAGGTTTATTCAGTTCTTCCATAGTGCGTCCTTGTGCTACATATACTCTATTTCCATAACCCATTCTCTTTCTGGCTGGGCATCCTTGAGTCTTCCTTGGTCCAGTGTTTTTTTGTAGGCCGTGAAATCGGTGGCCCACCAGGTTATGTAGTGAATGGGGCTCCAGCTAGAATTGTCTTGTTTTTCAGTCTTTTTGGAATCAGAGTAGACTCTTGGTTTTGGGTCAAAGAGAGTCTCCCAGACACTATTTGTTTTTAACCCAAACCCATAGAGGAAAGACCTCTTTCAGGGATCCCATCATAACTGATTACTCTGAAGGGATCAATTTGGTGACTAACGCCTGCCTTTTACTTATTTGCAGGCAGCAGAGCCTCAGGACCTCCTACAAAACAGGGGCTCTAACCAGACACCCTCTCCACACTGAGGCAGCCACTTACCTGCTTCATCTTTCTAGTTGTGTCTTCTATGAAAATGGTGTTAGGGGGCATATAGGAAAGAAATGGGGTAAAGGACCTATGAATCAGCCATCACAGAGTGTCTGTCTCCCATGGAGGAAAGACATCATGAACCAAGCTGAGCTGAAATGTGGATAAGATTCTCTTTGGGTTCAGAAAACAGTTATTTTTTCCTCCTAGCCTACAAATTTAGTGAGGTAATGAATAAAAGTTCTTGGCACTGAGTGGGTATTCAATAAATGTTAGTTTGTGTTTTTCCTGTCCTCCACAAATGTCTTTTTCTTTGCAGTCTTATAGCTTTGGAGCTGAAACACATTCTAACCTTGAGGACTCCAATGTTCAGAATGGTGAAGTGATTTTCCTAGGATCACACAACCAGCACCCAAATCCAGGTCTCCATATTGTGTTTCAGCACACTGCCATCCTGCTAGTGTAATTCCTGCAGTACAGAGGTGTGCAGATGTTTCTTGAAGTTCTGCTCCTCTTTGCTGATTGCCTTAGACATGTTCTTTAGTAGTTTCTCAGATATTAAGCCCTCATATCTGCTTTTTATTTTACTTTTTTTAATTTTTAATTTTTAAAAATTCTTACTGTGTTAACATATATGTAACTTGACAGTTCCCATTTTAACCACTTTCAAATATACAATTCAGTGGTGTTGATTACATTCACAGTGCTGTGCTACCATCACCACCATCCATCACCAAAACTTTTCCATCACCCCTGCTTTTGTAACGTTCTTATCTCCTTAACTAAAGAGTTGGAGAGCTTGTTCTAACCCTGTAATAAAAACGTGAAACTTCAAAGTGGGAGAGATTTAGGGAACCATCTACCCCAGTGGGTTTCAAACATGCCGTGGGAACAAAATGCTTTCTTCAAACAACATCTTTTCTAGAAATGAAATATGTATATCTGGCCTTAGCTGGTGTGTGTGGGTGTGCGTGTATCCATATATATGATCCCTTTTAGCATTCGCTATTATATTTGTATAGGTCACAAAGTACTCCACATCCATGGTTTCATTTAATCATCACTAATCCAGGAATGTAGGCATCATTATTGCCTTTTACTTCTGAACAAACTGAGCCTTAAGAGGTTAAGTAATGTGCTCCAAGTCACACTGCCTGGAAGGCCAGTCCTTCTCAGCAAGACTAAAAGTTGTGCATCTTACAGCTTGTGGTTGTATAAGAAGAGAGGTAAGCATTTTTATACACACACATATACATATGTGTACATACATATACATATGCAAAACCATACATATGCAAATCCATGTACATATGTGTGTGTATATGTATAAATGCTATGTTTCTGGAAAACTTTTCATTTGTGTAATTACCACAACAAGGCAGTCTCATGCCAAAATACTATTTAGAGACCTGGATTTAGGTGCTGGCAAAATGGGCCCTTTGGACTGAAGGATGTGGGGTGAGGAAACATGGGCAGTAGAGAACTTACCTCTCCCCAGCCACTAAGGAATTCTTGATATAAAACTGACCTAGGGCAATACTTTTTCTATTAAAGACAAGAAAATGGAGGCCCCCGGGGGAAGGTAGTGGTTTTTCCCTTGGTAAAATGGAAGAACCCTTGAATCCAGGTCTTCTGACTCCGAGTCCTACGCTCGTTGCCTAAGTCAGGTCATCTTTTCTTGTCCTCTTTGGCTTCCGACGTGGCACCTAGCCCAGGGCAGGGTGCTGGAGATTGGCTTCAGGAAGGACAGCTTCACTTGGATTATCTTGGCCCGTGGTGCTGAGTGGACGTGTTTTGTCTGAGGCATTGTGCTCTGCCAGGTAGCTCACAAGCTGTGCATCTCCTGGGGTCAGTGCTGCTCTTTGGGGATGGAGTCATGGAGATATCAGAACCAGGAGGTGTTGGGAAAGGGCTCAGGCTGCTGAGGAAGAAAGTTATCTTAGAAGACGGCTCAGGAAACCCTCAGGCACTGAAGGCTACCTTTGGGGTAAAAAAACACAACCTCCCCCCAACCAAAAACCAACTGAAAAACCATCAACAAAGGTCAAAAGACAGAGGCGAGGCAAATAAAATTGTTAAACGTTACAGGTCACAAGGACTCCACATCCATGTTCGCATCTAATCCTTACTAATGTAGGCATCATTATTGCCTTTTACACCTGAACAAACTGAAGCTTCAGGAGATTAATCAACGTGCCTCCAGCAGAGGCAAACAGAGCCTGCGGATCCAGACTCTGTCACCAAAAATTGAAAGTTAAGCATCTTGTGACTGTACAAGAAGAGCTGGAAGCCTTAGGCATCAAATGGAATTTCAGCCAGCCTCTAAGCCTCTCTGCCTGGCAGATAGAGTGGGAAAGGGCCAGAGGGAGCAGGTAAAGGTGGGGGGAGAGAGAAGGAAGGAAGGGATAGAGGAGGGAAAAGACAAGATCCTGTGACCCCAAGCCTAAGCCAATTAGATGGCTTTCTCTTTTGTGCCAGTCCTGATTGTTGCCCTCTTATATATCCCTGATGTGCACGACTGTGGTCCTTGTTTAGTCTGCCACCTGGTTAGAGAACGCATGCTCTCTGAGGGCAGGGATGGCTTTATTTATAACTACATCCCCAGAGCCTTCCCTACGGAGGGTGTGGAATATAGGGGAAGGAGAGCAGTAACTGAGTGCTTAGTCTCTGTACACGTACTGTGTTTAGATGCATTTCCATGAGGCAGATACTGTTATCTCCATTTTAGAGGTAATTTGAGATGCAAAGAGGAGATAAGGGATCAATTTGAAGAGCTTCCAGGGGTGGGCGAGTTTATAATGGTGAGAAAAGTTGAGCCTTGTATTTGCACTAAGAAGCGCTGTCCGTGTCCGGAAACTTTGCCTGGCTTTCCAGGGCACAGCCTGTCTGCCAGGCTCTGAACCCAGAGTGAGGTCTCATTAGCATTCAAAGGGGGAAGTAACCGTGGAGGATGCCATCCAGGGCATTAGGAAGAGACAGGCTGTGTTTTAATTACGACCTGGACTTTTGAACAAATCCTTTTCTCTGCTTGTCTGAGCCCTAGAGAAAACAACTTGTGGGAGGTGTGTAGTTGGCAGCTGAGTCCACAGTGGTACCCGTACAGCTGTGTACACATCTGGCATGCAGGTGGTGGACTCCATGGGTGCACTTTTTCTCCTTGAATGGCTCTGGGTTAGGGAGGCTAACCAGAACCAAGGTGGTAAGGTGAGATTGACCTGGTCTGAGCCAGAGGGGAAGTTACTGGAGACAATGGAGAGAAATAGGTCTGCCCTCCTCAGTCCCCACTGACCATGAACATTTCAGGATTTGAGCCCAGGTATCTCCCACCACGTCCTCCAGCCGCTCCTGAGTCAACATGGCAGGCTTCTTTGTTGAGGTCTCCCCAACCCTCCCTTCTCCAACTCCAGGCACATTTTTGGAGTGGGAGATGAAATTAAGAAGAGAGGAGAAAGAGGAGGAGATTAACAGGGTAGAAGTTAGACAAGCACAGATGCTACCACCTGCTGCTGCAGATTCCCAAGTGCTTGTTGACTCCCTGGGAGCATTTGTCTTGAGTCTGTTTAACACTTCATTCCAGGGGAAGGGGAGGAGAAGGAGGGCTTGGGGACAAAGGGCCTTTGACCGGCTCCTGGAAAAGCTTTGATTAGTTTGTTCAGGTTGACAAACAGTGATGGTGGGGGAAGCGGGGTGGGGGGCTCGGGGCCCAGAGATGAACCGAGTGGATTTTCTGCTGACTACAGTGTCCAGCATGGAGAAAGGGAGTAAAGGCAAATACGCAAGGAATGGGTGTTCCCAGAGGTTCAGACATGGAGAGAACATCCACACCAGGTACCTGGGAGAAGGGAGAGGGCAGGGGATGCACTACTGGTACCCAGAGTTCTGTTTTTTTTGTTTGTTTGTTTTTTGTTTTTTTTCACTATAGCACACCTACAGTGGTAAAATAGCCACACCAGCACTTTGGATTGTCCCCCAATCTCACCCCACTTTCTGAAGTTGAGGAGCAGGGGGCGGGCATGTCAAAGAGGTGTTTCTGGGATGCCCCTGATCCACGGCCCAAAGCAGGGAGGATTGTAGTGTTGGGCCTGTGTTGAGTGAGACAGCACATGTACTTCCTGTCCTGAGCTGCTCGGTCTCTGTCCTGGGGGGCTACTCCACAGTGGATTCATGGGAAGCCCATTCATTACCTTCTCCAAGCCTTGGCTTCCTTCCCTCTAAGAGCTGAATGCCTTCTCTCTCTCTTGTGCCAAGCTGTGTGTAACGCCTCCTTGGGAACCCCTCCTCATCTTCCTCCCTCCTCATCTTCCTCTTCCCTCCACCCTCAGAACATTTCCCTCCTTCCAGGAAGCTTTCAGGGTGAACACACTGTGCACACTTACATGAACTTAGAGCCATGAGCTAGTAGTTTGAGGGCTGCCAAGTGATTAAATATTATAAACAGACTGTGGCTTTATGCCATTCAGTTTTGTGTTCATGAGACACTGCTTTGTATTGTTCTTATCTTCTGCTTCCTTAAGGTAAGTCCCTGAAGGTGGGTATTACTTATCTACTCTCTTCTTTGTTTATTTACTGTCCCCCCTGGTAGCATGTGAGCTCCATGGGGTCAGGGACTTGACTTTGTACCCTCCTGTGCCTATGACAGCACCTGGCACATAACAGATGCACAACATACACTTGTTTATGCTGAATGCCATCGGTGGTGACTTTCATTTCCTCCCCTCCTTGTTAAGACACGGAGTGTATGGTGTATTTTGGGGTACGCAGTGTATACTTCTGAATAAGTAAGGGAAAAGGATATGTGCGTGAGTGAGTGAATGTGTGGGTGAGCTCTCGCGAGGGGTTGGTCACACTTGGGCTGTCATGGTGCGTGGTCTGTGTGTAAGAAAATACTCTTCAGTTATCCATGTTTCCTTGACCCCTGCCAAGGTGGGAGTCGTTAGCAGAGTCGGGTGGCATCGGCCCCGGGTCGTGCTCTGTGTCAGCTCATGTTTGTCTTTGGGCATGTGAAGAAGGGGTGTGGGGTTTTAAGTTCTTTAAGCTTACCCTGGCCATTCTGTCCTCCCTCACCATCCTTTCTCGTACACCATCTGACCTTTCCACAACCGTTGACTCCTCTGGTATGCAGGGACAAACAGAGAGGGTGTTTGGACAGAGAAGATTTTTTCCCCCTTTTGTTCTAATACAACAACTCTTTATTTTGGAAATAGTATAATGAGAACCCAAATACTCAGATATTTTGAGGGCAATTTTTAGAGTATGCTGTCTTTGTGTTTGGACCAGGGGCTTTGACAAAGTTATCAAGAAGCAATTAAAAAAAAAATTCAGAGAGATCTGTTTTAAGTGCCAGGTCATTCATAGACAACCCTGAACTGTTATTAATCTGGGTTGACAAAGAAGAGAACAACCCTTATTAAGCATCTACCATGTGTCCACTCCTAAGCTAGGCTCTTTATACATGTTATTTTAGGAAGAGGGTGAACAAATTAGATCCATGGGTCAAATTGAATCCCTTTTATCATGTACCCTCCAGATGTAAGAGGCTGTCGAGTACATAAATATTCCATAGGCCTTGTTCTTGAGATACAACCTATTGGCAAGGTGGCTTATAAACATGTGAAAATTAAAATAATAAGACAAGATTAAAATAATATTTGAACTTAGTGATATGAAGCAATGATTGTAGGACTTTTAGAGCTGGAAGGGGTTGTCTGGCTTAAGCTAGGACAATGGAAGCGCAAAGAGGTGAAACAACCTGCCTGAGATTTTGCAGACAGTTATACACAGAGCTGGTGGCAGAACCCAGACCTCCTGATCCCACCGCAGACAATTGCCAAATGACCAGCTATAGGTATTCAAAAGAGGGGCAATGGCTTCAGGCTGGAGCAGGGGGAGGCTCAGGGCAGGATTCACAGAGAAGGTGGGAGCTGCTCTGAAGGATCAGTTGGATTCAGACAGATTGAGCAGGGAACAAAGGGCTTTCCAGGAGGATGGAATGGCATAAACAGGCCCAGAGGTGGAAATCAGGAATGTTGAACACAGGAGTCCTGACGTTATCATCACCCATGAGTAAAGAACACCTGAAGCCTGGGAGCAGTTTTCCAAGCTGCCCTATCCCTCATCCCTGCCCAGGCTCCATGCTGTGGGTTCTGCCTTCTTCTCCATTGACTTCCCTGCTGCAGCTTGAATTCTGAGTCTTATAACTTCTGAGCTGCCCCACACCCCCCTTACTCATCTCTCTCAACTCTGTTTCTACTCCACCCTTCACATGGCCAAGAGTTCCTTTTCCAAAACGTGGTTCTTATTTTAAAAATATTTCACTGATTCCCTGGTCCTTGCCAGATGATGTCCACCCCCTTGGAGTGCAGCTGGTCATGACCTCTCACCTGCTACTCCTCTCAGAGCCCCCTGCATCTGGCCTGCTGGAGTACACACCATGCTTGAGCACAGCCTGCACTTTCATGATCTCAGGCCTTTGCACAGGCTGTTCCCTCTGCCTGGACTGCCACCCCCCTCCCCCCACCCCTTTATGCCAGCCAGCCCGCTTTCCTTCCTGTCCGTCATTTGACCAAGATTTATTGAATACATAATAAAATGCAAAGCCCTAACCATTGTTTCCTCTTCCAAGCCCCCATATCTCTCTGCTCCGCTCTGTACTTTAACTGTCTGGACATGTCTGTCTCTTCCATTAACCGGAACTCATTTCCGGAAGGGATTTCCCTTTATTCAGCTTCACATTGTTGGTACCTACTGCTCTGACACACTTTAAAGGGTTTGTTGGAAACAAATAAAATGAAATAGGTGTTAAATCCTGAGAGATAGGCTGAATCCGGACTTTTGAGGCCATGGAATGTCAGGCTGGGAAGTTGGGATGTGGTTAATCTCTCGAAACATAGATTATACATCAGAATGCCCCAAGGAGCTTGTTAAAAATTCACATTCTGCAATCACACCCTTCTGTACACTGATGGGAGTGAGTATGGACAACTTCGTGTTTTATTGTTATTATTGCTTTAAACAGTAAGCTCGTCCTGGCATGCTGGGCAGCCTGCCTGACTCAGTCTGCAGACTGACCTTGGGGAGCCCTGGGCCAGCGATCACACCCAGCTCACCCTGCGCGTCGGCTCTGATGCCATCCTGCCAGTGGCTCTCACCCTTCTTTCCTTAAGCTTTTGGTAGAGTAACTCAACTGAATGATTTTATTTCAACCTTCTTAGGGAACAAATAACCCTAGATTTAAAGAATATTCAATTCCAAGCATCCTTGTCTCAGGGCTTAAAAGACCTTTTTGCCATTGCGGTGAGGGGAGACTGGGACCCAAGCCAGACCTTCCTCACAGTGCATATCCTCCCTCTCTCCCCTGCTGCTAGGCTGTTTGCTGTCAAATGTGGGGGCTGCTTTGAGGCCATCGCACCCAATGAGTTTGTTATGCGGGCGCAGAAGAGCGTGTACCACCTGAGCTGCTTCTGCTGCTGCGTCTGCGAGCGGCAGCTCCAGAAGGGTGATGAGTTTGTCTTGAAGGAGGGACAGCTGCTCTGCAAAGGGGACTATGAGAAGGAGCGGGAGTTGCTCAGCCTGGTGAGCCCGGTGGCTTCAGACTCGGGTGAGTATTCTGTGATGGGCAGGGGATGCAGTGGGGTGGGTGGAGTGTGGAGAGTTGGCAGTGTGCACTGCTTCCTCTCCAGAGGGCAGCCATCAGGGCAGCCCAGCTCCATGGCAAGGTACTTCTGTATTTCTAGTAACTTCCTTGTGGGTTTGGAGTAATCTCTTATCAGTCAGCTATGGTCCTGATGATGCTGTGTAACAGATAGTCCCCTAAATCCCATGGTGTTCAAGCATAAGCATTTGTCCACACATTCAGAAGTCTGTGGGTTAACTGGAGTGACTGTTGCAGCCTGAAGTTCTTTAAGTCATTTGGAGTGTGCTGAGCTTAGGTGAGCTTAGTTCCAGGCTGTAAGGCAGGTTCTTGTCTGCTCTGTATGATTCATTCTAGGATCCAGGTTGAAGAAGCAGCAGCTAGAGGACATGATCTGCTGCTGACAATGACAAAAGCTCAAGAGGTTAAACCCAGCCATACAAGCAGAGTTACAGCCTCTGCTCACACCATGTCTGCTAAAGTAGGTTACATGACCCAACCCAAAGTCAAGGGGAGAGGAAATACATTCTGTGCACCCTGAGGCCCTGGCAGGGTAGAGATATATAACAAATGAAAAAGTGGAACTAATAATTGAGCCTTCCAGTCACTTAACTGCTCTAAGCCTGTGTTTCCTCATCTGTCATGTGGGAAAGATGGACTCTACCCAAGACTTGGCAGGTCACATAAAGAAAGGAACTAGAATGTATTTGTTCCTCTTTATCATCACCCACCTAACCCTTACCTCTCACTTTGAGGGGAGATAGAAAAGGCATGGAGATTTCACAGAGCAGGTTTCAAGAAGCCAGAGAAATTAAATTAAATTAAAACTGTCCAAATTAAGCATGGAATGTCACCCCAAAGTGTTAGTCCCCTCAGGGCAGCATTTGTCTTAGCTTGGCCCACTTTTACCCCAAGAATCTGTAAGATCCAGAGGTGATACCTGTTGCCAATTTCAGTCTAATTTCAAACTCCTGGTAAGAGGGCTTAGCAGACCCTCTGTGATCCCACTCTGCCCACATCTTCAGCCTCTTCAGGAGGCTGCGATCCCTCCCACTCTACTCTCCAGCCTTGCTGGACTCATGTCATGTATCTCTCACTCACTTCCAAATCTTGAAGGTCTTTTCCCTCTGTCTCTTTCCCTTCCTCTTTTGTCTTGCTAGCACATTCTTTAAACTTCCCTCTAAAGGCTGCTTCATCGGGGAAGCCTTCCCTTACACTCATGGCGGGTCAGTTTCCCTTCATTTCTCCTACTGTGACATTTCTCCCACTTTACTCTGGTTCCTTGTTCAGTTGTTTGTTGTTCTTTCCAGACCACTAAGCTCCATGAGGGATGGCGTCTATCTTATTTACCTCTGTGTCCTTGGGACCTAGCACAGGTCTGGAACACTGAGGGTTGCTCTGTAAATCTTTGTTAAAAAGATGTACAAACACATGAAACAAAGTCATTGTTTCATGGGTGACATGGTGCTTAAGTACAAGAGCTTTGGAGACAGGTGGGGTGACTTTTTCTGGCTGCTGCACTCATACCTGTGTGATTTTGGACAAGTTAATGAACTTCTCTAAGCTTCAATGTCTGTAACTGTAAAATGATGATAATCATATGTACCTAATAGATTTGTTGTTGGAGAATGTAAGAGTTAATGCATGTAAAAAGCCTGGTGCTCGATAAATGCTGGTGCTTAACTTATGCCGGCAGTGTTAGCATCATCATAGCAGTTCTCTTGTTTCTTGTTTACCTCTCAGCTGATTCTTCTTGGCTGATCCTGGTTGTAGCCTTAATAAGCTGACAACAGGACAATCCCAAACCCTGTTGAGCTCATTGGTGTTAGTTTTCCTGGATATGTTTTATTTTGGGGGAAATCTTTTCTTTCCAGGAACACTGTCACTGACATATTGATGGTCTCCTTCTGGGTTAATTGGCCCCATTCTAAATCCAGCTTGTAAGCCATCCATTTGGTATAAGAAGGCCAGCTCACCCCGTCATTTCTCATTAGATGTCTCGCTGTGCCCACCTGCTTAGGTCTTCTTCCCACACTACTGCAAAATCTTCACATTCCCAAAGGGCGATCAGAATGCCAGCATGACCTTAGAAAAGGCTGCACACCCAGAGGGACACACGATTCTTTCTTATGTGGGAACCAATGCTGTGGTCTAGCCTTCCCTGATACATAGTTACGTGGGACTTGATTGCTAAGTTATCCAGTTGGCCCCTGTGTTAAAAGTACAGATTTAATCAACTCCAAATTCAACACAAGGCATTATGGTCACCACCCCACCTCCAAAAAAAGACGAAAAAGTAAAAGCTGGGTTTAAGCAGCATTAATAGAAATATAATGCCCAGAGCTTATAGTTCTTGAAGGAACTGCAATAGGCCCACTTTTCTGACTACATTTTCAGCAATATGTTAAATTCTGGGCACTTCTTAACTTTTAAGAAGTGTTTTAACTTTTAATTTTTATTCTAGTAACATATGCAACCTAAAATTTCTGCTTTTAACCATACTTACATATACAATTCAGTGCTGTTAATTATACTCACAATGAAATGCTACCATCACTACCATCCATTTCCAAAACTTTACAATCAACCTAAACAGAAATTCTGTACAAATTAAGCATCCATTGCCTATACTCTAACCTCAGTCTATCCCCTGGTACCCTATATTCTAGATTCTAACTCTCTGAGTTTGCTTATTGTGATTAGTTCATATCAGTGAGATCATACAGTATTTGTCCTTTCATGTCTGGCTTATTTCACTCAGCATAATGTCCTCAAGGTTCATCCATGTTGCAGCATGCATCAGGACTTCATTCCTTTTTTATGGCTGAATAATATTCCATTGTATGTATATACCATGTTTTGTTTATCCATTCATCTGTTGATGGACACTTGGGTTGCTCCCATCTTATGGCATTTGGCAATAATGCTACTGTAAACATTGGTGTGCAAACATCTGTTCAGGTCCCTGCTTTCAGTTTTTCTGGGGGTCTACGTAGTAGCAGGATTGCCAGGTCATTTGGTAATTCTATTTTTTGCTTCTGAAGGAACTGCCAAACTGTCTTCCACAGCAGCACTTCTTTTTGAGATCAGTATAGATAAACTGGAGCTTTCTAGTTCATTCATTCGTTCATGAAGTCATTCAGTAAACATATCTGGAGTGATTGCTCTATGCCAGGCAGGGAGTCATGACATGAATGACAAGAATGATGTGGGGAAGTCTCAAAACCATGACAATGAAGGAATTATAGATGTCTAGCCTAAAAAAGTTAAGACTAAATGCAGACATAATTGTTGTCTTCAAATGGTTGAATCAGACCAATTTTTTTCTAACTTCAGAGGGCAGAATTAGAGTTAATTCATTCATTATTCATCAAAGTCATTGAGTATTTACGTTATAGATAGAAAGGTACAGGGAGTTCTTGATTCATATAGGGAATATTAGAATGTCACTCTGATTATTAGATCAAATAAAGAGTGAAACTACTCAAGAGATAGACCTGCCGTCTTGTTGGAGCTAATATTGGGAGGAGGGATTCTAGACAACCTGTTGTCCCTTTTAAATCTACGAATCTATGACAGCACGTAAAACTTTAAATAAAATGACATTAATATCTTGACCAGAAACAAATATACTGTCTGCACCACTTGTTTTGTCACTTATATAAATGCTGCCTGTATTGCACCATAAAAAGTTTTGTGTGCCAAAACTTGCCTCACAAATGAGAGGACAAGCTTTAGAGAACAGGGTTGTAGCTTTTAATTCCTTTCCTCCATTAACAATGCTTAATAAGCTGCTAAGAAAAGAACAAGTGATCAATAAGTACCCAATGAGCTGAATTAAATCGTCAAGGAAAGAAGTCCATCTTATATGAGGATTTATAAAAAGCAAACAATTTTAGGGTCTGTCCCACTACAAATACAATTTCTTCTCTCCTTTCTGTCCTGGTGCTTTACAGATCGTAGGTGCTTGATAAATATTTGTTGAGTGAATGATTAAATGGCCTGTCATCTTTAACGTTTTTATCAATGATTTGAATGAAGACACAGAAGGCAGGTTTATTCAGTTTGCAGATGACACAAACCTGGCAGGGAACACTGGTGTGGCAGCTGATACTCTGAATGTTCAAAAAGATTTTGACAAGTTAGCAGCACAGCACAGAGTCAACGCGTTGAAATCTAACCATTGGATTCCAAAACTCAATTGTAAAAATATGAAATGGGGTCTGTTTTGATGGCCTTTCACATGGGGTTTTAGGAGACTGAAAAGTCAATAGGAGGCAAAAGGATTAATACAACTCCAGTGTCCCTCATGTGTCCTTAGGGTTTCCATTATTTTTATTTGCATTGGTCAGATCATATTTAGAATATTTGGTCTAAGTATAAATGATACACTTTAGGAGGATACTGACAAATTAGAGAGAGACTCCAGGAGTATGATTAGCCTGTTAAATGATAAATAGCTGAAGCAACACAGGATATTTAGCTTTGAGAAAATAAGACTAAGGGAGATATGAGAGTCACACCCTAGGCTGCAGACCTGTGTCCTGAAAGTAAAATGACAGATTTTTGGTTCAATACAAGGTAGAACTGTGTCCATCCATGGTGCAGACTGGATTGCCCTTATGGGAAGTGAACCTGCTTGTCCCTTAACATTTTGACTATAGTGGGTGGAAGGTTGGATCAATGACCGCTAGGGCTGCTTAAATCTAGGTCTCCAGGATTTATGGTTTTATGGTGCTGACTGTTCTGACTTATAGAAAAGCATGGGACCCCTGTACAGTGATGTGGAAAACCAAACTCAGGACCTCCTCAGCTGTTGTGCGCTCTGTTCTGGTGTGGTCCAGCCCCTTTTGTCCTGGTCCCTGATTTGCCAGTGGCCTTGAAGCAGCCTTCTGAACAGAGGATTGGAGTTGGTAGCCAGCGTCAGACAATTTGCTTTGGGCTCTCAGACAACTTGTCAGAATGCCATAGCCTGTACTCTTCAGTTGGACCAGAGAATTGCAGACTTTTTGAACTGGTAGGCACATTGGAAGTTATCCATTTCAAACTCCCACCATATACTCATGTGGCCTCTGTTTGAGTATCTCCAACCTTGGAAATCTCTTGACCTCACATTCGAAGAGTGGATTGTCAGAATTGTTATGTAGAGCTCCAAAGTCTGCCTCCATATATAACCTCAATTCTTGGTCTTAGTTCTACTTTGAGGAACTCACCACATAAGTTAGTCTCTGCTGCATGTTGAAGCCAGAGATCTAGCACTCCCTAGGTTTTCTCTTTTCCTTACTAGGTCTTCCTCATTCTTCCAGCTTACCCTTATAAGAGATTGTTTGTTCTATCTGTAAAAATACAACAGTATCTTTTTTGTTGTTGTTGTTGGGAAGCAGCATTTTTTTTTGAATTAAATTCATTTTTATTGAAGTACATTCACACACTATACATTCATCCACGGTGTTCAATCAACTGTTCATATTACCATCATATAGTTTTGCATTCATCACCCCAATCTATTTTAGAACACTTTCCTTAAACCAGAAAGAACAAGAATAAGAAAAGTAAAAAAGAACAACCAAATCATCCCCCCCCATCCCACCCCATCCTTCATTCAGTTTTTGTCCCCGTTTTTCTACTCATACATTCATACACTGGATAAAGGGAGTGTGATCCTTAAGGTTTTCACATTCACACTGTCGCCCCTTGTAAGCTACATTGTTATACAATTGTCTTCAAGAGTTAAGGCTGCTGGCTTGGAGTTTGATAGTTGCAGGTATTTACTTCTAGCTATTCCAATACATTAAAACCTAAAATGGGTTGTCTGTATAGTGTATAAGAATGTCCACCAGAGTGACCTCTCAACTGCATTTGAAATCTCTCAAAGCCAGTGAAACTTTATTTCGTTTCATTTCGCATCCCCCTTTTGGTCAAGAAGATGTTCTCCGTCCCACGATGCCAGGTCCAGATTCATCCCTGGGAGTCATATCCTGCATTTCCAGGGAGATTTACACCCCTGGGAGGTGTAGGGGGAAGGGTAGTGAGTTCACCTGCCGAGGTGGCTTAGCTAGAGAAAGAGGGCCACATCTGAGCAACAAAGAAGTACTTGAGGGGAGACTCTTAGGCACAATTATAAGCAGGTTTAGCCTCTGCTTTGTAGTAACAAACTTTGCAAGGGCAAGCCCCAAGATAGAGGGCTCAGCATACCAAGCCGTCAGTCCTGAATATTTGTGAGAACATCAGCAACAATCCACGTGAGGAAGTCCAACACTTCTGCATTTTCCCCCAGCTCCACAGGGGAACCCTGCATATATATTTTTATTCTCTGCCCAAACTACTTTGGGATGTGTTGCTATTTCACTCTAACCTATACAGACCTACCATATCTCACTTCCTATTCAAAGTTCCATGTAATTGTGGTGTTAGAATAAACTAAATATAGAAGTTATATTGTTTAGAAAATATAGATCCTGCACCAAATAAACATCTCTTCCCTTGGATGCACGTGAAAGTTGAAGTTTTAAAACACAGTGAATTTCGACCTTTACACTTTGGCCTGATTTGCCCTGATCTTAACCAGATCTGCTTCATTCATATCTCTAATTGAAGTCTGGGCTTCTTTTCAGCTTTTTTTTTTTTTTAACAGTTGCTGTCTGCACTAATACTGACATTCATATCTGCCAAGCTCTAGCTCTGAGTTTCAGCTGTCACAGAGATACCCAATTTTCCAGAGACCAATCAGGTTAAACACCAAGGGATCAACATCTCAGAGTTTGGAGGTAGCCATTATAATTCAGGAATAGATTTGACTGCTGTAAGAGCTTACAATCTAGGGACCATTACAATAATCGTTTCCCTCTTAGGCTGTGCTCTAAGATTCAATTCTGAGTTTACACATTGTAGTTAGTCCATATTGGTAAGGCATTATAGTGTTTGCTTTTGTTTCTGGCATACTTCACTCAAAATGCTGTCTATAGGTTCCATTCACCTTGTTGCATGTCTCACAGCTTCACTCCTCATAGTTGCTCAGTATTCCGTTGTATGCATACACCACAGTTCAGCATTCTGTTCCTCAGTCAGTGTACCCTTAGGCCACCTCCACCCATTGCAAATCGTGAATATTGCCTCCATAAATACCAGTGTGCAAATACCCATTCATATCTCTGCTCTCAGATTTTCCAAGTACATACCCCATAATGAGGTTGCAGGACCTTATGGCCCCCACATACATAGCTTCTTGGAAACCACTGCAGTGACCTCCAGAAAGGCTACACCATTTTGTCTCTTCATCAAAAGTAAAACAGGTACATCCCTCTCTCCATGTTTTCTCCAGCACTTTTATCCCTATTCAATATTTTTGCCTACAATTTTATAGAGATATATTCACATACCATACAATTATCCACAGTGTACATTCAGTTGTTCACGGTATCATCAGATAGTTGTACATTTATCACCACAGTCAGCACTTCAACATATTGATTACTATGAAAAAAAGTTGTTTTTTTTAGCAAATAATAAAAAAGATAATAAAAAGGAAACTAAAATGTCATACAATACAAGAGTAAGGACAGACAACACCACCACCACCAAGAATCCCATATCCCTCCCTTATATCCCCCTCTCATACACATTAAGCTTTGGTATATTGCCTTTGTTACATTTAGTGGAAGCATATTACAATGTTACTGTTGACCATAGACTCCAGTTCATTTTGATTGTGTTTTTTCCCCTATACCATCCATTTTTCAACACTCTGCGTGGTTGACATTCATTTGTTCTCCTCCATGTAAAAACATTTTTATATTGTAAATTTAGTAACAGTCATTAGCCACTTCAGTTTTTGCTAAGTTATAAAGTCCCAGTCTTTATCATCTATCTTTACCTCTGGTGTCATACATTCCCCTATCCCACCTCTTTCAGCTTTAAACACAGACATCTTTGTTCATTGTACTTACAATATTGTGCTACCATCACACAGTATTATGTTATCTATTTCTGGATCTATACAATCAATCCTTCTGAACATTCTGTAGTCCTTCGGCATCAAATGCCCGTTGTCTACCCTCTTTCTATCTCCTGATAGCCTGTGTTACCAGCTTTCAACTCTCAAAGTTTGCTCAATAATGTTAGTTCATATTAGTGAGACCATACAGTATTTGTCCTTTTGTTTCTGGCTAACTTCACTTCAAGGTTCATCGACGTTATAACATTTTGTGTTATTACTGGAAGGGCAGCACTTTCTTCCACCATTTTGTCTTTTGGATTTTATATGTCATATCTTATTTTTTTCCTCTCTTTCCTTTTACCCTTCCTGATAATTTTCATTTCTACACTCTTCTCCAAACCTCTCTCTCCTGTATTTTCCTATCAGCCTGTAGCACTCCTTTTAGTATTTCTTGTAGAGCTGGTCTCTTATTCACAAACTCTCTCAGTATCTGTTTGTCTGAAAATATTTTAATCTCTCCCTCATTTTTGAAGGACAGTTTTGCCAGATATAGAATTCTTGGTAGGCCGGTCTTCTCTTTCAGCATCTTAAATATATCATACCACTGTCTTCTCACCTCCATGGTTTCTGTGGAGAAATCTGTACTTAGTCTTATTGAGCTTCCCTTGTATGTGATGGATTGCTTTTCTCTTGCTGCTTTCAGAATTCTCTCTTTGTCTTTGATATTGGACAATCTGATCAGTAAATGTCTTAGAGTAGGTCTGTTGGGATCTGTTCTATTTGGGGTATGCTGTACTTCTTGGATCTGTAATTTTCTGTCTTTCATAAGAGTTGGGAAATTTTCAGTGAATATGTCTTCTATTAGTATTTCTGCCCCCTTTCCCCTCTCTTCTCCTTCTGGGAAACCCATAACACGTATATTTGTGCACTTCATATTGTCACTCAGCTCCCTAAGACCCTGCTCATATTTTTCCATTCTTTTTACCATCTGTTCTTTTGTGTGTATGAATTCAGATGTCTTGTCTTCCAGTTTACTAATCCTTTCTTCTGCCTATTCAAATCTACTGTTGTATGTCTCCATTGTGTTTTTTCATCTCTTCTATTGTGCCTTTCATTCCCATAAGTTCTGCCATTTGTTTTATCAAGTTTACTAATTCTTCTTTATGGTCATCCAGTGTCTTCTTTATAGTTTTCGTCTTCTTTGCCATATCTTCCCTCAGCTCATTGAATTGATTCAAGAGATTTGTTTGAACATTTTTAATTAGTTTTTCCCTCAGTTCATTGAATTGATTTAGCATTAGTAGCCTCAACTCCTGTATCTCGGTTGAGCTATTAGTTTGTTCCTTTGGCTGGTCCATATTTTTGTGTTTCCTAGTATGGTTCATTATCTTAAGTTGTCTAGGTATCTGATTTTCTTGATTAGTTTATTCTGGAGCTTGTTTTTACTCTTTTACTTAGAGTTTTCTTGCTGGTTGGCTTTGTTCTCTAATCTTTGGTGTTCAGTTCATTTATTCTATACCTCTAACTTCGCTTCTATTTAGTTGATCAGAGTTTTTCCACTCTTGTTTTTCTGTTTCTCAACCTGCCTCTATGTAGCCTTTTTGTGAGAGGGTCTCCTCAGATATGGTCGACCCCAGTCACGTTTTCCTGGTCTATAGAGGCCCAGGTCTCAGGAGGAGGATATGGAGTTTCCCTGAGAATGAGACCCTCCTGGGAGGCCTTTAGACGCAGTGCTTTTCCTATCTCATCCAGTAGGTGGCGCCTGCCAGCCCACAGCTTCCCTACCAGTGTAAGGAGGTGCAGTGCCTGTAGTTCTCCTGGTGACTCTGATCTTGTTGGGGGCGTGGCTGACTGAAGCTGGTTTCTGAATTCCAGCCCCTGGGGTCTGAGTTCCCAGAAGAAGGACTGCCAATTGAGCTGGACTTCCCTCCACTCTCCCAATTCTAGGAACTCCAGCTGTCTCCCAGGGGTACTATTCCATTCTCCCCTCTCCTCTTTGGGGCAACTCCACCTTAATTCCTTGGTAGCCTGAGTTGGCCAATTAAAGACTGGGGTGGAGACTTTCTTAGAAGTGAATCCTGGAATTAAAAGAAGTTCTGGGGTACTCCATCTCCCCCCCAAGACTAGCCTAGACCTTCAACTTGGGCTGTCTGATAGAAAATAACCACATGTTACTTTTAATTTTCAAGCCACATGTTACTTTAAATAAAAAAAAAAAGAAAAGAAAGAAAAAAAAAGAAAGAAGTCCCTTTTTAAAGCCTTTCCCCCCATCATGGAAGTTTTGTCAGGTGTCAGTTAAGAGTATTTACAGCTGTGCTTTGGGCTATTATCTTGATAATTACTCTCCAATAGCTGTAAATTTCCACCCTTACCAGGGCTATTGAAGTGTAAAAAGATAAGGAGTCAGTGAGAAAGGAGAAGGGACAAAATGTAGGGGAAAAAAAGAAAGCGTTTTTGGAGCCAGGGAATGGGTACCCACTTTTATGTGCCCCCCCCCCTTCCTGGAGGCCAGCCCTTCTCTAGTACCCCCAGCTCCAAAGTTAATTAATTAATTTGTTAATTAATTCTGCAGTTGAGGCTGGGTTGAGCCCCCTTTCTTGCTCTCAGCAGATTGTTGTTGTTGTTGTTTTTTCCTTTCAGGGAGGTCTGGGCTGGGAGGGCATCAGATCCCTGGTCAGGGGACTTATAAATTTTGCTGTGACCTCAGCTTTCCACCAGCTCCAAATTTGTTGTACCATGTGTGACTGGTCACTGGAGACCCTGTTTCATACAATTCCTGCGGTAATTACCAGCTGCTCTAGAGGAGAGACTAAATTCCACACCTCACCACTCTGTCTTCTTGCCCCACCCCTCTACAGTATCTTTTAAATGTACCACTCAGAAGGGAATACAATTTTCCATATGTACTCTTGAACTAGCACAGTGTTATTTGTACTATTTGCCGTGCGATGGACATCACATTCTATTGATGGGTAGCCCCATATTTCATTAGCTCTTGTTGATGGGTGTTGGGGATGGGGGGCCTGGGGCTGTCTATGTGCAACCAGGGCTTCTTGTTGCTCCATGTTACATTTCTTAATTTTCTGCATCTCTTATCTTCATATTTTCTTTTAAAATAGTTATCAGAAGGTATCCTCGTGCAGGTATTTTTCTGAAATTTTAATTGAAATAAAATTTTAGATTTACCAAATAGTTGCAAATTTAATACAGAAGTTTCCATTTATCCTTCATCCAGCTTCTCCTAATGTTGACATTTCACAGTCATGTATATTTATCAAAACTAAGAAATTAACATTGATATAACACTATAAACTATAAATTTTATTCTGCTTCATAGGTTTTTCTTCTCATGTCCTTTATCTGTTCCAGTATCCAATCCAGGATACCGCATTGCATGTAGCATGCAGCTATTTTTGTCATGTTGCCTTCCCTTTTGCTTAGTTTTTGGAATCACTGATGAACCTCTCATCAAGATTTCCTTTTTTGCCCCTCTGTGCAATAGTATCTTTTGTGTTTTTATATCCTTTTAGCATCTCTCACCATGGGCATCAAATTGTGTCATTTGCTTGTTTGTTTGGAGGTTCTTTGTTTACTATTTAAAAATTTTTCTTTTCCTGAAGACCAGAATGCATTTTAGATTATATTTAGGATTTATTCTTGACTGCTATTTTCTCCCTAGGTTCAAACCATCACGTTCACATGGTTTGCCAGCTTTGTCTTGTGGGTTTGACTAATCCAAGAGTAGCTGTGTCCTGCATTTCTCCTTTATCTCGTGTGAGAGATGAACCTGTCAGCAGGGCAAGGCAAGAGCTCTTTTAGGTGATCTGCTTTTGTAGATTGATTTCCTGGATGAAGCGTGGGTTGTGAAGTGCCCATTGTGAGAGTCCCTTTCTGCAAAGGAGGCTTTGTGTTTTAGATTAATGTAGATGTATCATTGCCTCTGTTTATAAGGTAGTCTGGACTGCACTGTGAGGATTAGGCTGTATCTCTCTCTGGGGTTCTGTGCTCACCTGGGACTAGCACATCACCTGGTATATAGTAGGCACTCAGGAAACGTTTGCTTATTGTATGTATAAGTTAACATTGTCCTGTTCTCATGAGCCTCTGAGGTCCTTAGCAGAGATGTACCGGCCTCCAGTGTGACTTCTTTCTTACTAAAGCCAGAAAGAGGATTCTCACACATGCTGGGTTGTTTTTGTTTGTTTGTTTGTTTGTTTTTTTAAATCCTTCTCATTTTCCTTGGGATATGGACTGTTGTTGTTTCAGAAGACCTCTCCTGTTACTCTTACCAGGCAATTCGTTCTCTTTCTCTTCTGAGTCGAGTTCATCATCCATTTACATTTAGACACTGGTCTTAATTTTCTTCTACAACCATGGAACTAATGTTTTCTGGGATTCATTAGAGAAGTATTTTTCATCCTATCTTGAAACTCTTCTTGTTGCCAATAAGTTAAATAAAGAGGCAGCGGTTACTTCACAAGTTCTGGAAAATGCCTAGACGTTCTCTGGAATTATCCTATTAGTCCATAGTTATGAATTTTAAATACAGGAACAAAAGAAGAAGCCAGCAGGAGGTATGAGGAAGACTCTATATTGTAGTGCAGAGAGCTTGAGACCTAAAAGTAGATGGGTCTGGGATTGAGTCTTGCTCTACACTCGTAAGCATTGAGACCTTGGGCAAGTCACTTCCCCTCTCCAGGACTTTATTTCCTAATCAGCAAAAAAGGGGTTATAATACTTCCTTGATGGGTTGCTGTAAGAACTCAAAGCTACAATGCGTGTCAAGGGCCTGGTACATGGTTGGTGTCCAGTATATGCCAGTTATCATACCATCTCCTGGCACAGGGTCTGGTTGTACTTCTGGGTAGCTCAGGGCTCATATGCATATGTCTCCAATGATCTATCTTTTCACAAACATCTTATCTTCTGTCTTTGTTCTTGTGATTTAGACACCTTAGAACAGCTGACCTGGGTGCATATAAAGATGGCAAAGACAGAGGGCCTTCCAGTTTGGATAGCCAGGGTACACGAGCTGGAGGTGGACTGATTGACACCCATGGGCCTGTTGTGTTTCAGAGGCCACTCTCCAGTTTCTGCACATCAAGGGTAGTGTTGCATCTTGGAAAGTCAATGTGGAAGACCAGCAGGAAATGGTCTTGCAGTCACTTCTGGAACTTGTTAGGAATTTCCAAGCAAGAAAGGGAAGAATTGAACAACTCAGCTCCCAATTCTTTTATAGACTAGTACAACTGAGGCTTTGAGTTGAGCTGTTTTGAGTGCCCCAGTGTCTTCTTATTCCTGAGCATAACATTTTCCAATATACAGTTTTTCCTGGGGGACAGGGGTAAAATCTCCTGTGCCCCTTAGGTCTGAGATGATGGTTATGTCTCACACCTTTGAACAAGTTGCTTTTGGAGTGGGCTAGACTTCTCTCCTGCAAACACTATTCCTTGAGCTCATAAAGGACATTGAACCTGACAGTTCCCAGTTGGTGAATGCACCAGTCCAGCTGAGGCCAAGTCACTATTTCTGTTTCTGAATAGGCTGTTAGCTTTCTCTGTACTCACCGTAATCTATTTAGGTCTTTCCAGGTGGTCACCTTACCGACCTTTAATTCAACAGATATTTCTTGTAGGCACCTACACTGTGTCAGACTCTGCTAAATGCTCTATTTTGTTGCAGAAACAAGAAAACCAGAGGAGTTAGTGAATACTGAGTAGCACAACTGAGAGAAAACATCTCAGCCGACATCCTAATGTCAGGGGAACAATTGGGGCCAGACTTATAAAAAGGGCTGAGAGCTGGGGAAAGGGAAGTAGCCTGGTGGCTGAGGGTAGGGGTAGATCTTGTCAATCTTCTCTTTAAGAAATAAGGCGATGAGACAGGTGAGCCATTAATAAAAACATTGAGCAGGTATTAAAAATATTCTGATAAATCCTGTATTTCTGAAGAAATGGATTTAAAATATTTTAGTTTTTCCTCTAGAGCAGTGTTTTTCAAAAGATTCCCCATTAAAGAAGCATTTCTCATAATATTTTAATTGCAACTCAGTAAAAAATGTTTTTATCATAAGCTAGTATATGCATTAATATATGTGTGTATGAAATAAAAGTTTAAACATGTGGATTGAGTTACTCCATGCCCTATATGCTGATGTTTTTCTATTCTGCTTCTTTTTTAATGCTAGTTGTATCTACTATATTAATTTCATAACCCTGTAATGGACCATGGGCCTGAAGTTGAAAATACTGCTTTAAGGGCAATTACATACAAAGCTATCCCCAGGCTTTGGAAATGGTGTAAAACTCCTCAGATTTCAAAACAATAAGTATGTTTTTAAATCTTCTACATAGAGCCCACTATGATAGGTGCTGAGAATAAACCAAAGATAGAATATATTGTTCCTGCTCCAACAGTTTTACACAGACCCTTATACACAGTAAACATGTAACAATGCCTTACCTGCTTTATTGTTATTATTAAGGAGACATGAAGATCACACATATTTATAGCATGAGTAGCACAAAAGTCTTCGTGGACATTTTTTGATATATTAATTTGGCATCTCTGGATGGTAGGCAAGAGGTGGTTATAACTGCCTGATCTTCCAGGTTTGCAAAATCAACAGTTTTGTCTCTTGTTAGTATCAGCCATGAAATTGTCTGCCAGAGTTATTTGTTGCCTTCAGTCTGAGGCTCAGCACTTCTTTTCTGTACTGAACCTTTGTCTTCTAGTGTATTTGTTTTGTCTTCATAACATAGATGGAGAAATCAAGACACAGGATACTTGAGTCAGGGATCAGCCAGAATAAGAACTTAATTCCACCAATTACAAGTCAGGACACTTGATACTGAAACATAGAAGTTCAGCCCTTGATATAATTGTGAGTTGGGTAGAGTATATCTTTGGTGCTTGAAAAGTTACAGGCAAAGCACAAAAATTCAGAAATTCAATGCATTATCTCTTCTCCATTGACTGGACTTTAACTCTGGATAAGCATTCACTCTTAATAATTTTGATTAACGTGAACAATAAAAACCATAATTTAAACTTAGGTGCAGTTGCTTCAGAGCACATTTAATCTGTAATAATGTGCTGTCTGCATGCATTCATTTTTCCTGCACAGTCCCTGTTAGAAAAAAATAGGTCAAATGGATAATTAATCTTTGTGATTCTTGCATGATGATGGTGATGGATTGTTTAGGATTGCTAAAGCTGCCAGAAAGCAATATACAAAATGGGTTGGCTTTTACAATGTGGATTTATTAGTGTACAAATTTACAGTTCTAAGGCCATGAAGATGTCTAAATTAAGGTATCAACAGGACTTTGAAGAATGGCTGCTGGCATCCAGGGTTCTGCTGTCAGATAGCAAGGCACATGGCCAGTGTCTGCTGGTCCTTCACTCCTTTGTCTCATTGCTTTCAGCTTCCGGTTCCAGTGGTCTCTCCTCTGAGCTTCTGTGAGTCCTCTCTTAGCATCTCCAGGTGACTACAGCAAAGGAATAAGACCCACATTGAATTGGATGGGTCACATCTCAATTAAAACAACCTAATCAAAAGGTCCCACCCACAATAGTTATGCCCCCACAGGAATGGATTAAAAGAACATGGACTTTTCTGGAGTACATAACAGCTTCAAACCAGCACATGGGTGAGGATGATGATAATGACATTAAGAATGATTGAACACTTATCTGCACAAAGCATTGCTCTAGGCACTTTATTTGAATTAAGTAATTTAATCATCATATCAACCTGATGAAGAAGGCAGTATCATGATTATTCCCATTCTACAGATGAGGCATGTAAAATGTAGTAATTTGCTTAAGGTCCCACAGCTGGTAATTGAAAGAGCCAGAATTCAAACCCAGGCAGCCCAACTGCAAAACTGCTGCTTTGCCTAGTCGATAAGAATGTACATGTATATTAAAATAGACCTCACATTTTGTTCTCACTTTTCACTGATAGCTCTACCCGCTGGCCATGGCAGTGCTTCAGGTATTCAGAAGGACTTACTACCTCAGAGACCCCAACCAAAGAAACTTTTCACATATTATTAAAGCAATGAAAGCAAGATGGTTTGAACTGAGTTTACACTCCCTTTCAAATCAGACACAAGTTCACCTTCTGTTCTAACCTTCATTTCCGCCTTAAAAATTAATCACTTTCCCTGTATTTCCCATGGGTACCTCCTAAAAGAAAGTAGGAGATTTTGAAGTTTCCAATGACATGATGTGTGAATATGTAAGTACTTTAAAAGTACATGTAAGGTATTGTTATTTTTACAATTACTCAACTTAAACTTCTGGTTCTGCTCCTGTGACTTATTTGATGGTATCAGGAAAAACCAATTGACTTTTTGTGCAGATGAAGAGGCATCAGCTGTGCAAATCATGGCTCCCATTAATTAAATGAATAAAAGTACAATTGTGGGGTAAATGGTACATTCAAAACTTCTTCTAACAGGTATCTTCTGTAGGCTGACCTATAATGTCCTGCCATCTGCTCTTTTAAACCCATTCTCAGGACAAAATAAACTCAGGTTTACTTTTCAGTAGCAGTGATGACATTGTGCCTCTATCTATCCACCTTCTTATTGAATCTTCTTTGGGAACAATGTGACTTTGCAGTAGTGAATGTTAGGAGTGTAATCTCTGGCCAAGTAGAGCGAGCCCATGACTTTGACCTTTCATTATCTGAGCTAAGTAACCACAGACATTCACTTTCTCTAACATCATGTAGTAAAGGCATTGGGCTGGGGGTGGGGACAGGTGTGCAGGGAAGACTCTGGTTTCCTTGCACTGACATTCCAGCCATGCCCATTAACTTTCAGAGTTTTCCAGACAGAACTGAACCTTTTCTAGAATGTTTACTGCGCAATTGTCATAATCACCTCCCATATTTCCTTATGCTCTGGTGTCAGTAATCAAGGGAAAACCTCAGAATCCAGTTTACTAAGGATTGGTGGCAAATCAGGTTATGGCTTCCTCTGAGTACTTGGGTATTTGGTACTGTAAAAGTATATGGAAAATTGGGTAATTTAAGAACCAGTTGGATTCTCAGTGGTCCAAATCCAGGTTTGCACACTGGGAGCCAGAGGTATGCTTTGGTTTTTCTTGGTGATTCTGACCAGGGATTTGGGATGGGTCAGTGTGTGTGTGTGTGTGTGTGTGTGTGTGTGTTCATGTGAATGTTAGGTGGGGTCAGTAGGCCCAACTGGTATCCAGGTATTCCTTCTAGACATCTGTGAGGGTGGAAAAGCAGTGGCTGTGTCAACTCAGCATTTTTTCCATTCATAAGTGTTTGCTGAGCACCTGCATCAGGCAAGGATAGGGTTTGGGGCATGGGGAACATATAGAAGTATATGAGGTTTGGTTATTCAGTGAACTTTTTGATCACCAACTACATTATAGGCCTAAATGCTGGAGTTATATAACTCTGCTCTCATGAAGTTTACAGTCCAGTGGAGGGAGAGAGTTAGTAACCAAATAAGTAAACAAGATTATATGCTCAAATGAGGGTTAACCTTCAAAGTAATCACTCTATGAGACTTATTCTACTATGTATTTTAAAAAATACTTCGGATACCACCTGTGGAATGGGTGTTTGGGGATTAATAGCTCTGGGATGTGGCCTGGGCTTCGGAGGTTTTAAAAAGCTCCCTAGGAGAGTATAAATGTTCAGCCAAGGCTGAGAACTGTGGGCCCAGAAGAGGGTGAAGTTCAAGGGACAGAGTAGGGGCAGCACCTACACCAGCTGTTCTTCCCAGTTGCAGAGCTTTGGGGGCTGAACCAGGGAAATTGTAGAGTTAAAACAGAAGACAATTTTTTCTTTACAGTGAGCAGGTGTAGTTAGGGTTGCCAGATTTAGCAAACAAAAGTACAGGATGCACAGGATAATATTTGGGATATACTTATACTAAACCATTATTTATTGTTTATCTGAAATTCAGATTTAACTGTGCATCCTGTATTTTATCTAGCAGCCTGAGGTACAGTAAGGGTCTGTGGGGGAACCAAGAGGGTGGTGGTTGGTGCTGGAACCTGCAAGCGTGTGTATGTATGTATATAGAGACACACGAGGCAGACGGAGAGACAGAGGCACAGAGAAATGTTATTTTTGTCCAAGCCACGCGTGTTCCTATTTCCCTTATGTACGTGGAGTTGGCCCCAAGCACAGGGGGCTTCCCCGTCTGGGCGTAAGGAAGAGCAGCGAACGGGAATCTCCCGTTACCTTGGCAACTCCCTCCTGCTCTTGGCTCAAAACAGTTTGAATTACACCCCTGCTAGGCAGCCCCCTGTCCATTTTCTTTTCTTTTCTTTTCTTTCCCCGCTCAACACTCAGGCTGGAGTTAGCACTGGGCGAGTGCGGGGAGGCCTGGCACCTCCGTGCCAGTCTAATCCGGGGAAGCTTCCAGGGCTGGGGGAGGGAAGCGGGTGGTCGGGCTCCAGGGATCCGCCGCCCAACGCAGGGTGCTCAGCGCCCTGAGCCTGAGCGCTGCATTCAACCGCGTGCATTCTGCCCGCTCTTCAAAGACCCTTTAGAAATGTAAGAGGGTGGGCGCAGAAACACACACGGACGGCAGTTTTATGAGAAAATGCAGATAAAGAGCCCGGCGGTAGGGCCATATGTTCCCCATAATCTCCAAAGCCGTCACTTCAATTAGAGCCTCCCCTGAGTTCTAATGCCCAATCCTGGGTAAACAAGCCGCTCTGAAAGAAGAACTCGGTTTCCAATTAAAAGTGTACTAACATTTCTCCTTCCCTTAATTCCCGCGGACCAAAGCCCCGTGCGGGCGGAGGCGCGCCCGGGTCGCGGCGAGGTCGTTGCTGTCCGCGCCGCGCTGCGGCCGCCGCGCGTTCCCAGGTGACGTCAGGCGGGGCCCGGGATTAGGGCGCACATCTGCGCTCCCGCGCCGCGCAGCAGAGTTAATTAAAAGTAATGCCGCGTTAAACCCGCCGGCTCTCGTATAGCGGAGCCGCGCCTTCGGGACAGCCTTCCAGAGAGAGCTTTCCGAAGCAGGTGCTGGGGATTGTGGGGGTTTGGGGAGCTTTTGGTTTTGTTTTGTTTTAGAGGGGAGGGTCACGTTGCTCATTTTTGGGGGACAGAGCTTACCTTTCGTTTCCTACACCCTCTCTCCCTAACCCCATGTACGAGAAGGGAGAGAGACTCAAACACCCAAGACAGACAGGCCACCTGAACGGTGCTTTCCTTTTGGCTAGCTCTCTGGTCTCCTGAGTAATGCGCTACAGATATCACTTACTGTGTCTGCCCCTGCTTCTCGCTCTCTCCTCCTCTCTTTGTGCCACAACCTTGAGAATTCTGAGGGCATAATAAATGGTAGCCAGATGTGAGGTTATTTAATCTATCAGGAAAGCCTCTGAACACCGACTGGCATTCTTGGGGAGCTCTTTAAAGTGCTGAATCTGAAATTTGCCGGACCTTCAACCTCTACGTTATGGAATTCTGAAACTTGGTTTCTGTTGATGTTTTCCATTCAGAGATCTGGTTGAAAGTTTCCTTGGTTCAGATGGGAGAGTGATTGCTAGATTAACTTTCTGGCCTACTTTCTTTACTGTGAAAGAATAAAGAATTAAAAGCCATCATCTGAAAAATTCCAGAAACAACAAGAGCAAAATCCTCACTAGATATTCAAATGCAAATGTTTTTCCTTCTTTCATGATTATCTGCCCAAGTGATTATTTTAGTTTTTACTTTGGCCTTGGCGGTGAAGACTTCAGAGAATTAGTCTCACTAAGTCCATGACTGTTTGTTTATTCCTTCCCCTCTGATTGATGTTAACTAAATTAAATTGAGGCCAGTTCAACAAACATTTTGAGGGCCTGTCTCTCTTTTAGACACTTTGCTACGTACCATTGATTACAAGAGGACGGGAAAGAACCTCTATTTTTCAGGCACTTAGAATCTTCAGTTTATAAGAGAGTCCTGTAGGAAAATAATACAATAAAAAAAGTAGAATACCCATGTATTTTATAGTAGTGGTAAAACGTGCTATGAGATCATAGAGAAGAAAGCAGTAATTCACCTTGGGGTATGTGTATGTGTATAAAGGGTACAGGTCTTGGGGCACTATTTGGGAAATGCTTCACAGTGGATATGATATTTTTAGCTGGGTCTTGACTGAGTGTGCAGTTTTCAAGTGATGGAAGGCAGATGAGCATGGGGTTAGAAAGAATGGTGAGGCTTAATGTGTACAGAGTTACAGAGTAAGGTTGTATCTGGGCATTGGTGGAGGCGCTGGATTGTAGTGTTCCTCTGCAGGAGTCGTGAATTCTGGTGTTGGTGCACGGCAGGATTAATTCCAAAATGTGAAGGGTTTTGTGTATTTTATTTGAATTATGCTGGTGGTTATAGAAGGCCAGTTGGATAGTTGTAAACAGGATGGTGATGTTTAATCTGTGCATTCAAAGAGAAGAATGGAAGATGAATTGAAATTGGGGAAACATAGCAGGGAGACTGGGCAGGAGGTTGTTTGCAGTGTTTCAGACTAGAGATGAAGGCTCAAACCAAGGCAGAGTCAGTAGACAATTGGAGAGAGGCTTCAGAGATAGAACATGTTCATTCATTCATTCATTCATTCATTCATTTCATTCAATATATATTGAATCTCTGCTATGTGCCAAGTGTCATTCTAGGTGCTGGAGATACAATGGAGAGCAAAACAAGCTGAACACCTGCCATCAGGGAGGTTAAATTCTCCAATTTCAGTGACCACTTAGATGCAGGAAGAAAGGTTGAAGTGGAGGATGACTTTGAGGTTTTTAAATTTTATGCCATAGTGATGTCACAAGCTGAGATAGGTCAGAAAGGAAAGAGGGATCTAGATAATGAATTCAAGTGGGGCATGTTGAGTTTGAAGATTTTGCAGACCATGTGGATGTCAATATCTGGTAGGCAGGTGAATACATGGGTCTGGAGTGTAAGAGGGAGATCAGACATGCATTTGGGAATCTTAGAAAATCTAAGGGTATAAAACTGGTAGTCCTTTCCCAGTGTCTCTACTGATGTAATTGTCTGAGTCTGCATGCCTGTAGCAAAAACAAAAACAAACAAAATCATTGAGTTTTATGGTTCTCAGAATGTGTTCCTGGGCCAACAGCATTAGCATTGCCTAGGAGCTGGTTAGAAATGCAAATTGAGACCCCACCCCAGACCTACTGAATCAGAAACACCAGGCACAGGGCAAGATAGCTGTGACTCCATTCTACTGTAAAGTTTGAGAACCACCATCAGATACAACTCAAAAAGGCCCAAGCATGAGCAGTAGGTGCCTGTACTTCTTAGTGATGATTGTCTCCAAAGACTGATCTGTGTAAATTCAATCCTGGGACAGCTGTGGATTGTTCTAATTCCACCATGGAATGTGTGGACCCTTATGTGTTATGTCATTGATTCCCAATGCTTTTTTTTTTCCATTCTAGAATGATCCTGACATTGTAGGGCTTCTACCTTGTCCCACTCACCTCAGACTTTGTCCAATTGAGTCCTCTGTTTGTCCATGTTTTTGCTAATTTATCAACCACACTGTGAGTGAATAGATATGAAGGAACTTATGTATCAGATAAAGTGAGGACAAAACAGTTTCTGAAATGCCCTTTAACTCTGAGTTTTTGGTTTAAACACACACATATGCACTCACACACACCTCCACCAGTTCCTCTTTATTACCATCCTCTCCATGGTCACTCATTCAAGCAACACTTGAGCCCTCCTTCGTGACCAGCCCCAGACTGGTCACCCGAGGAACTTAAGAGAACTGACACACTTGAAGCAATCAGAGAATAATACGAGATTGTGTGTCTGTTAACAATGACTTGATAAATGCCCCACGTGTTTAAATGATTTTAGAGAAGAGAGAAATTGATGAGAGCAGGAGTGGTTAGTTAAAACACTGTTTTAAAATGAAGGTTGTGGGGTCATTGATACCTGGATTTAATTTCCAGTTCTTCCACCTGATAGCCGGTGACCTTGGGGAACCTTCTGGAGCTTCCCTTTCCTCGCTTGTACAGTTTGCCTCATTGGAGTGATGTGAGGCTTGTATGGGATAATATATGTAAAGTGTTTATTTTGGTTCTTGGCACAAAGTAAGTGCTCAACAAAGAATATCCATTATTATATATAAGTGTCTGGGACAACTGTTGGATCCTTTCAACATCCTATTCACACTTCGGCAGAGAAGAGTGAAATCCAAGAAGTGGCAACCCTCCAAGGACACCTTCCTGACTCACTGAAGTGCCCTTTTCATCTGGTTGGGAAGCCGCCCCTTAGGCTGCTTGACAGTAACACAAGCCACAGCTGGCATTACTTAATCTAACAGCTGGGGTGAGAGCAGAGGGAATGCAGGATCTTGAAGGAGGGAAAAAGGGCACAGACACTATCTCTGCGAGGAAAGAATGTGCCAAAAGGAATGTGACATTGGCTCTAGCACTTTCCCCAAGCACTAGCTTAGATTTTGTGCACAGGGCAGTCAGTTTATTTGAATTGTGTTTGTTTGCATCTTAAACAAGGAACTTGGGAACCTTCTCATCTTTGCAGAATTACGTGCCTTTCCCAAAGTGGACTAGGCAAAGGTGCCACATGGCAACTCCTCTGGAAAAAGTAGGGAAAGTGTTCTCCCTCCCACCACTTCTTCCTTCGGATGTCTCATTGCCTCCTGGAATGCTATAAGCCTACTCCGTATTACAGGTGAGGGGCGATCCATTGAGACCTGATTTTCCCTTCATGCCGCTGTCAGCTCCATTCACTAGCATTCCCTGGTGCTTCTCCGAGGTTTGAGAAAAGGAATGGAGACAGTCGGTCTCTGAGCCCAGACACAGTAACTTACAGTTGGAAGGATTCTGGGCAGGCCCATGTTGGCAAGACTCTCACCGGCTCCTCCACACCCTGGGCTGGGGCCATTTGCTGTTCCAGCACAGGGCCATATCCCCAGCCTTCCAGCTTCATGGCTTCACGGACCTGGATGCTGGTACCGCAGAGCTCCGCCCCCCGCCCCTGATCTGGACCTGTTCCTCCTCCTTGTTCAAGGCCCTCCCCCCTCCCCTGAGAGTGCTCTGTCAGATGCATGAAACATTGATTTCACTGACTGTGACACCCTCAATGCATTGGAAAGTCAGTGTAGGCAAATTGCCAGTAATAACTGGTTTGTAATCATTACGATTCCAAAAATTGGAAGAAACCTGTCTCAGAGTGTCTCAAAGGTTAGAGTTTCTCAATTATAGACATTAGAATTTTCATATAAAAATCCTCATTACATCAATTTAAATAGAGGGAAAGGGATTATTCAGATATAATAACAGCTATAATTTTGCACTAAACATGGATGCATGGGAACTTATCTAGCCAGAACTCCCTCCTAAGCAGAATACTTCATCTGAAATCCTCCTTTAGTAGAAAGAAGGAATTAATCTGAAGATAAACTAATATAAAATATTTATTTAAAAAATCAACCTTTAGGAAGTATTTTCCAGAGTTCCCACTCAGCCCAATTTCCTATACTTTCTACATGTACAGTTGTGTAAAGCAGTTGCTTATGTTTAAAATAATGTCCTTCAGGACTCATCAAAAGATTCAGAACTATAAAAAGAAAAGACTAATTATGTCTGCAAGCTCTAGTTACTGAACCAGGAAGACTCTTTTTATCCTCAAATGTTGAGCGTTGTTGCTCAGCCCTTTGGATTTGGGTATGGAACTAACCAGAATAACCCATTCTCTGGGCTTCAGTTTTACACTGAAGTGTTTTCCAGTCTGATCAACAGGAGCCTGCATTAGAATTTTCCAGTACTTTCTACTCTCGCTACCTATGACTGACCTTTGTTGTGGGGAAAGAGCACCGTACTCTGAGCCAAGGGACTTGAATCTTAGATTTGGGGCTGCTCCGAAACGAAGTATGTGATCTTGGACAAGCCGTTTCACCTATCTGGGATTCAGTTTTCTCATCTGTAATGTGAATCATTGGTTGAGATGTTCTCTGGGTTTCTTTATTCTCTGATGACATGCAGTTTCCCAGCATGCTCCACCAAGGAGCAGCTGGAGAGTAAGCTGTAACTTTACAGTCATGTGATGATTTATGAGCAATGTGATAGGGCAGTGGGAAAACTGTTGGTTCAACTCATACAAGCCATATAAGGAGTTATTGCCTTATAAGTGCGGCTGGTCCTGCCACCAGGAAAAGTGACACTTGAGAAATTCATGGGAGAATGTTAAGACACAGCTTATTATCTAGACAGCAGTTTAAGGGGGTAGGGGTTCCTTAGGCATTGCCTAGGAGACAGCCTTTCCATCTCCTGTGGCTATCTACATAATCATTGTTATGAAGTTATATTGGGAGAAGACATTATGGAAACAGCATTAGATCAGAAATTTCTGTTCACCATCATAAACACTTTCTCAGGAAGTCTCAGTCAGCATTTCTCAAAATGAACACTGTTGGCATTTTGGGCTAGACACGTTTCTGTTTTGCATCTGTGGCCCCCACCCATGAAATGTCAGTAAATTTCACCAATCATAGTAACAAACAGAAAAAGAGCCCCAGAACGTTTACAAATGCTCTTGGGAGATAGACATTCCTTGTTGAGAACCTTTGGTCAATTTGGAGATCATAACCAGACAGCAGATTTGTTAATATTTTCCACTTTCACTTAAAAAAATAGAAGATTGAGTTGAAAGGGATCTAAGACATCATCTAACACAGATCTGCCCTTTCTTGGTTGAGAAAATGCGTTAAGTGCCTTGTTCATGGCTACTCCTTAGTTGTTGGTAGAGTCACATCCGGCGTCAGGCTCTCTCCCACCCTACAGGCAGGGCTTCTGTCTGTACACAGTCCTGCCTCCTTCAGTGTCACAGAAACATGGTCCAGGTGATGTTTGGGAATATGTGAATGAGTTGCAGTTAATAATGGAATTGGCTGTATCTTCTATTAATAGATTCCCCACCACAAAGGCCTGAGCTGATCAGTCCCTTAAACAGTGTATCTAGGTTAAAGGGACTTGTGTGCGTAAAGCAGAGCTGATGCTGTACGTCATGGACTAACATGACCTCTTTTTTTTTTCCAGTCACATTATGAAATACCCAAAATCAGGATGTGACTCAACAGTTGGTGTGATGTGAAAGCATTGTATCAAAGTTTAGTTGGCCACATCATTATTTTCTTTCTTTGCAATCCACAACATAATAGTATGTTTTACAATCAAAATATCTTAGATGTAATGAAATAAGATAGATCATTTTCAGGACAGGTCACAAGAGGTCGTTTCAATTTTAACTATTCCTAGAGGTGATTCAGCTTGTGATAAAAGCCTGTCTTTTAAATTTGGTATCTGTGTCTCACATAGCAGTATAGAAATTGGAGATATATTGAAGAGAAGCTCTATAGGCAAAAATGGTAAGCTGCCTAGTTTCTCTCTCTAGTCCCTGGCCTAATTTTCCTTTAAAGTCCTTTCTGGCCTTTAGTTTTTTGTCTGTGACCTTTTGGATCTAGCCATGGTGCTGACTGCTTACAGAAGTTTAGAACTGATTTCCAGTGAATCCTGTACCTGACTGTTAACTCTGGTAAAAGCCTTCCAAAGCTAGTTCCAAGGAAAATGACAAGATGTGAGGTGATTTGAGCTAACTTAGGTCTCAGGATGGCTAGTGAAATGGAATATCCAGAGATGCTTACCGGGTTACCTGGCAAATAAAGGAATGCTTGCCAAATCTGTGAAATCATTTGTCACTCTAGAGAACGGAGTTAGCCAAGGGCCAACTCAGCAGAAACAGCTCTATTTTAAACAGAGTTGAATACAAAGAATCAGTTACATGGGTATCAAAATTGTTGAGATGCAGAACAGAGCAGAATGGTGAGACAGTCTATAAATAAGCAACAGAGAAAAGCTGCCACCACTATAAGCTGGAGGGACAGAGTGAGGAGGTGACATAACTGCTGGTGACAGCCAGTGGAAGTGGAAACCACAGCGGGCCTGTCTGGTGTGGACTGGAGCCATGGAGGAGATGCAACAGCTGCCAGAGACTCCATCCAAGGCAGAGAGAGGTGGAGTGAATACCTGGGTTTCTCCCTTGGTTCTGACTCCCAGCTTCTTGCAAATGCCTCCTGTTGGCTGAACCCAGACAGATAGAGCAGCCTGCAAGGGTCAGCTCCCAGATGATAGAGAGAAGAAAAAGGGAAGGCAAGAAATGAATCTTAGAGCAAACAGCCAAGAACTGGCACAGGATTTATGAAATCCTTCAAACAAATGAGCAAGTAAATTAGGATCATCTAAAAATGGTTGAAAGAAAAAACAATCAGAAACAATTTTTGTTAATTGAAAATAAAACAATTTGGTCAGAAATGTGGGACCTGCTTTTAGCATTGGGTAAAGAGCAGGTATCTTGGTCTCCAGAGTAGATTAGGCAGGGAGCAAAGCGTAGTAGAAAGCTCTGACCTAGGGAGGTAAGTGATAGGGACCTGGATTCTACTCCAATCTCTGTCACTGCCTAGCTGTGCTTTCCTATTGTTCTTGGAATAAATCCAAATTGCTTATCCTGGGGAGCCTTAGGTGATCTGTCTCCTGCCTTCTTACCTCATCTTCTACTTCTCTCCTCCTCACTGACTATGACCCATCCCTTGTGGCTTGCTTTCTCACTTTGAGCACACAGAGCCCATTCCCGTTGCATCTGCCTGGCGCATTCCACCTTGAGCTTTTTGTTGGGATTGCTTTTTCTTGTCATGTTCATGTGTCATTGTAAGGGATTAAAATGCATGTCCCCCGCAAAAGACAGGTTCAAATCCTAACCCATGTTCCTGTGGGTGTCAACCTTTTGAAGATGTAATTATTAGTTAAGGTTTGGCCACACTGAATCTGGGTGGGTCTTAATGTGTATGACTGGAGGCCTTAAAAAGAGAGGACATTCAGACATAGTGAGCCAGTAGAAGCCAGAAGTCAGTGGAAGGCCAGAATCAGAAGCCAGAGAGAAGAGGGATAGCGCATGTGACAGAAGACTGCTTTCACCAGAACTTGACCAACTCTGGGAAAAAACAGGGCCTTGCTGGCATCTTGATTTTGGACTTCTAGCCTTCAAAACTATGAAACAGTAACTGCTTGTTGTTTTAAGCTAACCCATTGTATGGAATTTGTCATAGCAGCTCTTGCAAACTAAGATAGTCCGCTTCTCATTGGGGTCTTTCGTGACCACCCTATCTAAAACAGCAGTCCTCACTACTGACTTTCGCTTTCATAATCACCCTATTCTAAAGCTCTCATAACACTCTTCACTGTTTAAATTCCATTTGGATTCTAAAATGACCTAGTTTATTCTTTACTTATTTAATATATCTTCCCCCATTGAAATGTATGTTCACACGAATATGGGATCTTATCTGTTTTACTCACCACTGTATTCCCAGCACCTAGGACAACAGTAGCGGTCAATGTGTGATGAATGTGTGAACAAAGAAATCCCTTTTGTTGCACTCACTAAATGGTATTGTAATTACCTGCTAGTAAGACTGTCTCTCTAGCTCATGACTGAAATTTTGTTTTTTTCTTTCTCTCCCTCCCCTTTTCTTTAACTGCTTCATTTCTCATGTTAATAAGATCCTCTTGGGTAGGGTATATGATATTACTTTATGATTCTACAGTTGTCACTGAGAATATTAACAGTTTGAATTTGAATTTGAAATGCCTACTCTGTGCCCAGTACTGTGAAATGGAGATTTGGAAAAATTAAATGATTTACCATAGTATTGAACCCAGGTGCCCCTACTCTGTTGCTTCTGAGTTTTACAAAATTAAAACCCAAGGTCCTTCTTGGTCAGCTCTGCTGCCCCCTCCTGCCACATTGACCCACTCTGCCCTCCTTGCACAGGTTGTTTCTTTTGCCTAGTACAGAGCATGGCAAACCATGGCCCTTGGGCCAAATTCAGCCCAATGCCTATATTTGTAAATAAAGTTTTTTTGGAGCACAGCTACACCTATTCATTTATATATTGCCCATGGCTGCTTTCACATCAAGCAGCAGAACTGAGAACTTAAAATGGAGACCACATGGTCCAAACACCTAAAATCTTTATTATCTGGCCCTTCACAGTAAGTGAATATCCTGACCTAGAATATTCTTGCATCTTTCTCTTTTGATTTTAAATTTATTTTTGTTAAATCCATTCTATTCTTTCTATAAGTCTTCTCAAGGAATTCTGCCCTGATCCCCATGACCTTAGTGTCATTCCCTTGTATCACCACAGTCCCCTATCCTTTATCAAAACACATCTCATCCTGTTTTGTAAATGACTGTTAATCTGTCATCTCTCCACTAGACTGTAAATTCTGTGAGAGCAGGGATATGTCTTGTTAATGGATGTATATTAATCAATTCTAAAAATAAATATTTTTAAATGAATTTGTGAATGATGGAAGTATTAGGACTCTGTGCCAGTTTAGATACATTATGTCCCCCTAAAAAGCCATGTTCTTTAATGCAATCTTGTGGGGGCAGATGGATTAGTCTGTTATTTAGGGTGGAACCTTTGATTAAATTATTTCCATGGAGGTGTGGAACCTGCCCATTCAGAGTGGGTCTTGATTGGTTCACTGCATTACTTAAGAGAACTGAAGAGTTGACACAGACACTTGTTGACGATCAGAGATGCTTAGAGATGCGGACAGAAGGATGTTTGGAGATGCTAAGAGATGAAGCCCAGAGTTTGCCCTGGATAAGCTAAGAGAGGACCCCCAGATGCTTGGGGAGAAAGCCACTGGAATCAGAAGCTGGAAGCAATGCAGCTCAGGAGCAAAGGACCAGAAGATGCCAGCCACGTGCCTTCCCAGCTGACAGAGGTGTTCCGGACGCCATCAGCTTTTCTTCACCGAAGGTATCCTCATGTTGATGCCTTAGTTTGGACACTTTTATTTGTAACCAAATAAACCCCCTTTATAAAAACCAATCCATTTCTGGTATTTTGCATAATGACAGCATTAACAAACTGAACAGACTCTCTGTATATTGAAAAATATTTTTCTCTGAAAATAAAGCATCTATAAAACTAGGAATGCATTCAATTGAAATGAAATTCAACTTTACAGAAGTGTGACTTATGTCCACCTTCTCAGGTGCACTTTTGTTATATAGAGCAAGGCATTATGCTATAAAGAGAAGCTGTATTAACTTAGATCCCTATACCAAGGTTAAGCTGCAGCTGCTGTTTTATCCCATCAGCTACCTGCATTTTCCTAAAGGTCAGCTGTACCTACAGTGGTAAGTTATTTTTCTGTTTCCAAACTTCCCAGTAACCTCTGGCGCCAGCTCTCATTGGGCTGATGTGAGAGAGGGCTTTTTAAAAGAGTTGCTCTAGGACACTAGAGCTAAACAGACATATTTGATGTCATTTGTGTGTTGTGAGAGATGCAAAGTTTTGGAGTTATCTGGGTCTTGGAAGCAGAAGGGCTGCTCAGCACTTTGCCTCAATCCTGGAAGAGGTGATAATGAATAAAGGTAGAAGATGGCAAATGGAGCTTTAGGGTCAGGACAGATAAGTCATGATGCAGGGTCCTTTCAGAGGTTCCTTGTTGTTTTAACAGCCTGAGAATGCATAGCTTTGGTGTTTAGAGGCGCCACATAATCGACAATGGGGAGTGAAAATGAACCCTGTCCTTGGTAGTCTACTTCAAGACGATGCATACCCAGGACCAGCCCTGCTCATATGAATCCTAGATCACTATATACCTGTCCCCACCTTTTCCTCCAGTCATACCATTATTTTTGGTGGGGGAAAACTTGGTTTTTTTTTCATCCCATAATTTTCTTCCCAGTTACCAAAGCTAGCAGGAATCACCCTGGTTGGGGCAATTGAAAAGGCATAGTATTAGGGTTCTCTTGGGAAGCAGAGCTGACAGGAGATACATACGTGTATATATATATACTATGTAAATATCATGAGATTTTTTTAAATAGGAATTGTCTCATGTGACTGTGGGGATGGGCAAGTCCAGATTACATAGGGCAGACCACATGCTGGGAACTCTGATGAAGGCTTTCGATGAATTCCCCAGGAGAAGCTGGCTGGCTGAAGTAGAAATGGAAATTCTCCCTTGGCTGCTGAATTCATTACTTCTCTTTTTAAGGCCTTTAACTGATGGGATGAGACTGCTCTCATTGTTGAAGGCAGTCTCCTCAGTTGATTGGAGATATAATCAGCCATAGATGTAATCAACTTACTGATGATTTAAAGCCACGAAATACCCTCACAGTAACTATCAGGCCAGTGCTTGCTTGACCAGAAAACTAAACACCATAACCTGGCCAAGTTGACGCATGAACTGAACCATCACTTGCATGAAGGTCTCTGTTGACTGAAGGTAAGAATGTGTTATCATTGTTCACACTTCTTTAGAAGCTCTTACCAGATCTGTGTGTGTGTGAATGTGGGGGTGGGGGGGAGATAGAGAGGGAAGGGGAAGGAGGAGGGAGAGGGGATAGAAGGGGGTGGAAAAGAGGACAAGGGTTTGGAGAGAGAGGAACATTCTAGACCATTGATTCTCAAAATGTGGTTCCTGAATCAGCAGCATCAGTTTCTCCTGGGAAATAGCAATGGAAAGTCATAGCCCCACATCCTCACCACTGCCACCTTCCAAATCAGGAGCTCTGTGGGCAGAGCCTGGCAGTCTGTTTCAAGGTGATTCTGAGGCATGCTCACATTTGAGAATCACTGTTCTAGAATAGAGACTATAGTTACAGTGGTCTTAGGTCCAGAATAGCAGTGTTTTCCTTCCAACTTCTATTTTAACAGTGAACTCTACTTTGCTAGTAATGACAGGATCGGGAAGAAGAGTTACACAGCATGTGAAGTTTCTTTTATGGTGCTATTAGCAATGATTTCATCAATATCAAGATCATCTTGGAGCTCTCAATTTCATTATGGGTAATAACCATACATACTTTCTAAATGGTTTTAATGGAGTTTGCTGTGCAGTTACACTCGGTTTATAGTTAATTTAGGGAAAGCTCACCATGTATGAAATATTTATGCCTTCCTCAACTGATCTTGTGTTCTCTTACATGACAAACCATACCTATAGCTATAACTGTTGAAGATCTCTCAGTTGTGAAGGGCAGCCCCACTCGGGCAGGGCTGCGAATAGCTCCTGCCAGTAGCTCCCCCTCCTCCCACAAGCTGTCCTTGGAGTCTCTTTTGTTCAGTCTTGTGAGGATTGACTGGAGGACAAACTGTACATTGTACCTGCTCTGCAATGTTATTCTCCCTTTCTGTCCCTGTGTTCATGTTCTTTCATGTTCTTCGGTCTCCCTCCTTTCTTCTCTATCATTAATTATCCTAATTCGGGGATTCCTTTTGTCATCATTTGCTCTCCTATCCTCTGTATTGAAAAGTGTGATCAGTGTCAATGTTAAAGAGAAATCCAGATTGTAGTTTAAGGGAAGTAAATTTCATCTCAGCAGAGCTGAGCTAATCGGTCTTACTTGCTAAAGCCACAGGAAGTAGACGGGGGTGTGTGAATGAATTTGTGAAAACTGGAAAGGCAGGACTGTACATTGTACTTCTTGGGGTTGCTGTGCCCTTTGACTTAGTTTTGTTCATTTTGTGGTAATTCATCTCCAGCTAATTAACAATTAATTATTTATCTCCTTAGTGCTCAGCATGATGTTGTGTAATAATACAAAGATGATTTAGACTTGACCTTTATTTTCTAGAAGCCTATTCCAGTTATAGAGAAGATAAACAAAATGATAATGATGTTGAGAATTAGCCAGCATTTGTTAAGTACCATGAGCCAGGTAAACACTGTACATAATCATTTAATTCTTACAATTATCCTGTTGGGTAGGTGCTTTTAATCCCATCTTACAGATGGCAATACCTATACTTACTGCAGAGGCTACTTGGCTAGACCGCTAGCTAGTAAATAATGGAGTATGGTTTCAAAACCAGAAATGCTTGAGTCCACAGCACTGCTCTTAAGTATGTCATAATGGAGTCTTTATATTTGTCTAGCATATTTTTTTTCCAAATATTCGCACTTAGAGCTTATAATATTGTTTTAGGCTAACATGGTTTGAGAATAATGTAAGGCAACATAAAATGGTCTTCTAATTTTAATGTAATTGAGTAACTGAAATGTCTGAGGTAGACAGATGTGCTCTGGGTATTTGAAAAGGGAGACACTAACATGGGCAGGAGTTGAGGAATGCTTCAGGAAGGGAGGTAAATTTGGATCTATTTGGTGGCACAGAACTATGGAAGCTAAAGAAGCTTTCCCCACCACCCCCCCATCATTTTTTAGCCCATTGCTCAATTTTATTTTCAAAATTATGCTTTTGTTTATTTATTCAAGGTCTGTTTTCTGCCACTGAAGCGAGGAAGGCAGAGACTTTATTGATCTTATCCATTCCTCCGCCGTGCCTGGAAGAGAACTTGTAGGCAATAGTCAAGATATAGTTGTTAAGTGAGGAATTTGAGTTGCATAGACAGTGTGGATATATGGTAAGTACATGAGCAGTCAAGAGGCATAATAAAAATAAAAATGGTTAATACAGCTTACATTTTTATAGTATTTTACATTTTTTTTCCAGAGTGTTTTTGCCTACTTCATCTCTAATGAGTTGCATAACAGTTCTATCAGAATAGCTTGGCAGCCTTTCATTCACCTGATTTTACAAATTAAGAAGTGTGGAGGTTGGCTTTATTGTGTCAAGCTGGCTAGGCTGTAGTACCCAGGTACTTAATCAAACACTAATCAATCAAGGTGTTGCTGTGAAGGTATTTTGTAGAAGCGGTTAACACCTACAATCAGTTTACCTTAAATAAAGGAGATGACCCTTGATAACGTGGGCGGGCCTCATCCAATGAGTTGAAATGCCTTAAGAGCAAAAACTGGGATTTCCTGGAGAAGTTCTGCCTCAAGACTTCAGCATCAACTTCTGCCTGTGCTTCCAGTCTGCTGGCCTGCCCTCCAAATTTCAGGCTTGCCAGTCCCACAGTCGTGTGAGCTGGTTCCTTAACACACATACACACACACACACACACACACACAGACACACACACACACACACACACACACACACACAGTCTCCCATTGTGTTTGTTTCTCTGGAGTACATGACTGATAAAGAAAGCTGGGTTCAGAGAGGTTAGGTCACACCGCTGGTGAATGGTGGAGCTAAGACCAGGTGGAGGTGTCTGACCCCATGTGCCGGTTTGAATGCATTTTGTCCCCCAAACGCCATTATCTTTGATGTAGTCTTGTGGGACAGACTTTTGGTGCTGATTAGATTTGCTTGGAATGTGCCCCACCCAGCTGTGGGTGGTGACTCTGGTGGGATACTCCCATGGAGGCGCGGCCCTGCCCATTCAGGGTGGGCCTTGATCAGTGGAGCCATATAAAACATGCTGACTCAGAGACTGGACGGAGTGCAGCTGTGAGTGACGTTTTGAAGAGGAGCAAGCTTGCTAGAGAGGAACGTCCTGGGAGAAAGCCATTTTGAAACCAGAACTTTGGAGCAGACGCCAGCCACATGCCTTCCCAGCTAAGAGGTTTTTCAGATGCCATTGGCCATCCTCCAGTGAAGGTACCCGATTACTGATGTGTTACCTTGGACACTTTACAGCCTTAAGACTGTAACTGTGTAGCCAAATAAACCCCCTTTTTATAAAAGCCAATCCATCTCTGGTGTTTTGCATTCTGCAGCATTAGCAAACTAAGACACCCCACTTTTCCCTTTCCTTTTTCTTAGCTTGTCAGTGGTGTGTGGATTGGACTGGAGTCTAAAGGCACAGGCACCGGCTCAATATTAGCCTTTAAACCAGCAACAGGGCCTGATCGGAATCAGGCCATGTCTCAGTGGAGGGCAAAGGTGGTCCAATCCTCTGTGTTTATCCAGGCAACTCTATCCCTGATTAAGTCCACAGTGAATTTGGCCAGGGAGGATTCACTTCTGCATTGAGGATATTTACAGTATTAGCCAACTTACACAACTACCCGGTCACCTAGAAGATGAAGACGGTGTCTGTGTCTTTTTTTTTTTTTTTTTTTAATTTGGAGGAACAGTTAACCCTTTGGCTTCCAGCTCTGCCTAGAAACAATTTAATTTTCTAAGATATTTTATCCGCCCCCCCCTCCTCAAAGACTAGTAATTAACGCAGCACATTTGGATTACTCCAGAAAGATAGGCTATTCCATCTACTTAAGTCACTTCCTATATCAGAACAAATATACTCAAACTTTGTCCATATGAATCTAATACAAAGTCATGCATATGAACCCTGCCCCCCATGCTTAATAAACCATGGAGTTAGCTGGATTAATGAGCTTTTATTGGGATGGAGCTCCAAGCCCCAAACATCTAATTCAGCTTGTCGGCTCCAGTCAGCATTTCTGAGGCTGGCCAAAGCAAAGTAGGGCATGGTATGTTTTTTATTTAGTACATTTACCCACACTTGATTTGAATACAACGCAGTTGCTGTAGATGAGTCTTCTGGTAATCTGGTTATCAGTATTTCAAGTATATGACAAATCTATGCCTAGGAACATTCATATTGATATCTGTCCTTAACAGTTTTGTATTGCATGTGGCCATGTTTTCATTTAGAAGAGGGGAGATGGAAAAATGCAGAAAGGGAAAAATGCACTGTGTGTGGGTGGTGGCGGGGGAGAGGAAGTGAAGAGGGGTAGGTGTTAGCATAAGGCCTTTGCGAGGGTGAAAAGGCCTGAAACTGATGCCAGTCAACAGTAATTCCCCCAATCAGCTCCCTACATACTTCCTAAGCACAAGGTTTTCCTTTCAGGAGCATCAGCTAGCTGAGGAAAGAGAAAGGAGTGTCCAGGCTGTGGTGGGCAGCCAGCATTCACAGAACGGAGACACAGCTCCGATTTGGGGCCCATTTGGATCTGGAATGCCCTGGATATGACCCGCCAGCCCCTCCCCATTGCCTGGCAGTGGACATCTCTGAACAAGGATGTCTTTCTTGGGACACTTTGCCTATGGCCTGACTCAGGAGCTCTGCCTCTGTCTGCCCTGCTCAAGAAGTGCACTGTGGTTGGAGACCTTCCCTGGGCTTGCCAGTGTGGGACGGCAGGGGCAGGTTTGTTCGTGCATGCATGTGTGTGTGCACACATGTATGTGTGATGTTGGTAGGAACTTGTGTGGGGATTAAAAATAAGTCCTGTCCCTTTTGGACTGAAAAGAATGGCTTTTTCAACAAGAGCTCAGAGTGGATGTTCCACCCCCCAGAAAGCCTTCTTTTCTAGCCTCTTCTTTCCTCACTTGTTAATAACAGCAACAGCGCCTGCAGTTGGGCAGCACCTGGTATTTTGCAGTCACCAAGTATCCTTGGCTCGTCATAACAACCCTGTGAGGCAGGCCAGGCAGGCAGAGGGCGAGTGGGGGTAGAAGGAAGAGCATCCTGGCTGTTTGCCCTTGGGCAAGGGATCCAACCCACCCACCACCCACCCCTACCTCAGTTTGCTCATCTTTCAAAGAAGGGTAACACCTATCCTGCCTTGTGGGATTGTAGTGGGAAACAGTGAAACCATGCAATTGTGAAATGATGCCAGGTCAAGTATTAGGTAAGCATAAGGAATTTCTGTATTGTCTCATAGATGAAGAAATTGAGTCTCAGAGATATGAGGAGTTTTATCAAGGTTGTACAGCTTAGTGCAAACTTAGAACTAGAATCCAGGTCTCTCATTTCATGGTCAGTGTTCTGGTTTGCTAATGCTGCTTTTTTTGCAAAATACCAGAAATGGACTGGCTTTTATAAAGGGGGTTTATTTGGTTACACAGTTACAGTCTTAAGGCCATAAAGTGTCCATCAACAAAGGGTACCTTCACTGGAGAAAGGCCACTGGCATCTGGAAAACCTCTGTTAGCTGGGAAGGCATGTGGCTGGCTTCTGCTTGCTCCCAGGTTGCGTTTCAAAATGGCGTTCTCCAAAATGTCTGCATCAGCTTCCAACAGCCGTCTTCAAAATGTCTGAGCTTATATAAGGCTCTAGTAAACTAATCAAGGCCCAAGCCAAATGGGCGTGGCCACACCTCCATGGAAATACTGAACCAGTAGGTTCCAACCTAATCCACACTAATACGTCTGCCTCCACAAGAGTGCATCAAAGAATATGGCTTTTTCTGGGGACATAATATATACAAACTGGCACAGTCAGTTAACTTCTACCACCCTACATGCTCTTCTGATACAGGGCAGATTCTTCACCATCATTCCAGTGGGCTATGGGAGACAAAGCATTTGGATTTTTCTCAGGTTTGGCCAGGACATGCACGTCACTGCCATTTGTTTATTCCCAACGTGCTGATTAAGAAGTCTTGCTTCCGTTTTCCCAGCAGGGACAGTTGGTTTGGGGTGTCTCTGGGCCTGGGCTTCAGCAGACAAGTCCTGCATGAAATCCTGGCCCTGCCACTTAGGCCTTGTGTGTGTTGGGGCAAATTACTTAACCTCTCTGAGTCCCCAAATATATCTTATAGATTTTATATATATGTATAGTTAATTTTTTTCTTAGTAGAGAAGTTGTGCATTTACAGAGCAATCATGTGTAAAATACAGAATTCCCATATACCATCCCACCACCAACACCTTGCACTGGTGTGAAACATTTGTTAAAATTGATAATGCACATTTAAATAATTGTACTATTAACTGTAGTCCCTGGTTTAAGTTACAGTTCACTGTGTAGTGCAGTTCCATGGATTTTTTTTTAAAGTTTTTATTCTCTTACCATATATACAATCTAACATTGTCCCTTTTAATCACATTTGGATATATATTTCAGTGCTGTTAATTACGTTCACAATGTTGTGCTACCATCACCACCATCCATTAACAAAACATTTCCATCATTCCCTATCCCCATTCCCTATTCCCACCCTATTCCTGGTAACCTATATTCTAGATTCTGACTCTATGAGTTTGCTTATCCTAATTGTTTCAAACCATTTGTCCTTTTGTGTCTGGCTTATTTCACTCAATATGATGTCTTCCAGGTTCATTTGTGTTGTTGCATGTATCAGCCCTTCACTTTTTTTATGGCTGAATAATATTCCATTGCATGTATATACCACATTTCATCTATCCTTTCATCAGTTGATGGACACTTGGGTTGCTTCCATCTTTTGACAGTTGTGAATAATGCCACTATGAACATTGGTGTGCAAATATCTGCTTGAGTCCCTACTTTCAATTCTTTGGGGTATGTGCTATGTAGTGGGATTACCGGGTCATATGGTAGTTCTATACTTAGCTTTCTGAGGAACTTCCAAACTGTCTTCCACAGCAGCTGCACCATTTTACATTGCCACCAGCAATGAATGAGTGTTCCTATTTCTCCATATCCTCTGCAACACTTGTTATTATCCTTATTTTTTACTAGCGGCCATTCTAGTGGATGTGAAATGGTATCTCATTGTGGTTTTGGTTTGTATTTCCCTGATAGCTAATGATGTTGAGCATCTTTTCATGTGCTTTCTGGCCATTTTTGTATCTTCTTTGGAGAGATGGCTATTCAAGTCTTTTTCCCATATTTTAATTGGGCTCTTTGTCTTTTTGTTATTAAGTTGAAGGAATTCTTTATATATTCTGGGCTTTAAACATTAATTGGATATTTGGTTTCCAAATATTTTCTTCTATTGTGTACCTTGTCATTTTGCTTTCATGCTGATGTCCTTTAAGGTGCAGAAGTTTTTAATTTTGATGAGGTCCAATTTATCTATTTTTTCTTCTGTTGCTTGGATTTTGGGTGTAAAGTCTAAGAAATCATTGCTTAACACAAGGTTCTAAAGATGCTTTCCTACATTTTCATCTAGGAGTTTGATAGTTCTAGCCCTTATAATTAGGTCTTTGATCCATTTTAAGTTGATTTTTGTATAACATGCGGTAGGGGTTCCTCCTTTTTTTGCAAATGTGTATCTAGTATTCCCAGCACCATTGGTTAAAGAGATTATTCTTTCCCAATTGGGTAGTCTTTGCCCCCTTGTCAAAAAATCGGTTGGCCATAAATGTTGATTTTTGAGCTCTCAGTTCAATTCCAGGTCTATCTGTCTGTCCTTGTGCCAGTATCATGTTCTTTTGGTTAATGTAACTTTGTAATAAGTTTTAGATCAGGAAATATGAATCCTCCAACTTCATTCTTCTTATTCAAGATGGATTTAGCTATTTGGAACCCCTTACCCTTCTCTATAAATTTGATGATTGGCTTCTCCAGTTCTGCAAAGAAAGTTGTTGATTGGGATTGCATTGAATCTATAAATTGCTTTGGGTAGGGTTAACATCTTAACGATATTTAGTCTTCCAATCCATAAACATGGAATATCCTTTAAGTCTTCCTTGATTTCTTTTAGCAATGTTTTGTTGTTTTCTGTGTAGAAGTCCTTTACATCCTTGGTTAGATTTGTTCCTAGATATTTGATTTGTTTATTTGCTATTGTGAATAGAGTTTTTTCCTTGATTTCTTCTTCTGATTGTTCATTGCTTGTGCATAAAAATACAACTGATTTTGGGATGTTGATCTTGTACTCTGCCACTGAATTCATTTTTTAGTTCTAGGAGCTTTGCTGTGGATTTTTCAGGAATTTCTGAATAGATGTTCATATCATTTGCAAATAGGGAAAGTTTTACTTCTTCCTTTCCAATTTGAATGCCTTTTATTTCTTTTTTCTTGCCTAATTGTTCTGGCAAGAACTTCCAGTGCAATGTTGAATGACAGTGGTGACAGTGGATATCCTTGTCTTGTTCCTGACCTTAAGGGAAAGCTTTCAGTCTGTCACCATTAAGTAGAATATTAGTTGTGGGCTTTTCATATGTGCCCTTTATCATGTTGAGGAAGTTCACTTTTATTCCTAGTTTTTAAAGTGTTTTTATTAAGGGGTGCTTGATTTTGTCAGATACCTTTTCTGCATCAATTGAACTGATTATGTCATTTTTCTCCCTTTGTTCTATTAATGTGGTGTATTACATTAATTGATTTTCTTATGTTGAACCAACCTTGCATACAAGGGATAAATACTACTGGATCATGGTGTGTGATTCTTTTAATATGCTGTTGGATTTGGTTAGCTAGTATTTTGTTGAGAATTTTTGCATTTATATTTGTTAGAGATAACGATCTTGATTTTCCTTTCTTGTGGTATCTTTATCTGGCTTTGGTATGAGGGTGATGTTGGCCTCGTAGGATGAATTAGGGAGTGTTCCCTCCTCTTCGGTTTTTAGGAAGAGTTTGAGAAGAATTGGAGTTAAGTATTCTTGGAATGTTTGCTGGAATTCACCTGTGAAGCCATCTGGTCCTGAGCTTTCTTTGTTGGGAGGTTTTTGATTATGATTTGATCTCTTTACTATTAATTGGTTTATTGAGATTTTATCTTTCTTCTTGAGTCAGTGCAGCTGGTTTGTGTGTTTCTAGGAATTTGTCCATTTCATGTAGGTTATATAATTTATTGGTGTACACTTGTTCATGGTATCCTCATAGTCCTTTTTATTCTAGTGGGGTCAGTAGTAATGTCCCCCTTTTCTTTTTTGATTTTAGTTATTTGTATCTTCTCCCTTTTTTTCCTTTGTCATTGTAGCTAAAGGTTTGTCAATTTTACTGATCTTTTCAAAGAATCAACTTTTGATTTTGTTGACTTTCTCTATTGGTTTTTTTTTTGTTTGTTTTGTTTTCTATTTTATTTACCTCCACTCTAATCTTTGTTATTTCCTTCCTCTGCTTGCTTTGCATTTAGTTTGCTCTTCTTTTCCTAGTTCTTCCAGTTTTGAGGTTAGGTCTCTGAATAAATTTATAACAATCATATTTGTTTTGATACCAACTTAACTTTAATAGCATGCACATATATATTTCCTATACCCTTTATTTAATGTAAGCATTTAGAGCTATAAATGTCCCTCTCAGCACTGGCTTTGCTGCATCCCATAATTTTTGGTATCTTATATTTTAATTTTCATTCACCTCAAGATATTTCATAATTTTGCTTCTGATTTTCTCTTTAACCCATTGGTTGTTTAAGAGTATGTTATTTAATTTCCACATATTTGATGATTTTCCATTTCTCCCTCTATTAATGATTTCTTGCTTCATTCTGTTGTGGCTGGTGAATATATATTGTATGATTTAAATATTCTTTTTAATTTATTGAGACTCGTTTTGTGACCTAATATAAGATCTCTCCTGGAGAATAATCCTTGTGCACTTGAGAAGAGTGTGTATTTTGTTATTGTTGGGTATACGTTGAGTGTTCTATATACATCTATTAAGTCTAGCTGGTTTATAGTATCATGCAGCTCTTCTGTTTTCTTATTGATCTTCTGACTAGATTTCCTATCCATTATTGAAAGTGGTATATTAAAGTTTCCTACTATTAATGTAGAACTGTCAATTTCTGCCTTCAAATCTTTCAGTATTTTTTTTCATGTATTTGGGGTCTCTGCTGTTAGGTGCACATAATATTTATAATTGTAACATCTCCTTGTTGAATTATCCCCTTTATCAGTATGTAATGACCGTCTTTGTCTCTTATAACTGTTTTTGACTTAAAGTCTGTTTTATTTGATATTAGTTTAGCTATCCAAGGTCTCTTTTGGTTATTACTTGGATGGAATATTTTTTCCATCCTTTCACTTTCAACCTACTTGTATCTTTGAATTAAAGGTGAATTTCTTGCAGACAGCATGTAGTTGGCTCAGGCTTTTTGTACCCATTCTGCCAATATCTGCCATTTGACTGGAGAGTTTAATCCATTTACATATGCAGTGACTACTGACAATACAGAACTTTTTCTGCCGTTTTGTTATTTAGCCTTTATAAGTCTTATACCTTTTCTGTCTCTCACTTTCATTAATGCCTACTTTTATATTTATTTGATTTTTTTGTGTCATACCATATTGAGGGTCTTCTTATTTATATCTGTATATATTTTTCATATATTTTCCTTGTGGTGACCATGGGGTTAAAATTTAGCATCCTAAGTATATAACAGTCATGTTTGTTTTGATACCAACTTAACTTTAATAGCATGCACATATATATTGCCTATATCCCTTTGTGCTTGTTTTCACTTATATCTTTGTACATTGTATGTCCAAAACCATAGATTTATCATTACTTTTATGCATTTGCATTTTAGCACCTGTAGGAAGTAATAAATGGAGTTACATTCCAAACAATTCAATACAGTAATACTGGCATTTATAATTACCCAAATGGTTCATTTTACTGCAGGTCTTTATTTCTTTATGCTGCTTTGAACCACTGTCTTGTATCCTCTCCTTTCAGTCTGAAGACCTCCCTGAGCATTGCTTTTAGGACTGGTCTAGTGGTGATGGACTCCCTCAGATTTTGTTTATCTGAGAATGTCTTAATCTCTCCCTTATTTTTGAAAGAAAGTCTCACTCAATATAAGATTCTTGGCTGGCACTTATCTTCTTTCAGCACATTAAGTATTTCCGCCTACTGCCTTCTTGCCTCCATGGTCTCTGATGCTAAATTGGCACTCAGTCCTGTTGCTCTTTCAGAATCTGCTCTTTGTCCTTTGCATTTGATTGCATGATCAAAATATGACGGGTTATGTTTCTCTTCATGTTTATCCTGTTTGGTGTTCTCTGGGCTTCTTGGATGTGCATACTTAACCTCTTTTGCTAAGTTTGGGAAGTTCTCTGTCATTATTTCTTTGAATATTCCTGCTGCCCATTTCCCTCTTTCTTCTCCTTCTGGGACTCCCATAGTGTGTATATTTGGTATGCTTGATCATGGCTCAGGGGTGTCTTAGGCTACTTTCACTTTTAGTAATTCCTTTTTCTTTCTGCTCCTCAGCCTGACTCATTTCAAGTGTCTTGTCTTTGAGTTTGATCATGGCTCAGGGGTGTCTTAGGCTACTTTCACTTTTAGTAATTCCTTTTTCTTTCTGCTCCTCAGCCTGACTCATTTCAAGTGTCTTGTCTTTGAGTTCATTGATTCTTTCTTCTGCCAGCTCCAGTCTGCTCTTGAAACTCTCCTGGGAATTTTTCATTTCAGTTATTGTGGTCTTCAACTTCAGTAGTTCTGTTTGGTTCCTATTCCAGTTTGCTAATGCTGCCATTATGCAAAATACCAGAAGTGGATTGGCTTCTATAAAGGGGATTTATTAGGTTACAGATTTACAGTTCTAAGGCCATAAAAGTGTCCAAACTAAGGCATCAACAAGAGGATACCTTCACTGAAGGAAAGCTGATGGCTTCCAGAACACCTCTATCAGCTGGAAAGTCACATGGCTGGCATCTGCTGGTCTTTTGCTCCTGGGTTGTGTTTCAAAATGGCTTTCTCCAAAATGTATCTGGCTTCTGGCTTCACTCCTCCCTCTCAGCTCCTGTGCATCCTTGCCTCTTTCTCCCAGGGCATTTCTCTCTAAGAGTCTGGGCATCCTCTCTTAGCTTCTCCGGAGCAAGCTCTGGGCTTCATCTCTTAGCTTAGGATCTCCAGACATCCTTCTGTCTGCATCTCCAAGCCTCTCCAAGCTTCAGGTCCCAAGCATCAGCGTCACTGTTGGCTCTGGAGCTCTGTTAAGTAGTCCAGTGAGCTAATCAAGACCCACCCTGAATGAGTGGGGTCCACACCTCCATGGAAATAATTCAATCAGATGTTCCACCCTAATCAACAGACTAATCAGTCTGCCCCACAAAATTGCATTAAAGAATATGTTTTTTTCTGGGGGATATAATATATCCAAACCGGCACAGTTTCTTTTTAAAATTTCTTTCTGTTTATTAAGATTCTCATATGACTCATTCATTGGTTTCCTGATATTCTTTAGTTCTTTCTCTGTACTTTTCCTTTATCTCCTTGAGCATTTTTTTTTAATCATCATTTTATTGAGATATATTCACATACCACGCAGTCATACAAAACAAATTGTACTTTCGATTGTTTACAGTACCATTACATTGTTGTACATTCATCACCTAAATCAATCCCTGACACCTTCATTAGCACACACACAAAAATAACAAGAATAATAATTAGAGTGAAAAAGAGCAATTGAAGTAAAAAAGAACACTGGGTACCTTTGTCTGTTTGTTTCCTTCCCCTACTTTTCTACACATCCATCCATAAACTAGACAAAGTGGAGTTTGGTCCTTATGGCATTCCCAATCCCACTGTCACCCCTCATAAGCTACATTTTTATACAACTGTCTTCGAGATTCATGGGTTCTGGGTTGTAGTTTAATAGTTTCAGGTATCCACCACCAGCTACCCCAATTCTTTAGAACCTAAAAAAGGTTGTCTAAAGTGTGCGTAAGAGTGCCCACCAGAGTGATCTCTCGGCTCGTTTTGGAATCTCTCTGCCACTGAAGCTTGTTTCATTTCCCTTCACATCCCCCTTTTGGTCAAGAAGATGTTCTCCATCCCACGATGCTGGGTCTACATTCCTCCCCGGGAGTCATATTCCACGTTGCCAGGGAGATTCACTCCCCTGGGTGTCTGATCCCACGTAGGGGGGAGGGCAGTGATTTCACCTTTCAAGTTGGCTTAGCCAGAGAGAGAGGGCCACATCTGAGCAACAAAGAGGCATTCAGGAGGAGACTCTTAGGCACAAATACAGGGAGGCCTAGCCTCTCCTTTGCAGCAACCGTCTTCCCAAGGGTAAAACTTATGGTAGAGGGCTCAACCCATCAAACCACCAGTCCCCTATGTCTGTGGTCATGTTAGCAACCATGGAGGTGGGGTAGGCGAATACCCCTGCATTCTCCACAGGCTACTCAAGGGGGCACTACATCTTTTTTTTTTTTTTTCCTTGTTTGTCTTTTTTCTTTTTTTTTTTTTTAACTTTCCCTTCTTTTTTAAATCAACTGTATGAAAAAAAAAGTTAAAAAGAAAACAAACATACAATAAAAGAACATTTCAAAGAGACCATAACAAGGGAGTAAGAAAAAGACAACTAACTTAAGATAACTGCTTAACTTCCAACATGTTCCTACTTTACCCCAAGAAAGTTACATAATATAGCAACATTTCAGTGAACTTGTTCCTACTACATCCATCAGAAATTAACAGACCATAGTCATTTCTGGGCATCCCCAGAACGTTAAATAGCTTATCTGTTCTTCTTGGATTATTGTTCCCCCTTCCTTAATTGCTCTCTACTGCTAGTTCCCCTACATTCTACATTATAAACCATTTGTTTTACATTTTTCAAAGTTCACATTAGTGGTAGCATATAATATTTCTCTTTTTGTGCCTGGCTTATTTCGCTCAGCATTATGTCTTCAAGGTTCATCCATGTTGTCATATGTTTCACCAGATCGTTCCTTCTTACTGCCGCGTAGTATTCCATCGTGTGTATATACCACATTTTATTTATCCACTCATCTGTTGAAGGACATTTGGGTTGTTTCTATCTCTTGGCAATTGTGAATAATGCTGCTATGAACATTGGCGTGCAGATATCTGTTCGTGTCACTGCTTTCCGATCTTCCGGGTATATACCGAGAAGTGCAATCGCTGGATCGAATGGTAGCTCTATATCTAGTTTTCTAAGGAACTGCCAGACTGACTTCCAGAGTGGCTGAACCGTTATACAGTCCCACCAACAATGAATAAGAGTTCCAATTTCTCCACATCCCCTCCAGCATTTGTAGTTTCCTGTTTGTTTAATGGCAGCCATTCTAACCGGTGTTAGATGGTATCTCATTGTGGTCTTAATTTGCATCTCTCTAATAGCTAGTGAAGCTGAACATTTTTTCATGTGTTTCTTGGCCATTTGTATTTCCTCTTCAGAGAACTGTCTTTTCATATCTTTTGCCCATTTTATAATTGGGCTGTCTGTACTATTGTCATTGAGTTGTAGGATTTCTTTGTATATGCAAGATATCAGTCTTTTGTCAGATACATGGTTTCCAAAAATTTTTTCCCATTGAGTTGGCTGCCTCTTTACCTTTTTGAGAAATTCCTTTGAGGTGCAGAAACTTCTAAGCTTGAGGAGTTCCCATTTATCTATTTTCTCTTTTGTTGCTTGTGCTTTGGGTGTAAAGTCTAGGAAGTGGCCTCCTAATACAAGGTCTTGAAGATGTTTTCCTACATTATCTTCTAGGAGTTTAATGGTACTTTCTTTTATATTGAGATCTTTGGTCCATTTTGAGTTAATTTTTGTGTAGGGGGTGAGGTAGGGGTCCTCTTTCATTCTTTTGGATATGGATATCCAACTTTCCCAGCCCCATTTGTTGAAAAGACCATTATGGCTCAGTTCGGTGACTTTGGGGGCCTTATCAAAGATCAGTCGGCCATAGATCTGAGGGTCTATCTCTGAATTCTCAATTCGATTCCATTGATCTATATGTCTATCTTTGTGCCAGTACCATGCTGTTTTGGCAACTGTGGCTTTATAATAAGCTTCAAAGTCAGGGAGTGTAAGTCCTCCCACTTCGTTTTTCTTTTTTAGAGTGTCTTTAGCAATTCGAGGCATCTTCCCTTTCCAAATAAATTTGATCACTAGCTTTTCCAAGTCTGCAAAGTAGGTTGTTGGAATTTTGATTGGGATTGCATTGAATCTGTAGATGAGTTTGGGTAGAATTGACATCTTAATGACATTTAGCCTTCCTATCCATGAACATGGAATATTTTTCCATCTTTTAAGGTCCCCTTCTATTTCTTTTAGTAGAGTTATGTAGTTTTCTTTGTATAGGTCTTTTACATCTTTGGTTAAGTTTATTCCTAGGTACTTGATTTTTTTAGTTGCTATTGAAAATGGTATCTTTTTCTTGAGTGTCTCTTCAGTTTGTTCATTTCTAGCATATAGAAACATTACTGACTTATGTGCATTAATCTTGTATCCCGCTACTTTGCTAAATTTGTTTATTAGCTCTAGTAGGTGTATCGTTGATTTCTCAGGGTTTTCTAGATATAAGATCATATCATCTGCAAACAATGACAGTTTTACTTCTTCTTTTCCAATTTGGATGCCTTTTATTTCTTTGTCTTGCCGGATTGCCCTGGCTAGCACTTCCAGCACAATGTTGAATAACAGTGGTGACAGCGGGCATCCTTGTCTTGTTCCTGATCTTAGAGGGAAGGCTTTCAGTCTCTCACCATTGAGTACTATGCTGGCTGTGGGTTTTTCATATATGCTCTTTATCATGTTGAGGAACTTTCCTTCAATTCCTACCTTTTGAAGTGTTTTTATCAAAAAGGGATGTTGGATTTTGTCAAATGCTTTTTCAGCATCTATTGAGATGATCAATTGATTTTTCCCTTTCGAGTTTTTAATGTGTTGTAATACATTGATTGTTTTTCTTATGTTGAACCATCCTTGCATGCCTGGAATGAACCCCACTTGGTCATGGTGTATGATTTTTTTAATGTGTCTTTGGATTCGATTTGGAAGTATTTTGTTGAGGATTTTTGCATCTATATTCATTAGGGAGATTGGCCGGTAGTTTTCCTTTTTTGTAGCATCTTTGCCTGGTTTTGGTATTAGATTGATGTTAGCTTCATAAAATGAGTTAGGTAGTGTTCCATTTTCTTCAATGTTTTGAAAGAGTTTGAGTAAGATTGGTGTCAGTTCTTTCTGGAAAGTTTGGTAGAATTCCCCTGTGAAGCCATCTGGCCCTGGGCATTTATTTGTGGGAAGATTTTTGATGACTGATTGGATCTCTTTGCTTGTGATGGGTTGGTTGAGGTCTTCTATTTCTTCTCTGGTCAGTCTAGGTTGTTCATATGTTTCCAGGAAATTGTCCATTTCTTCTACATTATCCAGTTTGTTGCCATACAGTTGTTCATAATATCCTCTTATAATTTTTTTAATTTCTTCAGGATCTGCAGTTATGTCACCTTTTTCATTCATTATTTTGTTTATATGGGTCTTCTCTCTTTTTGATTTTGTCAGTCTAGCTAGGGGCTTGTCAATCTTGTTGATCTTCTCAAAGAACCAACTTTTGGTGATATTTATCCTCTCTATTGTTTTTTTGTTCTCTATGTCATTTATTTCTGCTTTAATCCTTGTTATTTCTTTTCTTGTACTTGGTTTAGGATTGGTTTGCTGTTCATTTTCTAGCTTCTTCAGTTGATCCATTAGTTCTTTGATTTTGGCTCTTTCTTCCTTTTTAATATATGCGTTTAGTGCTATAAATTTCCCCCTTAGCACTGCTTTTGCTGCATCCCATAGGTTTTGGTATGTTGTGTTCTCATTTTCATTCGTCTCTATATATTTAGCAATTTCTCTTGCTATTTCTTCTTTAACCCACTGATTGTTTAGGAGTGTGTTGTTTAACCTCCAGGTATTTGTGAATTTTCTAAGTCTCTGATGGTTATTGACTTCTAATTGTATTCCATTGTGGTCAGAGAATGTGCTTTGAATAATTTCAATCTTTTTAAATTTATTGAGGCTTGTTTTATGTCCCAGCATATGATCTATTCTGGAGAAAGTTCCGTGAGCACTAGAAAAGTATGTGTATCCTGGTGATTTGGGATGTAGTGTCCTGTAGATGTCTGTTAAATCTAATTCATTTATGAGATTGTTTAGGTTTTCAATTTCCTTATTGGTATTCTGTCTGGTTGATCTATCTATAGGAGAGAGTGATGTGTTGAAGTCTCCCACAATTATTGTGGAAACATCAATTGCTTCCTTTAGTTTTGCCAGTGTTTCTCTCATGTATTTTGTGGCACCTTGATTGGGTGCATAGACATTTACGATTGTTATTTCTTCTTGCTGAATTGCCCCTTTTATTAGTATGTAGTGGCCTTCTTTGTCTCTCAAAACATCCCTGCATTTGAAGTCTATTTTATCTGAGATTAATATTGCTACACCTGCTTTCTTTTGGCTGTAGCTTGCATGAAATATTTTTTTCCATCCTTTCACTTTCAGTTTCTTTGTGTCCCTGTGTCTAAGATGAGTCTCTTGTATGCAACATATTGATGGTTCATTTTTTTTGATCCATTCTGCGAATCTATATCTTTTAGTTGGGGAGTTTAATCCATTTACATTCAACGTTAAAACCGTGAAGGCATTTCTTGAATCGGCCATCTTATCCTTTGGATTATGTTTGCCATATTTTTCCCTCTCTCTATTAATATCCTTTATTGTACCCATACCGAATCTCTTTAGTACTGAACCTTTCTCCAAGTCTCTCTGTCCTATCTTTGTTTCTCTGTCTGTAGGGCTCCCTTTAGTATCTCCAGTAGGGCAGGTCTCTTGTTAGCAAATTCTCTCAGCATTTCTTTGTCTGTGAAAAATTTAAGCTCTCCCTCAGATTTGAAGGAGAGCTTTGCTGGATAAAGTATTCTTGGCTGGAAATTCCTCTCACTCAGAATTTTAAATATATCGTGCCACTGCCTTCTCACCTCCATGGTGGCTGCTGAGTAGTCACTACTTAGTCTTATGCTGTTTCCTTTGTATGTGGTGAATTGCTTTTCTCTTGCTGCTTTCAGAACTTGCTCCTTCTCTTCTATGTTTGACAGTGTGATCAGTATATGTCTCGGAGTGGGTTTTTTTGGATTTATTCTATTTGGAGTTCGCTGAGCATTTATGATTTGTGTATTTATGTTGTTTAGAAGATTTGGGAAGTTTTCCCCAACAATTTCTTTGAATACTCTTCCTAGACCTTTACCCTTTTCTTCCCCTTCTGGGACACCAATGAGTCTTATATTCGGACGTTTCATATTATCTATCATATCCCTGAGGTCCATTTCGAGTTTTTCAATTTTTTTCCCCATTCTTTCTTTTATGCTTTCATTTTCCATTCTGTCATCTTCCAGGTCACTGATTCGTTGTTCAACTTCCTCTAGTCTTGTACTATGAGTGTCCAGAATCTTTTTAATTTGGTCAACAGTTTCTTTACTTTCCATAAGATCATCCATTTTTTTATTTAGTCTTGCAATGTCTTCTTTATGCTCTTCTAGGGTCTTCTTGATTTCCTTCATATCCCGTACTATGGTCTCATTGTTCATCTTTAGTTCTTTGAGTAGCTGCTCTAGGTGCTGTGTCTCTTCTGGTCTTTTGATTTGGGTGCTTGGGCTTGGGTTATCCATATCGTCTGGTTTTTTCATATGCTTTATAATTTTCTGTTGTTTTTGGCCTCGTGGCATTTGCTGAACTTGATAGGGTTCTTTTAGGGTTTGTAGACCTATTGAAGTCCTTATCTCTAATTTATCAGATCTACAGCTTCGTGGAGTACACTTTCTCTAACTAACCAGCAGGTGGCGTCCACGAGCCACCTGTTCTCCACAAGCCAGATCTCCCCTGCTTAGCCTTTTTGGTGAGTGGGGGAGTGAGTCTTGTGGGGCCCAATTGTTGTACCAAGCTTGCGTGTGTAGTTGGTGTTGCCTGCCCTGTATGTGGGGCGTGTTTCTGGGCAGTCGGGGAGGGGGGGTGGCCCTAACAATCAAATCTCCCTGATGATCCTAGAGTTTTAAAGCTGCTGCAATAGTCTAATCCTTCAGTTCAGTCCTGCCACAGTTTGTCTCTGCCACTGACCCACAAGTCTTTGGTATTGGCGTATGGCTCCTGAGACTTGCAAGTGGGCCCCTCTTCCAGGCTGTGCACCCCGGGTCCTCTGTTGAGGGATGACTGTGCTATGTCACAGGTGAGTGCCGTCCACCCAGGGCAGTTCTGGGCTGCTGGGCTGTGTAGGGAGGCTCCCAGTCTGCTTAAATGATGGCTGAATGGGGCTTTGTTAATTCACACTGCTCCACCTTCCCAGCTCTGGGACATTCAGCTGAGGTTGCAGGGAAGGCTAATGTCCATGCCCAGTTTTGTGGTGTGTGCCTGTTATTTGAAGCACTTCCGTCACACTGGGTTGTCTGGGGCAGCTCTGGGCTATGGGGCTGGCGATGGGCAGGAGTGTTTCCTGTGCACCAGGATGGTGGCTGTGAGCGGACACCCCCCTTTTCTTGGGAAGTTGTGTTGTTTAGTGAATTTTCTCAGCCACTGGATTATTGCCTTTTGTCTCAGAGCTCTCTTAGTTCTGCTCTTGACTTGACGTGCCCAAACTGCAATTCTTTGAAGCTTTCTGTATTGAGCTTCTTAGAGTAATTGTTTTAGAAAAAGCAAAAAGGATTTAAAAAAAAAAAAAAAACAACGGCCCTCCTCAGAGATCTAATGGGTTATTGAAATGCTAATAGACAAAGCAACCAGGGCCATTAAGGAAAGGTGCACAGGGCAGAGAGATCAGCTTTGCTTCGGGATTTGCATATGCGCCTCAAGGCCTGAGCTCCGCCCTTCCCCTTTCTGTGTTCACCAGAACTCCAAAAATCCTCTGCTTTTATTTTGGAGTTTTTCGTGTTATTTTTTTTTTTCTATGCCTGTCTCCTCTCTGCTGGGCTGGCTGCTCTCAGATTCTCTGGTGTCTGGTCTCAGTCTATCTATGGTTGGAGTTTGGATCAGTAGAATGAGTTTCCGATAAGAGCTGCCACTGCAGTTCTCCCTTCTCCTTCCCGGAGCTGACAGCCCCTCCTCCCCCGGGACTGAGCCTGGCAGGGAGGGGCGCGGGTCCCCTGGCCGCAAAAACTTACAGATTTCACTGATCTCAGCAGTTCCACATTTTCATGAGTGTTGTATGAAGTATGCCCAAAGACAAATTGCTCTGTGGTGTCCAGTCCACGCAGTTCCTGGCTTTTTACCTACTTTCCTGGAGGAGTAACTAAAACTTACAGCTCACCAGTCTGCCATCTTCTCCTTGAGCATTTTTAAGATCACTTTTTTTAAACACTTTTATTTAGTATGTGCACATTCTGGTCTTTGTTAGTGTTTTCTGGATTTTTATCCTGTTTCTTTGGATGGCCCATCATTTCCTGTTTCATTGTTTGTCTTGTACTCATTTGTTGCACACTGTACATTTTAATATTTTAAAATGTTAACTCTGCCATTTATTTCCTGAAATGTCTTATTCTTCATTTTGTAAACAGCTGGTGATAAGACAGAGATTTTCTTGAGCCTCTGCCTCCTGTCAGGAAGGTCTGCCCAAGGCAAATGCCGTGTGCAGGATTTTCCTTGTCTTTCAGGGACTGTGTTTTGTCTTGGATTTTTGTTTGTTAGTTGTTTTGGAGTTCCACTGTTACAGTTTTGTTGTTCCCTCTGTTTCCCAGGAGACAGACCTCCCTCTCCTGGGTGTTTGCAGCCTTGCAGGCCTTTGCTCCAGGCTGTCTGCCTCTGTAGTTTCTTACACGCCATTCATTGTTTCTAGCTGCTTTTTCCTGAACGAAAAATTCTGGGAGGAGGCCACACTATTGAGGACTTTCTCAACTCAGCCTTTCTCAGCCAAAACAGGGCCAAGGATCCACGAAGGGGGCACAGGTGGGCTCCAAGTACCCTGGGGAGGGCATCAGGGAGGTTGCCAAGAACTTCAACAGCTCTCCGAAACTGAACTTTCCTGGTCAGCTCAGCAAATACAGCCTTTCAGCTAATTGTCCCCTGCAACTCTGAGAAAGCATAGCATCTTTAAGCCTCCACCACTGGTGCCCCTATCCAGGGAGAGTTGAAATAATGGCTGTTGCTGCCTTTGCCCAGCAGGTTGAAACAGTGGCTACTCTCAGAACCAGGTCCCCAGCAATCCAAATGTGCTTATCAAAAGCCACGAGCAAAAACAAACAAACAGAACAAACAAACAAAAAAACCAAGTCCATAAGCAGTGATTTTCTGTGCCCACCCCTGGTCTTGGGGAAGAGGGCTCTCATGTCCCTTTCTGTCACCAGCAAGCTAGCCAGGGCCTGGACCCCTTGGCAGCCTGCCGCGAGTGGATGCTGGGAGCTGGTAGCCGCCGTGCAGAGAGAGCAGATTAAGGTTCTTTACTGTAATTTGTCAGCCTCTTCCCTGGATGCTGTAAAGTGTTCTGTCGTCTGTGGTTTCAAAATTGTTTCAGACAGCCCTGCCTGTTTGAAAGCTGTTTTGGTGGAAGGTCTGAGTCCTGGAGCTCCCTACTCTGCCACCTTCCCACAGTCCTCTCCATTTATTCTTCCAGGAGTGGGTGCCTGTGCCTTAGCATTCTCTGTGCCCTGTGCTCCGCTCCACGCATCCCCATGGAGCTCTAGCCACAGAACCCCACTGGTGGCATCAGGGTCCCTTGTAGGCATCCCCAAGTGGCCTCTCAGCCTGCCTTTTCTCCCCCCACCCCCAGATGTGTACCTGCTGCCTGAGGCTCAAACCCAAACCCTAACTCCCCTGCCCTCACGATGCTCTCTTGCCTCCCTCTGGTCTGTGTAAGGCTTCTTTAGAACACATGCTTCCTCCCCTCTAGTCTTCCAAATCCACTTCTTCCTTATGTATAAACCATCTGCCTCCACTAACTTCTCTGGCCTCTCTGATGTCCTTCTTTTGTAAATGCCCACATTTTTATTTATGATTTTACCATGCATGCAGAACTTACATAAACACTCTTTATTGTTTCATGCATGTCAAGTCTCTCTAACTCTCTGTTCTGGGTTGAATCAAGTCCCCCCAGAAGACATGTTCACATCCTGACCCAGGTTTCCATGAAGATGATCTTATTTGGAAATAGGGTCTTTGAAGATGTGATTAAGATGAGGCCAAAGTGGATTAGGGTGGGCCCTAATCCAATATGACTGATGCCCTTATAAGAAGAGGGAATTTGGACACAGAGACAGACAGACAGACTCAAGGGGAGAATGCCCTGTTATGACGGAGGCAGAGATTGAAGCGATGCATTCATAAGCCAAGGAACGTCTAGGATTGCCAGCTACCCCAGAAGCTAAGAGGCAAGGAAGGATTCTCCCAAGTGGGTTCAGAGGTAGCAATACCTTGATTTCAGACTTCCAGCCTCCGGAGCTGTGAGATAATACGTTTTTGTTGTTTTAAGCCACCCAGTTCATGTTGCTTTGTTATGGAAACCCTAGGAAACTAAGACACTCAGTTTTCTATTCTTTAAGAGGAAAGGGCTATCTTTTGTTTCTTTTTATCCCTTCAAAGTACACAGAGCATTTCTGAGTGCGTAGTGTTATTTAAGGAGAATTTATATTTGATGAGCCTCACTTTCCCAAGTAAATGCCCTGCTTCTATGCCTTTAAACATTCTGTTCTCTTGGAATGAAATGCCCTTCTTCTTTTCTACCTGGCAACTCCTGTTCATCTTTTGTGTGATTCATTTTCAGCTCTGATGACCATCTGCACTGTGTGGCTCTCCCCAGCCCCTCCCCTAGCTTCTCTAAGCAGAGTTATCATGATTTTAGTGCTAAATCTTTCTCCTCTACCAGTCTGAGGTCTCTGATGAGAGCTGCAGCTGGGTTTTCATCATCTCTGCATCCCACTATTATCCTGATACAGAGCCTGACACGTGAGTCCACAATAAATGCTTACTGAGTGAATGATTAAATGAGCAAGTTCAAAGTCACATCTTTTATGGGAACTTACTTTTGGTCTGAGTTAACACTTCTTTGAAGAACTGTATGAGAGAGTTTCAAAGCAGTAGCTGTGTAGATGTCACGTGTCCCTTTTCTAGGGAACTACACTTATTGCCTCTTGGATTTTAAATGATGCTTTGAGATTACTGCATCCAGAGTTGACCACTGCTATTCTCAGGGAGAGTGGAATTCCGATCCTGTAACACAAGGCAGTGGCTGAAATAGCTTTTTATATATCCCGTCTTCATAAATCCCTCCCTTACTTCTTTTCCTCCTCCCTCCACCCACAACAAATCCCAGACTCTTCTGTACTCCCCCGGCCTAAAGGACATTTATGAGGCTCTTCAGTTGGGAAGCATCTGGGCCCTTCCTGCCTCTCCCTTCCCTAGCACGAGGTCTGTGGTCCCCTCCCTCACCCTCACCTCCTGGGCTGAGCTCGGATATCTCTTGCCCCGTTTATGGGCCGTTGGGATTTTTCCAACAACCTGAAATGATTCTGAGAGGCCCCCCACAGGTAGTGCAGCCCCGTCTCAGGGCCATAAAGCATGGCTCGGGCTTTCATCAGCGATTGCTTATGTCATAAACGAGTGGGAGGAACAGCCCTGAACCATTCCAGATTTTTTACAAGAAAGGGGAAAGAAAAGACCCTGAGAAACATGTTCAAACTTAGTGCCAAGCAAATTCATCTTACTCTGGTAGGTTGTGTGCGGAGACTTCGTCTCTGGACTTCCCCACCAGATTTATGTCGTGTTTGTGTCTAAATGGCCTCCAGGGATGCTGACATTTGTTGCCAGAGAGCAGCAAGTGGTGCTCCTTTCATCTCCACTGAGGGGTGTCAGCTTAAATTATGAGGAATAGCTCTGTCCTGCATCTGGGTGTAGGAGCCTCTGGCAGTGGAGAGGGGCTGCCTCTCCCTGGACTCCCACTTTTCTGCTGCTTTAAGGTTTTTCTCTCTTGTCTTCTGCTCTCCAAACACGCCTGAGATTCAGGGATTAATCTCCTGGCTCTTTTAGAACTTTACTTTCCACTGGACAAATTGCTAAGTTTGTTTTGGGCACTGCCTATTTTCAGGGGAAGCTGGGATCAGGGTCAGGCAGGCCTGGCCCTGCTGCAAGAGATGGTGGGAACCTCAGTGCACATTGCAGGGGCAGCCTGGAAATTCCCCAAGAGAGTCAGAGCTCACCATTGTGCCCCTAATATTTACAACACAGAAGAGGGAAGCTGGGTGAGGTCCGTAATGGTTCACATTCCTGTTGGCACCTTTGAGAAGTGCAAGTAGGCCCCTCCACCTCTCCACCTCCAGAGCCCCTCTCACCCAGATCTGCCAGGACACCTGAAATACCTGCATTGGTGACTGCTGGGGTGGAGGCACTTCCTGTTAAATGCACGTTATTAACTGTGGGAGAGAACTCATTGAACCATGGCCAATAATTAGACTTCATGGTGTCTCAGATTATCAGTGCTTCCTGCCTCTACAGTCAGAGCCTGAAAGAATGTGGCCCAGGATATGAAAGTTCTGAGGGAGAACAGGAGGTCAGGAGAAGTCTAGAGCAGAGGTCAGCCAACTGTGATCCACACACCAAATCAGGCCCATTGCCTGTTTTGGAAATACGGTTACACTGGAATGCGGTCCTGCCCATTCATATTGTTTAGGGCAGGTTGACAATGGCAGGTTGAATTGCTGTGGACTGTATATCCTGCAAATACTAGAATATTTACTATCTGGACTTCTACATGATCTAGAGCATGAAGTGCTGCAAAATGGGGGCCTGAAGAGATAGAAGGGAGAGTGAGCTGTTGAACAGCGAAAAGAGGCATTAGAGGGAGAAAATGTATCACAACAACAGCAGTTGTTTTCCAGAGACAAACAACAGCTTCAACAACTACTACTTCTTTTTCTTCTACTCCTTCTCCTCCTCCTCCTCCTACTACTACTTCGTCATTGTCTTCTTCCTCTTCCTCCTCTCTTCTCTCTCCCCCCTCATCCCCTTCCTCTTTCTTTTCCATCTCCTCCCCCACCATCTCCTCCTCCTCTTCTTCTTTGGCTTGAAAACAAACGTGTTTTACACTTTCTCTCCTTACAGGGGTGTGGAGAGAATGGATGAGCAGCGTCTGTGGTGCACTCTGTATCCTCCAAAAACGGACGCTACAAGCTGGCCTAGGAGATGGTTCTTTTCTCCCCTCCTCTCTATTGTTTCACAATGGAGTAGCAGTTGTTTTAAAATATGAATGTACCCCTGTGTCTTTGTATCCCAGTCAAGGCGAGTACAGTGATGTCAGTAGGAAGACACCAGAGGCCATCAGCTATTCTGCCTCTTGGGCTCTGAACAAATTTCAGAAATTACACTTTCCTTCTGGGATCAGTCCCAACTTCCTCTCCCTCCTTTTCTCTCCCATTACAAACACTCACATCCACTCTACAAAATTGACTCTCTGTGTTAACTAGGATGACTAGCATGATGTGACTTGCCATGTCTGCAGAAAGAGAGAAATGAAGCCTTGGCTTTGTAAAACCTTAATTCAGATCCCATCAACATACAAATTTTATTAGCTAAAAACATGTATCTAGTACCAAGAATACTTCTTTTATGTTGGAATAATAATCATAATAATTATTAAGCACCTAATACTTCTAGTCAGTGCTAAACCTTTCACATATATCATCTCATTTAATTCCAACAACACTATTACCTTCCTCAATGAGAAAACTGAGTCTTGAAGTATTTGTTCAAAATCACACAAAGTAACTGGCAAAGGAAGAACTTAAACTCAAGTTTCTATGATTCCAAGGCCCATGCTTGTATCATACCACATTGCTTTCACAAAGGTTGTCAACATATATGAGACATTTTCACAAAATCTAGCATTATTTTTGACTTCACATTTTTGTTAGGTACGTTATTTGCATCAGACTATGTGAAGATTAACTAAATGAATCAGACTGGTTTCATAAGGCATTTGCAAACACCATTTTATAAAAAACCTGGTATAAAACATGAAGTTTCTGAAGATAATCCAGATCTATTAAAAATATGTATTCCAGAATGTGGACTCCTCACTCATTTGTTCCAGACTCAGCTACTTATAGTCATCCAACTTGCAGAAGATCCACACAGTCCTGGTGAGGAGGGGATGTCAGCCCCATCTCTTCAGAAATGCCACTGAAGGGATCACCTGTCCAAAGGAGCATCTTTCTGCCCCTGAAGCATCCACCACCAGAGTGAATTACTGGCCTCATTAAGGACTGGGCTTTGGGGAGTGTGTTAATTTCCTAGGGCTGATGTGTGAAGTACCACAGACCAAGGGGCTTAAAACAACAGAAATCTGTTCTCTTACAGTTTTGGACACTAGAAGTCTGAAATCCAGGTGTCAGCAGGGCCAGGCTCTCCCCTCTTCCAGCTTCTGCTGGCTTCCCAGAAATCCTTGGCCTTCCTCTGCCTCTGTCCTCACGTGGTGGTCTCACTGTCTCCCTCCTCCTCTTACAAGGACACCAATCACCTGGATTCGGAGCCCCCCTACTCCAGGGTGACCTAATCCTAACTACTTAATTACATCTGCAAAGACCCTCTTTCCAAATAAGGTCACGTTCTATGATACTGGGGGCTAAGACTTCAATGTATCCTTTTGGAGGATGCAAAACAATGCATAACAAGGAATCATCAAGGAACAAGATGCATAGAGCCTAGCAGGGGTGAATCTGTGCCCTCAGTGGCTTTGTTTTTTCTACCTTATTGTATCCTTTGTGGGGTCTTACTTCTCTGGGCTTTTCATTCTGAAGTGCTTATTGTTTCCTTGACATTTTGAAAACCTCCTTCTTGAAAGATCCTAAAACCTCTTCCCAGCAAGGTATGACTGATAAATGCTTATCATATTACCCTCTAGAAGAGAGCAGCCTCAGAGCTGAAGATGCCGGAGTAGCTACCCTTTGTCATCAGGATTCTTGCTTTAATTCTCTTCTTTAATATTTTGGTTCTTTTATTAGTATATGGTAGGGAATGAGGAGGAGGGAAAAGGCATCCTTACTACAGCATCTATTCAGAGCCTCCAGTGTGCCAGGACTGTGTTAGCTGCTTTGCACATAACATCAGGACCCCTCCCACATCTGCTGGGTGGGTGCTCTTGTCTCCACTATGCAGATGAGGAAACCGAGGCTCAGTAACGTGACATAACTTTCATAGCCCTGTGCTCGTAACAAGGAGCTGAGCTGGGGTGGAAACCTAGGGATACCTAAATCCAGTCTCTCTATATCACAGCTCATGCCCTTAAGGAACGCACAGGCAAGCATCCCTTCATGGTCAGACTGTATTTTTAAATGCTCATGGAGGAAAGAAGCTATTGACCTTTTGGATAAAATAAGAGTTTCTGCATCTGGCAGAGGGCCAGGGTGAAAACCTTCCATATATTAGAACTCAACCAAAGCCTAAACTGCAACAGCCTATGCAAGTGAGCATCCTTTAGAGCAGAGAGTGGGAGGTGAAGAATGAGGTGCCAGCTCACCCACGGTGTGTCCCCTCCTCCTGGCTTTCTTGAAGCTGGACAGAGGGGACCAGAATCAGGGGACTGGACCTGGGGGAAGCCCTTGCAGTGAAGGTTTCCCACTGGGGGCAATAGGGCAGGTGAGCTCTTTGAGGACCCAGAAATAAATGAGGTGCTCTTGTGGATAATTTGGGCACCTACCCACCTAAGGCTTTTAATGCCCTAAATACAATGAATTCTATTATTTCCCAGACTCTAGAAACATCTTCCTGGGAGTGTGAAGTCTATAGGATGGAAGAGGTAGCCTGGGAAAGATGGTGGCTTTATTTTTTCAAAAGTTACTCCTTTTATTGCTCACTGCTTATAGTTGAAGTAATTCACTTGTTACACTGTTCCTTTAATAGAGTTATTTGTTTTATAGACAAGCAATATTGACTAATTATCTGTCCTTTCTCATTATCTGTACCTGCAGGTAATCTAATACTGTTTCTACCTTTTAAATGGAAATATTTTCTACCTCCTGGCAGGGGCTAGAATTTCAGACATAAAACTTAGGAAGTTGTACGTCACTTCTCTAGGTCTAGTCTTGAAAAAAATGACAGCTAGGAAATAATATTAATAACCAACTCTTACCAAGCATTAATTATGAACCAAACAGCATTCTGAGGGCCTTCTCGGTAGAAGCTCATTTTAGAAGCTCCTCCAGTGAGGCAGGAGCTTTCATATCCCAAGCTTGCAAATGAGAAAATCGAGTCACAGAGAGTTAAGTATCTTGCCCAAGGTCACTCAGCTGGTAAATGTGGAGCTAGAATACCAGTCTGTGATAAAGTCCTGAGCTGTAATGAAGCTTTCAGATCATGCCACGTAGGCCATTGCCTTCATCCATAAAGCTTGGGAACATGGAATAACATACAGTCCTAGGAAGTGGCTTCTAGGGGCTCACCACGTAGCTTTCTGCTTCTTTTAGGCAAAAGCGATGATGAAGAAAGTCTTTGCAAGTCAGCCCATGGGGCAGGAAAAGGAGCTGCCGAGGATGGTAAGGACCATAAGCGTCCCAAGCGCCCCAGAACCATCTTGACAACCCAGCAGAGGAGAGCATTCAAGGCTTCGTTTGAAGTCTCTTCCAAGCCGTGCCGGAAGGTACAAGAGGGAGGAAGGGAGGAAAGGGAATCGAGCCCCACATTAGTGTGTGTACCCGGGACTCCACTGGGGATGTAAGTGGGCACCTGGGGGGCAGGGCGGTCAGGGAGGCTGTTCAGACACAACCTGTGCAGGTGGCCTCGAGTCCTCTTGGAGACTCTAGATAAGCACTGATGCTGTGGATGGGATGCAGTAGATTCTCCTTGTGCATTTACGCATGCATCCCCACTCCAACTGACCCCTTGTTCACACCTCCCATTTCATAAAGGGCAGTGGGAATATTAGGTGTCAGCTGGGGGATACACCAAGATGCTATAACAGAATCTAGACAATGCAGTGGCTTAATGCAATAGGAGGTTAGTTCTCTCTTAAGTCCCAGTCCAGAAGTGAGCTGTCCAAAACTGGTGGGGCAGCTCTGTTGTCCATCACATGGATCCAAGGCACTGCTACAGTGGTCACCATTTTTCCAGGCACCACGGTGGAGGAAGAGGAAGTGGAGGACAAGCAGCTGCCTTTTTAGACATGACCTAGAAGTTTGCTCACATCACTTCCACACATATGCATTGGCCCAAATTTAGCCTCCCTGCAAGGGAGGCTGGGAAATTGATCCATCAGAGTGACCTGTGCCCTGCTAACTTTTGAGGATTCAATTACTAATAGGAGAAAGGGAGAATGGATATCAGGAACAGCTAGCAGTCCCTGCCACAAAAGGCAGCATCCATTTATTGTATACTTTCCATTTACTGCCTGCCTGCCATATGCTGCCATATTGTCTTTTATACAATAAAAAGAAAGAAAAGAAAGGTCTTTATTGAAATTCATGGAGGAAATAAATTTTCTTAAAAAGCTTCATTTTTCTACTGTCCATATCTGTATCAGCCAACTTTTGTTGTAACAACAAACAACTCAAATCTTAGTGGCTTCCAGCAAACATTTATTTCTTGCTCCTGGGCTGTGGGCTGATTGGCTCAGCTGAGCTCAAGTAAGATCTTCTCCACCTGTCTCTCAATCAGAGCTGCAGGCTGAAGGAGCAGCGGCCATCTGGGCCTGCCATGCTCCTGTGGATAGTGGAGGGTGAGAGGCCAAGTCAAACTGGGCAAACCCATTGAAAGTCCCTGCTTGGATGATATCACATACATCACATTCCATTGGCCAAAGCAAGTCAAGTGGCCAGGCCCAACATGGGTGCAGTGAGGAAGTATACACCTCCCATGGAGCGGGAGAGGAAAGTGTGGATATTTGCTGAACAGTAATGCAGTCTGTCACAACATCTGACCTTTAAAAAGATTCAACTACAGAACTCTTCCTTTCCTTGCTCTGGCTGCTGCCAGCCTCCGAGGGAGGTACTGGGAGAAAGTGAAATACACACAAAGTAGGTTTGCACGTACACAAAATGATATCCTTATTTATTTATATGCTTTTGCTGCATGTGCTGAATTCCCAGCCTCTGTATGGCCTTGTGTCAAGTACATGCTCCCGGGCAGCTTCCAGGGCACTGGTGGGGAGATGTGTGCACACTTAATCATAACACTGGGAGAAAGCTCTGAGGACTGTAATAGAAGGACCAGTCAGGAATCACAGGAGCCGAGGGAAGGAAGAGGTCATTTCTGTCTGGGGAATCAGGCAGGGCTTTGTGGAACAGGTGGCTTTTGAGCTGGGCCTCTGAAGGACGGATAGAGTTTCACCAGGTGGAGGTGCAGCCTCTGTGCACACTATTTTAGTTGGCTTAGCAGAAGGATGTGCTTTAAAAGCTTGTCCAACCATCCCACTTCTCCTAAACCTCAGCCTGAGCGGCATGATAAAGCTGAAGTACTTCCTAAGGCCTCCAGTTGACTCTGATCACTTATTTATTCAAGTAGCTCCTTCAACCCCTTCTCTTCCCCAGAACCTAACCAAGAAGCAGCAGTATGTCTCAGGCCCACTCTTCAGAAGCCTGTGCTTCTTGCCTATTTCCTTCTTGCCACCTTGCCAGCCCACTTGCTGTCTGCCTGTATGGAGGGCAGATATGTAGACATATCTCTTTTTTATCTGTGTCCTCATTATCCTGTTTCCTCATGACCTCTGTGCATTTGCCTGCATGAGAGCTGTCTGCCTTGCTCTGTCACATGCTAGGAAGTCCCCATCTTGTTCTCCTTGGGCAGGGCTCACCCAGGATAGCAGCAAATATGATTATTCCTTAAACACCCAAAGTCATGTACAGCTGTGATGGACAAAACAAAAAATTGAGGTGAATGAATTTAGACAAGAGAAAAAAGCAAAAGAGAATCATTTATTTTTGTAAAGTCATTTCACCCTCAGTTTTCCTTAAGCAGGTGAGCTTAAATACGTGGGTTACAGCAAGGGCAAAACGATAGTTCATGTCTAACAGCCTCTTACAGGTCTAATTTCCAGCACAAGAGAAACCCAGAAACATCTCCTGGACAGACATATGTGAATGACTGATTATTCCTTTCTTTGCTTGCTTGGCACTACGTGGGAAAGGCCCTGCCACCTACTTTGGGATGTTGATGTTTCTATATTTCTAATTTCAATTTTTTCAAGGTGAGAGAGACCCTGGCTGCAGAGACGGGGCTGAGCGTCCGTGTGGTTCAGGTGTGGTTCCAGAATCAGAGAGCTAAGGTAATCTGCTTCTAACTCACGTCTGTCTCTGAGTTGCTGGCATCATAGCAACACAGAGACATTCTACTTGTGGCCAGATTTCCTAACACATTAGATAAAGTAGTTCTTTCGATTCACAAATAACATAATCAGCAATCGTCTCAGCCGCAGCAGCCCTGCCGAAGGGTACAGACAAGCAGCAATTGATTTGGTGAAATGGCTCTTATTTTCCTAGTGGCCGTCACTGTGAATCTGGCCAGCTGTATGTATGAATAGCTGTCTTTCAATAAAAACATGCACTTGTGATTCATATTTGTTTAACCCTGATGCCACAGTCCTCTGAAATTTTCAAAAAGACCACAAATGAATGGATAAACAAAAATGTGGCACATACACACACTGGAATATTATTTGGCCATAAGAAAGAAGGAAGTTAGGAGATATGCTGCATGCAACATGCAAAAACCTTGAAAACATTGTGCCCGGTGAAATAAGCAAGGCACATAAGGACAAATATTGTAGGATATCATTTATAAGAGGACTAGAAATAGCAAATTCATAGAGAGAGAAAGTAGGTTACCGGGAGAAGGGAGGACAGGGAAGGGAGATGGTTTGTTTGGAAAAATACGGTAAATAAATACAATTTCAAACAGAAACCCAAAGTGCATACCTGTGACTGGTCTGAGACATTATGACTTGGTATAATAGACACCTTTACTCACCCCTCCCCAGTGCCCATCACCCCACCAATATATGCCCATACCATCATATTTTCCTCTCGATCCTGCCAAGATCTGTATTCCCCACCATGATCTATCTTCTAGACCTTTTTTTCTTACCCATAAAAACACGTGACCTGTGGCCCGTTTCTCAAGGGCCCTGATAATTAATGGGCAATAAATTCATATCACACCATTTGATCATGATTGCTAGTGGCAAAAGCAGCATTTCTCTAACTTAATTCCTTGGAGCAGGGCTGCTGATGGGCTTTCCATGAGAAAAGGACTCCATAGTTAAGTAAGTTTGAGAGGTCCTATATTCTATGGATTCATAAAGCAGAAGAGCATGCTAAAAGCTCTGAGAAATTCTGCAGTAAAGGAATCTGTTTGATTTTTAAAAAGTCTAGTGTTTCCTAGATACTCAGAGTATATATTAACATCTCGTGGGACCCTAATATTCCAAAGAACACAGTTTGAAGAACATTGAGTCAAAACTGTTCCTTCCCTAAAGAAGTATCTGTGTGTCAGCAGGTTACTTTGGGAGACAAGCTCTTTACCCAGAGGCATGAATCTCATGGTAGTTTTCTCAGATGCCAGGGCCAGCTGACAGGTCGGGGAGGTGTCTGGGAGCATGAGCCTCCCGGAACTCTCCGAATCACACCCCATCAGCAGCCCCTTGCTCCACATTCAGGCAGAGCTAGGCCTGAACACTCATCCACAGACTCCACAGTGCACATAGTTACTGCTCCACATACAACAGTCACAATATATGCAGCAGGTTCTCAGAGGAAATCCCCCTGTCCCTACATCAGGCTGCACCATTGCTTCCCAGCCAGCTGTCTTTCCACCTCAGCAAAGTAGAGAAGCCCTTCAGCTCAGTGCATCTAATTTGAGGCGTTGCTCCTCAAGCGTGGCTCCTTTGCTGAGTTAAAACTAGGGAAATGGTCCTTCTGCTTTACAAACAAGCCCTTTCCCTGTGAAAGCATCATTTCCTGTTTCCTCCTTACCTGGTGAGCCTGCAGCAGACCACCTGACTTCTAATCCTGTGGTTCTCTTCTCATCAGATGAAGAAGTTGGCCCGGCGGCAGCAGCAGCAGCAGCAGGATCAGCAGAACACCCAGAGGCTGAGTTCTGGTAAGCTGGTGCTCCTCCCGGCTGCTCCTTGTGGAGTCCAGGCTCTCCTCCCAGGTGCCTGCAGCTACCCAGCTCTTTGCATGAGACTTCTGGATTCAGTGATGCCCAGTCCTCACCTGTTTTGAGGGATAGGACCTTGAAGTGAGGTCTGAGCCATGAGGACATTGTGAGAGGGTTGAGGGCACCTTAGTGGCTGGCCCAGATCTGCTGCTTGGAGGTGGCTCCAAACTTATCCAAAGCCTCCTTGTCCTGATCCTGCCACAGTGTCAGGAGAATCAGGATTAGGTGCAGAGTCAAAGATATTTCCATTTTTTCATCCTGTATAGTCATCCTTGTCTGGGCTGGTTAATTTAATTCATTACCCTAGATAACGTAAAAGAGTAAAATAATAACCCCCTCCTTTGTTGAGTAATTTATTGTTCACAAAGTACTCTCCTTCATGTTACATTGACTTACAGTAACCACTCTCTGAGGTGAGCAGGTTACTCTCCCCATTTTACAGATGAACAAACAGTCTTGATCAGACTTCCCAGATCAGTGAGGGGTGGAGCTGGGCCTGGAAGCTCTCTTCCTGAATCTAAGTTCCACTAGGCCATGCTGCCTTGCCCCACCCTTCCCTACCTGACAGGTACCCTCTGTTTTTTAAAAGAGGTGGTTTGAGGACTGGGAGGGGGTAAAGAGGGACAAGTTTTGGGAGCCTTCAAGGAAGTTAAAAGAAAAAAAAAATAATAATACAAAAAGAATCATATAGAACAAGTTCATTCTTTAAAAGGATATGCCTCCCAATCCACCCATCCAGGAGAATTCCCTGATGGTTCATTTGCACCTTAGAGCAGTGCTTCTTACACTTTAATGTGTGCACGAGTCACCTGGGATCTTGTTAAAGTGCAAGTTCTAATACAGAAGGTCTGGGTGGGCCCCAAGATTCTGCATTCTTCACAAGCTTTCAGGTGATGCCATTGCTGCTGGTCCATATGGACCACACTCTAAGCCATGGAATACGATAATGGTTCTCAGTCCACACAACAGAGCCCCTTGACTTTGCATGGGCCATACCCAGGCTCTGTCTAGCATTTGGCTTACTACCTCCTGCAGCCAGGAGTTCCCTTGGCTTCTTACCTTCTAGACTAAACAGTATCTTAGCAGCAATATAGATGCTCAGGGGAGAAAAAAAATGAAACCAGGACATAGATGTAGGGAAAGGGCAGGGCAGCCAGCTGGTCAGGAGATTGGAATTCTGCCCTCAGCTCTACCGTGAATGCTGTTTGACCTGGGCCTGGCCTTTCCATCTCTTTATACCTCAGGCTACGCATCCCAAAGTGAGGTCGTAATGCCTATTAGCTCTGTCTCACAAGACCCCAGTACAGTTCAAAGAGGTTCACAGTATGAGAGGGCTTTAGGAAGAGTCAAGCAAGTGAATTCCATATAGGCCAAAAAATCTCAGGACCGACTTTAGAGAATTCTAAGGATAGCTTCTGGGGTAGACTTAAGAAAGCAGAGACTGGTGGGAGAAAGTCTTGTAGATAAGGCAGTGGAGTCTCTGAGAGTTGATGGAAGTGAGCTCAGAGAACCACAGCAAGAAGTGGAGGCAGGAACTGAATCCTCTTTCTGTCATAAAATTCTATCTGTGAGCATAGCATGTTGTAGTGACAAAGCAGCATATGCCCAGTCACATGTGATCTCAGCTCTCTGAGGTCGGCTGGGCCAATGTCACAATTCTGTTGTAACTGACGGGCTAATAGTGGTTAACACTGGGAGGATCTTTAGATCATCCATTCCAGTGGCTGCCAAACCTGTGAATAGCATCAGCACCATTCATTCAAGCCATGTATTTCAAGGAAGTGCCCAAAGTTCAATTGCTTCTCTCCCATCCCTATCTGGTGATCCCTGATGGCCTTCTTTGGGCCATAGGCTAGAAACCCTAATATCACCTCATCTCCTTCCATTTTATAAAGGAGGAAAGACCCAGGGAAGTAAAATTATCTTGTCAGAGTCACAGAGTTTGTGTGGTAGCCAGTTTCCAAGACAGCCCTCAGTGATTATCCCCACCTGATGTCCATGGCTTGCCCTTGAGTGGTCCCCTCCCACACTAAATGGGGTGGATCTGGAGTGTGCCTGCTGAGGATACATCATAAAAGACATTGTGGCTTCTTTATGCTGTTGAATCACCCGCTCTGGGAGGGAAGCGGCATGCCAGCAGGACACTTCAGCAGCCTGTAAAGAGGTCCCCATGTTTGGGCAACAGTGGGCTCTCGGACCTGGCACATCCTGCTGCAAGTCCAGGGCTCCCTGCACTGCTGTGACCTGCATCTCCCCTCCTCTCTCCCGTGGAGCACCAGCAAAGGCCAGTGCTGGGAGGGAACCAGCAGCAGGGGGTTGAAGAGTCTGGAAGATGTTCTGAGGTCCTCTTGCCCAGCATGGGACGCTGGGCTGCATGATGAGAATGACCTGCCTTCTTCTTTGTCCCACAGCACAGACAAACGGTGGCGGGAGTGCTGGGATGGAAGGGATCATGAACCCCTACACTGCTCTGCCCACCCCACAGCAGCTCCTGGCCATCGAGCAGACTGTCTACAGCTCAGACCCCTTCCGACAGGGCCTCACCCCACCTCAGATGCCTGGAGACCACATGCACCCCTATGGTAAGAGGGACTCCACCCCCACAGGGACCGCTCCCTACTTGCTTGCATGGGTTTCTCTTTCCCTCCCCAGTACATCCACACAGTTCCTTTGTGGGCACTGAAGCCCCCAGACAGATTGAGCGCCCCAATAAAATAATGCCGAAAGCAGGATAAGTGCCCCATAAAATAATGCTAAAATCACCTAAAAAATGGCTATTGGAAAAAGACCAAGCATATTTATTAATGGTGTTTCCATTTTTTCTTTCTCAAAACTTATTTGTTAGTTTAAATAGGAGCTTGTGCTTTCATTGCAGACCTGTTTGTTATTGAATTTCACGAGTCTTGCATTTCGTGCCAGGTGGCACACTTGCCTGTTTGCAAGCAGTAGCAATGTTGATGCAGGCAGAAGGCTTCCATTAAGTGAACAGTTACCTAAAGAGAGAAAATATATATAAAAGCACATAAAACACCTTTTTCTAATTGACCTACCCTACTATGGATACTGGCAGGTATTCTAATGTAGATCATGAAACGTAAACTGACCTTTTAAAGTGAAAAGTATCCCTCTGACCAAACGGGTTCATTTACATGTGGGGTGTGTGTGTCGCTGAGCCTCCCACATTTGTCCAGCTTGCAGCTGAAGCTAACAGACACAGCTGGGGCTTGGGGACCTGGTGTGTGTGGGGCGTGCGGAATGGAGGGCTCAAGTTCAACCTCAGGGACAAATGTAGGCCACTGCATTTTTATACAGAGAAAGCCAGTGGCCTGTGTCATGCATTACTCTATACTGTGTAGTTTGGAGTAAATGTAACCCTGGTGGCTAAAAATAAAGTTTTCTTCAGGGAGCCTTCAAAGACATTAGTATCAGAGACCCACACCTCAGCCTGCAGACTTTGTCAAACTTCCATTTTGCCTTCATCTTAAAAAAAAAAATTCTGTTTATTGTTAAAAATCACTCTCACCTTCCCACTTAATGCATTCAACAAACATTTAAGTTCTGTACCTTTGCAAGGACTTTGTTGACCAGCTTCATTCATTCACACACGCATAGATTCATGTGTGCCGGATCTAGTGACTCCATTCTCTTTGCTTCCTTAGAAAACATGTGTAACATCTGTGCCATTCTTCACCCCACACTTATAGGAAAACAGGGCACGTGAGTTTTTTGTAAATCCTTAAATCTTCCGAGTCCCAGGGGTCTTGTTGCATAAACGACCCCTGTGATGAATCCTTTAGTAAAATGGATAATCAAAGCCAGATGATATGTTTCATAAACTCCAGTTTTCATCTCTCTCATTTATTTGAAGTGGAGGCAAAATGTCCCATACCTCCAGTTTCTAGTCACAGTGGGCTCTCAGCTGCGCCATAATTTGCCCTCCTGGCTTCTCCTTCCAATTCAGTTGTACAAATCTGGGGATGCAGCAGGCACTCAGGATAGCCTTGCTGTTTTGAAAGGACAACTGACATCACGGGTTGTTTTGTTAGCCTTGGTGGCGGAGCCAATGTTTGTTTTCTTACCTTTCCTCCTTCAAGAACCGTTTTTGAGGCACAAGTCCTGCAGGAGTTCTGCCCCTGCATCTCCTGCCAACTCCCCACACTCATTGTCTAGACATCCTGACATTTGCTTATATTGTACTCAGCTTAGCACTCTGTCATGTGCTACTTTATATTGTTTTCAGTTGTTGCACTTTAGATACAGGCCCTTGAAAGAGACCATAAATATCTAATAGGCAGGGATTATACCTCTTCCTCCTTCCCTTTGTAGATCCCCCCTGCCCCTCTTTCCACCCCTTCCCCTGCAATCAGTAGAAAGCTTCACAGGGCTGTGCTTAGGCAACACTTGTTGCATTCAGTAGGATTTTCTAGCATGGAAATGAGTCACTCCTTCCAGACCCTCACGCCAGTGTTTCATCTCCATTTCAGGTGCTGAGCCCCTTTTCCATGACCTGGATAGTGACGACACTTCCCTCAGTAACCTGGGTGACTGTTTCCTAGCAACCTCAGAAGCCGGGTCCCTGCAGTCCCGAGTGGGAAACCCCATTGACCACCTGTACTCCATGCAGAATTCTTACTTCACCTCTTGAGTCCTCCCTTAGAGCTCTGTGGCTCGGCTCCCAAATGGAACAACCACATGTGAGGGGTTGGCTGGTTTTAGGATGGGGAGGCCAGGGATGAGGTGGGCTGGGGAGGGAGTTTTGTTGGGGATGCTGTTGTATAATGATATGATGTAGCTTGGCATTTCCAAAGACTGAATACACAATGGATTGCATAGTTTAATGTTTCTAATAAGAGTCTTAGTGCTAGATATGAAGATGTGTTTATCATTAAGGACAGGGATTTTTAATATAGACATTCTCATGCAAACTAGATACTTAGGGACTCCTAACAACTTCCCACCATTTTGGGGAAGCTCTTTTCAAGAGGTGCATACGTCCATCCATCTATATGCCCATAGACAGACAGACAGGTAGATAGATGTGTGTATGTGTGTGTAACCTTTCATCCTTTATCATCAAAGTTTATTCCTAATTATAACAGACACCAACTGTACAGCAAAAGTAACTTTATTTTCAGTGTGAACTATATTTAAGGAAATGCTTGATGCACTTAAGTTATAAAATGAGATAATTTACTTTTATAAACTTTATTTTTAGTTTGAAGAGACTCGTCGGCAGGGCAGAGAGGGCTGCTCCATCTAGCCCCATAGCTTTGAGTGCTTGAGTTAATTTTATTTTCAGATAGTGTTGTTGAGGTGTGGAAAGCAACTCTTTGTGGCTGACAGTGTTCTCTCATGGGCTCTTGCTCTCTGTGGGGCTTGAATCACTGGGCTTGGATGGAAACGAATAACTTCTGATCCTGTTCTTAGAACATCTAAAGCCCAGGTTCACGGGCTTTCTTTTAAATCATGATGCACGGCTGTTGGGCAGTGCTAAGAAAGTCGGTTATGCTCTTGAGCTTCAGCATCTGCTGATGCAGGAAGAGGCTGATGGCCTGTACCTACCTCACTGGGAAGCACCAAGGCTTAATTCACCTCCAGGGTACCTGAGCAGGAGTGAGACTAATATCTGCTATTTGTTCAGAATCCAGCCAGACCAATCAGTTGGCAAAGGGGAGGATATCTGGGGCCGCAGTGCAGGAGAGCTGCTCCACCTGCTACGGTCCCTTCTGCAAAGCCTGGGCCGGCAGAGAGAGCAGCTCAGGGCAGCTCAGAGCCATGTCAGAGTCCTTAAGTGGGGAAGGGAGGAAGGCTGAGGGGCTGCGGGAGGGCACTGTGCAGTGCGAGAGCAGAGGTCGGGAAGCTGCGGCCTGCAGGCCAGATGTAGTCTTTGGCTTGTTTTTTTATGGCCTGCAAGCTAAGAATAGTTTGTACATTCATAAAAGATTTTAAAAAGAATATGCAATAGAGACTGTATGTGGCTCACAAAACTTAAAATATTTGCTATCTGTACTGCCTGGCTCTTTGCAAAGAAGGCTTGCTGAGCCCTACTCTAGAGGATCTGTGTCTAAACAGCCTTGTGGAGCTCATGGAGGGAGAGACAGAAACCCAGGGCTCTCCCTTCTGGGTCACCTTCCTGACCCTGAGCACAGAAGACCCAGCAGCCATTGTACACAGGGGCAGTTCTGCATCCTGTTCTCCAAACATGGTGCTAGAATGGGATACTTCTGTGCTAGGAAGTCTCCTGGGAAACAGCAGGGAGGAGACGGGGAAGACAGAGGGTCAGCTGGGGACTCGTCCTCTGAGAGGGGCCATGACAGCCTCAGCCTCTCTCCTGGGGATGCCACTGGAGCTCAGGACACAGCGAGGTGTCCCCCTCATGATCTGCAAGGCCTGAGGGAACATGTCCCCTTCTGGTAGAGTCTATGTTGTGTGATTTTTGTGCTCTTGTTTATAATTTATGCAAACCACCAAGGAACCCAAACAGTCTGCTGAATGAGAATCATACAGATGCTGTATCGCACCACAGGTTTCTTGTGGTAGAGATCAGTTGGAGAATGTAGCAGATATTGTGTGAGTGAAAGTGAATAGAGATCCTGATTCCACTGCTTAGTGGCATACCAAGATGAAATTAAAAACCTCTTACAAATGAACTGTTGTTTATTCAAAAGTGGGGATGGTGGGTGGGGAATCAGGGGGACACGGATGTTTCTTCAACAGGGGCGTTGAAGCTGACGGCAAAGCTTTGAATGAATGGAATGAATGGAAAGAATGACTGCAGCAAAACATAAGGCTAAAGGGGTCTTCAACCCTCTTCCAAGATGGACTTCAAGAGAAGAGCCCAGTCTTGACAAAGTCTCTCGAAGAGGAAGGCACTGGGAACTCGGCATCCTCACCATGAAATTCCTTTGTGGAAGGGAAGTTTGTGATTTGCTTGGAAATCAGAGCAGAGTCCTGGGGCTGGAGAAGAATTTTTCACACAGGGTTGAAGGCAGATGCCTAGCCAGGATGGAGCAGAGAAGAATATGTGACTCCCTGATTTATTTCCCCCAATTTTCCAGAATTTTAAATGTAATCTATGGATGGGCAGTTATTAGGACTATGGAGAAAAAGAGTGAGGAGGCAGTGTGAATGTAAGACCATGAGACATATACTCAAGAGGCAGTTCCATTTTTTTGTGCGTTCCCTCACCCATCTGTAATTGCTCAGGCCCTGCCACCTGCCAGGCTTATGCACCCCATGTTGCAAGCTGCCTCTGCCTCTCGCTGAGGCTCTAGAGGAAGAGAGGGTTGAGTTCTTAGGCCAGGCTGGCAGGAGGACCCCACCAAGTAGGCCTATATCTCAGACCAGTCCCCACTGGACTTGGCCCTGGTTCCATCTCCGGCTTCCAGAGAGAGCCTCTGCATGAGACTCTTCCCCTCATGTTTGCCTAGTTAACTGTTATCCTTCAGAGTTCTGCATGGACTTCACCTTCCCAAAGAAGCCTGCAGAGCAGGGTTAGGTGTCTGTATCATAGCATTTGAACTAATGCAACTTGCTATAACAAACCCTGAAGTTGTACAATAAATTTGTATTTTTGCTCACCTAAAAGACCTGGGAGGGAGTTCAGGTTAGAGGACTCTTCTTTTCTATGCTCAATGAAGGCTCTGCCATTTTCAGCTCATGACTACCTAGCTTTCCCTGGGGTTTGTTGTCTCTATTCCAGCCAGCTGGAAGGGGAAATGAGAAAAAGAGAATCCAAGAGGGAAGCTTCTGTGGGCCAGGCCTGAAAGTGGTTCATGTCTCTTCCACCCACTGTCTTTTGGCTAGAATTCTGTCACGTGGAAATTCCCACTGGCAAGAAGGCTGCAAAAGTGATTGAGCCGTGTGCCTGGAGGAGGAGGAGAGCGTGGGTTTTGCTGAGCCATTGGCAGCCTCTGGTGAGGTGTTCCTCCAAAGGATGCTGATAGCAGCCTGTCACATAGCCTTGTCACACAGCATTGCAATGCCAGTTTCCTTGTCCATCTCTCCTGCTGGATAGCAAATGTCTTGAGGGACTAGGATCTTATTCTTTGCTATCTCTATTGTCAGAGGAAAAGGACAAGACACCTAACATCTAGCATAGCACCCAGTTTATAGAAGCTAATAAATGCTTTTGGATGAATGGATGGGCCTGGCAAACTCTCCCATCTAGGTTTAGTAACTCCAATATCCCTGCATATCTAAAGCTCCATTCAAGAAATTTTAGACTGACTCCAAAGACTCTAGGGGTAGTTGGAGCCCAGGGTAAAGTGGCTGGAAATCCCTTATTGGGCAAAATCTGCTTGGATTTTGGCATTTTTTGCTTTCCCTGTAATTATCCAAAACATTCCTTAGAAATAGATTCTGTCCTGAATTGGGCAGAAATATTTGTTGATTTGTTATTCCTCCATTTTCGCCCTCCTCTCCTCTACTCTCCTTCCTGACCCTCTTCTTCTCTTGGCCTTCTATTGCCTTTACCATTTCATATGGATTTGCTAAACCACCCACGACATATTTCCACTTTCCAGCAGGCTCTCCCAGGGGTTCCTAGCCACTCTCTTCCAGAACATTCCCTCCAACCAGCCATCTCTCATCTGCTCTTTCCCCTTATTTCCTGTGCTAGAGGCCTCCGACCCCAAGTCCAGCATACCCAGCCCTGCTGATGATAATGCAGTGATCATCTAATGGAAGCAGCTTTCTTTTTCTGCTTTATCCTGTTTCATTTTGCAAAGGTAGCAAAACAGTTTGTTGACAAACATTGAAGTCAAAGACTCAGTTCTGTAATCATCTACATCTTCATCAGTGGCGGGAAACTTTTTAATGTAGAAGAGAATGTGTCCTCTCTTCTTTCTTAGCTCCTGTTCATGCAACATTCATCTGCAAACATTCTTAAGAAACTTCTATTTTCAGGCATGGTACTAGGTGCTAGATATCTAGAGACAGTAAGACATGGACAGCATTCACACTGCTTGATCTGCTAGAGTGCTGGTGGGTTTCCTTTTGGTTTAAAAAGGATTTCTCCCTTGAAAGCAAGAATTCATCCATCCATCCACCCATCCATGCATCCTCTCCTTTGTTTCTACCTTTATTCAGCAACAACTTCATTGAACACGTGCAGGAAGGCACAGTGGCCCAAAGCACAGTCCTGGAGTGAGCATACGTAGTTCAATCTCAGCTTCTTCACTTACTAGCTGTATGGCCTTGGGAAAGTTATTTCACTCTTCTGAGCCACTGATTCCTCATCTACAGTGCAGAGATGGTATATGGAGGTATCACAGCGGGTTACGAAGACCAGTGAGCTAATACCTGCAAAGCACTTAGTCCTGCATCCATCACAGGGTAAGTGCCTACCGTGTGTTAGCTGCTGCACCATGGATGAGACCCTGCTCTCAGGGTTTGGTCTTGATGAAAGATTCTGAAGTTTTATGGGAGTCTCCCTAATTGAAAAGAAGGACACATCTTGGTTCACCAGCGATCACTATTATTTCTTTAAATCTCAGTGGGGGCCTTACACAGTCTAAGTCACAATTGTGGGGGAGCGGTATGCTTTTTATTTTGTTTTTTCAAGGGCATATAGATACAATTACAAAGAAAAATTAAGAACTCTGACTCCCGAGTAGAAGCAGTCAGGTCATAGGCGATTTCTCCAGCCATCTGTGTTACCTTATTTTCTTGGTCCATTGGGGAAGATGACCTTAGGGCTGGGATAACAATGGAGAACTGTGGATCCATAAGCTGAGCCTTTTCTTCCTGGGAGAGATTTGAGTTGATCTTACAAGAATCAAAAATGAGAAGAAAGTGGAGTTTGTTAATTCCACACCCATGTCGAAATTAACTTTTAACTAAACTGCAAATGATATCAGAGTATCCCCCCCGCCTTCCTCTCCTGCCCGCTTCTCTCTCTCCCTCCCTTTCTGCTTCTCTCTCTCTCTCTCTCTCTCTTTCTTTCTATCACTCTCCCTCCCTCTCTGCTTCTCTCTCTCTCTCTCTCTCTTTCTCTCACTCTCCCTCCCTCTTTCATACACATGCACACTCACAAGAAAATGTATCAAGTCAATCCAAACTGGGATGCAAACTAACACAAATTAACTAGAATAAAACTGTATGGTCAAGAGTTGCAATTGATTCAGATCCAAATTAATAATTGTTTTCCTGAAACCCTTTGTTTACTATGTTCAATGACAAGAAGGGAAGAGCTGTGTTTAGGGCTCAAAAGAAGACCTTAAGAATTTTATGCTGAAAATACTGTCCCCCTATACATGGATGATGTGGAGAACTGGAGACTCTGGCCCTAAGTTTATGTCATGTCTGCAGCTCCCTAGGTGTATTACGTTGGACAAGGCTGTGAGCCTCTACTTCTTCATCTATAAAATGGGGCCAGTGACACTTGCCTGCCTTACAGGTCGGTTATTATGAGCATCAAAATAGAGTATTAGGAAAGAGTTTTGTAGATCATCAAGTGTAATCCAAATAGGATGGCTTCTTATTGTCATCTCTCAGGAAGGCACATGCAGATCAACACTTGGGGAGCACAGTGTGAGCAATGCTTGTGTGGATGCCCATGGCAAGAAAGATACACTCCAGATCAGAGGGAGAAGAACTTACTTCTTTTCCAGCAGCTGTCAGCAAGATTACTGCTTGATGGGCCTTCTCTCCTCCACAGGAGAATTTTGGAAAAGGAGTCTAGGGTGGCCCAACCTCTAGTAGAGGGTACATTGGCTAATCCATCACTTCTTTGAACCCTAGTGCTAAGGAAGAGAAAGGTGACGTCTGCTCCTGATTTGTGGTGGGAAGGACCCACCTTCAATAGTTGTACAGCCGGACAATTTGCCTGGCCTATTTAGCACCTTACTCATTCACTTATTCACCTAGAATATGTCAGGCCCTTGTGTGGGTGATACAGAGAGGTGAGCAGAAAGAGATATCGACTTTGTTATCATGGAGATTGCAATATAGTGGGGGAGATAGCCATTGATAAAAAACCCTAATAAATTTGACTTGCACTGGTATTAAGAACCATGAAGGAAAAGACTCAGAGCTGTAAGAGAATAACATCTAGGAAGGCTTGACCTAGTCAGGAAGGTCAGAGAAAGTTTCCCTGAGCAAGTGATGACAGAGCTGAGATTTTATTCATCTTTTCTGGTTACCCTCACCCATACTAATTCTGTTTCTCCTTTCTGTGAGATCTTGTTCTAACTGCCAGGGGTGGGAGGAATCTGATAAACTGATGCCCTCTAAGTTTTTCCACTGATAAAGTCTAAAGAGGTTGCTTATAGTATCTTATAGGACAAAATATCTTCAGAATCAAAGAAATGGGTCCACTGTCACTCAGTCAACACGTGTTCATTACACCCTGTGGTGAACAGTTGCTGTTTTCTGGCCACCAAACATCCATTCACCCTATGTCTGATAACATCACCCTGATTTCCTTTGGGAACTTGACCTTCCTCCATTGTGTAGCCTTCGTGGGACTGAAAGTCAAGGTGATGTGGGCTCCTGCAGCCAAACAGTGGGGGCTCACAATGAAGGCGAGGCCAACCACTCTTTCCCAGGATTTGAATCTTGATGGAGTGGCACAAAGTTGTAAAATTGGTTAGAGTGCGTTCATTTCTAGAGATGGCACCTGATGAGATGGTTGAACTGCTGCCTCATCCCCGGAGCTGCCCTTGTCCCTGTCTGTTTCTAAATCTGGTCTCCAGACACCTTATGATTCCTCAACCTATCTGCTGTGCTAATAAAAACTCCTTGTTACTTATTCAGAGTTGGTTTCTGTTCTTGCATCCAAAAAGACCTGACAGAAGCTACATGTCTACTGTTTTCATGGTGTTTTGCACTGTGCAGAGGGTGTGTGTGTGTGTGTGTGTGTTGGGTCTTCATTACCACCCTCATTTTATATATGAAAAATTGAAGTTCAGAGAAGTTATGTGCCTTTTTCAAGGTCTCAGTCCTAGTTAGTGTCAGAGCTGAGTTTCTAATTTCTAATTATTGACCTATCACTTCTTCCCAAACCCTGACTTCTAAGTGACAAGGCACATAGAAGCCTTAGGAGCACATACATGCCCAGGGACTGTGAGAGGTACAAGATGTATTTCCTGCCTACGACGAGTTTATGATCTAGTTGAAGGTAAAGGACATGCACAAAAGGCATGGGTATAATATCTGGGTATAATATGTCAAGTGTCAGATTTCTGGTATAGATAGTAGGTGCCATGGGAGTTCAGAAAAGAGAGGTTAGTGGGAGAAAGGAAGGGAAGGAGAGGCTTCACCAAGAAGGTGGGATTTAAACTGAGCTTTCAAAGTTAGGTAGAAAGTATTTAGTGGGGAAGAGGAGAGAGGGCATTCTAAACCAAAGAATCAGAATGGGTTAAAGGATGGTGGGAAGGACACAAGGCATGTAAGTGAGAATGTGTGGAGACCATTCTGGCTGGAGTGGTGGGTTGATGGTGGAATTTGAGGCATTGGATCAAGTTGATGGCCAGCGTGTTGGTGGCAAAAGCATGTTGCCAAGTAATTCCCTAATACAAATCAAAGGCACCCTATTTCAAGATTTGGCTTAGCCAGCTAATTGTTCTCCATAATCTGTTCTTTCCAAAAATAATGTCCTCAAATTTTAACTGGCACAAGACTACTTGGAATAAAGCCTGCATTTTCTCAGCTTCCATTGCAGCTAAGTGTGCTCAGTTAACAAAACTCTGACTCATTAAACATAAGCAAAAAGTGTAATATGACTTCTTTGGGGAACCTTCCTTAAAATACAACTGGCATGTGCCTTTTTCCTCTTTGGCAATGTCACTTTCAAATTCTTCACTGGAATGCAGCTGTGACGGCTGGAGCTTGAGCAGCTGTTACCTGAGACCATGAGGTGAACTTGTGAATGGAGGCCATACAAAGTGAAGCAACAAGGGGGAAGAAGCCTGGATTCCTGGGAATTTCTGGGAGCCACACCTCCATTCCAGTGCTGAACTACCTATGTCCTGACTTATATATGTGAGAGAGAAATAACTTCTTTCTTTTCTTAAGCTACTATTTTTTTTTGTTCTGTCACTCATAGCCAAACCTATCCTGATACACAAAGCCAAGCCCCATTAAGAAGAAAACTAACCTAATTTTGTACCTCTCATTTTACTGAGATGGAGAGTGAAAGGCTCAGACAATTTATTCTTATTCTCAGGTAATGCGAGTCTACCAAGGCAAGGTGGATAGAGGAGAGAATGATTATCCTGTGACTTTACAACATAGAGATGCTCAGAAAAGCACAGATTTTAGAGCTGTCTTTTCTTGTTCCATAAAGAAAGGGAGGTCAAGTGGTTTGTCTTCTTGTCTATCTCATCTGAACAAATTTCTCTAAATTTGCTTTTGTATATTTTGGCCATCTATGACCAAGATGGGGTTTGAGCAGTTTGCCCAGCTTCCTGAAGGAGAATAAACAGGTATTTCTATTTATTTGTTTACTTGTTTCCTATGTACCCCAGATGTAGCCACCAGGGCAACTTTAAAAATCAAAATTGTCACACAGACACACACACACAGACACACACATGCATATATGTAATATACATACACACACCTTTGCACAGCTTGGCCAGAAGTCACTCCCCAAGCATGACTGGCCAGATATTTTTTCCTCATCCTATCATCAAGTTCTAATTTTGACAAAGCCTGAGAATGGCTATATGTGTGTGCTGGGTAAGCTGTTCTCCTGTGATAGGAAGAATTCTTCCAGTCATCTGCTATAATTTGGGGAGAAAGCAGAAAGAGAAGACTGAAATATTGCTCAAAGGAAGTTTGAAGTCTATTCTGAAGAAGGAACCAGGACTTAAAGATGCCTAAAGCTGCAGGCCTGCTCCGGTTTACCTGAACAGGTGGGCCTGAGTGCAGAACCAGTCTAATAGCATTAGGAGAGGGTTAAGGAACTTTGGAAGCCAGTCGGAATTGAATTCCTCATGAATCATACATCACGCCAATAACATGCCAGCCAACCCAACACTCAGATATTTGAAACACTTAGGATTATGCATTAAAATTTTCGCTTTTCATCCAGACATTGACCACTGGATAAGCAGGCACAACTGAGACAGAAATGACTTCAGTTCTTCCTTTTACCATTACACTGAGACAGGGAAACCAGCTTGGAAAGAGCCCAAAATTTGAACTCAGGCACACTTGAGTTATAATTCTGCACTTAGCACCACTCATCCTTTTCCCCCTCAAACCTCTGTTTGCTTCTCAGTAAAAGGGGATAAAGCTCCCTGCTTGCCGGATTGGAGAGGAACAGAAGTGAAAAATTAGTACCTCCCTGGAATATGGTGGCAATTCTCATTAGTCACTCTGGAGGCAAAGTAAAGGCCTGGTGTAGAGCAATGGAAATGGGGAGGAAAGGGCAAGAATCCCGAAATCTTTGGGTGGTAAAAAAATCTCAGGACTTGATCACTGGTCAGACAGTGGAAGACGAGAGAGAGAAAAGAGTTAAAACCATTGAGCCTGGGGAACTGGGAACATGGTGACACCTTTAAACAGGGAGCATTGAGTAAAAATCCTGCCACATCCTGTCCTTCTTTAGCTGGGGAGATCTCCTTTGCCAGCTATAAACACAGAACATGGAAGTGGGTTTAAGCCCGCTGCTTTGGGTTGTCAGGCACCTGTCTGGGAATCAGCCTGGTGAGGTGAGCCCCTCAAGAGAGTTTTCTAGAGGGGCTGCTCTGTACCTGCCATTGTTCCAGGGCTGCTGCTGAGAACTCAGGCACAACAGGAAGCTGGGGAGTCTCGGAGATGAAGGGTCTTCTTTGGGGAGCTTCTCAGGGATAATGAAAGTCTCCTTAGGTGCTGGAGAGTGAGAGGAGGAGAAAGGATGGATGGGTTCGGGATTGACCTTCCTGCAGGGATTGAAACAGTCCATCAACAACCCCTCCTTTGTCCTCAGATCTTGCCTAATGGGCAGGCTGAGATTTGCTGGGCGATTGCCTTTCAAGTGGGGAGTTCCATGTGATGCTATCAGGAGAGGGAAAGAGCTTGCTCTGAGAGATCTTATGTTGACCACGTTGCTTTCCAAAGGAAGGCAGAGACCCATGGCTGGAGTTCAGCGGAGGAGTTTCTGGCCAGGTGAGCAGGCAGAGTGGAGCAGACCTGAACATCAGGTTAGCAGAGGCTTTGATCTAGATCAGCGTTACCCAATAGAAATGTGAGTGACCTATGTAATTGAAAATTTTCTAGTAGCCACAGTAAATAAATAAATAAATAAGGAAGAAATGGGTAAAATTAATTTTAACAATGTATTTTATTTAATCTATAAAAACCCAAATGTTATCATGTCAATTTGTCCCACTAGTGTCCACTAGCTATCTGTGGCTAGTGGCTACTGTATTGGACAAAGAACATCTAGATAATTTGGGCCAGAAAGGAAATCTCAAACACTGAGTCAGTGGCAAAAAGGAAATTGTAGTTTTAGCTTGAAATTTCATTCTGAAGAGTTGTCTCATTGCAACCCAAATTTATTAATGTTTAGCTGCATTTTACTGGCAAAGAACACCATAAGTTGAATTCTTTAACTCTCTTCATCTCTCTCTTTAATTCTTTCTACCTCCTTTTACCCTGATACTTCCAGGAAGAAAATACTAAAAGAATGAGAGAAGAAGGGTTGGGTCAAATTTCTGCATTATTAATCAAGAGGAAGCATGGCAAATAGTTGTTGAAGCTGGGTAAGCCTGATCACCAGCCTGGATAAAAGATTTTCAGCATTTCACGACCTAGGGAGTTGTCTGTACTTTTGAATTAACTGGATAATTGTCTGTTCTCTGACTTATTTATGCCCTCGATTAGGGCTAAATTTGGATGCTGCTGACCACTCTGGATGAACTGATCCTGGATGCCCTTAGTCATGCAAGGCAGATGAGGGATAAACAGAAAGGGGACTGGTAATCTCCTGCTAACTTGTCACCTCTGTGAGTGCACCTCTGCACCCCCAGTACTTAGCACAGTGCCTGGCATCTAACAGACATTTGAAAAATATTTGCTGAAATAAATGGCCAAAAGGCAAACACTCAGCTGTTGTCCCCATAAAGTTGGAGAAACAGATCTATTTGTTCAGATGTAAATCCAGCAAGGTGGCCTGGTCAGTCAATGGAAGAGACAGGTGTCTCCGAATCGGCTGTTCAGCAAACCCATCCTGAGCACCAAATATAAGCCCAGCTCTGCACTCTGCACCAGGATAGGATGATGAATCAGACAACTCCCTACCCCTCTTCAAGAGAGAAGCTGCTAAAAATAATTACAGTCACAGCATGACACAAGGAAATAGAAATGTGTACCAAGTGCCATGGGAATACACAGGAGGGCAACATTAAATCTGCTTGGGGTGGGAGGGAATGCTTCGCAGAAGCTGTGCCTTGAGAGATGAGAGGAAGACGGCCTGGAAACAAGGAAAGGAAGAGAGTTCTAGACTTGTCTGTGTGATCACAGATAGGGAAGGAAGGCAGAAAGGTGACAGTGTGCAGGGAGATGGCAGTGAGTGTAGTTGACGAGGCCTGCGGTTCTCAGTCTTTATCATGTCAGGGCCCATTCACACTTTTAAAAATTATTGAGGACACCAAAGAGCTTTTGTTGATGTGAGTCTTATCTACTAGGAATGATCATTTTAGAAATTTAAACTGAGAGAATTAAAAAAAAAGTGTATTTATTACTTTATTCTAAAATAGCAATGAGAAACCCATTACATGTTAAATACTACAGAAAATAACTATTTTCTGAAACAGAATAATTTGGCATTGCGTTCATTTTCCATTTGTGCATATCTCTTTACAAGCTGTCTTAACTGAAGACAGACGGATTCTCATAACTGCTTCTCCCATCAGTCTGGTTGCAGTGTGTTGTTTTCGTTGAAGTATATGAAGAAAATCTGGCTTCACAGAGATATCCTGATGTGTACATGTAAGGAGGAGTATTTTAATCACCTCTTTCATTAATGTGGATATTCTCTGATATTGCACCTCATCTCAACAAGCTATAGTTTCTTAACAGTCATTTAAATCTGAAATGTTCTCGGTTATATTAAAATCCACTGGTATCTTGCACCTAGATCTTGGTTTCCAATACCATTCTCCAATAACTCCTGTCTAATCATGAGAAAAACATCAAGATAAAGCCCATTTGAGGTATTTCTACAAAATACCTGACCAGTACTCAAAAGTGTCAAGGTCACCAAAAACAAGGAAAATCTGAGAGACTGTCACAGCCAAGGGGAGCTGAAGGAGACATGACTGCTGAATGTAAAGGGATATCCTGCATGGGAACTTGGAACAGGAAAAGAATATTTAGATAAATATTAAGGAAATCAGAATAAAGTATAGGCTTTAGTTAATAACAATGTATCAATTGAGTCATTAGTTGTAACAAATACCCCTATATATTATATTTACTATATTATATATAGTAGTATAAAATACACTGTATTATGTAAGGTGTTGATAATAGGGGAACCTGGGTGCTGTGTATATGGCAACGTTGTGTACTGTCATCACCATTTTTCTGAAAATCTAATTCTGTTCTAAAAGGTAAAAAAGGCTCTGCCAGCCTTTTCCAGATCCTTTTCTGGACCCTTTATGAAGCCCTGCCCCTGCATCCATAGGAACTGCTGTTTCCCCCGTTGTGCACTGCAAGGGCAACCCCTTTCCTCTCTGCACTCTGGAGCTGGAACCATCTTTCTGATGGCAAATTTGATACCATCACTGCCAGAATTAAACCGCTACATCCTTGTCTCCTCCCACTTCCCCTTGCTTTCCATGTTCCAGCCCTGGACCTCTACTCGGCTTCCTCCAGCCTGCCACGTGTCCCTACCCCCTCTTCCTGGAACAGAAGCCATCCCCCACCCCTGCCCCAGGTACTTGGATTAATATCACTTCTTCCTGGGGGTCTGCTGACCCCTTCTCCCAGGTCAGGGGCCTCTGCCCTGCTTATAGGTTCTCGGGCTCCCACTGACTGTGATGTAGGCTGTAGGAGGGTGGGATCAAGTCCATCGTGTTCACTTTAGTATGCCCGGCTCCTAGCCAGGGCCAGACACTTACAAGTGATAACATCTGTCAATAAGAGAGGGTGTGGCTTGTCTTTATTCTGGCGCTGCCTTGCTCTTTGCTCCATAAAAGCTCAGGGCCATCATGGTCTCGGAGAAGAAAACCAACAACAGAAACCTGCCGCTGCTCTTGAGGGCAGAACAGCAGACTGCTCAGGAGAGTGGGCTCTAGGGTTGCACAGCTTGAGTTCATAGGGCCGGCTCTGTACCTGACGACCTGTGTGACCTTGTGAAACTCCATGGGCCCCAGCTGTCTCCTCAGCAGAATGAGGGTAATCCCAGAACCTATATCTAAGGTGGTTGCAGGAATTAGAGGGCATCATGCAGATAAAGCACCCGACACATAAGGAACATTCAAGAAAATGTGGCTTTTACTATTTTATCGCTGTTATCATCTCTCACTCCTGCCTCTCTGACCCTTCAGTGTGGTCAGTATTGACTCTAAATGGCTCTACATTCTGCATGCTGGAGACTTTTGGTTGTTGTTGCTGCCACTGCCGCCGTCACCTTCCCTGCAGTCTGGGTCCCATTGAACCTAGAAGCCTCTTGGCTGTGCCCCAACTCCTGGCCCTTTGGGTCCGAAGCACATATGCTGATGGGGAACAGCTCTGAGCTGCTGGTGGGTGGAGGGGTGGGAGTGGCTGGATTGATGTCCCTGTCTGTCTCCGTCTAGGAGCTGATCTCTGCAAGACGCCATGGGGCCATGTGGGCTTCTCCTGCAGGTATGGCACTGGGAAGCTGCCTCAATTCTTCTCCAAGCTGGCGTGATACACAGACAGAAAGACCCTATTGACAGTTCTTGCCTCTGTGCCCCAAGTGGCCCACCTGCCTTCTGGCTGCAGCTGGGCTCAGGCTGAACGACGTTCCTGACCCTCCAACCACAGAACTGGGGGTGGGGTGGATGAGAGGAGCCACGGGAGTGGCAGCGGCGAAGGCCCTTCCCCTAAAGTGAAGAACGAGCTTGGATTCCCCCCTAACCCCTACAGCCCTCTCAGTTTCTTTCCAGAAATTTGCAGGGCCTGTTCCTGACCCGGCTCTGGCCTCTGGGGTGAACAGGTATCTTTGCCCATCACAGCCTTCATTCACACTCATTCAACAGCAGGGACTGCACTGCCCCTGTAAGGCAGCTGAAGCTTGCTGTCAGTGACCTTTCTGTGTCCTTATCTCTGATGGTGGGGAAAGACTCTGCCATTAAAGGGGTTTCAGTCAGCAGCCTGCAGGGGTGGGAGGTGGGTGGGGAGAGAGTTACAGCCTTAGTGATCCAGAGACACAGTTATAGGGAGGTCTGAGACTTTGGGGCCAAGGCATTCGGTGAACAACTCATGTTTGCATAAAGTTTTAATAGATGAAAGGTCACTTTCCAAGCATTCCTGCACTTCAGCCTCAAACCCACACTGTCATAGGGCCCATTCCCTTTTTTTAAAAAATTCAGTTTTATTAAGATATAGTCACATACCACATAATCATCCATGGTGTACACGCAACTGTTCACAGTACCATCATATAGTTGTGCCTTCATTACCCCAATCCATTTTCTTTATACCATAAAGAATTAAAATAAGAATAAAAAACAAAAGTAAAAAATAATACCCAAATCATAGCCCCTATGCCACCCCAATCTTCGTTTAGTCCCTGTCTCCATTTTTCTACTCATCCATCCATACACTAGGTAAAGGGAGTGTGATCCACAAGGTTTTCACCAACACACTGTCACTCCTTGTTAGCTACAGTTATACAATTGTCTTCAAGAGTCAAGGCTACTGGGTTGTAGTTTGATAGTTGCAGGTATTTACTTCAAGCTATTCCAATTCACTAAAACCTAGAAAGGGATATCTATACAGTGCATGTTCTGGTTTGCTAATGCTGCCATTTTACAAAACACCAGAAATAGATTGGCTTTTATAAAGGGGGTTTATTTGGTTACAAAGTTACAGTCTTAAGGCCATAGAGATCCAAAGTAAGACACCAACAATTGGGTACCTTCACTGGAGAAAAGCTATTGGCATCTGGAAAACCTCCGTTAGTTCGGAAGCATGTGGTTGATGTCTGCTTGCTCCCTGGTTGCATTTCAAAATGGCATTCTCCAAAATGTCAGTGTCAGCTTCCAATGTCCATCTTCAAAATGTGTCTCTCAGCTGCAGGTAGCCATGAGCTCCTTCTGTCTGAGCTTTTATAGTGCTCCAGTGAACTAATCAAGGCCCAGGCTGAATGGGAGGGGCCACACCTCCATGGAAATTATCTAATCATAATTATCACCTACAGTTGGGTGGGTCACATCTCCACGGAAACAAACTAATCCAAAGATTCCAATTTAATCAACACTAATATGTCTGCTCCTACAAGAATGCATTTTGGGGGTCATGATACATCCAAACTGGCACAGTGCATAAGAATGTACACCAGAGTGACCTCTCGACTCCATCTGAACTCTCTCAGCCACTGAAACTTTATTTTGTTTCATTCCACTTCTCCCTTTTGGTCAAGAAGATGTTCTCAATCCCATAATGGCAGGTCCAGGTTCATCCCCGGGAGTCATATCCTGTGTTGCCAGGGAGATTTACACCCTGGGAGTCAGATCCCATGTAGGGGGGAGGGCAGTGAGTTCACCTGCCCAGTTGGCTTAGCTAGAGAGAGAGGGCCACATCTGAGCAACAAAGAGGCACTCAGGGGGACACTCTTAGGCACAGTCTTAAGCAAGTTTAGCCTCTCTTTTGCAGCAATGAGCCTCAAGATAGAGGGCTCAGCATGCCAAACTGTCAGTCCTCAATGTTTATGAGAGCATCAGCAACAACCCAAGTGAGGAAATAGAAGACTTTTGCATTTTTCCCCAGCTCCTCAGGGGGGCCCTGCATATATATTTTTATTCTCTGCCAAAATTGCTTTGGGATGTGTTGCTATTTCATGCTGCCCTATGCAAACTTACCATATCTCACTTCCTATTCAAAGTTCCATGTAATTGTGGTGTTTGAATAAACTGACTGTACAAGTTACATTGTTTAGAAAATATAGATCCTGCACCAAATAAATATCTCTTCCCTTGGTCTCACATGGAAGTTGAAGTTTTAAAAACACAATATCATCCTTTACCCTTGGGCCCAATTTGCCCTAGTCCTAACCAGATCTGCTTCGTTCATATCGCTAATTGAAGTCTGGTCTCTTTTTCAGCTTTTCAAACAGTTGCTGTATGCGCTAATACTGATGTTCATATCTGCCGAGCTCTAGGTCTGATCCTCAGGTGTCACACAGATATCCAGTGTGCCAGAGACCATGAGGTCTTGCACAAAGGGATCAGCATCTCAGAGTTTGGAGATAGCCATTACAATTCGGGAATAGATGTGACTGCTGTAAGAGCTTACAATATAGGGACTGTTACAATAATCATTCCCCTGTTAGGCTGTGCTCTAAGATTCAATTCTGAGTTTACACATTGTAGTTAGTCCATATTGAAGAGGCATTATAGTGTTTGCCTTCATTTCTGGCGTATTTCACTCAGAATGCTGTCTACAGGATCCATTCACCTAGTTGAGTGTCTCACAGCTTCAATCCCTTTCCCAGTTGCTCTGTGTTCCATTGTATGCACACACCCCAGTTCACCATTCTGTTCCTCAGTCGATGTACCCTTACAAATCATGCATACTCTCCATAAATGTCCACCTATGTCCTTACTCTCAGATCTTCCAAGCATATACCCCATTATGAGGTTGCAGGACCTTATGGGCCTATTTCCTTTTAAACTAGAGAAAACAGATTCCCAAGGCTTAACTGACTGGCCTAAGATCCTAAAGCTTGGAGCCTGTCTCCATCTCAGGATTTGCATCACTACAGACTACAGTGTAGGAATATAAAGGCCCTAAATATGCAGAGGATTGGGACATAATCTGCTTTCTCAGCCTTTCTTTCTCTACATTTCTTCCTTTTAACTCTTTACCCTTCTATGTCCCTCCCTCCCTTCTTTCCTTCCTTCCTTCCTTCCTTTTCCTTCTTCCTTGCTTCCTTTCAACCAATATCTAGTGAGTATATACTAAGTATCAAGCATTAGATGCTGAGGATATTATAGGGAGAAAAAGACCACTCCTTTCATCGATTTTATAGTTCAGGAGTGCTCCGTATTGACAGGGAACCCCCTGAAATTTCCACTGTGGGAGCTTTGTTCCTTGAGCATTTGCAACTTTGTGAACAGAACTCTGTTTGATCACCTCCTGTCACCTAAATTAGTTGAGGTCAAAAGACTTTAAATTAAACATGGGCCATGTTTTGACATTCATAATCTGTAAAATTCAGCACAGTGTGATGTTACACTGTATGTATGTTTTCTACATAAGTATTCTTCGGAGACTTTTTTCACTCAACACTTACCTTCCTGAGATTCTTTCTTGTTGTTACATGTAAGTGTAGTCATTGCATTTCCACTGCTGAAGAATATTGCACTATAAAAATAGACTACAATTGTGCCAGTTTGGATGTATTATGTCCCTCAAAATGCCATGTTCTTTGGTGCAGTCTTGTGGGGGCCAATGTATTAGTGTTGATTAGGTTGGAATCTTTGGATTAGGCTGTTTCCATGAAGATATGACCCACCCAACTGTGGGCAATACCTTTGTTTAGATTATTTCAATGGAGGTGTGGCCCTGCCCATTCAGCATGGGTCTTAATTAAATCACTGGAGTACTTCAAAAGGAGCCACACAGGCCCAGGAGCAGCTGCAGCTGAGAGATACATTTTGAAGCCAGCCGCTGGAAGCTGACACTGACATTTCGGAAAACACCATTTTGAAATGCAGCCTGGGAGCAAGCAGATGCCAGCCACATGCCTTCACAGCTAATAGAGGTTTTTCCGAATGTCAATGGCCTTTCTCCAGTGAAGGTACCCTATTTTGATGCTTTACCTTGGACACTTTATGGCCTTAACACTGTAACTTTGTAATCAAATAAACCCCTTTTATAAAAGCCAATCCATTTTGGGTATTTTGCATTCTGGCAGCATTAGCAAACCAGAACAACAATATTTTTATCCAGTTTATTATTGATGGACATTTAGTTTGTTTCTGGTTTGGGACCATTATGAAACAAAGTTGCCACAAACATTTTTGTACATGTTTCTGGGTGCACATGTTCAAGAGAGCTTTTTAAACTGTGACTGATGGCTCACTTCATGATCAGCATTTTAAAATGATGAAATAAAAGAAAGTTGAATATATCAGAATGCACTCCATATAATAAGAATCATTTTTATGCAAAAGGACAAGTATTGTTTTCTGTTATCTATAGATCTCTGTATGTGCACCCACAATTGTGCATACACACACAAACAGCACACATTCCACTCATCACATCACATACATTTCAAGACTGTTGCAATGTGAACAGTACCTTCTAAAGTTCCATGATACCATCAGAACCATGTATACAAGTGAGAGTGTGTGTGTGTGTGTGTGTGTGTGTGTGTGTGTGTGTGTACACCCATGCTGGGTCCCAATGGAAAAAGTCATAGGGGATATGTATTTTCAGCTTTATTAATGCCAAACAATTTCCCAACATGGTTTTACATGCTGTTTACATTTATATTTTATAATTTACATTTATCTTATAAATGTGCTGATTTTTCTTTTACAATTGGCTAGTAGTGAAAAGGTTTCTCATTGTGATTTATTTCCCTGGTTACTACAGTGATCGAGAATATTTTCATATGTGTGCCAGCCATTCATGTTTCTTATTCTGTGAAGTACCTGGGCAAATTTTTAATCCATTTTTCATTGTTTTGTATTGATATGTAGAGTACTGTATCTATTCCGGGTATAATGTTTACGTATGTTGCAAATATCTTCTCCCAGTTTGTGGTTTGTCTTTTCACTTTCTTAATTCTATTGAGGGATAGAAATTCTTAATTTTACTGTAGTTAAATTTATCAATCCTTTTTTATGGTTGACACCTTCTGCACGTTATTTAAGAAATTCTTTACTACCCTGAGATTATAAAAAAAAAAAAAAGTACAGTTTTTCCTTTCACATTTAAGTCTATAATCCATTTGGGATTACTTTTTTACTTCTAGGGGTTCCATTTGGTTCCTTTTCCCGATTGGGAATGTGGCTCTCCAGGGTCTCAGCTTTGTGCAGAGGTCTTCCGTAGACTACCTAACTTGGGCAGGCCCCAGACTTTGTCTGCTTTTCAGTCCCTAAGAGGTCTAAGAAGACTAATGCTCAAATTCACAAAACTGGTTTGGCCTCTTCTTACCACTCTAGATTCCTCCCTTGAGTTAGATATTGACTTAACTGTTCCTTACACTTTTACCAGCTCATGGATGCATTTAATGAGGACTGAAAAATTGATCTAGCATTTTGGGTTATTCAATGGAAGGTTGTTTCAGGTACCTAATCCACCATGCTGCTGGAAATGAAAACCATTTAAAATTTTCAATTATTGTATTTTATTTTTAGAAATTCTATTTTACTTTTTTTTCAAGTCTGATTTGGTGATTTTAATAGTCTCTTACTCCTTGTTAATATTTTCAATTCTTATTTTTATTCCTTTAAACATATTTAGCATACTATTTTAATCTGTACTGAATAATTCCAGTAGCTTAAATCTTGGCAGGTCTAATTAATCTGATGTTGTTTTTGGTGGTTCTCACCCATGGTACCTGGTTTCCTTAGGTATTTTGTGATTTTTTTCTTACTGTGAGCTTGTATCCCTGAGAGCATATCTGTTGGAATTATTTGGGCTGGGTTTCTTCAGAGAGGATATGAATTTTCTTTCTGCCAGGTGATGATGTACACTACCAATCTAAGTTTATTTTATAACTAAATTTTTGATTGAAGACTTTTCAGACAACTCTGGTAATATGAATTTGGACTTCAAACATCTGCAAGGGTTGGCTTATGGCTACAAATTTTCAGAGGAGAATTTTTTCTTTACTCAGCAGCCATGTTTGAAACCACTGAATCCATCTCTGCCTCCCTGTTAGAAGGACACTTGTGGTTACACTTAAGACCCACTCCGATAATTGAGGATAATCTCCCCATCCTCAAATTAATCACGTCTGTAAGGTCCTTTTCACCATATAATGTAACACTTACGGGTTCCAGTAATTAGGAACTGGCTATCTTTGGGGGGCCTTGGTCAGCCTAGTATATACCCCAAAGCGCCTCTTACCGGGGTGTACCATCCTTCCCTGGGCATGGGAGGATATCGTGACGTCTCTTCCTTGCTGGTGTATTGTGCTTGATAGTGTCCATGCGAATCATCTCAGTCCCTCCCTCAACAACCCTGTCTCAGTTCACAGAAGCGATGCTCAGAGAGGTTAAGTGGTCTGCCCATTGTCATGCTTTTAAGTCAGGGATCTCGTAGCTGAGTCCAGTGCTCTTTCTTCTATCCTCTATTGGGCAAATAGGGTCACAGCCAGAGGCCCCTTCCCTGCACGCGAGTCCCAATGTGACAGGCCCAGGCTCCAATACTGCTGGTTCTCAGAAGTAAGAAAAAAATCACAAGGTCTTAGGTCGCAGCTCTTTGGAAAGAGGATGGAAAGGGGATAATGTGCCTCCTTAGTTCCCCTACTCTTATGAATAAGAGAGGTATAGATTTTCCCTAACATTCTCAAGGTCTGACTTTTGACCTTCCCATGGTCCAAGGTCCTAGGTAGGGCCAGTTCTGTTGTAGAAGTGGGACATGATATGCTTAGGAAATCAATTTTCTATAGGCAGTTGTTTCTCAAAGAAGAAAAAACTTAATTTCTAAAAGTAAGCTGAGATTAATGTGAATTAGGCATAAGATAATGAACCCTTTTGCTCAGTTCTATGCAGCTCATGACATTCAGTAATTCTTTTAGAGACATTTTACACAGGACACTGGAATAAATTATACATTGTAATTAGCCTACACCTGCATCCTATTCAAGTCAAATAGTTGGCTAAAATGCCAAAAGATTGATTAGGAACGTTCATAAATGGACTTATATCAGTGCATTTTTAGCTTAAATTGATTGGTATTGGTTAGGAACATTCATAAATGGACTTATATCAGTGCATTTTTATATTAAATTGATTGGTATTGGATACAGCTCTGGGCAATTCAATCAACAAGAAGGAAAACATAGTCAAACCGATTCTCAGTTACTCAGTGGAAAGTCCATCAAACATTTGGATACCAAACAGCCAACTACTTTGATTTTCTTTCTCACTTTTCAACCATTCACTTGGTGTCATGTTGGCCAACATGATATGGCGGTGAGTTATTCATTGGTGTTTTGCCACATTCCCAATTTGCCAACTATTTGCACAGTCTTTCACTTTTTGATCTGAACTTGACAGGACATCAAATTGTGAGGCAGTGTGTTGCCTGGGTTAAGGGTACAGGCCTTGGAGTCAGCCCCAGCTGGCTCCAAATCCCCCCTCTATTCTATAGTGTTAGCGGGCTGTGTGGCCTTAAGGAAATTACCTCCTGGGCCTCATCTTCCTTATCTGTAAAATGGATGATTATAGTGGTACCCACCTCAGAGTCATGAATATTAAAGGAGATAATGCATATAAAGAACTTAGAATAGTGTAGGGCACACAAAAATATCCTACAAGAAAGTTACTAAACTTTAAATGTGTACACTTCTAAAGCAATGAGGAAAATGTGTTACCCTTAAAATTCATTAGGAAATAAACAGATAATTCTTATTATATGACAGAGATTTCCGGTTAACAGCACTGATGATTTAACTGTTTCCCCCTTTCCCATGGTGTCTATGCCTTAGCCATGAGTGCACAGTTCCCAATACACCCCAATAAGATACTTTTTACCCACCAAAACAATAATAGCTAAATCCAGCTTACTCTAATGAACAAAACTTTGAAACTTAATCTCTTCCAAACTATGGTGCGTATGCTGCATGTTATCTAAACTTTACCAAAACAGGTCTGTGTAGAGAAATTGAGAACTCTGAGGATCATAAGAAAACAGCTGCATTTGCACTTGGAAAGATTGCAAAGATTCCCCCATCTCCGTAACTTCTGTTCCTGGTAGGTAGATTGATCAATGAGATCTCCATCGCTTTTATTTATGCCTTCAAGACAATAACATATCCAGTTAGGACATGTCTCATTCTGGGTTTCCCAAAAAGCAGAGCCGAGTCAAAGATTTAATGGAGGAGTGTGGTCATGGGAAGCAGGAGCAAGGCATATGTGGAAGGAAGCATGAAAGGAGTTAGCTGGTCACCAATACTGGTGACTGATTCCATTGGATGATCTGGAAAACCATGTGAAATGCACCTTAAAGACCATCCATGGGAGGAGAAAACGGGAATCAGTTACTCACTGGCTCTTGTCTGTCATTGGTCAAAGTCTTGCCTCACAGGGTATTAGCTCCCTTGCACTTCTGAATTGTGCAGGTGAGGGCTCCAGGTGCATTCCAAAGCTCCCCAAGTTATGGTGTCCACAGAGAAGGCCAGAGGTGGGAGGCAGGCTGCAGTGTATGCCTGAGTCCTACCTGCGTGAGGCTGGTTGCAGCAGTGAGGCCAAGAGGATCTGAAGAAGTGCAAAAAAGGTGTCTAGTGCAAGATATTGCAAAACACACCGATAAACATTTTTCTAGTAACTGGTACCCAAAACACCTGGATAAAGGGTCAAAATGTTTTCTTTTCAACCAGTTGTTCTGAAACTGCACAGTAGGGCTTGAGGAGAAGTAGGCAGCCAAATTGATAAACTTATATATTTTCCATTGGTGGGCTTAGTACTGAGGCTAAATCCAACTCCTTAAGGCAGTTCTTGCCCCTACTATCCAGTTAACGTGTCTATTACATGAAGGAGCTCTACCCAGTTCAGTACCAGCTGATACGAGCTTGGTTTCAAGCTGGGCTCATATTAGCATGCTTCTTTTTTGATGGGGCCCTGATCCCCACCTTCCCATTCCAGTGTACTGTGCCCTGGGCCTCTGGGTTACACTTGATGGACAGCTGTGAGCTCCCCAACCCGCTACCCCATCTGGTATGTTGCTGGGATCCGTCCAAGCCCCTCCCACGCACAGCACCCTCTGTTCTCAGGACGCTGCCCCGTGCCAGCATCTCATGGTGGGGAATGATGTGCCCAGAAAGACCCCCTGCTCCAGGTGCTCACGCACATGACATTCCCGCCCACCTCGGCGCCATGCTGCCAGTGTGCGCCCCCTATTTGAAATGCTCTTCCCACACTCTCTGTTATATTTCGTGAGTCTGTCCTACGCTCATCCCATCACACAACGAGCCTTCTTTTTCTCTGAATTCTAACAACACTTGGTGTAGTTAGTCCCCATTGATACTGCAGGTTAGGAACCGTTCATATCAATGGTGTGTCGATAAACCCGCTCTCTGATTAAAAACAAAACCTTGATTTGTAGCTTTTGCCGTTTTCCACTAGGTAAATACTCCCACATGACTGACTTCAAGCTGCCAATAGTTTAACAACCAACTTACAAAATTCCTGAACATTTATCAATAGGCTCTGTGCAGAGTCAGGGCAAGCCGGCTGCAGCACATCACTGATTTATTCCCCTGATAGAGTTGATCACCACTACTTTTTTAAACCTCTAACTCTAATTACTGTATTCAGTAAACAGTACCTAAGTATCTGATTACTGGTCTATGTTCCCTTGCTGAACAGCAGAGCATCAAGCAAGAACAGAGGTTCTAGAACCAGGTGGTATGAGTTCATAATCCTGCCCCTGGCACTTGCTGGCTGTGTGATCCTATTCAAGTTATTTGCCTTTCTTTGCCTCCATTTTCCAGTCTGTAAGACGGGTGTATTTGTTTTCTATTGCCATGTAACAAATCACCACAAACTGAGTTCTGTGGATCAGAAGTCCAGGGTGGCATGGCTGGGTTCTCTGCTCAGGGTTCACAAGGCTGAAATCAGGGTGTCAGCCAGGACTTATTCTCACCTGCAGGCTTGAGTAAGGAAGAATCTGTTTCGAGACACGTTCAGGTTGTTGGCAGAATCCAGTTCCTTGAGGCTGTAAGGTTGAGGTCCTTGTCTTCTTTCTGGCTGTTGGCTAGAGGCTGCTCTCAGCAACTAGCTACTGCCTGTGGTTCCCCAGCACGTGGCTCCCTCCAGCCTAAAAAGCCAGTACTGGAGAATATCCTTCGCATTATATCTTTTGCATGCTTTGAATGACTCTTCAGGAAGAGCCCTGTCTCGTTAAAGGGCACAACTGATTAGGCCAGGCTCACCCAGGCTGCTCTCCCTTTCTTAAGGACAACTGACCAGGAGCCTTAATTGCATCTGCAAAACCCCTTTGCCATATAGTATTACATAATCACAGAAGGATAGTTCATGATATTTATAAGTTCTATCCACACTTAACAAGAGGGCATTATACAAGGGGAAGGGTTTTGAGGGTCATCTTAGAATTTTACCATAATGGGAATAATACTAGTATTTACCTCCAAGTGTGGTCGTGAATTATATATGCAAAGCATTCAGAATAGTTCTTGGCATATATTAAGTGCTCAGTAAATGTTGGCCAAAGGCATTACTAAATGAGACATTTTTTAAAGAAAGGGGAACTTGAATTATTTATCTTGGCTCCAGAGCCAAGTACCAGTGGGAACTCAATAGATGCTTGTCAAGTGAATGAATAAACCTCTCTCATACAAATATATAAAATAATATTTCTAGCATATAAGTGGCTTCGAAGGTCTTCTAGTCCAACAGCTGCATTTTAAGTGTGAAAAAATTGAAGCCCAGCTTGCTGAAGTTGCTAGGGGAAGAAAGGACCCTAGATGACAAACCTCCAGTTCTCTGACTAATATCTTTCACCACATTCCAAATGCAGACATCGGCCTAGAATTATCTTCTCAGTCACTTCATCCAGCAAGCCGTGCAGCTCCCCTGGAGCCACAGTAATGGCTTCTTCTTCTGCATCTCCCAATAGCACCTAACATAGAGCAAGACAAACAAAGGTGGGCATTCGGTAAGTGTCTCTTGGCACGTTGACTTATATTGGTATATGACATAGGAGTAATTTGACTATGTGACTAGTTATGGATGCCAGAGACAATTAAACTCTGCTGCTCCCTGCTTATTAGCAAGATGCTCAGCATGATCATTCATGGGGAAGCAGATGATTTTAGGAGTAGACAGGCCCTTAGAGATCTTGCACTATAGGGTTTCCCAGATCAGGTGTTTTGTCTTTTTTTTTTTTTTTTAATTTCCAGAATACCAGGCCCAGAGATCTTAATAAGAATTATTCTTAAAGAAATATTTGGTCACTCACACTAACCCCTTAGCCCAACACTCTTCCCTCATTTGTAACATTCCAGAACCTTATCACCATCTTATATGTTGCATACGCATTTAAAAAATTTTTCCTGTAGTATGTCTCCTCCACTAAAATGTGAGTTCCTCAGGGGAAGGGATTTCTGGGTATTTTGTTCCCTGCTGAATTCTCAGCACCTGCAACAGTTCCTGGTACAAATTAAGTGCTCAACATATTTTGAATGGAAGAATGAAATGGGCTTGGGAAAAAAAGCTGGGTTGAGAAAAGTTAAACTGGCTTCATCCCTTTAGAACCTCTCAGGTTTATTATAAGAATCTGTATCAGAGCTCTCCAAGAAGTTTGTGGTGTGCTGCAGCAATGCCATGGATAAGTTCTAACCTGCCAAGGATCACTGCTCTGTGGAATACAGTTTGTGACGTGCTCACATTTTCTGTCTTGTTTTTTCAAGGAAAAACAGGAAACTGAGGCCCAGGGAGGACAGACGACTTACCTAGAGTTCCACAGCTTTTTCTTTGGGCTGGATCCTTCAGTCTGCTGACATTCAGACCACTGTTCTTTCAACTACACTATTGCTGAGTCATCATTACATTCATTTCTCTGTCAGAATATAACAACTGTTTTAAATGGTTACCTTGGTCCAAAAGTCTTTTATCCAGTGAAAGCATGAAACTTGATAGAATAGTTCCCTGCTATACGGAAGCACATGAGACACCTAAATGGACATATAGATCACATTTCAGCATTAAAAATATAATTCCATTAGTCATCTGAATTCCTTCCCTGTAATAGAATTTAATTATGATTATACTGAGTTGAAGCTGTATTTTCAGGAATTTAAAAAGAACATATCAGGCTTCTAACCTCTATGATGAATTTGAAAATCAGAGGAAATGGAGGGAGTGCAGGAAGGAAAAGAGATAGGCAGACTCTCTCTCTCTCTCTCTCTCTCTCTCTCTCTCTCTCTCTCGCTCACACACACACACACATTTACTCTTTTTTTCCGGCAGGTTCTGGGACTCTTCTGGATTGCTGTCTTTAATTAGGTGTGTGAATTCTTTGGAGGGGAGGATTGAGGGCAGTTGGAGGGTCAGGACGGTGCAGTGGAGACAGAGCTGGACCTGGAAACACCAAACTTGGATTTCCTGTCTCTCTATCACTAACCCACAGTGAGCATTTCAGACAAGTCATTTCCTTAGGTCTCAGTGGCCACTGGACAAAGGTTGTCTTACTACTATGAATGGTCCATAAGGGCTGATGAATACTTTCCTGTTCTTAGTAGCAGTATTCACTTTAGGTCCTAAGCTTAATGTGTGGGACAATAGCTCTAAAACTTTGGAGTACGTAAGAGTCACCAGGGGTGCTTGCCAAATGCTTGCATTCCGGGTCACCCTCCTATAGAGTCTGATGCTTGTAGACCAAACACCACACCATTGGAAAGCATTGTTTTAAAGTTGCAGGGTTTCCATTCAACTTTGGCCAATTGAACAGAAAAGTTATCTGTATTATCAAGACTAGGCTGCCCTGTTGCAGACTTATTGTAACTTGATAGAGAATATTATTAATAGAGGAAGATTAAAGCCAAGGATAAAGGAAAAGAAAAATAAAGACTCGTCTATGAGAAAGGTTAGAGATCAGCCCACAGACCTAAGCAATGGCCATGGGGTTTCACTGGCTGCTCTCGTCAAGCCCAGATGGAGGTACAGTGAAGAGAAGAGAGTGTGGTGAGACCCAACCATATTGGTGAGACTCCTTTTAATCTTCACAATTCCCAGCTGGGTTGGTATAACTTATTACCTCCATTTTTCAAAAGAGAAAAATAAGACTCTTGCCTTGTCCACATTCAGACAGCTGCTAAACAACAGGAGTTACATTTAAACTCAGGCCTTTCTGGTTCCAAAGCCTTTGTGCTCTTTATCATTTACCACATTACCCCTATGTTAAGAAACACCTGTGAATAGATACATGGCTGTTCCTGCCAGGCTTAGAGGTGGATGGAATAGAGAGAGAAAGGGAGAAGAAATTGAATGAAAGAAGAGAAATAATGGGGGGACAAAAGTAGGAATTGCAGAGAAAGAAAAAATTAAAGTGTCCTTGGTGAAGAGTATCACAGGATGTTATGGATTGAGTCACGTCCCCCACAAAGACATGTTCGAGTCCTAAACCCCTGGTCCTGTGGATGTGAATTTATTTGTAAATAGGCTCTTTGAAGATGTTATTAGTTAAGATGAGGCTGAACTGAATCAGGGTGGACCTTAAACCAATGTGACTGGAGTCCCTATACGCAGATGAAATTTGGACCCAAGAGAAGGTCTTGGGTTATGGATGGCCAGCAAGCCAACAATGTGGAATTCAGAGGGAGCAAGGCCCTGTCAACACCTTGATTTTGAACTTCCAGCCTCCACAACTGTGGGACAATAAATTCCTGTTGTTTTAGCCAACTAGTCTGTGGTATTTGTAACAACAGCTCTGGCAAACCAAGAGACAGTATTACTAATATCTAATGCAGATACCACTAGGGCCAAGGACAAAAGCCCTTTGCAAAATAGGGAAGAAGATGCTATTGACTTTGGGGCTTGAAATCCTCACCTCCTCTGCCTCAGGTAGCAAATCCTGAAGTCAGGATTGGGTTATATCAACTGGTATAAGGTGATAGGGTGCAAAGCACTGACTGCAGGGATTTTTTTTTTTTTTTTTTTAACCAGGGAAGGAAATACTAAGTCAAAGGAATGTATTTCTAATTGTGAAATTTCAGGCTATAATGGACAATTATGAGTGGGTAAAGTGTCCTCCCCCATTGCACTTAAAAAATAAATCACATGATATAAGAAGAGTCTTCCTGCTTTGCTTCTGCCTACTGCAGAGGAGAGTGGGCCATTGTCCAAGCCCAGGTTGGACCCTTTTCTGGAGGACATGTTGATTTGTGGTCCACATCCTGAGCCTTACAGATGTATTCTGAGGTTGAAAGAAGGCTGACCTCAGGCCACTGAGTTCTGATTAATGATCCATTTCTTTCTTCCACTGCCATTCCTGTGCTCCCACAGGGAGAAGAGTCCTTCTTCCTGTTCGGAGTGGCCTCAGGGCTGGCCACTGAGTGAATGCTACATTCTTTCAGCCACCTGCAGCTCCTTTTTGTGACTGGCCACACAGAGGTCAGCAAGTCCTGTGTTGTCAGGGCAGCTGTCCCTGACCTGTACAAGGCTCCTTCATTCAGCCCAACAACGTCTGCAAACTCTTTGAGGTCTGGGGTCAATGATTCCAGCAAATGGGGTCCATGCTCCTTGAAGAAGTGCCCTCGGAGTGAGCCTTTCACCCTCTGTCATCTGATAGGAGAAAGTTTGCTTTGCTCTTGAGTCAGCCAAGCACTCAAGGATCAATCCCAGAGGATTCCTGCCTGTATGCCTCCTTTTCTGGATACCAGCAAGAGATGGGAGGGTCAACTCTTTTCTTTTTTCACTTATGTATTCATCAACAAATACTTATTGAACACCTATTGTTTGCCAGTCACTATCCTAAGTAGTACTGTAAGTCTTCAAGGAGCCCCTCAGTGGGGGAGGGCAGATAAGTGAAAAAGCAATTACAATCCAGTGTACTGTGTGTGGAGATAGAGGAAGAGCAGGACAGGGTGGGGATATGTGGGAACTGCATCTTACCTAGACTAGGACGTCAAAGAAAACTTCTTGGAGGAAGAGACAGCTATGCTGCAATCTGAAGGACTATATCAGAAGGTAACTAGGCAAAGGAAGGGAGTGTGGAGAACAGAGTATTCCGGACATAGAGACCAGTGGATAGAAAGGTCCATAGGCCTGAGAAAGAGTACAGGATGGAGAACTTGGTAGTGGTGCAGCATCAACAATGGAGGGGAGTGTGTGGCAGAGGTTGGAGAGGGAGAGAGAAGCACGGCCAGACCACAAAGGGCCTCATAAACCCTGAAAAAATTGATTATCATCCTGAGGGCAACCCAAGGTCAGTTCGAGGACTGACTGCATTCTTTGTCACCCACACCATAACCAATGAGTGTGGGAAGGATTCTTCCATTGCCGCTTCCACCACTGAATCCACCATGGGCATGGGAGCTATTTGCTGGCTTCCAAGAACCTTCCCTCCATTATCTCACACCATTCTCCCAGCAGCCCCAGGAACAGATAGGGCATTCTCTATTTTATCCTCATTTTACAGATTTTCAAACTGAAACTGAGAAAGGTTAAGAGACTTGACTTAAATCACAGAGAGAGTAAGTGCTGAGGATGGCATAAATGCAGGAAAATGGTAAATAACAATATAACTCAGGAATCAAAAAAAAGGTAATATAAAGAGGCAGATTTATTGTGAAGCTAAGGAAGTTTAAATCTCATTAGAGACCTTTACTTCCATGGGTTGCTTCAAACACTCTTAGAGAGGTCCAAAAAAGGTGTTCATGGGATTTAAAAATTTTGTTTAAGTAAGATATTCGAATGGCAATCAGTTAAGACCCCTTCTTTGCACTCTAAATTCCTCTTCATCCCACTTCCCCTGGTGATTTATAGTGATGGAATAGCTGTGAGCATTTTTGAGACTTTGCTAAGGGGCAATTGAGTTCGGGTGCAGTTATGTTTTTCACAGTCTTTTCAGTGTGTAAGTTATTGCTGGCCAGGTTAGTACAGAAATGGCTTCCAGGAATACTCCTGCCACTGGCTCCCAAGTCATCAGAATTATGAAATGAAGATGCAGGGTCAGAGGTCGTATCACACCTGGCAACGGAAGTGCACAGGTCATAGAGAAGAAACAAGATTTGAAATACATAGATCCAGAAGCAAGTCTTTGAAAAATTCTTCCAAAGAGCAAATTGTAACTGGAAGACTTGGTTCAATGACATGGAACTTTTCTCATATCAGAAATATACTTGATAATGAAATGCATACAATTAGCACACATGGCTGCTAAACATTCATACGTAGAATGCATGAGTATGTTTGTGTGCAAAATGGGAATTACATGAGATAGAATTTATAGAATTCCTGACTCCTGTGTTTATATGAACAAACCTGTAGCAGTATTACAAAACTGAGTTAATCTGTGTGTGCTTATATGTATTATGTATCGCAACTATTAACAATAACACATTTTAACTAATCATGCTAAAAAAAAGACTAAATTATCTTTTTATTCTCATCTTTGGAAAATATTATAAAACTATAAAGTTGTTTACAACTAAAAATATAGGGAAAAGTATAAAGGTATATCAGGAAGTTAATTCATAAAAATATGGGCTTCTTTTTCTGGATTTTGTGGTGTTTGTGGAATTTGCCAGCTTTAAATTTTTTGCAATTTGTTATTATTTCTTTTTTTTCATTCTAAATAAATATCTACTTTCCTGCCAAATTTGAATTTTTTTGGTATTTCTTCATTTAAAAAGCCCCTCCCCTTGCCCCCTCTCAGTTGTATAAACTTACTTTCAGAGAATCTGGATCTGTGCTGGGCACAGGTATTGTGTAAACACTGGTTTACACAATGGTCTGATGGGGTTGAAGATGGTTTGGCTGAGGAGGTGCAATTTGAGCTGGGCTTTGTAGGATGGTGTGAAATGATCTAAGCATCCTAACCAGTTGTATACCAGTGAGTTTAGCCATAAGAAAATTTTATATTGTAATAAGTGGATCCTATGCAGAGGGAAGGGGACCCTAAACAGCCATAGGGGTCTCCCACAGCCTTAAGAAGATAGTGACTCTTTCATCCATGTGTGATGTAAACGCCAGGGCATTCTCTCACAGATAGAACATGGGGCTGACTGGCCTAGAATCTTTGTCAGTAGGAGGTTCAGTTTTCACTTAAACGGGAAAGGTGACCTAAAGGCTCATCTGAAATGAAACTAAAACCCAAACCACCACGTAGGTTCCAGTTCCCTGATCACAGGCTCTCCCTGGAGCCAGCTCAACAGCCTCCTCCTCCCCATGCCAACACCCCAGGCAGATTGGTTAATGCTATCCTTCTTGTCCATCATTCCTGGTTTCCCCAAACATCTTTTATTACACTTACTCGGTTTTAATTTAAGTACTTTTTAAACTTTTGTTTTCTCCAAGCATTTTCTCTAGACAATGAGTTTCTTTAGGCCTAGGGCTGTGCCTTTCTCAGTTTTTTACTTAATCCCTAGTGCAGTACCTGCTGTATGTAGTAGGGGCTAAATAGATGTTGATGGAGGGAAGGAAGGAAGGAAGGAAGGAGGAAAGGGTGGGAGTAAGGAAGGAAGGAATGAAGGAAAGGAAGGAAGGAAGGGAGGGAGGGAGGGAGGAAGAAAACAACTGAAATCATCCATAAAGCTATTCACATCAATATTATCCATACTATTGAAAAATTAGAAATGCTCTCAAAGGTCAACAATAGAGAAAAGGCTAAATACATTACGACCCTTCCACTATGAGTAATATTTTACAACAAATAAAAAGAAGTATGGAGCTTATGAAGAAACATGGAAAAAATTTAAAATGCAGTAAAATATTTATACTTTGTGATAGAGTAGAATAAAATTATATCTGCCCTAAGATTATAATTGCACAACAATATAGACCATGCAGCAAGACTGTAAGAGAATATGCAAAAACAGTTGTGGCTGATTCTCCTCACCCCCACCCCCATTATCTTATGCTATGTTATTGCCTCAAAGAAAAGTAATGGTTTAAACAAAAGCAGAGGCAGCCTGGGTTAGAGTGCCCAGAATTCAGCTAAGTCTCTTTCCTTACCAGGTGGACTCTGGGCTGGACCAAGCAAGACTGGCCTGGGCACGAGTGTAGGAGCTATTTTCTTCAGAATGGGCCCTAGCAAGTGTAAGAAAGCCAGATTACTAACACAGTTTGTGAAGTGATTCTCCATCTTTGCCATGTGCAAAATTCACTGTGACACTTTTGCAGAAACATACCATCCTGAGCCCTGGTGGTGATAGGGCACTGAGACCTACTCCAATATTTCTGGGGGGGAAGTGGGGGGAATGCACTTAATTCTAAAATGACTGTGTTTTGAGCATCTACCATATGCCAGTTTATCTGTATTTCATGGCACCTCTACCAAGTAGGCACTATTCTCTCCATTTTATAGATGACAATGCTGAGGCTCAGACAGGTCAAGAGTTCCGCCCAAAGTCACACAGCTGCAAATTTATATCCAAAGTTCTAAATTCTATAGCTTCTCCTATAAAACACACTATTTCCTCTATGATGACCAAACCTTTAGTCTCATCCCACTATAGCAAGCTTCCAATTAAGTTTCATGGCTCATCTGCAAGGTTGGCCTGGCGTCCTATATATATAGTGCACTCTGGATTCTGATGAGCCCTAAAGGTTGACTCTGAATAGAGTCACCCTGTCCATGCATCCAGTGTCAGCTCCAGGGCTCATCCGCATCCTACAGAAGTCTATACAGGGTTTTGGCACTGGAAGCCAGGAAAGAAAATGCCCTGATGACTGCGATGTTAATAAGGAACGAACCTAAATATGATTTGGCCCTCACAAAGGCCACTCTGTCCTCGGTCGCCAGCAGGGGAGTCCTGTTTCAGCTCTGGGTCCGGCCACCCTGGCTTAACCGCTGTCTGACGGTGTGGAGCAGGCCAGGTCTGCCTGATAACATCGCGCCGGCATAGTGGAGCTTTGTGTACATTCAGAGCTCTGGTTACCTGGGGCAGGCAGGATGCAGGCTCCGGGGCTGGAGGCCAGGAGGGAGGCAATGACTAAGTAAAAACAAGCATGAAAGGGGAATGTTTTGGAAACTCCAAAGGAAGCTTTCTTTTCCCCTTTATCCTCTAGGTGCTTCCCAAGAAGGCTCCTTGATTACTGCCGTCCAATTGGGCAAAGAGGAGGTATCCGGGCTATGCATTTCAGCTGTCAGCGGCCCTGGTTGGGTTGTGCGCGTGCGCCTGCTCTCGGCTGGAAGTGCGCCAGCTGCTGCTTCAGACACCACTTTCTGGTCCCTGGCGCGTCTGTGTGTGACAAATCACTGGCGAACTGTCTTCCAAACCAGCGTAGGGTTGCCTGCGACTTCTTAATCTGAAGCCAACGAGCGTGAATTTGCCTTAGAGCACAAGCTAGACAGTTCTTCAAGCTTTCACTTCAGAGAAATGCAGCATGAGAAATCTTTTAATAAGTCTTTCTTGCTCAGCCCAAAGCCTGTTGTGAAGCGACTGGGTTGAATCAGTTACTTCCTTGGGGAGAGCCTGGGTTCTTCCTAGGAATGAGCCCGGTCCGGTCCGGATGAGTCTTGGGTTCGAAGCCGCAGTGACATGAAACTTCAGGAGAACATCGAGGCCGGGGTGCAGGCTGGGGAGTTGGTTGTCATCGGCCCTCAAGTGCCCTGCTGGGGGCCTGCCTGCTCCCTCCACCTTGGGTGCCCAAATCCTCCTGTTCCCCATAGTATTCTGGTGTGTGCCCTACCTGGGTGTGCTCTGCCAACTTCCCTTCTCCAACATTTCCTACTGCTCCTTTTTCCTTCCCTATAATAAATAGGCCCCACAGCTTTGAGGTCCAGGAAAACAGCAGATGCTAATACAAAACAAACAAACAAACAAACAAACAAACAAAACCTAATTCTATGATGGTGTATTAGTTTCCTGAGGCTGCGGTAACCAATAACCACAAACTTGATGGCTTAGAACAACAGAAGTTTCTTCTCTCACAGTCTGGAGGCCCAAAGTCTAAAATCAAGGTGTTGACAGGCAGTGCTCCCTCCCAGGGCTCTAGAGGAGGATCCGTTCGTTGCTTCTTCCGGCTTCTGGTGGCTCCAGCTGCTCCTTGGCTTGTGGCTGTGTAACTCCAATCTCTGCCTCCATCTTCACACGGCCTCCTTCTCTGTCCCTGTGTCTCCTCTTCTCTCATTAATAAGGATGCTTCTCATTAGATTTAGGGCCCACCTGGACTCTCCAGGGTGATCTCATCTCAAGATCCTTAACTTACTCATATGTGCAAAGACCCTTTTTCCAAATAAAGCCACATTCACAGTTTCTGGAGGTTAGACATGGGCATATTCTCTTGGAGGCTGCCATTCAACCTCTGCAGGTGTTAAAAGCAGATAATGTTCTAAGGTGTTATCAACAGTTGGCCACATTTGTATTTTTGAAATGAAACTTCAGTCTTAGTTCAAAACTTCAGGCATCCTTGTAGGTCAGTCTGTGGAGCATTTTAGAGCAGGTTTCTTGTTTGTTTGTTTTCCATTTATACCAAGTGTTCTGTCTTTCAAGTGCTACTCTGGGAGGACAAGCTTCAGGTTTGCCTGAGAGTAAGATGCTTACTCCCATCTGAACCAAGATGGGAATAAGCAGTGGGAAGTTCTCTTTTCTGATAGCTTTGGAATAAGTGTTATCATCCCTTGAGGAGCTAGAAGGTGACAACGGAGCTGCTCCCAGGACTATCTGCAGGAGAAATTTGCTGAAAACAAAGAAGGCTTGTTTGGAGTTGGGCTCTGGGAAAATCTCAGCCCACAGACAGGAGGCCACATGTCTGCTGGTCCTGGAAGGAGGGAAGATGTATAGGAGGAACCCTTTCCCTGATTCTGAAAGTTTGGTCTTTTCACAACAGGGCTGGCCAGGCTTTCCCACCACTAGTGTTTCTAAAGGAAGCGGGCTTTCAGGAGACCCCTTGCTGCTCTGGAAATGTGCACAGAATGGATTTCATAAACTCAGAGATTGTACTTGTCCTTCTGCTTCCTGGAATGCTTCTCCCCCAGTTATCCACATGGCTCAAGAGTGACCTTATATATTGAGGAGGCCTTCCCTGACCATCCTATCAAGAATAGCATTCCCTCACTACTACTTTCTAGTACTCCCCACCTGCCTTGTTTGGTTTGTTCACTGATCCTTCCCCGACATCCCTGGCACCGAGCAGGTCTGGATAAACAGTTTTGGCTAAATGAATGAAGTGTGGAACTGGAAGGGATTCAAGGAACCATCTGTTTGACCTAGCCACCTGCCTTCAGCTAGGTGAAGTTGTATTATCGTCCTTATTTTACTGTAGAGGCAGGTCTGACCTGGAGAAATTGAGTGATTGCTTGGAGTCACAAAATTTTAGGAGGTGAGGACATAAAGCCTGAATCTTGTGATTTCCAGTCCAGGGACTTCTTATTAATCTTTTGAACTGTTACATCTAGTTCTTTTAAGTTTAATTCAACCCAACTCTCCACCTTCATTATTAAGTGATTTTCCACAGTGGTTGAGACACGGTGGTGGTAGGAGAATATAGAGAAATGGATGCCCAGCTAAACTCTGAGCACTGAGGGGCAGTTCTCAAGTCCCTGGAGTTGGAGCCTGCTGTGATGATGACGTGTGTGTTTGTGTGTGTGTCAGAGAAAGGAGGAGACAAAGATAAAGTGTGTATTGGGAGGTGTCTCAGTTTGCCAGAGCTGCTATCACAAACACCACACAGTGGGTTGGCTTAAACAGAGTGACTTTATTGGTGCACAGTTTCAGAGGCCAGAAATCCATATCCAGGTGTTGGCAAGCCCATGTTTTCTCTCAGGGGCAGTGGTGTTCTGGGGCTGGCTGCCAGAAATCCTTGGGGTCCCTTGGCTCTCTGTCACACAGGATGTCATCTCCTCTTTCTCTTCTGGGTCCTTTCTGACTTTCTGCTTCTCCCTGTGGCCTTCTCTGACCCTGGCTTTCCATTTCTTCTCTTTATAAAGCCTCCCGTAACCTGGATTAAGGCCTACCATGCTTGGGTTGGCTATGCCTTAACCAAAAAGAACACCTTCAAGTGGTCCTATTTGCAATGGGTTCAACACCCACAGGCATATGGGTTAATTGGGGTATAATTGGGGTACATAATTGAATCTACCACAGGAGGAAACTAGATATGAAGAAAACAGTGTCATCAACTGTTTTCATGGTAAGCTAGTCATTTAATTGAATCTTCTCTGTCCGTCTTATCTTTGCAAGGATCACATTATAAGCTAAGGAAACCACAGAAGACCAGAATAACTGGTGGAACCAGAAACGACACCTAGTCTGTCTGGATCCAAACTCCAAGTTCATGACCATGATGCTACAATATTCTCCACGAGTCTCCTTCCTATTAGGAATTTGTCATAAATCTATATTAGATTTCTTTGTTAATCTCTGTAAGCTCCTGGTGACTTTTTATTTTTATTAATTTTTCTATAAAAGGGTAAATAAAAATATTCCTTTTTCTGACTACAAAAGCAATACATTATATATATAAATATGTAATATATAAATATAAAAAGCCAAAAGAAGAAAATAGAAATTACTTAGAAGCCCATCACCAAGAGAAAGCCATTTTAAATATTTTGGTATATATCCTTCCACAATATTACATATATTCTATGATCTATACACATTATGTTTATTTTTTTGCAAAATAGCTTCTACAGTTTTGTAACTGGCTTTTCCCCAGTACATTCAAACTGGCACACTTCCTATTACTGCGTATATTAGCATCATTTTGACAGTTGATCACTACCTCCTCCTTTAATTTTTTTTTCTGACCTTCAGGAACATGACAGTCTCTTGGTTTTCCTCCTACTTCATTAGCTCCTCCTTCTCAGCCTCTTTTACTGTTTCTAACTCCTCTTGGCAAACTCAACCTTGGAGCCCCAGGGCTCAGCCACTGGTCCTTTTCTCTGCTGATACCCTCTCCCCTGGTGAGCGCATCCAGCCTCCGGACTTTAAGTATCATCCGCATGCCGGTGACCCTCAAATTTATAACTCTCACCAGCCTCTGGCCCAGACCACAGATTTGTGTATCCAACTGGCCACATAACGTCTCCAGCTAGATGTCCAATAGATACCTCAAATCCAAAATGTCCCAAATTGACCACCTGATCTCTCCCCACAACCTCCGCCCATCTCCACTGCTGTCTTCTCCATGTTTTCAGTGGCTGTGGTCAAAACTCTGGAGGCATCCATGACTCCTCTCTCTCTCACACCCATCTGCCATCCATTCTGTCAGAAAATCCCATGGGCTTTGCCTTTGCATATATCCAGAAACCAATCCTTTTCTCAGTGGCTCCATTGCTACCACTGTCTTTTTCCTCAGCCAGGAATGCTCACCCCACAGAGCACTGCAGGTCTAAATTCCTCACTCCTTTGAGTCTTTGCTCAAATGCTGTTTTCTCAAAGAGGTTTGACTTGACCTCTCTGGATAAAAATGCAATCCAATGCCCCTTATACTTCTTTGTGCTTTTTTTTCACCTTTGTATATGTTATACAATTTGACTTTCATTATGTTTATGTTTGTTGCGTGGAACACCAGTGTAAACTCCACAAGGAGGGGATCCTTTATCTGTTAAGTTCCCTGATTCACTACAGGTGCCACATGGCAGACATGTAGTAGAATTTGTTGAATGAATGAAGGGACATTTTAAATTCTCCACTGGGAGCCCCTTTCAGTTGGCCCCTGTGCCCTTTTCACAAGTCTACACCATTCTTAGAGCAATTAGTTTCTGATGGACGCATCTCAAATTTTTCACTATCATAGGTGTTCCACTGACTATCCTTAGACAGACATGTCTGCAATCTTAGGTCACTTTTTAAATTTGCTCTTATTTCAGAATATATGCTGATTTTTCTTTCAATTTTGTCCATGCACATTCTTATTATTGTGTACTTCATTCACTTATAATGAGAATCTCAAAACAGAAGTAGCTTTATTGTTGTTTTTATTAACATGCTTACTGAAAAAAAAATTTCAAACCATAAAGGAAAATTAAATATAATATATCACATAGAAACCCACTAGCCTGAAATAATCCACTAATAACTTTTGGTGGAACCCCCTTCTAGACATGTATTTCTCTTTGTATAACCTACAACTTTGCCATGCATGTGTGTGTACATCTGTAATTTTACCTAAATGAGATCGTAATCATACCAAATGGATGTTCTATAATCCACTTTTGCCCCACTCAACAGCCTAGAACATACGTTTTAATATACATTTAAACAGAATATCACCAGCTTTGTAAACAGAACAATAGTGGTTTCCCAATATGGACACCATGATCTCTCATTTGATTTATTTAATGTATATTTATTGTGCACCTACTTCGCATCAGGATCTCAGACAGCTCCTCTCTGGTTTGATATGGGTGTGAATGTTTGGTGTGGTCTTGATTGCTATTCACTAGTTTTCAGGCGCTCCTCTCCTTCCAGACCCATGGTAGGATTGCACTTCCCTGTGGAGTTTAGGTGTGGTCCTGAGACTTGATTTGGTCAATGAAATGTGATCCCTTTTAGGCTGAAGCCTTAGAACCAGTACAGGATTTGCCACGTTCTTTCCTCCCTGCTGTGGTGATTCTGGAAGCACATGTTGATATGGAACTTCTATCAGCTTGCAACCTTGAGTGACTACAAATTAACTGCATCCCCTGTCAAGTCCATTGAGTAACAAGTACTTTTGTTACATTAAGCCTTGCGATTTTTGTGGTTGATTGCTACTGCAGCATACATGCCTATCATGATGGACAGAGTGTCTAACCAGCTATTAATTTACTTAATGGGCTTACTTCACCAGAGATGTTTTCACTTGCCTTGCCAGAAACCAGATATACTATATTTACAGCTTGTCACTGCTCTAGAAGCCTAATAATTTTATAGGTGTGAAATGGCAGGTTACCCCAAATCCAGAGCCTGTTGGGAGAAAAAAAGACTACAGATTAGGTACTGTTCATCAAAGTGTGACATGAGGAACACCTACATCAGAATCATCTGGGGTGCTTAATTAAAAATACAAATTTCTCAGCCCCACCAACACAATAGATTTAACTGATCTGTGGTATGCTATAAGTGTCTGCATTTTTCACAAGTTCTCTAGCTGATTCTTATGTACAGCAAAGCCACTGGCGTGAGGAATGAGTAAGATCACAGACGTGACTCAGCATTTTTTGGAGTAGTGCTGATTATTTCCTACATGTCATGGGTTATGATGGATCCTGGAAATGCAAAGACAAACAGAATAAATTTCCTGGCCTCAAGAAGTTCATCGACTATTATTGTGGGAAACTGTTGTATAAATAATTTCAATGAAGGGTTAGGATAGAAGCCTCTACAAATCACAGCCTGGGCCCGAAAGCAGAAGTGGTCACTGGGGCTGCAGTGGGGATGGGGTACAGAAAGGCATCACCTTTATTTAAACTGACATTAACAAAGCCAATGTAACTAATAAAAGCTTGATTTGACGTCTGATGAGGAGGGAATCTTAGAGTAGATTTTGAAAAGAAAGTTACTGGACTAAGTAAGGAGAGACTGGGCAATAGATCTCCAGCTGAGAAGAGACAGTGACTGAAACCAAATAATAATAATCTTCAGAGATGTGCTTTTGGAGAAAGCAAGGAAGGGAAGCAATGGTTGGCTATATATAGGTGTGTTTTTGTGTGGGTGGAGAGAGGGGACTGGCTCCAGGCAACAAAGTTTGATTTGGACATCCATACCTTCACCTTCCAAGTCATTTTCCCCTCTCATCTCCCACTCCCAAGTGTTCTTGGTGTTCTCCACAGAAAAGAGACATGATAAACTGAAATTCAAGAGCATATTCATATCCTGGCAGCATTTTGCAGATAAATTTCCTGCTTGGAAATAACCATACTTGTAATTATACCACACATTCAGGCAACACTGGAAATAAACGTTGATGTTGATTGACCTACAAATAAAAACCTGGGCCCAAAGATCCAGTACTGCTGACGATAATCCTCTGAAGGTGGGTGTGAATGGGCCTTTGCTCTCAAGTTTAATGTTTCATTGGCCAGGACCCTGAATAGGCTATTCCTTTGAAGTTGGCTTGAAAGAAAATTAGGAAGCTTTGTCCTACTTAAGGACTGTGACTGGCACTTAGGAAAGGTGTTCACCTTTTCCCCTAAACCTCTATATCTGTCCTCCCTGAGATTGAGCAGCTATCACATACTATCCCATCAGACATCACATCGTAGGGGCAGATGGTGGAACTAAACACGTGGTTCCGGATTTCCTTAGTTCCTCCAAGCACCTCTACCCATCTGGAAGAAGGTGAGTGGAAGAGTGAGCTCCTAAAGCCACATCACCTGAGGAAAAGCTGAAGAAACCAGAGACAGTGAGCCTGAACAGAAGAGGTTTATGGGAATCATGAAGACTGCAACTATTAGAAGAAAGCTTAATGGGAGAATAAGTGGATTTTACATAAATTGTCAGAGTGTCTGGCAAATAGTGCACATTTGCTAAGTTCTAGTTCTCTTTTGTCCCTCCCCGCCAGGGCAGAAAAGGGACCACTGTATGGAATCTGCCTGAAAGAAAATATGGGCTCAGTGTAAGGACAGATCTTCTAATGATTATGGAATGAACTATTTTAGGACAATGCACTCTTCTACACATTCAACAATCAATATTGGAACATCTTCTAAGCATCAGGTGTTTTAAGTGATGAGACTACAGAGATACAGCTCTCTCCCTTGAAAAGTTCAGAGCCCAATAAGTTGTGGGTTTGAATGGAAACAGATAAATTCCAGTGCAATGTGCTCTGATGGAGGGAGGGGAAAATGTGCTGAGAGATCATAAATTAGGAGTAACTGATCTGCCTGGGCAAGTTGGGAGAAGCTTTACAGAGCAAGTGACATTTGACCAAGGATGAATAGGAGACTGCTATTCAACAGGGTGGAGTTCCTTATCCCTGGAAGTGTTCGACAGAGACTGAATGGCCACCTGTCAAAGTATTGCAGAGGTATTGCTGGGGAGGTGGGAGACTGGCCTAGGTGATGCCTAAGGCTCCTCCAAACCCAAGAGTCTATAAAAGAGCCACGGTAGTGGGACATACTGTGCTAGCATATATGTTACCATCCATCAACACATTATTCCCAATTCTTTGCCTCTTGGGGCAAGAGAGGGGCTGCTGTCAACCTGAAGAGGGTTTAAGTTCAGATCAGGAGTGGGGGGATTTATCTTTCCTTTGCCCTGAGGGCGAGTATCTCTTTACACCTCTGAATAGAGTGTTACTGAAATGGGACTGTAAGATGGACTTAAGGAGAAAACATGGGGCGGGGGGTGGAGGAAAAAGCTTTGCTCCTCTTGGCACTTGGCAGAGTTGATGGGGGGCTGTTCCCTTATGCCCAGGTGGGCTCAGATTGCTCCTGGCTGTACAGAACAGCTGAAGCCTCCTCGTTTGCTGTAGCCCTGCTTGCTTTAGCCGAGGCAGCCATCTGAGGCTCTCCGTCTGCCATCCAGCACTGACTGTGCCCTTCTGCCAAGAAAAGGAATGGAGACAAAGGAGAAATACCCAAAGAGAAAAGTGCATCCAGCTTCCCTCAGTCATGCAGCTGAATTTCTCAGCTGGAGAATACTTGAATTGTTCACATTCTTGACTCTGCTCAGGTGAGCACAGGTGCACTCAGGTGGAGTGCCACCATCCTTTTTCTTCACCTGCAGGGCTGAGAGGCCCCACTCACAGGCAGGCAGACAGACCCGCCATTGTCACTCTGCACGAGGTGGTATATCAAATGCATCTTAAGAAGGGCTTGGGGCTTGCGGCTGTTGGGTCTCCTAAGTACAGACTTATGGGGAAGAAATGAAAATATCTTTTAAAAATGTAGACTTTTCCCCAGGGGTGGGGGGGGGGCAGTGGAGAGAGCATTTAGGCAAAGGAGTCCAGCCACTTTTTCTTCTTGACTTCCCATGGTCAGTCAAATGTAGAAGTAAATCACTTTACTTCCAGCCTCCAAAATAAAAACCTTGGCTTTCACACTCGTTAAACTCTGGAACTAGTTAACACATCAAGTTTCTTCTGGGATGTCTGTCAAGAAGGATTAGCAGCCGGTTGATGGATGTGGGTTCAGACTACAGTGAACTTGTAATATCCACTCAGAGGACAAGGATTGGCTCTGGGTCCCCGGCTGACCCCTACAGTCTCCTACAAGTCAGTAAGAAATGCAACCTGATCTGATTGAGTATCTAGTGTGTATAGATGTGCTTTTTCTGTACGCTAATAACAATCCTAATAATTACTATTATAAGAAAATACACACATCTGCTTTTTTTTTTTTTTGCCAAAAGAAACACAGGAAGGATAAACCCAATACTGGCGAGATTGGTTATTTATAGCAGGTTTTAGGAACAGGGTGCAAGGTGTTGGTGACAGTGACCATTTTTAAAAAAAATCTTTCCATACAATCTTAACTTTTGGAACCATGTTAATATTTCCTATTCAAAAGAAGGCAAGTTAATGAGGATGGGGAAAACAAAATGTAATACAACAAAAGAAAATGGATCTATTAACATTTTAAATGGAAAAGATAATCACACCGAAGGAGGAAACAAAACTAGTCCAACTAATTTTTTACTACAATATTCACTATATACCCTCGATGCAAAGATCAAAACAACTATAAAAAACATTGAATTCTACTTAGTAGGTTTGTTTTTTTACAGTGGTATGGGTTAGCAATTCTGAAGCTGCAGTATATGTGCCCTAGGATTGGGCAAATTAGTAAGTATATTGTGGTTGAGACAGGTTTCTCACTGTCAGAGAAGGGAGTTAGAAATATGGAAAGTGGAAGGGCTAGAATGCACTGGTAGTATCGGTTTGAATGCAGGCAGTACAAATTCGTGTTATATATATATTATGTTTAATGTATATGCCTAACATAATATGTGTATAGTTCATTTAAATATGTTATGAGCTGTCTTAGGACAATGAGCTTGTCAATGTATTCAACAATCAATACCGGAATACCTTTTAAGTGATACTTCTTCATTGAGAGGGCCCAGAAGCAATGAGCACACTTAAGGCCCCAGATCTTGGCTTCTAAAGACCATTTCCCACTAAAACGAACCAGGGCTGCTTGGAGAAATGGGGGGTTACAAGGTTACATGACTGGGGCAGAAACTGTACAAGATGAGTCTGAATCAACTTATTGTGCCAAAAAGTAAGGAAGTGCTAAAAAAAGTGATAGAAATATGTCAAAATGACCAGGATCCTGTCTGAAAGGACTAGCCAAATATGGAACATTTGAGCATCAAAATAAATGATGATAATAAAGAATTAAAACCTATAGAATAAATAAGAAGCCATGAGTCTATAGCATAAGTAAATGAATAAATAAATAAATGGAGAAGGAAGACTTTTACTTTAGAGTAGGATTCCAATTAAAAAAGTAGAAGAAACAATGGAGTTAGAAATTACCATTTTGCAAACATTACAGTAGAATAATAAATGGCTGTTAAAATTAGTGTGTGTTAGTTTTATGAGGACAAGTGATTTCATAATCTTAAAGAATCTCCACACAATTTATTAGTTACAAATGGATAAATAGTAACTTTGCAGTGGAGAAAGCTGGCAGACACACCTCACCAAAGTGATCAAAGTTAACCTTGCCAATATTGAGAAAAGCCAATATCATGTGCCTCCTGATATGATGCTCTGTGAAGGAAATAATATTTCCTCTGTGGTATAAATCTAAAAATGAGGAAACAACAGACAAACTCTAAATGAGGGACATTCTATAAAATAACTGAAATATCAAAATCATGAAAGACAAAGAAAAGCTAAGGAATTATTCCAGATTAAAGAAGACTAAAGAAACATGAGAAAATGTGCAATTCATCATCCTGGATTGGATCCTGGAAAGGAGAAATAAATCCCCTTTATTAAAGCCAATGCATTTCTGGTATTTTGCATAATGGCAGCATTAGCAAATCAGAACAGATTTTGGTTCCAGAGAAGTGGGGTGCTGGTGCTGCTGAGCTTGCAAATACCAAACATGTTGGAATGCTTTTTAAATGTATAAGGGGAAGATTCTGGAAGAATTGTGAGGAGCTTGATAGAAAAGGCCTAGACTGCTTTGAATAGACTGTTGATAGAAATATGGACTCTAAATAATCTTCTAATGAGGACTTAGAAATGTTGACTGTGTCGCTGCAAACTGGAAGAAAGGCGATCCTTGTTTTAAAGTGGCAAAAAATTTGGCAAAATTGAGTCCTTGTGTGTTGGATGGAAGGCAGAATTTGAAAGCAACGATTTGGGATACTTAGCTGAAGAGATCTCCAAACTTTAACATCGAAAATACAGTCCAGCTTCTCCTTGCACCTTATAGTAAAATGTGAGAGGAAAGAGATAAGCTGAGAACTGAACTCTTGGGTTCAAACAAACCAGAAATTGATGGTCTGGAAAATTCTGGGCTTCCAGAAAGTGAAACCCCAGAGGCTATAGCCCCATGTGAGGATTTTATGAAACCTGGAACCAGCCAGCTGTTTCAGTACAAGCCAGGATTGGAGATGGAGTTATCCAGAAAGGATTTGTGTCAAGTCCTCTTGTATGATAGTTTTGACCCCTGTAAGCTGCATGCCAAGCCAACAAATTTTTTGCAAGATCTTTATAGATGGAACCACTGCCAGTCTGGACTGGAGGGGATGGAGAAGGGACAAACTGAGAGAAGGATGACTTCAAAGACAGAACCATGAAAGCTAAGGTTGGGATCCAAGAAAACTCAGGTCAGGAGAGTGGAGCTGCCCATGCAAATGGAAAGGGTGAGTTTGCCCCAGAGGCAGATGGCGGACCTTCCACCTCAATGCTCAGGAAGAGTGCTGCTGCCCCAGGTCTCAGAGAGGGTGGAGCACATTTCCCAGGGATTGGGGAGAGCATGGCCACCACCCCACTGTTTGGAGAGGGGAGAGACTTTGCCCCAGAGAGGCAGAGTCCGGGTGGCACCCTGATGCTTGAGGAGGGTGGGGCCGAGAAGAAGGTGATCTCCCCAGTGTGTGGATATGTTGGAGCACTCACCCAAACATTTGGAGAGAAAAGGGCTGCAGCATAAGCCTTTGGAAAGGATAGGACTGCTGCTCTCTCAAGCCCTGAGGATAAAACTTTCTATAGATGATTCTCAGGCTTTGAAATCTAATCAAGTTTGCCCTGCCGGTTTTAGGAACTGTTTCAGAACTTTGACCCCTGTTTTCCTTCCGATTTCTTCCTATGGCAATGGGAACATTTATCCTATGACCACTGCTCCTTTGTATATTGGCAGCAGATAACTTGTTTTGAGTTTCACAGGTCCACAGCTAGAGGGGAATGTTAGGACTTTGTGCTTATCTATATTGTGATGGAATGAATGTATTTTGCATTTAGAAAGCACATGTCTTTTTGAGGTCCAGGGGGTGGAATGCACAGTTTGGATATATTATGTCCCCCAAAAAGCAATGTTCTTTAATGCAATCTTGTGGGAGCAGATTTATTAGTCTTTTGATTGTTTCCATCATGTCTTTGACCTCTGTGGCATGTGAGTTTTCTCCCCACCTGGTGATTAGGATATTGACTAGACTATGATCATGTTTAGCTGTTCTGTTACTGCACCTATGTCATGTACCTGTCTTTGATTATACACTCCTGCAGCGTAGCATTCTTCTGTGGTAGTGCCATACAGCTGTCACTGACCAGACATTACTATACACATGAATTCAGGCCCTTTCCCCTCACAGGCATCCACAACTTTTGCCTGTGTTTATTAAGTAAAAGACAAGTAGTTTAGGATATATTCAACATCTTAAATTCTATAGCTCCCTTCTTTCTATTATTTCAAGCTCAGACAAACCGTACTATTGAGAAGGGAACATAGGCAAGTGAAAAAGTATTATGGGATGGATAGAATTTGAGGTAAATGATCAGGAAACAAAAAGTCAACAATAGGCAGTAGTGATTGAGGTTGCAAATCTTAGTCTTTGGGCTACTGTTTGAGAAGTCAAGTTTAGAACTTTAGAGATCTTTCTCTATGGGGAAAATGAGTTAAAAAGTGCCCTGGGATAAGGTTTTTTAAATTTGTAAGTTTCGCCCCTTAGATTTACTTAAGGCCCACTTCAGGCCTTGTTTGTTTTAAATAGACTTTCATAGCTTCTCTCCCCCTTTCCTCAGTATTCTTTCTGTTCTGAATCCTTCTGAATTCTTACCACCCAGATTATCTGTGCCCTTCATTTGATTCTGATCCCAAATCACCTTATTTGTAATTGTTTGGGAGTTTGCACTCAACCACTATATATACCTTAACTTCTGGAAGTTAGGTTTCTACTTTGCTGAAACTGCTCTCTAGTGGCTTCCTGGTCGCTAACTCCAAAGACTTGTTCTCAGTCTTTATCCTCTCCATTTACCTTGAACAGGTATTCTTAACCCTTGAAGACATGATGAAAATGCAGGCATGCACATATATGCCATTTTGCCTACAATTTCAGAGGTTCACAGACACTCAGGCTAGGCCAAGGATATTCGACTATGAGCCCATATCCAGATCACCTACTTCTTATTAAATCTCTCTGTTAGGAGTATCAGGAAGAGATTATTGTTACCATCTTACCTGATAAGGCATAAAGAGCCCAAATGCTTGGCTTTAAGCAGCAGCAAGAAGCACAGTACATCCTCTGTCTACTCTAGAAACACCCAGTGAGCCTCACGCTTTCCTGCCTGTCCTTGACCAAGCTTTGTGAGAAACTGTGGCGTCACTGTAATACCATCACGCCTGATGCCTCAGAATTGCTATGGACTGTGCTGAATTATTTAATTGAGAAAGGTGGGCAATATAAAGTGGGGACAGAAGGCATGTCTTCTAACTAAATTTCACTTCCAGATTTTTTTCCACAAGCCAAACCAGCCTCAAAACACCTGGATAGTTTTCTTATATGATGCCAAACATCATGATTGACTGCTGAGTTATACGAATTGATCAAATGTTTCAATACTAGGCTGACACAACTTTACAAAAAATCACAGTTTCTAAAATTCTTTCTGCTTCAAAGGGATGTTTGGAGATGTATTACATCACAACTGGGAATGGATTTTGAGCTTCTTGGGGGAAATTATTACCCAACACTCTTTTGCAAATCTTTTCTAGGATTGTCAGGTGGCCAAAATGTATTCATCCCCTGAAGTTGGCTTTAGCCCTCCCCACATTTGCCAATGTCACATTTTAATCACCAGGTTGTCTTCTCCTGCTTCTCTTCACTTCGTGAGAACTCATGGCTTCCAAGTCCATATTCAGGATGTTTTCCATTGCAACTGTTTGAGCTACTATTCAGAGCACAGTGGTGTATGCAGCCAGAACAACGTGGATACAAAGAAATGCACCCTACCATTATGTCTTGAGGAATGTACAATATAGTAGTCAGATCAATATGTGCCAACTCTAGTTTTGTATGTGGGCATTTCCTAAACTAAGTTCCTTGATATTCTAGTTTTCCCAGAAATTTGACAGAGAATATATGGAGGAAAAAAATTCACCCAATCATGTCTGATAGGACAAACCAGCCAACCATTAGCCATCCATAGTCATGTCCTTTTAGGATATGCTGGCAAATAGGAATTCGATAAACATTTGTTGAATGAATGCATACATAAATGAAACTCTGAGTTAACAAAGTTAAATAGGGTTCTTTGCAGTATGTGGGTAAGGATCTTCAGAAGCAGACACAGAGGTGAGAACTCATGTGCAAGGGATTTATGATGGAAGTGCTTCTAGAAGAAGCCAGTAAGAGAAAGAGGGAAGAGGACAGAAAAGGGGGAGAAGACAAAAAAGGGTATAATTTGGGACAGAGTCTCAGCCCTGGGGATTTACTTGCGTTTGTCCCACCTCAGGGCAAAGGGATAGGTTTCCCTACTCCTGCACCACTCACCATTGGCCATGAGCCTTCTGGGGGAATGTAGCTCCCAGGCACATCAGGCTCTCAGTGAATCCATCATTTCTCTGCAGAAGGTTGTGAAGGACACAGAAGCTGGGGGATGAGCACAAAGAACTGTAAAGAGAATCCTGAAAGGATCTGGATAGAGCATGGGCAACTTCTACTACATGCAGCTCCTCAAAATCTTTAACATACTAATGTAAATTGGGAATCACCCAGAGGAAAATCTAATATTTAGTGTTTTCCAAACGTATTTGACCACCAAGTCCATTTTTATCCTCAGTGCATCTCAGATAGGTTTCCTTGAAACGTACTTTGGGAAATACTGCTTACATTTTGCTCTCTCTTGCAAATTTTGTTTAGTTCCCCAAATGCCAAATGTAGAAGTACCAGTTGAGGCCTGTGTAATGTTATTCCACAAGTGTAAAACTGACAGATGGGTTTTTCGCATTTAGATTTGCAAAATGACAAAAATGCCACAACCACGATTCTGGTTGGCTTTCTGCTTTCAGAGCAAACACTTCCTTTAAGTGGTTAAAGGAAACATAAGGTTAAGATTGTGTAGAAAGGTATGGATTGGCCAATAATTCTCTGATTTACAGCACATTCTGATTGATTAGCCTGCTTGTGACTGACTTTATAGAACACTTTTAAGACTGGAAGCCATTTAGGGTCACCTGGGGAGAGTGAGGGAGTGATGGCCCTTTGAGATTTAAATGGCATTTTCATTTTGGGTTTTAGGGACCTAAGAGCATGTACACCAACATAATAAGTAAATGTAAAATGGAATTTTTATGCCTACAAATAATATAAAACATATACACATCAATTGTAGGTACTAAATAAAAGGACAATTTTAAGCAATCTCTCATTTCTAAATATTCAGCTGAAAAATTAAATTTCTATCTTTATAACATCACTAGTAGCCATTAACCCAAAGCTGAGGCTGGGATTTGTCCAACTTTGCCAGAGAGCTGAGAATTAGGAAAGAATGTTCCAATTTTGATAAATGAATCTCAGACAGAGGCAGAGAGGGCAGAAAGAGAGGGAGGATGGAGGAAAAGGAGAGAGGGAAACCCTCCATTTATTATGTCCATGGGAGAAACTAGCAACCACTGTAAAGGCAGTTACATTTATCCTCCTGTCCTGAGGGGCTTGGAGGGACAACTCTTCCAAATCTAGGGATCTGTGATATTATATTTTAACCCGAAACATTTCCAAATTCAGGAAAGAAGGAAAAATATTTTAGTTCCCTGAGTGCCAAATGGTAGAAGCACTAGGTGAAGCCTGTGCAATGTTATTCCTCAAGTGCAAAGCTGACAGATTGGTTTCTCACATGTGGATTTGCAAACGACAGCAATGCCAGAGCCAAACTATGATTCTGGTCAATTTTTGATTACAATAGCTTTGTGAGATGATTCACGTGAGAATTCAAACAATGAACTATAAATGCTCACACTGGCTAATGTCCCAGAAGGGATGATGATTTTCAAATGTTGTCATTGGGTTTTTGGTATAGTTCCTATACTGGAAATGGACAGTTGGTTGAGGTAAGCACCTTACTTAGAGAGTTTACAACTCTGAAATACCTGTGATGTGCAGCATTTCAGTTTACCACAGATATTTAATGTTGGCACAGTCCATCAGTCACTGAGTCAAAAATAATAGCTTTGGAAAAATGATGCAAACAAAGCTGGAGTTCAGGGATGGACAATTTCTATGCCGAAGGACTTTACATCTGGATGTACATCTGTACATGTATACATCACTCTGATTTATGGGTGTCTGTATCTACACACAAATGTGTAGTATGCATTTATTTTCTCCCACTGACATAACTAAAAACATATTGTGCTACTTGAGCTTAAACTTTCTACATACTCACCAAAATTCACATGGGGCTGTGACCCAATATGGCCAAGAAGGAAAATTTCTCCCCAAATTATGAACAATTTCACAAGTGAGAATGGGAGCAGGTTTCAGTTTCCTGAATCCTAAAACAAATACCATATAATGGGATGGCTTAGATGGGAATTTATTGGCTCACAGTTTCGAGGCTAGGAGTTCAAAATTGAGGTGTCAGCAAGGTGATACTTTCTCCGCAAAGACAATGGTGTTCTGGGGTTGGCTGCCGGTGATCCTTGGTCCTTGGCTTTTCTGTCATGTGGCAATGCACATGGCAGCGTCTCCTTTCTCTTCTGGATTCTGTTAACTTCAAGCTTCTGGCTGTTCCCTGTAGCTTCTCTTTCTGTGTCCAATTTCCTTTGCTTATAAGGTCTTCAGCCATGTTGGATTAAGGCCCATCCTCATTCATTTTGGGCACACCTCAACTAATGACATCTTCAAAAGTCCAATTTACAAGTGGGTTCACACCCACAGGACCTGAACATACCTTTAATTAGGGACATGATTCAGTCTCCAACAGAAGGTTCACATGGAGCTTGCCATTTTAATGTTCACTTTCCTGCATTTCTATTACCACTAGTTCAGCTCTGGATGCTAAAAATATATCCTGAGTCCCTGTACTCTGGCTTTCTTCTATTTTCTGGGGTGTGAGAGTGCCCTCTGGTGGGCATTTGGCATAAATGTCAAGCTGGGAATGTTCCTTGCTCTGCAATGAAGAACAGTACATAAAACCTGGTGCATTTAGAGCAGGGACCAAAGGGAATGGTCCTCTCCCACACTGTACCCTCACCACAATAGTGTCAGAAACCATTCATTGTCTAAATCAGTGCTTTCCAATAGAACTTTTTATAGTGACGCAATGTTCTACATTTGTGACACCCAATATGGTAGCCACTAGCTACTGAGCATTTGAAATGTGGCTAGTGAGACTGAAAACTGAATTTTAATTTTATTTAATTTTATTTATATTAATCCAAGCTTTGCAACAAGAGCTAATGATTCTATAGCACCTTGATTCTTTCTGAATCAGGATACTCAAGAACTGTCAAGGCAGCATTTAAAAAAAAATACTACAGAAAAAAAAAGATATCCATAAACTTATCTTGTCTTTCCATATTACAGGAAATAGATTACAGACCATAGAGAATCAGAATTGAAAGTGAGCTTAGAGGATAACTATTGCATTCCTGAAAGTTTATAGATGAAGTAACTGAAGACCCAGAGAAGTGACATTTTCTTTATAAACATTTGATAGGCACACTACTCAGGTGAAGGGCAGGGATGATTTGCAGGCAGCAGGTGAGCACTGGGTGACAGCAGAGAGCATGGGAAGCAGGAGAAAAAGTATGCTTGAGCAGACTGCTGCAGTGAGCTCTGTCCCAAGTATGGCGGATAGGCCAGAAGCAGGGCGTGGTTGGAGCGGGGTGTGGCTGCTGCTAACCTAGGTTTAAATCTAGACTACTTCATGTCCTAAATCCAAATCCTATAGGCCCTCCCTTCAGAGATAAAGTGAATCCAGCCAGTTTTCACCATCTCTATCATTACCACTGTGCCCAAGTCGATTGAGACTGTTGTATAGTTTTTTATCAGAACCAGGCCCACCCCTTTCACTAATGTCCATTTGCAGCATATTCTTCCCCAGCAACTGGATGCATTCTCATCACATTTAAAATCCAGGGTTCTTACTATGGCTTATGAGACCCTGTGTGTATGTGCTCTGGCCACTTGTCTAACGTCATCTCTTATTCTCCTTTTAGTTCTCTGCTCCAGTAACAGTGGCCTCCATCTTCCTCAAACTTGCCAAGTACTTTTTGCACTTGTTTTCTCTGTCTAGAATGCTTTTTCTGCAGATATCTTAGTGGTTCCCTCCTGCCCTTCATTCAGGTCTCTGCTCAAATGTCACCTTATCAAAAAAGTCTTCCCTGAACATCTATATTAAATAGAAGTGCTTCACCACCTGGCATCATGCTATATGTGTTATATTCTATACAGAATTGTTTTACTCCTCATTTTCCCCAACTATGAATTCCACAAGGGCTGGGACTTCATCTCTTTTGTTCTCTGTTTACCTAGAGCAGTGAATGGTATGTAGAGCACAAGAAAAAGAAGGAAGCAGTGAGGGAAAGAAGGAAGGAAGGAAGGAGGAAACAAAGGAAGATGACCTTGGGAAAGTTAGCTAATCTAAAATGCCTGCTGTCTCAGCTAAAGAACTGGGTTACCATGAATTATATCCACCTCATAGGGTTGCTGGATCTTTAAATAGCTCTCCATGGGCCTAGTCCAGTACTGGGCACACAGTAAGTGCTCAGTAAATGCATTTGTTGTCATAACTCTCTCTTTGGAGTCAGTGCCCTTATTGCCAATACTCTGCCATCTCTGCAATGGCCTGGGAAATGCATTGCTGACCCCATTCCTTCCACTTCACTTCTGTCCATCTTGGCCCATTGGACCTGCCATTTCTGCCTCTAGATTGTGCTCTCCATTCCTCCCCAGTCACCCATGCCTCAGTCCTTCTTTGCTCTGCTCACGGTTCATAGCCCCTTCAGGCTCTCCATGCACTGCTGATTGTGCACCATTTTATACATCAATGCGCTGCTGTGATTGATTTCGTATTCAGGATGCTGGAGCTGGAGGGGAACTCACACCATTTTTACAAATGGGGAGGCTAATCTTGGAGACAGGAATTGACCACATAACTAGCTAATTGCAAGAGTGGGTCTACAAGGCACCTTTCCTTACATCAGTCCCAGGGACATTTCTATTTCTATAAACTGTTTAAATTATTTACTTTAATTTCCCCATCTTTCCAATACTACTGCAAACTCTTTAATGCAAAATGTTTTGTTGGGACCGAGCCTCAGAAGTCCAGCTCTGAGTTGGGCAAATCCTCTCTGGTTCTTCATTTCCTCCTCTGTAGAAGGGGCTTAATAATATTCCTGCCCTAATTTCAACAGGAAGCATCCTTGAAAGATAAAATAGGTGGTGGATACAAATTATTGAGAATGCTTGAAAGGTTCTTCAAAACGGAAATTTTTTTTTTTTTGGTTTTTCTCTTGTTGCTGTTGTTTCTATAGTTAATACCCTCCTAAAACAGCATAGCTCCTATGATAGTGCAGCCCATCAAGGGGTTGAGATGGTATTGGCTCCTGTGATTCTCCGCTTTTATTTATAGTTATTTTTTTAATAGGATAGTGTTCTCAATTATTATTATTATTAATTTTTACAATGGAGTCTCATCTTTGAGTGATAAATGGAATTAATTTCTCTTGTATGGAGTCCAATACCATTTTCCCCAACACCCATACCTCTCAGTGCCCTTTACAACCATTGAGTCTCTGATTGATAAAATGAGGTAATTTCACTTTCTTACATCTGGACACATCCAGACAGTCAGATGAGGCTAGATGATCTGCCCCAGGTAGACAGTGATCAGGGTCTAAAATGCCTAGGATAGCACAGATGTCTACCAAGTGAGGAGGGTCTCTGTAGAAGTTTTGCAGGGCCGGTCTCTCTCACCGAATAAGTTGCTGGTCTCCTTGCAAAACCATCTGTCCTGTGGGATCATGTTTCTCAAGCTGGAGTGCCCATCCACTGGAGTACTCATGGTTAGCCCTAGAGTAAACATAGCGAATTCTCTTAGAGCATCAATTTTAGGGGTAAGTGATTTAAATCATTGTTTGAAGTTGAACACAGATCTATTATGAAGTAGACTATAATATCCTTATAAATATTTAGCATAAATATTAATCTTCAAGGAATTATTTTGCTTGTGGAGGGCTAGTTCAATCTACCTTCTCAGGCTCTTAATGTTCTTCTTATCCCCCTGAGGTCAAGGTCTCACTCTCTTCTGCTCTTTGGGTATTTGGTGGAACAATCCAAGGTGCATTATTGAGATAACATGTGCTACTGTGGAAATGTTCATGCTTTTCAAAATTTAGATGAGAGTAGACTATTGCCAACAATTTTTCTGATTAGTGTGGCTTCTATGGAAAAGGGACTAATTATTCTTAAATCAACACCCATTCCCGTCTCCCGAGAGAATATTCAGTGTTTTTAAGAGGTCCTGAGTCTATTTAGCTTTTAAGGTTCTAATGATGGATGTTTCACATTCTTTAGGAGCCTATCAAGTTCCTTTGGCATTCGCAGCTACCTTGACCTGATGATCACCCAGGGGTTCATAACCCCCTCCTGGTAGGAAAAAATATAGCTTAACTTGGTAGTACCTACAGTAGCAAGCTCAGGTCCTCTGTAGGGGCCCCGTGGCTTGTGTCTGGGGGTGGTAATTATACTTAATAATAAAGTTAGTTAAGGGTTCATATAGTCAAAAATGCAGTCTGGAGAGTTCAAAAATTCATCTTGTGGCTGCCTCCCTGTTCTTCATTCCTGGACCAGCTTTCTCAAGTTACTCTCTTTTGACCAAAGAAAGTCATAATCACAGAGAAGAGACTTCAACCAAACATCTGCTGGGGAAACAAGTAGAGCTATTCACTTGCATAATCAAAGAGGTTCCTAAATTACACAGGGCACTTTGGTGACCTGGAATACAACTACAGGAGCAGCCATATGGGGGTCCCAATGTTAATAAGAAGAAACTGACTGATGGAGAAAATTGCTTGTGGAAGGTGCTTAGGCCACATAACCTCCAGGTCACCTTAATTCAGCAGTCTTAAGCCAGCACAGGACTCACATCCTCTCTTACGTAGAATTACACTTGGGGCAGGGAGGAAGAGGTGGTAAGGAATTGAAGGATGATGCCTGATGAAATACACCAAAGGGAAAAAAGAGAATTGAAATTGACGTCTGAATTGGAATCACTCCTTTGACAAAATTGACTGATCTTTTAGCAATTGGAAGTTTTCTTCTCATAGAAATTATGTATTTGGGTAGATGAATAGAGTGTGTGTTAAGCATTGGGGTGTTAGTTGCTTTGAAAATATGAGTATTCCCATGACTCACATGCAGGGTAGCCCGAGGCTAACTTTCAGTGTAGAATATGTTTTCTTATGGGGCTCATCTTTTAAAGCTCCTTCACTTTTACCGTGTAGAAGCAAGCTAATGAGCTTCTGGGCTGACATATGCATTAATCGTGGCCTTCTGGAAGCAGAGAGTTCTGCTTGTTCTCTAACCTACAAGTGATACCTTATGAGGTTGGGCGGTTGGGCCTGAGGGGAGCACCCCAACCTGAGATGGTGCCGTCTGCACAGATGGGGGGACTTTTGGTGCCTCTTAAGCCAGATAAAGGGCCAATTGCCTACTCTCTCTCCTGGTTGGGCAATGTCTGTCCCTGAGCAGACAGAGATTGGAGTTTCTCCCAGACTCTGCCCTGGAACCAGACAGATTTTAAATCACGCACAGAGGGCTTGGAAAGAATATGTAAATTTGCCGTCTTCTAGAAAAGTGTCTTTCTGCTGCAACCTGATGTCTGCCGATGGGGCGCCCCATGCGAGCTCATTCTAGGGCTATTCCGCTCACATTACGACATTCTGCAGCCTTCTCTGTCACCCCTTCTAAATGTCTCCCCACCATCCTCCCTTCCCGTAGCCTACGTTATCTTCCCTCCTATTCTCTCTCCCTCCCTTTTTTGTTCCTTTCTTCATTTTATTCCCAAATTCACTCGTGCCACGTGACTGGTGGGAGAGGAGACCCTGGAAGGCAGGCTTCCGGCTGTTGGATGACCACAGAGTGGTCACAAGGTCCTTTGTTGCCTTCACTCAGCTGTCTACTGGTTTTCAAGTCCCAGATCCAGTCGTTCAGCTCTGTGAAGCTTTTCCTACGGGTCCCCAAGGAGAGCTGACTGCCACCTTCTCTGGTTCCTACTCTGGCTCAAACTTCCATCATAGCATTGGCTGCTTTGTATTATTACTGATTCCATGGGGTCTCTAGCAACTTCCAATTGCTAGAAGATCGGTCAATTTTGTCAAAGGAGTGATTCCAATTCAGATGTTGGTTTCAATTCTCTTTTTTGCCTTTGGTGCATTTATCAGGCATCATCCTTCAATCTCTTACCACCTCTTCCTCCCTGCCCCAAGTGTAATTCTACCTAAGAGAGGATGTGAGTCCTGTGCTGGCTTAAGACTGCTGAATTAAGGTGACTTGGAGGTTATGTGGCCTAAGCACCTTCCACAAGCAATTCCACTTAAGGAGCAAGGACCAGCCATTGATCGCTGAGCCTGCAACTCGGCATAGTTCTTATACCACAGTAGGTGCTCCATAAGTGTGCATTGAGGGCATGAATGAATGAAATGCATGATTGAGTTCCTATTGACCAGAGAGTAACATCAGAGTTCCTTAGGGAGGCCTTTAATACCTTACTTGGTCCATTCTAAATCTGCTCTGTGTGACCTGCATCCTGTTCAGTTAAGATAAGTTATTTATGGCCCCCTTGCCATGGAGAGGTCACATACGTTCCCACCTCCTTGCCTTTTTTTGTGTGTGTGCAATGCCTCCCTCCCCTCTCCAATTGGATGCTACCCTGAGTTTCCATCTCGCTCCTTTGTGGAGTCTGTGCTGTCCTCTGTCACCCACAATACCCTTTCCTACCTGGGCTACACGCAGGGCACTTAGCCATCATACCTTGCAGTATCTCTTACCATGAATTTGATTCCGATGGTCAATCTTAAAGAGCTTCTTAACAATGTCTTTGTTGTCTCTTATAAGCTCCCCTCCAAGACCAGCATTTGACTGGGAACCCAGGAGGTGCTCAATACTATTTACTGGATGAAGGGATGGACTTCAGCTCAAACAGCAAATTTACATATTCTTCAACTGACATATTTGTTGGCAGTTTGAGAGCGGATTTTCCTATTCCGCCTCAACTGCCCTAGATGTCTGAGGAGAGGATGAAGGATGTGTAGGGTGTCTGAGAGAATGTGAGAGAAGATGAAATGGTGCCAAAGAGGAAGGCTAAATACCCCTCAGAGACTGTCCCCTTCCACAGGGGCCCAAGTCAGGCTCCAATGAAAACTGGAATCAGAGTTGGTTTTTCTGTCCCCCCATCTAATTGTGTGGTTGACAGTGACTCCACTTCTTTCCCTCAGTCCTTTTATCTTCATCCACATTTCCTCACCCTTAGTTTCATGGATTTCTATACAGACATATATTTTCTGGACATACAGAACTATTCTGCCTCCTGTCCTAAAAATATAATTTCTTCATACAGAGTAAACCATTTCTCTGCCAAATTCTTTCCTAATCTTCATATTCTACCCATTCTTGATGATATCTGCAAGATATCTGTGCCAGTTTGAATGTATTATGTCTCCCCATATGCCATTATCTTTGATGTAATCTTGCGTGGGCAGACCTAGCAGTACTAATTAGATTGTAATTCTCTGACTGTTTCCATGGAGATGTGCCCCACCCAACAGTGGATGATGACTCTGATTGGATAATTTCCATGGAGGTGTTGGCCTGCCCATTCAGGGTGGCTCTGAATTAAATTACTGGAGCACTATATAAGCGCAGACAGAAGGAGCGAGCTTGCTACAGCCAAGAGGGACACTTTGAAGAATGCACAAGAACTGAAAGAGGAGCTTCAGCTTACAGAGACATTTTGGAGAAGGCCTTTGAAAGCAGACTTTTGTTCCAGAGAAGCTAAGAGAGGACAAACACCCCAAGAGCAACTAAGAGTGACATTTTTTAGGAGCTGAAGCCTAGAGAGGAACGTCCTGAGAGAAAGCCATTTTGTAAGCAGAACAGAGCAATCACCAGCTGCATGCCTTCTCAGCTAACAGAGGTTTTCCAGATGCCTTTTTCCAAAGGCAAAAAAGAGAATTGAAACCAACATTTGCCATCCTCCAGTGAAGGTACCTGATTGTGGATGCATGGTTAGGGTTAGGCTTAGGGTTAGGGTTAGGGTTAGGGTTAGGGCTGGACACTTTATGGCCTTAAGACTGTAACTGTGTAATCAAATAACCCCCTTTTATAAAAGCCAATCCATTTCTGGTGTTTTGCATTTCAGCAGCATTAGCAAACTAGAACAGATTTTGGTACCAGAAATTTGCAAATAACAAACATGTTGGGATGGCTTTTTAAATGGATAAGGGGAAGATTCTGGAAGAATTGTGAGGAGCTTGTAGAAAAGGCCTAAACTGCTTTGAAGGGACTGTTAGTAGAAACATGGACTCTAAAGATACTTCTGATGAAGCCTTGAGCAGAAATGATGAATGTGCTGTTGTGAACTGGAAGAAAGGCGATCCTTGTTTTAAAGTGGCAGAGAATTTGGCAAAATTGAGTCCTGGTGTCAGATGGAAGGAAGAATTTGAAAGTGACAACCTGGAATACTTAGCTGAGGACTACGTGTGGAGGATGTACCCTGGCTTTTACTTGCAGTTACAGTAAAATGAGAGAGGACAGAGATAAGCTGAGAAATGAACTCTTGGTTTCAAAGAAACCAGAAATTGATGGCCTGAAAAACTCTGGGCTTCCAGGGAGTGAAACCCCAGAAGCTACAGCCCAACATGGGGATGTAACAAAACATGGAACCCATCCGCCATTTCAATACAAGCCAAGATTGGAGAAGGAGTTAAGCAGAAAGGATTTGTGGAAAGTCCTATTGTCTGATGGCTTTGACCCCTGTGTGCTTCATGCACAGCCAATAGAATTTTTGCGAGATCTTTATAGACAGAGATGTTGCTGATCTGGACTGGAGGAGACAGACAAGGAACAAATTGAAGGAAAAATTTCTTCAAAGACAGAGCCATGGAGGTTGAGGTCTGGAGTCAGGAGGTCTTGGGCTGGGAGAGCAGAACAGCCCACATGCATGGAAAGGGTGAGTTTGCCCTGGAGGTCGAGGGCAGGCCTTCTGTCTCGATGCTCAGGAAATGTTCTGCCACCCCAAGCCCCAAAGAGGGTGGAGCACATTCCCAGGGAATTGGGGAGAGCCTGGCTGTCACCACACTGTTCTGAAGGGGTTGAGCGTGTGCTCCAGAGATGGAAGGGAATCCGGGTGCTGCCCCAATGTTTGAGGAGGGTGGGGCTGAGAAGGTGGTCTCCGCAATGTGTGGATATGTTGGAGCACTCACCCAAGCATTTAGAGAGGAAAGGGCTGCCACAAAGGCCCTTAAGAAGGGTTAGACTCCAACTCTCTCCAGCCCCAAGGATGCAACGTCATTCTGTTAATGACTCTCAGACTTTGAAATCTAATGGAGTTTGTCCTGTGGGTTTTAGGAACTGTTTTGGTCCTTTTAACCCTGTTTTCCTTACTGTTTCTCCTTATGGCAATGGGAATCTTTATCCTATGAATGTCCCTCCTTTGTATATTAGAAGCACATAACTTGTTCTAAGTTACAGGTCCACAGTCAGAGGGGAATTAGGCTTTTGGACAGACCATGCCTATAATTGATTTTGATGAGATCTTATACTTAACTATTGTTACTGAAATGATTTAAGTTTCTGTGATATTGTTGTGGGATGAATGTATTTTGTATATGGAAAGATTAGGTCATTTTGGGGTCCAGGGGGTGGAATGTGCCAGTTTGAATGTATTTTGTCCCCCAAACGCCATTATCTTTGATGTAATCTTGTGTGGGCAGACCTAGCAGTGTTCACTCAATTGTAATTCTCTGACTGTTTCCATGGAGATGTGCCCCACCCAACAGTGGGTGATAACTCTGATTGGATAATTTCCATAGAGGTATTGGTCTGCCCATTCAGGGTGGCTCTGAATGAAATTACTGGAGCACTATATAAGCGCAGACAGAAGGAGCGGGCTTGCTAAAGCCAAGAGGGACGCTTTGAAGAATGCACAGGAACAGAAAGAGGAGCTTCAGCTTACAGAGACATTTTAGAGAAGGCCTTTGAAAGCAGACTTTTGCTCCAGAGAAGCTAAGAGAGGACAAACACCCCAAGAGCAACTAAGAGTGACATTTTTGAGGAGCTGAAGCCTAGAGAGAAACATCCTGGGAGAAAGCCATTTTGTAAGCAGAACAGAGTAGATGCTGGCTGCAGGCCTTCTCAGCTAACAGAAGTTTTCCGGACACCATTTGCCATCCTCCGGTGAAGGTACTCGATTGTGGATGCATTACCTTGGACACTTTATGGCCTTAAGACTGTAACTGTGTAACCAAATAAACCCCCTTTTATAAAAGCCAATCCGTTTCTGGTGTTTTGCATTCCAGCAGCATTAGCAAACTGGAACAATATCTTTACCTTTTTTTGATAAAATTGCAAACCCACTATGCTTATTCCCAAATGCTCTGTGGGGAAGAAGAATCAATTTAGGGTTTACTAGATGCCAGCAGGCTTTATTAGGTCCCATTTTATTCTAGATAGATTGTATTGAATTGTTCAAAAGCAGTCTGTTATTCATCTTTATACCCTTAGCCCTTAGCATAACATCTGACTCCTGTTGAATTGAGCTATACTCAGGTGAATCTCGTTTGTAACAGTGGGGTTGAACACAAGATTGATATTTACCTAAAAGGCCAGAAGTTCTCAACTTGTGGTCCCTGGACCAGCAGAATCAGCATTACCTGGAAAATTCTTAGAGATAAATCCCCTGAATTAGAAACTCTGGGGTTGTGGACCTGGCAATCTGTGTTTTCACAAGTCCTCTAGGCAATTCTGATGCACTCTCAAGTACAAGAACTACTGATAGAACAGCCTTAGCCATTAAACTTTTTTCAGTAACTAGTTGTTATATATTAAGGGATGCCAGAACTTAATCCAGGTTTGTCCAAATCCATCATGCTATAATGTGGTTTTGGAACATGGTGTGTAAATATGCAGGAGGCAGGTTGGCAGCTGGAGCTTGTTTTCAGTCTCTCATGCTCTATCGAATGGAGAGAGAGCTGCCTATCTGTCAACGCACTCGCCCTGGGCTTTCTTTGCTGCCCTCGATTTGCACTGAGCTGCCCTGTTCCAGCATCCAAGGGATAATAGGAGTAATAAAGACAGCACTTCATGAGAGCAGGCCCTGCTCTGGCCCCCTGTGCTATGCATGGCATTCCAGTAACCTAGCCAAGCCACCCAAGCCCCCGTTGTGCTGAGATTCACCTGTGGCAGGTAGACAGTGAGGGATTGTTCAGAGCAAAACACTGTGCAATCAATTGGAGATAACAGAGGCACAGGGGTCAGGCGGGCTGCCCGGAGCATCTTTCATCTTTGACTTATATTGGGAGGGTGTAAAGTGTGGCATCGGCCTGGCCGGCCCGGTGGTCAATGGCTGCCTTGTTCTGCCCCCCACTTATCTGCCATCTCTCTGATGTCACAGGTTTCATTTGGGTAGCTGACTTCAAAGGTGCTTTTCAAATTTTTTTAATTTTTCTATTTCAGGGATAATAGCCCAGCTTTTCAAAAGCATTTTGCTGTGCAATCAAATCAAATATTCTTAAACGGACGGGGCCAAGTTAACCCAGCCCAAGCACAGAGGCTCCCAAAGGGTTGCCAAGAAACTGGTGCCAGTTCTGACAGTTGGACAAAGGAAAGCTGTGTTTTCTGTCCTCCTCAACTGTATTCTTCTCTCAAACCCATCCTTGTATTGGGATTAAAAAGAAAAATCAGCCTTACCATCCACTGCTCTCTGTGCAAATGGCCTCAACTGAGGTATTTTCCACTGAGTTTGCAATATACAGCTCAAGAATAACCGGGAAATTGAGTCAAAGTAACTGGATCATTCAGTTTGTCTGAAGGATTGAATAGTAGTTTCAAAGAACAAGCCAAGCTGAGCTCTGACCTTCATGTTTCACAGACTCATATTTAGTTTGAGTTCGTATCTAAAAATGGACTATAGAATCTACCACTTGGTGGTCTCTTCCTCTTTGTTTTCTTCCATTGGTCACGTCAGTGGCTGAAAGTTCCCTTGTGGGTTTCCTGGACCATAAGGCAGCCTGACCCGACTTTTAAGTAAGTTGTATTTCCAGACACAAGTTTTGGTCTTTATGTTGGAGAGACATATTTCCAGTGAATAGTAAGGGCTAACACTTACCGGCATTTATTATTTACAAGGCACTGGGTTATGTGGTTTACAGGCACTATCTCATTTAATTCCTATATTCCTCTGTGGCTGTTTCCATCATTAACCCCATTTAACAGATAAGAAAACTGGGCTTCAGGAAGGCAGAGGCTGATATTTAAACTCAGGTCTGACTGCTCCAGAGTCCAAGGCTCTTAGCCCTGGTGTTTGCTGCTCCTCAGTGTCCTGCCGCAGGTGGCATCATAGTCAAGAAAAGTGCAGGGAAGAGAGGAAGGAGACACAATCAGGGACATTTCTCTCTGACCTTCAGAGGAAGGAACTCTGCAAGAGCAAGGGATGCGGGAGCCATCACTTTTGAGCTTTCAGCCCTCAGGGTCTGTCATCACTCGGGGGCTAAAGAGAGCCCTCCACTTTCCCTGTTGGATGGGAGGAAATTCTACTGCTTCTCTAGTGACAGGGATGGGGACATGATTGTCCAAGGTCATGTCTAAAGAGCTGGGCCCAAACTCAACCCTACAAGCTCTGTAGTTGGGGCACTGTCTGTTCTAGCACCCAGGAGTGTAGGGCAGAGTTAGACACATACCTGACATTTTATGAGTCTAATTTACAAAAGTTCAGAAAAAAAAAAAATTCAGAGAAAACATAGGAAAAATTTTATAAACCGAAACTGAAGAAAGAGGACTCTTTTACACAAAAGTCCTCAAAAAAATTTCAATACTGAAAAAAAAAAAAAAAAGAGGAAAAGTATGTTCAGTAAATTGAGGTGGTCCTGGGAACCTATCTGCAAGCTCAGACATAAAAGAGGAAAGGTGCATGTAAACAATGGTGGACAGACGCAGTGCCACTGACTTCTGGTGGGGAGTTTGCAAGTAAACCAAAAGGCATCAGATGACAAAAGATTGTTTTGTTTTTAAATTTAAGTTATAAGCATGAATAAAAAAACAACAACAATGAAAGGACAGGTACCCTGCTTGAGGTCAGTGTTGGAATGGCAACAGATCAAAGAGAAAACAGAACTCCCCAATTCTTATTTATATCTCTAGTTTTCAAAGGAGAATAATTGTGACAACTGAAAAGGTCAGTACCAACACCAGGAGAGGGAGAGAGGCTATAAGGGAGAAACAAGGTGTTCTAAATGCGTGCAAGTCTCCTGGAAGGAATGGTCTGTTTTTGGAACGGGAGAGAGCTTGCATATGTGCTGGATGGAAAAACCCTTGGTGATTTTGGAGGAATCCTGAGATCAATGGATCATTGAAAAACTGACTTGTGTGTATTTGGGCAAGGAGGCAGCGATCCCTCAGATCTAACATGAATGTACTGAGGACAAATATTGCCAAAATAGGCTCATCTCTTTCCTTCTTACGGTTGTGTTACAGTTATGGTTCAAGTCAATTTTATGCGACATTTGACAAACTCATATGATTTGAAGCTGGACATGCTAAATAATATGTTGAGGATGAGAGAATTAGAATGCCAAAAGATATTGGTGAACTGAGTGTATAAACCAAAGCTAACAAGATGAAAATTTCATAAATCCACAGCTGCTCCAGTATAGAATAGGGTAAAGCTGGCTTGATAGGCATACTTTTAATAAGGCATAAGGTTTTTAAGTGATTATAAACTTGGTATGAGCTTGGGATGTGGTATGGCTTTCCAGAAAATTAATTCAAACTTGATCTGCGTGAATGGAAGTATAATATTCAGAACAAGGAAATAGTGAAACCAACATATTTTAATACCTTTTTCCTATAAGAATTTTCAAATATATTATCTTATTTTGTTTTTTTTTCACAGCCTGTTAACCTCATTTTTTCCCAGATGAGTTATGAGTCCAAGGCACAGAAAGACTAATTAATTTTCTGAAGATCAGATAGCCAGGAAGTGGAAATGTCAGAGTTCAAACTCAGGTTGGTTTGATTCCAAAGCCTTGCTCTTTGCACTTCCCACAATGACACTCTGTAGAAGGGGATCATCTCTTCCTGTGTGGGGCTCTGTTATACCACAGCATGATGTTGGGTTTGGCTGCAAAAGGAGCATTAGGACTCGGGAGCATTTTTAAAAACTGACTCCCCTCTATTCCAATCCGGAGTAAAGCTGCTATTCAGGGCACCATTTTGAGGGGCAGAGATGAGGACAAAATTATAATGTAGTTACAATGGTGAGGGGTCTGAAAAACTGTCATGTGGGAGACACTGGGGATATTTAACTAGCAAAAATAAAAGAAACAAAGATTTGGGGAAGATTTGAAATCTATCCTCAATTAGTTGAATGTCTGCCATGGGGAAGAAGGAAGCAGAGGAATTTTGGTTAATCCAGAGGTAGATCGGGACCCAATGGAGGAAAGTTGCAGGAAATTGATTTCTACTCTACACTAGATTTCTATTGCTACTGTAACAAATTACCACAGATGTAATGGCTTAAGCACCCCAAATGTGTCACCTTAGATTAGACATCCAGCATGGGTCTCACTGAGCTAAATTCAAGGTGCCAGCAGGGCTGCATTCCTTTTTGGTGGCACTAGAAGAGAATCCATTTCCTTACCTTTTCCATCTTCTAGAGTTCACCCACATTCCTTGGCTTGTGGCCCTTCTTCCTTCTCAAAGCCAGCAACAGTGCATCTCTCTGACCATTCTTCAGTTGTCATACAGCCCTCTGATGGGAAAGGTTCTCTGCTTTAAAGGACCATTGTGATTAAATTGCAGCAACCTGGATAATCCAAAATAATTACCCCATGTCAAGATCCTTAAATTGGATGATATCAGCAAAGTCCCTTTTGCTATGTAAGGTAACGTAGTTATAGGTTCTGGGGATTAGTAGCTGAACATATTTGGGGGGCCATTATTCTGTCTACCACACACTCAATGTAGGATGGATTCCTAACAGATCTGTGCAATGATAGAGTCAGCTGCTTTGACACTCTGCTCCTGGAAAAAATCCAATAGAGAATTGACCAGCTTTTGATGAGGATGCTGAACAAGGGATTCAAGTACCTGATAAGAAGTTGACCAGATGTCTTCTTAAGGTTGCTCCAAACACAAGAGCTGAGGGTTCTATGGCATATGAAATGACTTAGAGACCTGACTAGCCCTTATTGAATTAGAGACCCACTAGCCCTTATTTTGTCAGACACTGTCTTGAGCTTTCTCATCTCTAGCCCTTTTTTACATGTTTTTCTATCCACCTTCTCTCCCACTCCACCTCTATCATGCTGGCTAAGAGTACAGGTTCTAGGGTCTAATGGCTTGGAGCTGCTTACTTGTCCTCTCTAAAATTCAGTTCTCTTACTTTTTAATTATTACCTACCTCATAGGGTTGTGACAACAATTAAATAAGATGCCCGTGTTAAAGGAGGCTCTCAATAAAGTGTATTCACTCACTGCATGATTATTTATTTGTTATTCTAGTCCCTGGCATCAAGGCACTTATAGTCTACCAGGGATCAGAAAATAATGAACAGCCAACTTAACAAATATGTAAATTATATAATATACTAGAAGGAGATAAGTTATGGGAAAAATAAAGAAGAGTAAAGGGCATTGAGAGTATGTGTGGGGGGTGCAGGTTGTAATTTGTTAGGGTAGACCTTGTTGTGAAAATAAGGTTTGTGCAAAAACTTGAAGGAGATGAGGGAATTAGCCATACAGCTACCTGGGGAAAAGCATTAAAAGCATAGAGAAGGGCAGATAGAGGTTCTCAACGGCACTGCTGAAGAATTCTTCATAATGACACTAATAAAAATGCTTTGCATATGTGTGTGCACACGTGTGCCCACATGACTGTGTATAAGTACTTGTATCTGCAGATATATACCTTACCTTTACCATTCATGTTTAGGGTGCTTTTATTTACATTATTCGATTTCATTCTCATAATCCTGTGAAGAAAGCAGGGTCAGCGTGTATTATACCATTTTACCAGATTAAAAAATAAGACATTTTGCCTTATTCAAGGTTCACAGTTAGTGAGAGGAAGTGCCTGAATTTCAGCCAAAGTTTCTGAGTCCAAATCCCAGGCTCTTCGGTACATACCATCCAGGCTCATTAGTACTTTCTTGGGCAATTCATACCCCACAACACTCCCAAGGACTAGGATGATTGCTTCTATCAACATGCCACTTTTGAGGTTTATTCTTATTGCGAAGTTCAAACCAAGGAGGGTACCTTGCTACTTTCCCCTTGAATATTATGTATTAGTTGCTTGGGTGGAGCCATCCACCTGGAGCTTGAATTTGGTGCTATTTACAAGCACCTCATAAAAAGTACATGGCCATCGCTGACTTTTCTCACTTTATTCTAACTACTGACGATGGTTCTTTCTGGCTTGTGGAATGTTGCCTAAATAAGGGATTAAGTGTATGATAGAAAGAAATATATTTATTTGTGACAAATAGGACAAGGATAAGTTGAGGGCTCTAGGTCCCCTAAGCTCTCTGCAGGATGGCTGATGTCCTTTACAGTAATGATTTCCATGGATTAAGCCTGATGGCCTAGAGGGTACTGGCTTGGGATAATTTTGCCTTTATGAGATGTCAGCCTGAGGTCAGGAAACAAATGTCACGGGCACCTAGAGAAGCAAGTTGAAAAGGTGAGGGACGTAAAGTCGTGCCTCCAGGGAGGCTGACGGGTGTTCCCAGCATACCCTGACAGCCTGCACTGTTTGCCCTCATCTGCAGCAGGACGAATTCCCTGGAGCCTGTGATTATTAACGGGGCACCAGATGCTCCGTCTTTATTGCCGTCAGTCACGGGGTCCGCCTCTGCCAGTCCGCAGAGACGCGACTTCCGTGGTCAGAGCGCGGAGTGGCCGAGCGGGGCTCTCCTCTTCCTGCCCGGGTCTTCCTTCCACACCAGCTGAGTCTCACTTAGGTTAACAATTCCCTTAATTCCAGGAGCCGCTTCGGCGGCAACTGATGTCAGACAGCGCCACCTACTGAGCTGACGAGCGGCGTCTACATGGAACTGGCCAGCCAGGCCGGCGGCCCACTCCATGTCTGTGCGCCTTGTGGCCTAGATGTAAAAAGCGACCCAAAAGTACAATTTGAGGGCCTTCCAGGCTCCCAATACCCTGACTGCAAAAATCTTTCTTCACGTCCTCATTAATCTTGAAGTGATTAGGAAGGACACAATCAGTCCTTCATTTAAGAAGTGTGAGAACAATTGGAAACGACCCCTTACTGAGAGACCTGTGTTCAGATCCCACAACTCTGTAACCAGCTATACCAAGAGCTTCACTTTTTTGAGCTGATATATTAACTCTTCTGTTAAGAAAGAGATCTGAGATTTCTTTCAGTTCTAAGGCTAAAAATTCAAATATGCCTTGTGAAAGTAAGAATTTGACTCAAATTCTCCATGTGACAGAAATATCTGAAACCATGTCCTTTCCTAAGTGCAGGATTTATTTAAAGGAAGAGAGCACAAAGAAGACAAGAACTTTAAAGGGAACAGGTAATACAGACAAGACAGGGTGGTTTTCAAACAGACATTTCTAATTCATTAGTGGGTCATGAAAACAGTTTATGGGCTTTCAACCAGCATTTTACAAAAGCAAATCAGATATAAAATAGTAATGATAAGTGTTGTTTTGTAAAACTTTTATTTTGGTTACCTATACATGCTATTCTCATCTAGTTTGTGAATCTGAGTAAGATCAAGCAGGTCAGAAAGCACACAGACAGTCAGCCTGTGAATCTGCATTCTGAAGATTAAGTGCTTACCTCCCACCCCAATCCCCCCACCCCTACCCCTGCCCAGTGGCATTGCTTGACTGGTGTGTTTCCACTGCTTCAAGTTCTGTGCACCAAGTCACATGGACCCTGGTGGTGTAGCTCTTCATAAATCAGACATACCTGAAGGCCTGGAGGGCATAGAGGGGTGGAACTAAATAGATTGTTCAAGGTATTGGTGCTGAATTTTCCAGACCTTGTAGGGTATCCTATTTTAAACATACATCTACCCAGTGGTCTTATTCACTATCTTTTCCAACATTCCGTTCAGTAAACTGGGAATTGTCTGAGAGAATTTAATTTGCAAATATATGCACAAAATGTTTGTCAAACTGCACTGAACTTGGGATTGTTCTCACTCTTTGGTGAGAATTTGTCGTGCAAAGTTTTTTTGTTGTTTTGTTATTTTGGTTTAATTTTATTGAGATTGTTCACATACCATACAATTATCCAAAGATCCAAAGTGCCCATGGTACCATCATACAGCTGTGCATCCATCACCACAATGTTTTTTTTCAATTTTTAGAACATTTTCATTACTCCAGAAAAGAAATAGACAAAAAAAGGAAATTCCAATCCTTCCATACCCCTAACCACCACCCCTCCATTATTGATAGTTTTGGTATAGTACATTTGTTACTGTTGATGAAAGAATGTTAAAATACTACTAACTGTGGTACATAGTTTGCAATAGGTATATTTTTTTCCCCTATACACCCTTCTATTATTAACTTCTGGTTATAGTGTCATACATTTGTTCTAGTTCATGAAAGAGATTTCTAATATTTGTATAGTTAATCATAGACATTGTCCACCACAAGATTCATTGTTTTATGCATTCCCATATTTTAACCTCCAACTTTCCTTCTGGTGATAAACGTGACTCTGAGCTTATCCTTTTCACCACCTTCACGCACCATTCAGCACTGTTAGTTATTCTCACAATAACATGCTACCGTCACCTCTGTCCATTTCCAAACACTTAAGTTCAACCTAATTGAACATTCTGCTCATAATATGCAACTTCTCCTCATTCTTTAGCCTCATTCTATATCCTGGTAACTATGAGTTTACATATTATAATTAGTTCCTATCAGTGAGGCCATGCAATATTTGTCCTTATGTGTCTGACTTACTTCAGTCAATATACTGCCCTCAAGGTTTCTTCATCAACCCGTTTTTTTTTTTAAAGACGGTTTTGTTCACCCACCATACATTCTGTCCTAAGTAAACAATCAATGGTTCTCTGTATAGTCACATAGTTATGTATTCACCACCATCACCACTGTCTATATAAGGACATCTCCATTTCTTCCACAAAGAAGGAGGAAGAGTCAGAGAAGGTAAAGAGACAAAAGGAAAAAAAAAAAAAGAAAGAAAAAGAAAACATGAGAGCTAAAAAGCAACAAAAGAAAAGATACAATTGAACTAAAGTAGAATAAAAGAGTCAGACAACATCACCAATACCAAGAGTCCCATATTCCTCCCTTATGTCCCCCTCTTACAGCCATTTAGCTTGGGTATATTGCCTTTGTTACAATAAAGGAAGCATAATACAATGTTTCTGTTAAGTATATGTCCGGCGCCTTCTCGCTCGGTCCCACACGTCCTGTCCTCGGCCGGCAAGGAGAACAGAGGGAAAGAGGGAGAGACACAGACAAACTGACACTTGAGGCACACAATGGCAGTGAATGCAAGTCTTTTACTGGAGCCAGGAAGAAAACTTTCTCTGTTACATATTCCACACGAGGCCCTACACCCCGTGGGAGAACAACCTCTATGCGGCCGTCAGGCACGGCTCCCTGTGGGCTGTCTCCCCGAGGCTAGCCCGGGCAATTTCTTATATACAATAGTTACAACCAATGTGCTGGCACTACGAAAGCGTGTACAATAGGCTAGCAGCAACCGCTGCCCCATGCGTCATATGCGGAAACAGGATGCAGGCGCCATCTTGGCTCACTCGATGGGCGGGGGTAACTCTAGAGCAGGTCGCGGCGTGTCCACTAGGCCCTAACTCTAGAGCAGGTCGCGGCATGTCCACTAGGCCCTAACTCTAGAGCAGGTCGCGGCATGTCCACTAGGCCCTAACCCGGAAAGCGGCTCTCCACATCTCCCCCCTTATTATATATTTCAACCCAGTGTCTCCATTGATGAGTGTACTCCCGTGGGCTTGAGTGACCCACTACATGTTTTGGTGCTTTGGGGAGTCTGGACTAGGCCCCTGCCATCTTACGGCGGAACCTCTGGCACCGACCAGAATGCTTACCTCATATAGAGACCGGAGAGCCCGTGAGCTGGAAACGACGTGGCTCCCCCTACAGTACTTCGCCTCGTAACCGGGGAACGATAGTTGGGACAGGAGAGTGGCATCCAGCGTCAAAGGCGTCACTAGGCGTCTCTGTGCAATGGCCAGAGCCCTGTGTGGCCACAACCAGGACCCCGCCTAAGAGACTCGCCTGAGACAAAATTTGAGACTGCTGGAACTATCTGCTAAATCCGGGATATGGCCATGGACTCTGCCGCGAACCCGGCCCCAGAGCGCCCCACCCCGAGTGGCCGGGACGGGGACCGATCAGTCTAGAGCCTGCTGTCCATGTGAGGGGGGAGTAAAAAGGTTAACGGTAGTTCAGCAAGGTGGGGGCTCAACGTTGACAAGGCGTTCAGGCGATTGTCAATGGCTTCGCTGCTGCGGGCTAGGCGAAGGAGAGAGGTTCAAAGTCCAAGAGTTCAGAGAAGCCGGAGCTCGAGGTTGGTGCGATGTTTTGTCACCCGAGAAAGGCCTCGCGGTCGGCGGGTGGACCGGTGGCGATGAGGTCGCGGAGGATTGGTTGTCATCTCGGAGGAGAGAGCATCAGAGGTGGCGAGTTGTTGGTAAAAAATAGCATCTGTCTGTTTTCTTACAAGTTGGACGATTCTGCGAATAATGCATGGCCCTAGAGCGAGAGCTAGGATAATTATTATTAGGGGGCCAAGAAAAGGAAGGATATATGGGAGGATGGGGGTGAAGAATAAGAAACTTGGCAGAGCTGTTGGGAGACGAGTAGCTGGCACAGGCTGTGAGATCGGGAGAGTTACTTGAGCGAGGGCGGATGCACTTTCCTGTATAGGAGACTGAATGAAAAGTTAGGGGGACAGTAGAGGTATTCCAATTGCACTCCGAAGGGCTGTCCTCCGTGTTTTCTGAAAAAGAGAGGTTGGAGGCGACTGGCTCATACAGGGGAGAGGAAGTGGAAAAGCAAAGCCAACAAGAAGAGGTAAGATTGGGGTTAGAGGAATTCACTGAGGTGAAGGCCGCTTGAATCAAGCCGAGGAGGGGAGAGGAGTAACGAGAGGGGGGCAGAAACGGTTGGGGTATACGGCTGTGAATGCCCCTCCCCCGGCCCGCCTGCAAGGGGTTCCGGGTTCCGCAAAGGCGGACCATCGCGATTATCGGATTCGGGCACTAGTGGGAGCTCTCGGTAAGGGCCTTTGACGGAACCGCCCAACCAGCCCACCGGAAGCCGCGGCGCTTTTCGTGACGCGGCAACAGGCGCCGGCGGGGCGGAAGGCCGCGTGGGTGGGGCGGAAGGCTCCTCCCAATCAATTAATGGAGGCGCTTCCGCTCCCTCACCGTCACCGCTATCCGATTCTGAGGCAGAGGTGTCCGAGCTACCACCACTCAACTCTGGCTGCTTGCCTTTATGGGAGCCGACCGCAGATGACACCGACTGGGTTTCTTGGAGAGCGTGCCGTACCTCTTGCAAGGCGGAGGACGGACTTAGGCCTGTAGCCGACTCCAGTTCAAGGACCGCGCGGACGGTCTCCCATATAGGGACTAGAATTGGATCCAGACAAACGCCCGTCTGACGCGCCCGGTCTATATCGCGACCAAGCTTCAGCCAAGAGGGCAGACTAAGGCTGCCGGTGGAGGGAAACCAAGGGGCAAAAGTTTCAACATCATCGAGAAACCTCTGTAGGGAGCTTTTCTTAACTGAAATACCCCTCTGCTTCAGGAGGGTTTTTAAAGGAGCCAATAAAGGTGAACTTCCAGACTGCCCCATGCTTGCAGTCGGCACTGTACTTTAACCACTCGGAGAGCTCTTCCGAGTCCCCGGGACCGCCTGAGAACCCACGGGCCCTGACTCTCACGTAAAAGGAACACTCACCTTCTCGCGCTGATCAGGCGCGGGAAGTCCGCTGCAATGAAAAAGGAGCGAGGCGAAAGGTATGTGTTGCCCCGTACGGGCCACCACTTGTCCGGCGCCTTCTCGCTCGGTCCCACACGTCCTGTCCTCGGCCAGCAAGGAGAACAGAGGGAAAGAGGGAGAGACACAGACAAACTGACACTTGAGGCACACAATGGCAGTGAATGCAAGTCTTTTACTGGAGCCAGGAAGAAAACTTTCTCTGTTACATATTCCACACGAGGCCCTACACCCCGTGGGAGAACAACCTCTATGCGGCCGTCAGGCACGGCTCCCTGTGGGCTGTCTCCCCGAGGCTAGCCCGGGCAATTTCTTATATACAATAGTTACAACCAATGTGCTGGCACTACGAAAGCGTGTACAATAGGCTAGCAGCAACCGCTGCCCCATGCGTCATATGCGGAAACGGGATGCAGGCGCCATCTTGGCTCACTCGATGGGCGGGGGTAACTCTAGAGCAGGTCGCGGCGTGTCCACTAGGCCCTAACTCTAGAGCAGGTCGCGGCATGTCCACTAGGCCCTAACTCTAGAGCAGGTCGCGGCATGTCCACTAGGCCCTAACCCGGAAAGCGGCTCTCCACAAGTATAGTCTCTAAATTGCATTGATTGTATTTTTTCCCCAATACCACCCTATTTTTAACACCTTGCAATGTTGACATTCATTTGCTTTCCCTCATGAAAAAACGTATTTGTACCTTTTATCACAATTGTTAAGCACCCTAGGTTTCACTGAGTTATACAGTCCCAGTCTTTATCTTTCCTCTTTCCTTCTGGTGTCCCACATGCTCCTAACCTTTCTCTTTCAACCATACTCACAGTCATCTTTGTTCAGTGTACTTACATTGCTGTGTTACCATCACCCAAAATTGTGTTTCAAACCTCTCACTCTTGTCTTTTCCTTTCTGTCTGTAGTGCTCCCTTTAGTATTTCCTGAAGAGCAGGTATCTTGCTCACAAACTCTCTCATTGTCTGTTTGTCAGAGAATATTTTGAACTCTCCCTCATATTTGAAGGACAGTTTTGCTGGATATAGGATTTTGGTTGGTGGTTTTTCTCTTTCAGTATCTTAAATATGTCACTCCACTTCCTTCTTGCCTCCATGGTTTCTGCTGAGAAATCTGCACAGTCTTATTAAGCTTCCTTTGTATGTGATGGATTGCTTTTCTCTTGCTGCTTTCAGGATTCTCTCTTTGTCTTGATGTTTGATAATCTGATTATTATGTGTCTTGGTGTAGGTCTATTAAGATCTATTCTGTTTGGGGTATGCTGCACTTCTTGGATCTGTAATTTTATGTCTTTCATAAGAGATGGGAAATCTTCATTGATTATTTCCTCTATTATTGTTTCTGCCCCTTTTCCCTTCTCTTTCTGAGACACCTATAACATGTACATTCATGCATTTCATGTTGTCTTTCAATTCCCTGAGACGTTGCTCATCTTTTTCCATTCTTTTCCCTATCTGTTCTTTTGTGTGTAGAATGTCAGTTTTCTTGTTCTCCAGTTCCTGAGTGATTTCTTCTGCCTGTTGAGATCTGCTGTTGTATGTCTGTCTCCATTGTGTTTTTCGTCTCTTGTGTTGTGCCTTTCATTTCCATAGATTTTGCCAGTAGTTTTTTAAAACTTTTGATTTCTACCTTATGTTCACCCAGTGTTATCTTTATAGCCTTCATCTCTTTTGCCATATCTTCCCTGAACTGATTGATTTGGTTTTTGATTTGATTTAGCATATTTCTTTGAAAGTCTTTAATAGATTGTTTCATTAAAGTGAAACAATATCTCAACTGTATCTTGATTGAGGTGTAAGTTTTTTCTTTGACTGGGCCATATCTTTGTTTTTCCTAGTGTAGATTGTAGTTTTCCATTGTATAGGCATCTGGTTTCCTTGGTTACCCCAATCGGATTTTCTGAGACGAGACCAGGTTCAGGTCTCAGAGTGGAACTATATTCAGAGTTAAGTTTCTCTGAGGGTGTGCCTTAGAAGATTGGCAGACTTTCCTGTGAGGCCTCTAGCTGCTGTGCTTTTCCTAACCTGCCCAGCAGGTGTCACTTGTCAGCCTGTTGTTACTGACTGGTGTAAGGAGGTGTGGCCCCTTTAGTGTCTATTTTGGCTGTTTTCCTCCAGGCTCTGGGGTCTGGTTCTGAAGAGAAGGTGGGTCATAGAGCTGGGCTCCACCTCCTTCCTCTTAGAGAGTATATACACCATAGAGAGTTATTGTCTGCATTTGAATAGCTCCATTGTCTCTTTGACTCTGCTATCTCCACCCCTGCCTGGGTCAGAGCACTGTAAACTGTAAATCGCTGAGGCTTTCTCCACTGAGCTGCTCAGGTTGAAAGGGAGAAAAAGGGACAGAAAGCCCCCTTTCAGAGCCAGTCCATGGCCCCAGTTTCACCTATCGGCCAAAGGTAATACCTGGTCTTCTGGGCTCCCCCTCCCGGGACAGAGGAGTCTTCTGGCTCTTTAAGGTCAGTCATCACTAAAAGCCTCTGTCTGCTTGTTGGGGATTTGTAGTTTGTACTCTGCAGTCCACATTTGTTTATTAAAACCCCAGTTGGAGCTCAGCTGAGCTATATTCGCTTGTTCAGAGAGTGCTGTGCTGCTCTCTACCACAGCAAGGTTTTGCAGCTCAGCCTGCCATGGGGAGAGGGGGCTTTTGGCACAGTTCTGCAGCTTTTATTTACAGATTGTATGCTGCAATCCCAGGCATTCCTCCCAATCCAGGCTGGTGTATGATGTGTGGACAGTCATGGTTGTCCCCCAGCAGTTATTCCAGATTATTTACTAGTTGTTCCTGGTTGTTTATTATTTGTTCCAGGGAAGTAACTAAATTCCACTCCTCTCTATGCTGCCATCTTGCCCCCTCCTCTGTGCAAAGGTTTTTAAGATTCCCTAGGGAGAGATTCTCACAAACCTCCAAAATGTTCTAATAAAGCTACATAGCAAAGGAATCAGACCTTTGCTATGGGGTCAGTTGCTTATAATAAATGAGAAATTTGTAATCCCCAGTTTTTGTATCCAGTATTAGTCAGAACAGGTTAACTGCTGTAGCAAAACAATCCCAAAACAAAATTAAGTATTTTTTTCCTGTTCATACAAAACAATGTGATATTCCTGCTTGGGTGGTTCTTCTGGGAGGCTCTCCAGCAAGTGGGATCCAGGCTCCTTCCATCTTGTGATGCCATCATCTTCAGCAGTCACCATGAAAGGAAAGAGAGCATGGGGAGGACACGCTGGATATTAACAGTGTTGGCCTGGAAGTGACACATATCACTTACCCTGATGTTGCATGGGCCAGAACTGGTCACTCAGATACACAAGGCCTAGGGCCTGTAGCCCTGGCTAGGCAGCCAGTTTCCAGCAACAACTCAATATCTTGGAAAGGGAACACAAAACCCTGATGGTCAACTAGCTATCACTGTTACACCCTATACATAGTATAGTAAATCAGAGGCCTTCATGACTATAGCTTCGTTTCTTATTGTGAATCCCTTTTAAGAACAATACAAAGCAAGCACTCATTTAGCCATTTATCCATTTTGCTGCCTTCCCTGGCAGATCTTTCAAAGTGATTCTATACCATTTCTCAGGAAAGCTCAGGTGGGATTTTCCTTAGGAAGTAAGGGAAGGGTCTGATCAATGAACTTCAAATCCTTTAGACTTGGATCCTTTGTGAGCTACACAAACTCCACCTTGGTCTTGTCCATCAGCAAACATAATTGGTGGCATGTTTTCTTGCAGTAATTTTAGTTCAATTAATTGTGGACCTTGGCTAATGAGGTCAAGCCAATGGTTGCAGCCAGCACATATAAGATGTCTCAAGAATTATCTATGACTAAGAAGACCAATTAAATTGCAACCCACTCAATTTTATTGTAACTTGACTCACATTATACATTGGGCTCATGGTGACTTTAAAAATCAGAACTGGAAATTAGAATTTTGTCAGCAGTGTTCAGTACCACCAGAGAGAATATAAAATAATATAGCCAGTGGGAGCCAAGAATTCTGGTTATGAGAGATGTACTTTACTGTGGGACAGAGGCTTTCATTAAGCCTTTCCATCACTTGAATAAAATGTCTAATTCATATCTTACACCTACTAGAATGGCCGCTATTAAACAAACAGGAAACTACAAGTATTGGCGAGAATGTGGAGAAATTAGCACACTTAGTCACAGTTGGTGTGAATGTAAAATGGTAGAGCTGCTGTGGAGAATGGTTTGGTGGTTCCTCAGGAAGCCAAGTATAGAGTCTTATGACCTGGCAATCCCATGACTTGGGATATTGCCAGAAGATCTAAAAAGCAGAGATGAAAACAGACATTTGCACACTGATGTTCATAGTGGCATTATTCACAATGGCCCAAAGATGGGAACAAACCAAACGTCCATCAAAAGATGAATGGATAAACAAAATGTGGTATATACATATGATGGAATATTATTCAGCAGTAAGAAGGAAAGAAGTCCTGAAGCATGTGACATCATGGATGAAACTTGAGGACATTATGTTAAGTGAAATAAGACAGAAAAGGACAAATATTCTATGATCTCACTGATGTGAACCAACTATAATATGTAAACTCATAGACATAAAATATAGAAAATAGGTTACCAGGAAATAGAATGAGGCTAAAGAATAGGCAGAAGTTGCATAATATGTGCAAAATATTTAATGAGGGTGAACTTAAACATTTGGAAATGGAGAGAGGTGATGGTAGCACATCATTGTGAGAATAATTAACAGGGCTGAATTGTGTATGAGTGTGGAGAAAAGGAAGGGGAAGCTTAGAGCCATGTATGCCACCAGAAGGAAAATTAGAGGTTAAAATATGGGAATGTATAATGCAGTGAATCTTGTGATGCGCAGTGTCCATGATTAACTTTAAAAATATAAAAAAGTTCTTTCATGATCTAGAGCAAATGTACAACATTATTGCAAGGAGTTTATAATAGAGGGGTATATGGGGGAAAATGAACCTATTACAAACTATGGACTATAGTTGACAGTAATATTTTAATCCTCTTTCATCAACAGTATCAAACATACTACAACAATATTGTTGGTCAGTAATGGGGTGGAGTTAAGGGGTATGGGAGAATTTGGATTTCCTTTTTTATTTTTATTTCTTTTCTGGAGTAATGAAAATATTCTAAATTTGATCATGAGGTACATGATGATATTGTGAGCCAGTGATTATATACTTCAGATGGTTTCTATGAAGCGTGACTATATCCCAATAGAATTGTTCTGAACCTGTGCTCATCCCGGAATTTAATTACTTTGCAAATGCCCTTAATTAATTTGCTGAATTGACCAACACTCTCCATCCTTTCCATAAAACTTGTAGACTGTTGCCCACATCTTTCATGTAATAGAAGTCTGGCGCAGCCAGTCCATGGCTCTCATGACAGTGCTGTGAAGTTGCAAGGGTTCCAGGCCCCCTCAGGTTTCTACTCCACTCACCCTGGGAAGTCACCATCATCCTCAGGGTCCAACGCAGCAGCCAGAGCTGCAATCATCTGACAGCAGGAAGAGCCCATGCCTTTTCTTTCAAGGGGACTTCCAGGAACTTGCCCAACATAATAAAATAAAAGGTTTATTATATGCTTGTACCACTTTTTAATGATTTTCCACTTTTACCAACTTGTTTAGATTAGACAACCAACTACCAATCTTAATAATATAACAGTTTTGATAACACCTGATAACTCAGTAATACATAATTCTGTTTCCTATGGTCTTTGATACAGACTAGCAAGAGGATGCTCTATAGAATTAAACATTCCTGTTTGGGGAAAAGTATAGCAGACAGAGGGAACGACTAATCGGCATTTTGTTTATTTGTCAGTTCTGCACATATTTGGCTGTCTAATTATATTAGGTAAGGTACAGTCCAAGTTGCTGTAACAAAGGGACCCTAAAACAAAGTGGCTTAAGTTACGTTAGAAATTTATTTTTCTCTCATGTAACTATCCAGTGGTAATTGGGTGGCTTAGGACAGCTGTGAGGTCAAGGGATTGCTCCAGTACTTGCCTCTCCCAGCCAGTGGGCAGAACAAAGAAGCCAGGGGATCACATGCCCAGTCCTTTTAAGGGTACCCAGAAGTAGCATGCTTCACGTCTACTCACATTCCATTGACCACAATTAATCATATGGCCATAAATAGCTGCTAGGTTATCACCTAAAACTTGATTCCTGTAGAAGAAGGGAAGAGAAGATGTTTTGGGTCAACTGGAAGTATCCTGCAGTAATTTGTTGCTACTGAGTCTAATCACCTCCAGGTCAGTTGATGCAATTTAATTTCTGAACACGTAAGTCTTAGGATCAAACCTTCGATTGTGGAGAACCCACAGTTTTGTAGATACTGGGTCAGGAGTGGGACTGGAAGGGAAAATAAAACCATTAGTCTTGATGATTCAGTGACACCAGGGTCAACCTTCCCACTATGAATTAGATGCAGCAACTAAAGCTGCATCACAACGGCTGCCCATCCCTCTGGCCCACTGTATTGGACCACCTGGATGGAAGCTTTCTGTGTCATGCAACCTAACATTTCAGTGATTCAAGTGGACTTTTCATTTTTCTATAATGGTGTAGCCAGATCCAAATGCTTCCTGAAAAAAAGTTTGAATTTAAAGGACGCAAGATCTTCATTATCATGGTCATTATCATCATCATCAATTCAATTTGCATCAGCTAACATTTTCAGATGGCAAGAAACTGATTTAGGCCCTGAGAGATGGGAAGATGAAGAAAACAAATTTCCTTCTTTTTTTTTAAATAGCAGCTCTATTGAGAGAGAATTCATGTATCATCCAATTTTTCTATTTAAATGGTTTTTAGTATATTCACAGAATTGTGCAACCATTATTGTAATTAATTTTAGAAAACTTCATCACCTCCCTCAAAATAAACCCCATACTCATTAATGGTAACAACCTGTTCTCGCTATTCCACAACCCCAGCCACGGGCAAACATTAATCTACTTTCTGTCTCTCTAGATTTGTAAATTCTGGATATTTAAATAAATGAAATCATATAATATGTGGCCTTTTGTGACTGGCTTCTTTCACTTAGCATGTTTCCGAGATTCATCCATATTTTTATGACATATAAGAGTACTTCCTTCCTTTCAATTATCAAATAACATTCAATTTTGTGAACATATCACATTTGCTTATTCATTCATTAGTTCACAGACATTTGTACTGTTTCTACTTTTTGACTAATACAAATAATGGTGCTATGAACATTCTTGTACAAGTTTTTGTGTGGACATATGTTTTCAGTTCTCTTGGGTATATTCCTAGTTGTGGAATTTCTAGGTCATATGGTATCTGTTTAACCTTTTAAGGAATTGCCAAACTTTACATTCCTACCAGCAATGTATCAGGATTTCCATTTGTCTTTACCCTTGTCAATGCTTGCTGTTGTCTATCTTTTTGATTATAGCTATCCTAGTAGCAGTGAAGCAGTATTTCATTGTGGTTTTGATTTGTGTTTTCCTGATGGCTCATGATATTGTGCACCTTTTCATGTGCTTATTAGCCATTTGTATATCTTCTTTGGAGAAATATCAATTTAGATCCTTTGCCATTATTTGTTTGTTTATTATCGAGTTGTAAGAGTTGTTTATATATTCTGGAAATAAGTCCCTTATCAGGGTTGTCTTTTCACTTTCTTGATGGTGTACCAGACAAGTTTCTTGTCTCACTAAGTACCTTTGAGGCGAAGGCATTGCATAAATAAATAGAACAGAGAATTTGCTTCCAATGAACTAAAAAAAAAATAAATCATCCCAGGCACAGTCTATGAGTGATTTGGAGAACAGGTGTCCAAGGACTTCTCAGATAGTCTGTGTGAATCCTTTTGGCTAGTGACCAACTATTTGGCCTATCATCTCAATCAAAATAGCAGTCACTTCAGTAAAATAGCTGGTTTGACTGGGTTTTCTTCTTCACTGGGTTGACAGATTGTTTGACTGAACCAGCAGGTTATTTGGTGATGAAAAACTGTCCAAGGACCTCACTGCCCTTCATTCAATGTATTGACTCCATAATATATTCTTCTTGGTTAGAACAGTAAATATACAGTGAGTTTAGAACAAGGAGGTCCCCTCTGTGGATTGATGAGGAAGTTAAGGGACTAACCCAGTTTCATACAGCCTGGAAAAGCTGAGGACCAGAAGCTTTATCCCTTCAGTCCCAGGCCAAGATTCTCTCCACTACTCAATTCTATTGTTGCGGCATTGCCTGCTCTTCCCGGTTGCCTCTTGAACTTTCTGACTCCCCTCCCTGAATATCAAAGCAGGAAAATGAGAGTTTCTAAGCAGTGTTTAGGGTCTTAGTTGAAGCAAACCTGGGTGGTTGTTGGAGGCTGGGTTGGAGTTTCTGGGTGTGTGGAGGTGGTCATTTTTCCTCTTACTTAGCAGACAGAACACTCCTAGTTGCAAAGGGCTTCTGTGCAGAATCGGCCAGTGAGGCATTCTGGCGGAGGGTTGCTCCAGCATAGGAACAGATGACAGGACGGCAGGCAGTCTGTCCCCTTCTAGGGAATAAGGCAAGGATTCTTTTAACACAATGTGACAACTAATCTCTCTATAGCATCTGACTGAGAGGCTTTAATTACTACTGTGAGATACACAAATGATTTCTTTATACACACAAACAGCCGGTGCTTTAATGTGCTTCCCTATCGTTGTGCAGTGTGTCTATCTGCACAGAGTGAGTTGATTCTGAATCATTCTCCTTCTTTTCCCCTTGTCACTTTCTCCCTTCCCTTCCCCTGCCCTTTCCCCTTGCTTTCATTTCTTCTTATTTTGCGAGGAAGAGCTTATTGATTTTACGCTTTGAACCCAAGGTTGAGTCCTTCAGCTCTCCTTCCCCTTTCAGACACGGCAATAAAACCAGCGTTCACAGGGAATGGTGGCGTTTTCACAGCCTTGCTGGCATTCAGATGAAGACTCGGACAGGAGAGAGAGGGAGTTACGGAATGCTATTATACATGAATGGCAGGGATCACAAGAACGAATTTAGGGGAAGAGCCCAATCAGCTTTCTTCCAATTAGAGAATCAAACTGTAGACTATTTCTGAGCCTTTTTGTCAGCAGAGCACCATGTCTGTATCATTTGCCACATAAATATATAAACATCTTTACAATGATAAATGTCTGAATATTTAGAAGTATCTGGACATTTGACTTAGATTAGTTACTTATATTAAAATATGAGGTGATGGATATTATCATTTTGTAAGAGTTATTGAAATATGTTGGTCCATATCTCTGCCTCTAGGCAAAACAATGGTGCAAAAGACGCCAAAAAAAGTTTTAGGAAATGGAAATATTAATCAGACATGGTCTGAGCACTGAGATGTTCCATTGTGAAGTGTTTTCCAGCAGCTGAAAAATACATATGGATACCTGTTTGAATTAAAGAGAAAAAATGTACATTCATCACCAAGCTGCCCTATGGCCAGAGTGAGGTCAACGTGCAGGTGTTCTTTTCATGCTCTGATAATTCCAGGCCCATGGGTAGCACTTTTCTCCCCAAAATTCTCATCACTGCAGGGGTTAAAAGATCTTTTAGGGTTTGTAAGTCCTTCCCCACAATTTCAGTTCTCACCAGACACAGGACTAGACTCACCTTGGAGAGATGATTTATGATAATTAACCAGCTACCAAATGATTTAATGGATAGGAGACCTCACATCCCTGGTCCCCACTCCAGAAACCATCCCCTGAGTTAATGTCGTTCACCATCGAGACATGCTTCCTCTGTGTGCTCTAGCAATTTTCCCTCTCCTACATCCTACATCCCTAGCATCCCATCGCTCTGTTCCCTGCTACTTTGTCCTCACCCTCTTCAGCACATCTTGCCCTGGTCTGGATGTTGCGATGGCTCCTGCATACAGCTCAGACCTCGTGACTACCAACCTGACCTAGCCCTTGATCTGACCCTTTGGGGCCACCAAGATCTTGACTTGACCAACATTTCAGGATTTATTCCCTTATAAAATTCCCTCCCCCATCAGGTATCTGACCAAGGTTTGGACTGCTTGCCTGCTACCCAAATCCATCATTTACTTTTTCATTTCTAAACCTTTGTTAATGCTGCTCCATCCTCCTCGAGTGCCCTTCCATCCTCAGTGCCTCCCCCAATCTGTCAAAATGCTACACATTTTTAAAGATTAAGCCCAAATGTCTCCTTTTCCAAGGGCCTTTCCTCTGAGCTTCCACAGCACTTTCTTTGCTACTGTTTGAGGCCCTGTTCAAACTCTTTGTGGAGGAGTAGAAGAAGACTCAATGTGGATCAGAAAACCAATGTGTTATCCTCAGCTCTGTTACCAAAAAGTCTGTTGGCCTTAGCTGCATGTCTCAATCTCCTTAAACTTCAATTTCCTCATGCATCAATATGATGTGCTTCTAAGCGGCCTTCTGCTTTATATCCCAGGTGATTCTATGATTATAGATGCAGAGTCTACATCTTAACTCTCCTACAAACCTACTCACTCCATTAGGGCAAGATTGATCCCTTATTCACCTACATTCTCTCTGTCCTTCTTGGTGTAAGAGTATCTGGCACACAGTAGGCACAGGAGGCAACAAACGGTTGTTGAATAAAAGGATGGATGAAAAAGTGTCTCTTGCTGCAACTCAATCTCACTTCTTATTCTGTTTTCAGACATAAAATGGAAAAGAGCTGATGCACACTGTTTATTCTATAATTCTTTACTACCTCCTTGTGTTAATACACAGTGCTAGTTTTGGCTAAAAAGTTGCGTGCTTGAGATCAAATTTTTATTAAAAGGGGGGTGGCTCTCCTACCCTTCTCTGTTTGATTCTCTTTCTCTGTGTTCATATGGACTTTTTTTGTTTTCCTAAATCAATTGTGTGAGAGATAAATATTCATTTACTTGAGGGTATGGGCTTCAACTTTCTGTCTTTTGTCACAAAACAGGCATGCTTTTGATTTTAAAGAGATGCCCAGTGCCTCCACATAACCCCATGGTTTGCAGAGCTCTCTGTAGTGGTTGGCTGCATGGAGTAGGAGATCACCCATGTGATGTGATTTCAAGGTACCAGTGGGGCTGCCATCTGCCTAGCCATTGGTTGTTACGAAAGAATTACTCCTTTGATCCAAGAAGGCTTTACATCCACAAACGTAGCCTGATAAATGCTACACCTCAAACTATCATTGTTGATCCTTCAGGCTGGACAACATTTACCTTGAATGCCTTCCACAAAACAAAAGTTCCATGAGATATTAGTAGGTGTTGCATAAAAAAGGGGCTTCTGTGGTCAAATAAATTTGGACAGCTATAATAAATACAATTAACAGATTATCCTAATTGCAGAACTTCTCAGAATCTTGAATAGGCTTATGTGCTTAGTAAATCCCCAGGAGGGGAATGCAGTAGGCCACGTTTCCAAAACAGATACAACAACAGAACCAGAGACCTTCCAACCACCTATTTATTTTACGTTTAAAGTTAAGTATGCCAAGAGTCTAGGTTTCCATTGGACACATTCTGGGAAAAACTGTCTTAGGAAACTATGAGAGCTAACCAAATACCAAATTCAGAGAGGCAGCAAGACTGAAGTGAAGCAAAAGATGTATCAAAGCCAGCCTGCTGCCTGCAGCAGCTCAGCAAAGCTCTGCGTGGCAGGTGGAGGCACTGAACAGGTGGTGGAAGATCCCAATTCCATCTGAGCCTCAGGTAGCACCTTTTCTCTCACAAAGTCTCACTTGATTCAACTTTGATTGACTGTCCTCACACTTCCACTGGGTGACCTTGAGGTTTGAGAAAGCAGTGCCATTTCTCCAGCACGTCTGCTGAATGCACTTGTTAGAACAGAGAGAAGCCAGGAGGATCCTGAGCCAAAGTCTTAAGCAGGTGATGCCCATCAGATGACTGCTTAGCTAATTAAATAAAAATTCAGTCTGCTCTGGGGGGTGCGGTCTGTGGTAAGCCAGAATTGGAAATCAGTTGAGCCCATTTCTTGATAAGGCAGAGTTACAATAGACACCGATTGGTTATTTTCCCCCTAATTTGCAAATGCCTCTTGGCTCTTTCTATACTCAAAGTCCCTAAGACAAACAGGTTGACCACACACTTTAAAAGAAAGAGTACCCATAAGGCAGCTAAACCAAAACTCCTTGCATGATGGAGCTGGCTGCCTTGTAGGAAATGAATGAAATAAATGAAAATGAATGAAAGTCACAGTAATGGACTCATGGGAAGAAGAGAGGCAGATGGGGAGTAGCAGCGATGCCTGCTCTGGCCCCAGAGAGGTCCGGGTGAAGACCAAGAATGGAGGCTACTGTTCACATTACCTAAGAAGGGCAGATAGTGAAAAACCCTCTCAGAGCCGATCCTGGCTCTGTCAGCCTCTGCAGGCTGAGCAGAAACCCCTGTCACAGTCCTATGCCAGCCTGTCCAGCCCCTCTCGCTCCCCTCTGCCAGCTCTGCATGCTTGTTCATCCCTCAACCGGTGACTTTGCTCCCACTGTGCATCTGTCTGGAGTGTCACAGGCATCAGTCTTCACCTCTCTGGGTCCTCCTCAAGTGGGTCTGTGTCTATCACCCCTGCAGGGTTAATCGGGACTTCCTCAGAGTCAGGGAACACACCTATGGGGTTAGTCTTTTTTGCTCTAGTCATTAGCACCCGGTAGGCTCAGAGACATTTGTCAAGTTCTACCTCCTCCATCAAGCCGCCTCAGGAGCCTTCTAGGCCTGGGTGATTTTTCTTTCCCTTGAATTCACTCCATTTAGCATTGTAACTTCTCTTGCACCGTGGTGCCATTTTCCTTTGCACGTTGTGATATCACTCCACCTGGGTTAGACTGCAAGCGGATGAACAAGCACACTGCTCCCTATCCAGTTTTTTTGCCCATCCTGTGTATTTCAAACAGAAGCTGATTGACAGGTATGAGCAACAACCCACATGTATTCTAGAGTAAAGAAGCATGGGCTGCTCAGGAGCTGGAGGGCAGGATGGAAGATGGGTCCTTCACATTTAGCAGGGAGGATGTCAGAATGTTTAGATGCAAGGGAGCCAAGGAGGATATTGATTTCCTCCTTTTCCCACCCCTAGATTGTATGCCCCTGGCTCAAGGGCTGGAAGAGCAAGAAGGAGGACACAGGTGGCTGTCCAGGCGTTTAGGGGAAGGGCAGGGCGCAAGTGGCAGGACGGTGGTCCAGGAGGCGGGGCTGGTGCGAGGAGGCAGCAGCACTTCCTCATCTGTCCTGGTGGCGGCCCGGCGGGGGGCTAATGAGAAACCAGGTGTGAGGCAGGAGCTTTCAGCTGACAGCTGCTCAGACTGCTGACAGCCCTCGGCTGCCATGGCCAGAGCCAGCGGCTGCTACCTGTGCTGCCCTGCGGCCCCTCCCTCCTCAGGAGGTTATTACTGCCCCATCGGCTGAGAGGACCTCCAGGCCCTCCCCATATCCCTCCATCTTCCCACTCGTGGACCCAGGCAGCCCTCTGACTCTCTGAAAGGAGAACTATTTGCAGGTACGGCCCATATAATTAAAAAGGAGAAATGCCCACATCTGCCTAGCTGGCATTTCTGCATCTTGGCTTTCACTGGGCTCTTCCAGACTGAGAAGAGGGGACTTGGCGATTGCTGCAGGGCTCCCCAGCATTAGTGATCTGTACCTGCCCCAGGCATAAGCTTATAAGCTTCCCTCTGCCCGACCCCTGCCAGTGGCTGACTAATGCCTGTTGGGCATTCAAGACTCTCAGCCCAGGAGTTCCTTCTTCAGGAAGCCACCCCTAACCCCTGACCTCTGGCTCCCGTTCCCTACTCTGAACCTTGGATTCCTCTCTCATACCACCACTCACGCTGTGTTGTAATAGTCCACTCACTTTTTGTTATCCAGCCCAGTCTCTGTGTCTCTGTGCTTCTCAAGGTTCCTGGTACAGAGCTGGGATTCTGTAAATGTTGAACGAATGAAACAAATGAATCAATCATCCAAATTGGCCATCAAGTTCAACTGGGAGTAGTAGGACATAGAGAGGTCCAAGATCCTGCACCCACCTCCTCAAGGCCGTGTAGAAGTGCTTAGCCCTGCTCCTGGCATGCTGTAGGGGCTCCATAAGTACTGGGGCCCTTCCCCTCTGCACCCCCCTCCTCAGTCCAGGCAAATGCATAGATAATTTGTTAGAAAAATCTTCATCAGAATGGGTTTCAGGACACTTCTGCTGCTAAGCAGGAAGGCAATCTAAAATAGCCTTGCAAAGACTTAAAAAGCCTGTTCCACCTTGAATTGCATTTGTCCCACAAACTGGGCCAGGCTGGTGGCACTTTTACCAATGCCATGCCTGTGCCCCCTCTCCTAGCTATATCCCCTCTCTTCCTCCCGTGCTGACTGTCCTGGAGGCCAGACCTTCTCCCAGTCCTCTCATCTTCCCCCTTCCCATGCCCCAAGCTTCCAAAATTACCCCTTCTGCCTTCCACCCCCCTCCCACTCCCCCTAGCGGTATCGTCTCTCCTCGCTTTAGCAGGAAGCAATCTGATTGCATTTATTTCACAAGACTATTAAGAGCAGCACCATGATTTCAGCTAGCGGGGTTGAATTTTCCGGTTATCAGGGACAAGGGCGCTTCCTGATGCCCCTTTATGGAACCCTGAAACCTCTCCGTTTTCTCTGTGCCCAACCTCCTGGCTGTGACCAGGAAGAGAGAGAGAGGAGACGGAAGCAGGGTATTAAAGTCCAAAGCCTCGTCGCCCGCTCCCGTCTTGGAACAAAGATGTGGTGGCGAGGCGGGAGGCGGCGGGCCGGGTCCACCGGCGCGTCCACCTGCCCACAGCCTCAGTCCTCGGAAAGCGCCCGCCGCGCTCCACCTCTCCGAACAGCTGGCCCGCGTGTCACAGCCAATTAGGCTTTGGAGGGAGTGAGAGGGAAAGGAGTGACACCGCATATTGACCCCTGCTGTCACAGGGCAGATGTGGAGGCCAACACGCGTCCCCGCACGGCCGCGCCGCTAATTAATCACTTCAGCCACCGAGTCGTGACAGCGCTTTACCTGGCGGCGCGAGGCGCGCGCGGAGGCAGGGGCCGGGCGTCTGCGGAAGCAGGGGCGGGAGGGGAAGCTCTGGGGTGATCCGGCGCCCCCTCTCTTGGCTGGCTTGGCAGACGTGTTTTGGGCAAGTTTTCGCTGAAGCTGTCTGGGTTAAAAGGGTGGAAAAGAGGGAGGAAACTTTTTAAAAATCATAAGCCATTACACGTGGTGCAGGCTGGTGAATGGAGAGCTGCTCCCAGGGAGATTGGATGAGAGCCAACCAAAGGGTGCCCACTCTAGGGCCGGTGTTTGGGAGGAGTTAGTGGGGTGGGGTCCCCAGGGATTTGCATGAGCGCGAGTCTGGGGCCAAGTGGCCCCCAATCTGCAGCTCTTTTCATTCCTCACCCAGTTTCTCACCAACCCCTTTCATCCTGTCACCCCTTCAGCAGACACTAAATGTTAGGTCAGGATTGGGTTGGGCCCTGAGTTAAATGCTGAGGGAAACACCCGCTTACCTCCTGCACATCTTTCAAGACTTGACTTAGACTTTGTTGCCTTGAGGAAGCTGCCCCAACACCTCAGTCCTTTGTGGGTGACCCTCTGGTGAGAACCCAGTACCTGGCATTTTCCCATGGTAGCACTCAAGACACTGAACTGAAATTGTCTACTTACTGGGGGCAAGGACCTTGCCCATGTTACTCATCTTTGTTACCTGGCCCCTAAGCACAGTGTCCGCTGTAAACTTTGCATTTACAAACATTCAGTGGATGATTTATGAATAAGACATGATCCTCATCTTCGAGGAGCTCAGGGCCCGCTGTGTGACCCTGCAATTGCACTTCAGCCTGTCAAGGCCGGCCATGTCATAGAGCAGGGTACGGGGATGGGATGGGGTAGGGGGAGTGGGGTGATGGGGGTGGGGGATAGGGGTGGAGAGTAGGAGAGGTGAGTCAGCTGAAGCTCATCCACAAAACACACAATGATCCTGTTCAATGGGTGACTGCTTTTGTGGAAATCTTGGTTCAGGTCTACTCAATTTTTATTGAAGCTCAAAAGAATGGCCAAAGCTGTGAAGTCAATCACTGTATAAGTTATTCTTAGGCAACACTCTTCCCTTCTTTGAGATAAAGCTTACCCTGGCCAAGCTTGCCCTGGCAAATGCCTGCTTCCCTTCAAGACTCCCCTGAAACATTTTCTCCTCAGACTTCCTTTCTAAGAAAGGTCAGTCCCAGAAATCATTCACTGGGGACGGGCTCCTTTTGTCATGTGAGAAATGTTGTTGTGGGCAGTGAAGGGCATTGTTGGAAGACTCTCACAAAGTTCTTTTGAATTTATTGATTGGTTGAGTGAATGAAAGAACCGACAAACACATGAGGGGACATCCAACCTCTCTCAACAGTCATTAAAATAAGAGCTGATTTTATTCAATCATTTAATCTCTGGTAAAGACATCAGAAAGCACATATGGCTCTGAAAGAATCTAGCATTCTTAGAAAAACAAATGTATTTACAAGAAATCTGTACCCCAATGTTTAGATCATGGGATACCCCAAAATATCACTGTCAAAATTTTTAATGAGGTTTCCTGAGACAAATCTAAGAAAAAATACCCCCAAAAGGTAATAAAAAGTGATTTAAAACATTTAATAATGATACTTTACAAATGTCACAAATTGGAATTCACAGCTTAAAATATGTGGAAAACAAGTGTCTAAACTAGAAAAAAGCATGCACATAGGAATGTCTGCTGCACTATATCAATTGACTAAACAAGGTGAGGCCAAGACCTAGAGTTTGTTACATGCATGAGAGAGCTAGCATTTGTGTGATCAATAGAGTTTCCCTAGACCACATTCCAGGGGTATTTGACTTTGAGACCTCTCTGTATTGTGCCTTTAGTTGTGAGCTTTCTAATGGCAGTGGTTGCAGTAGAAAGAATGTATACTTTAAAGATAGGCTGGGGTGGATTCAAGTGTGTCCTTCTCAACTTGTGTGACTTTGAGTCACATCCCAGCAGTGATCAAAAATAACTGACAGGCTGAACCTTAGCTGATGAAATTTATGTTAAAACCAAACAACTGACTTCAGCTGTTTCCAGGAGGGCTGCGTGGAGCTCAGGCTCTGCTAACTGATCAGGAGGGAGCATGTAATGCCAGGAAGACATTTCTCCCTAGCCTTTTGGTACCTTCCCTGAAAATGGGCAAAGGTTTTCAGTCTAAAAGGCAAAGGCTCCATCTTGTGGTCAAACACAAAACTGCAGCTCCTCTGAAGCAATTTCAAAACAAAATGACAAACCACCTAAGAGCATAGGGCAGGACCTCCGGGCACATCTATGAGGCAGGGCTGCCTTTTCCTGAAATCTCTGTCCTTTCTATTCCTGTAATCTCCTTCCCCTTCCATTCAAAGGCTCATTGGTCTCCTGCTCTCTCTCCAGCTGTTTCAACCACCAAAGCTGCCTAAATATCAACCATTTGCAACTCATTTCCCCCAGACGTATTTCCCTTATAAAAGAAATGTTACCACATTACAAACCTTTGGGAAACAGAGAAGAGAAAAAGAAGGCCCAAAGTCAGAGGCTGTCAAATGACTGACTTCTGGATTTCTCAATGAAAGCAAAATGATGGGAATTGAATCTTGCCTCAAAGTCTGGCAGGGAGTGTGAGAAGTCAACTTTAAGAAGGGAGGGCCACAGAATCTGCCTATCTGGCAATGTGGATACCACTTTGGATTTGATTCTTGGCTGCAGATGGGCACAGGCCAAGGCACCAGCCTGAATCAGGGAACATGAACTGGAGTCAATGGCAGGTCATCGCCAGCATGGGCCTTTCATTCTCTGATCTGTCGACATTTTTGCAGTTGCCTCTGTGAGTTTAAGGGAAATTACTGGTGACTTCCTTTGCAACCTTGAGGATCTAGGATCTAGTATAACCTGGCAGTACAAAAACATAAGGTATTGGAGTATAAACTAGAGTGCAGGGAGCTCTCTGTAGAATAGAAAACTGTCACCATTAAAAAGCACTTTTCGTGGTACATGACAGCTACTTAATAAATATTAGCCATTATTAAAGTGTTATAGGGTGACTCCATTGAGTAAAAGTGTGTGCGTGTGTGTGTGTGTGTGTGCGTGTGTGTAGACTGATGAATGTAGATGCGTGAAAGTGGAGTGAAGGGATTAAGAGCAAGAGCTTTAGTACCAACTTGTCTGGGCTCAATTATGGCTCAACTATTTCCTAGGGGTGTTAGCAGGGTTCAGTAATTGCCCTACACGACAGGCTATTTAAAAGGATTTCGTCAGGTTGTACATGGAAGCAACTGAGATGGTGTGGGGTACTTAATCAGTGCTCAGTACATGTTAGGTCTTATTATGGGTATATACTAAAACTTCACAATGGTGATCTCAAATGGTATGAATTTGGAGGGTTTTTATCTCCTTTGGTTTTATCTGTACTTTCAAAGTAAACTGGCATTAATTGTGTAATACAAGGAAGAAACCCTTTTTAAAGAGGTCAGATATATAGCAGGACCATCAGAGGCGATCGATAGCTGGCTGAAGGCCAGGTGGATGCTGGTAGTGGAGATGGGAAGGGGCCTTGGGCACTTACTCTCCTGGTTTCAGCACAGCCAGGTGGAACTGAGGTATCAGGTGGATAATTAGATGTGGCTATTGATTTATAATGGTGCAGTAGAGACAGCTAGCTGTCCCCAATATCTCTTTATTCTTCCTACATGGTAACAATACCCAACTTCTGGCTGGGTTTATGGATACCCAAAATACAGACTACATTTCCCAGCTTCCCTTGCAATCAGGTGTGTCTGTGTGACTAATTCAGGCCACAGGATGTACATGCTGTGTGCCATTTCTGGGAAGTGTCTTTACAGGTAGAGGACATAGCCTTTTCCACTCTTTCATCTTCCTGGTAACTGGAAACTGTACATAATAGTTGGAGCTGGAGCAGCCATTTTGGACCATGAAGAGGAATCCACTTGCAACAAGAAAGAGCCTGACTCTCTGATGATCATGGAGCCATCATACTATCCAGAATACTTACTTTTGGACTTCATTTACATGAGAGAGAAATAAATTTATGACTTATTTTATCCACTATTATTTTGTTTTTGGTTTTGTTTTGTCATTCACAGTCAATGGTTTTCAGTTGGGAACTATTTTGCTACCACCCGCCACCTCTTGAGGACATTTGACAATGTCTGGAGGCACTTTTGGTTGCCACACTGGGAAGGTGCTACTGGCATCTAGCAGACAGAGGCCAGGAAAATTGCTAAACATCCTCCAATGCCCAGGACAGCACCCTGCCCGCTCCCCCCCACTCCCCGCAAACAGAGAATTAACCCACCCAAAATGTCAATCATGCAGAGGGCGAGAAACCCTGCTCACAGCTGAACTCAATCTTAACTGATCTAAGCTACTCCCCAAGAGAAACTCTGCCATGACTTTGTAACAAGATTGGGCCAGCTGAATCAGTGTCAAGGAAAATCTATGGGCAGCTTCTGCCTCTACCTGCACCATAAATCTGTCAGTGACACTGCATTTGGATGGCAGGCAAGTGTCTCCCTCAAGGGCTCTCTTGCTTTAGTCCCAAGCTGAAAAGTGGTCTTCTGGTTCACACAAACCTAGTCGCTTGTACACCAGAGGCTGGGACTCGTGGGTGATTGGTAGCATAAGAAGGGGCACAGATGTATTATTTATATCTACACCAAGGCAGGTCAGGGTAGTGCATGACTACTCCCAAAGATCCACTTGGTTGAACTCCCAGAAATCCCAGGTGCCATGACAACCCCCTCCAAGAAGTACCTCCCAGCCTGGATCCCCAGGGTCAGCCGCATAAGTCATGTGTCAGGAAGTCTGAGAGTGCATTAGATCTGCTAGGTCCTCTCTCATTGGTGGGCTAGTGACTCTTTCCTTGGCCAGGTTTCTGAAACATTTGGCAGAGCCATCTTGAGAAGTATGTGACATACTGACAAAGAGCAGATCCCTGCCCTGCAGGAGGCTTGGTTATCTGCCCTCGATACCCCTGCCAGTGTGCCTCTGAGACCAAAGCTATTGCACAGGGAGGTAGGGGTTGCCCAGCTCATCTCAGCTGCCTTGATGTACCAGATCCCTGCTCTGGGCTGAGCTCCCTTCTGGAGTAAATATGGACTGATCAAATTAGGTAGGTTGTACGAATCACTTCATTAGGCACTCCTAGATGTGGGCAGTTTGCTTCTAGCTCAGGTCCTGGGCGGGAAGGTTGGACATGTTTGAGGTGAATGGACACCATTGTGTCCTTGAGGCACATGGCAGGTGGTGAGGTTGTCTACTTCCTGTTCAATGATGCTTATCAACTCTTTACTAGATTTTTGGGGGAACTCTTAAAATCTCTCAACAGGTCTGGTGAAAGGCTCTTGAGATCCTCAGGGTCAAACACTGGGTGTGCTGAGGTGACAGAGACCAGATAGGGAAACAAAGTCAAAGATCTGTAGTAATTAGTGAAAGGAGTCAGTATTTTGGAAGTAGTTGTTAGAGAAATTCAAGCTGTATATTTTAAACTGCACCTCTTATCAAAAGTAAGGTGAATAGTATAATAAGCTCCAACGTGGTCAACTCACAGCCAATCTTACTTCATTTTGTATCCCATCTACTTCTTGCACCATCTCCTACTCCCAGATTATTTTGAAACAAATTATATCATTCTGTATATAAATACTTCAGTATCTACTTCTAAATATAGGCTCTTTTAAAAAATCAAAACTATAATACCATTGTCACACTTAAAATTAACAATAAATCTTTGATTATTGGATCAAACATCCAATTAGTGTTCATATTTCTCCAATTGTCTTATGATGTATTTTACAGTTTGTTTTGAATCGGGGATTTAAAGAAGGTCCGTGCATTGTGATTAGTTGATACATGTCAATAGATTCCCCCTTTATATCTTTGTTTCTTGCAATTAATTTGAAGAAACCAGGTTGTTTGTCATAACATTTCTCATGGTCTTGGTGTTTCTCTTTTGATTCCCATGGTGATGTTTAACTTACTCTGTCTCCTGTGTATCCTGAGGTTAGTAGTTACATCAAGAAGCTTGATCAGATTTGGATGTGATTTTGTTGTTGCTGTTAAGACTACTTCAGAGGTGTTGTTGCAGTATTTCCACCAGAAGATACATAATGTCTGGTTACTTCTCTTCTTGATAATTAATGCCTAGAATCCTTAATTCACAGCAGTTGCAAAATGATGAACTTGAGCCACTTCTGATGGCCCAGGCTGTACATATGGGTGTTGCAGCACCTGCTATCTATAAGGGCACCTCTTACTTTGCACAACTTTAATTCCATGTTTTTTTAACCCCCGAGAAAATTATTTGCAACATTTTCGAAAGCAGTATGGTATAATGGAAACAGTCACATTGACATCAGTGGAGTCCTCACCCCATCACTTACTAGCTGTGTGACTTGGCATTCTCTGCATTTTAATTTCCTAATGTGTAAGAGGAAAATAAAAGACCATGTAGAGATGTGGTAAATAATAGAAATAATGTATATAAAATGTCTGGCACATAATGGACTCTCAGTAAATAGTAGTATTTCTAGTCCCATATTCATTGATTTTAAGATGTACATTTTTTTTCACGTGTTAACCTCTCTGAAATTGGGATGCACCTTATAATCTAAGGTATCTGAGATCCAAGGACATGTGATTGCTATAGAGTTGGTGGTGACGGCTTTGTCTTGCCCAAGTACAGTGAGTCTGGTTCATTGATGTTACCCCAGAGACTCAAACAATCATCCAGAATGGGGCTGTTTGAAGTGAGCCTGTTCTGTTAATAATTTTTACTGGCCTTAGAATTTTTCAAAGTTTCATGGAGGCTTTCCATTCTAGGATTCTAGGGATGGACTCTGTATGTCTTGCTAATAAAACAACAAAGGAGAATTCTCAGAAATACTTTGAAATTCTGATATTGTTTTCTATTATTGATATTCAAGACAAAAGAAAATAAAAATTGAAAAAGTGAGTTACCTGCTTGTGATAGGTCACTTCAACTCTGATATGCCTCCCTTTCTTTTCTTACTCTTTCCCTTCCTCAAGGAGCTAATCTTCTGGATCAGATTCCATAATTCAAATGGTGCCTTTATTGCCAGTGAGAGCATCTCTGCATAATAAAATTTGAATGTGAGTGTTGACCTCTTCCACTTCCTTTCTCCGTGTGGTTTCGGTAGTAAATGGGGATGGCCTGGCCATCTTGATCCTTCTCGTGATCGTGTTTTATTTCACTTAACCTTACCCAATAGATTTCTTTCCATGCTTCTAATACTTAGATTTTAATAGTTAAATGTTTATAGCTAATATTAACTTATTGTTTCAATCCATATGTGTATATAATTCAGTTAACCATTATCCTAAATTGTTCATCTTTGTAATTTTTCACTGTCATAAAAACATGGCCATCAAGACCTTTCAGCCAAGCATTTATATTATCTTGGGTTATTTATTTAGGATAGATGCCCAGAAATAATTCAAATGCAACTGTGGCAAACCAGCGATTATGAGGGAAAAAAGTATTTTTCTAATTTTAGCTTTAAGGGGGTTTATCCAAGGCTGAGAAGAGAAGCCAGGAGAATAGGGAGGGCCAAGAGGGACAGGGCCTGAGTGGCGTTGATGGACTGGGGCCCTGATCGATGAGCTGCGGGTCAGATGGGACCTGGGGAGTTGATGATACACATTTTGGTGAGCACTGGTTCTTACCACTGATGCTTCGTCTCTGATGTTGGCGCTGTCTGAGTAGTACGGAATGCCAGAGTCCTAAGGGATTCCTTGCTTTCCTCACAAGAACAATGCACCGGAACTGCACAATAACCAATAAAGAACGCCTTACTGTCATGTCCAATCAATAGTTCTATGCTGCATCTTTGGCCAAACCTCTATAATCCCCCAATTTGGGGATTTTATTTTATTTTATTTTTTATGACTCTATGTCCTAATAATACTGAAAAGTTAGTTTGCTGCTCCCTGCACACACACACATATGCTGTTTCATGCGCCCTTGCTTTGATACCTGCTGTTCCCTCTGCTTCTAATGCTCTTTCCCCCTTTTGTTACCAGGTTAGCTCCTGGTGGCTGACTCTGTTGCTTGCCTAACAAATAGCCATCTCCCCCATTCTTCACTGCTAAAAGAACCCCGTCTTGGTTCAGATTTGGGACAACAATGTGCCCACGTTGGTGTGCTCTTCCACCAGCCCCAGGGAAAGAACTATGGTTTGTCTAAGCCAAACATGGCAATCCTGTGTTCCTTTGCTAACAACTGGTTTAGGATTGCATATGTGACCCAATTATGGTTAATGGGACCTGAGAGGAAGTCTGCTGGAAATTTCTGGAAAATATTTTTCTCCCTAGTAAATAGCGAGTCACCCCCTTCCTACTCACTTTGGAACATTGTTGTGTGAGAACATGTGTTGTATGGAGCTTCAGCAGCCATCTTGCCTCATGAGGATGATATCACGGACACATTGAGTATGGTGAGCTAGAATGATGAAAAGACCCTGAATCCTTCAGAGACTGGAACTATCCACTGTGAGGGGCCACTGTGGCCACAGCCTCACTGACTAGACAGAGTGGAAACCCAGCTTTCACTGGCGGCATTGTGTCCTGGGGACTAAATGCAGAGTTAGGAACAGACCATACTCCAGGTTCTTTCTAGTTGGGGACCCTGTTCAGTTGCACGAAGAGAAATTTGATTACAGCATCTTAATCAAACATAGGCTTATTCTTTGCTTCGACATGAGGCCCTGAGGTCAACCATGTGGGGCTGATGGAGAGGCTCCATGAAACTGTCAGTGTTCCAGTTTCCTTAGGTTTTTGTGCTTTGTCATCCATAGCCTGTGACTTTCCTTCTGATTGCTTCAAGCCTGCTTCACCTCTAGCCTTGTGTGTGTGTCCTAGGGAGTGAGGAGGAAGAGACAAGCATTCAGGGTCAGGATTTATGACAAGAATATAAAAGCTTCCTACCAACTTGCATGCACCCTTTATGGCCAGAGCTGCTCCATGGCCACCTCTAGGGAGGCTTGGAAACAGGGTTTTGGGAGGAACATTGCCACTCCAAGTAGACCTGGGAATCGGAGAGTAAAGAGTGAAGCAAACGAGGTAGACAGAAACATTGTCTGCCTTGGGTGGAAACAGCGACTACCCTATTGAACCAGACATGCCTCTGGGGTTCTTCACCCTCCAGGGGAGTGGGAAGGAGACTCAAAGGTGAACGTCAAACTTGCAAAAACACAGGCTTGAGTCAGAACGATAACCTCACTGTTATTGTTCCCCACGAACGTGAAGAAATGACTTCGGTTCTAAAGCAGCGCAGCCCTCCTCCATATTTTCTGGTTATATTACACTGGAATTCTTTTTCTTTCTTTTTGTTCTTGGTTCCCCTCCTAAAGACCTAGTGGTTCTCAACCTTGACTGCAGGCTATTATCACCTGGAGTATTTTAACAATTCCTAATGCCCAGATCCCACACCAGACTAATTAAATACAAATCTTTGGAAGATGGGTGTCAGTATTTTTTAAAACTCCCAGGTGATTCCAATGTGCAGCCAAGGTTGAGAACTCCGGCACTAGAACGGTGATTTGAAATCCTGGCCACATATTAGAATCACCCAGGGGCCTTTTTAAAAAATGCTGATGCCACATCTCAGCCGCGGAGATTTTGATTTAATTGCACTGGGGCGGGGCTTGGCCAGTGATAGTTTTTTAAAACTCCCCAGGTGATTCTAATGTGCAGCCAGGTTTGAGACAAGTAGCACAAGAGCCACAAAGGGAGAGAAAAAAGAAAGGAATTTTATTTATTTATTTAGTTTTTGCCCTGGGCAATCAAATTGATAAAATGCTGTCTCCTGGCATGTTTAGATGCACAGCTAGAACAGTGGTTCTCAATCAAGGTGGTATATTAGAATCTCCTGGGGGAGTTTTAAAAATTTCTAATTCCTGGACCCCACTCCTGAGATTTTTCATTCAATGGTCCTGGGGTGGGGCCCTGGCATCATTTTTGTTTGCTTGTTTTTAAAACTCCCTTGTGATGATTATCATATGCAGTCAGGGTTGAGAACTACTACACAGGATGAAGATGAAGAAGAAGATAATGATGCCCACAATAAGTTATAACTGTGCAGGTAAAAGACCATGCCAGTTAAAGAGCAACAGGTTTTATTTATACCACGCATGCTGGAGTTGAGGATTAGCATTTGTGTCTTTTCCCATTGTTATTGTTAATTCAGTATACTTTCTGCATCCATAAAGGGCTATCTTGTTGAAGAATAAAGACTGCTCATTCCTTGTCTGATTTTTACTCTTACTGAACATTACATGAAGCCTCTAGAAGTACCCTAGGTCAACTAACAGGGTGGCTTAAGATATCAAAAGTCTGAAGTTACCTGCTTAAGGCTGCATCCAATTCTCTATTTCAACTATGTCAGCCCAGTCTGTCCCCTCCCTGCCCCACCCTCATCATTCTTTTTTGTGAAGTCCTAAGCCAATATGGTTGCTTGGGGTTGTATAAACAAAATAACCAGCCTAAACGTGTTGTGGCTCTGACAGATGTTCCTGGCGATAGGAGTGTGTCGCACGCGATGGAAGCCGTGGTGGCCACATGGCTCCACTCCCCACTCCCTCTGCAGAGGCGGCAGGTGCTGGCAGGAGGACACGCAAGGACAGGTGCCTGTCTCTTCTCTGCAGTCACAGCCCCGACCCAGCAAGGAAGACACGCAGGGCTGCTGAGAGCAGGGCAAGGTGCCCACACACTAAGGGGTGGTGAATGGGGCAGACTCGGTGGCCCGTGGCCAGCTCCCTCACCCCAAGACCTTGCTCAACACTGCCCTTTGCACCCTGGACCTCCTCGCCATGCCCATATCCTGGAATTCCTGAAAATCACTGCCTGGTGGCTATGAGGAGGATCACACACACACACTTACACACACACATGCACACATATCTCTGTTCTCTGCTCTGCACTCATGGAAAGGAAGCACGGGCACTGGAATGTGGAGTAACGCCATCTCCACTATCTTATAGGGCATCTCTCCATCTTCTTTTATTCTTTCAGGACTACTTTAAACCAAACCTGACCTGACAGTCCAACATGCAAAACAGTTAGAAATCAGAATTTTCTGGTTGAAGAGTGAGGCCCCCTATCACTTCTGTGACCCTTAATATACTGCTGAACACAGTTTGGATACCTCCGTTGACCCCCTTGGTCATGCCGAGCCTGTAGTTTAGAGAATCACTTCCTGCCTCCCTTATCCTTCAAAGCGGATGTAAACAGACAGCACAGGGGATGGCATTTACCAGCACCCAAGTGTACATTACCCGAAGATTAGGAAAACCCAATCTCTTTGCTCAAACTGCTTGTATCTGCAGTTTTCCAAGGTCCAATGGAAGTTGTTAATATGATTGTTAAATAACAATTGGCAACCAGTCATATGATCATTGACTAGAACACAAAATTGGGTCAGAAGTGGAAGAAAATGAATTGATTCCTTTTCTCTCTGATGTAAAAACAAAATAACCAGAGCACGTTTTTTGGTCTAACCCAGAGTTTCTCAACCTTGGCACTACTGACATTTGGGCCAGATAATTCTTTGTTATGGGAACTTTCCTGTGCATCATAGGATGTTTAGCAGCATCCTTGGTCTGTACCCACTAGGTGCCAGTAGGAGCCCCCATGATGGGACAACCAAAGTATCTCCAGAACTTGCTGAATATATCGTGGGGGGAAAATGGTCCTGCATGAGAACCTCTGGTCTAACCCCTCCCAATCTGCATACAAGAGATGCCATTGGAGAGAATCTGTAAAATGAGGTCAGATTTAAAAGTGCTGATCACAGATCACTGTCCTTACCCCCTCCCATTCCCTGCCCCTCTCCAAATGAATTGGCAGGGTACTTAGGGGAAGGGTTGGTAATATCTGGGGAGTGGGAGGGGTGGGGGAGATCTGTATGGCACTGGATCAAGCAAAGTTTCCATACACATGTCTTGAAGCTATACTCATTAAAAAGAAAAGTGCTTTGATATGGTCATATTTTCCAAATTTAAGCTTAAAATATGTTTGTTTTTTCACTTAGCCATTAACCAAGGAAATTTCTCTAAATAGGATAAGGAGTGTTTTTTTTTTTTTTTTTTTTTTTTTTTTTTTTTTTTGTTAAGGCTAAAGAAGCAACTCAATATTTCCAAAAGGTACCAAGGAAGGAGCTTAAAACCATTCTTTTTTGGGGGGCAGGGGTGGGGGTGGGGATAAATAAGATCAAACTAGACCTGAAAGAAAGTCAGGAACTCAGGCTGGATGATATGGGAGTTTCCACCAGGGTTGGCCACAAAGTCTTCCATGGGAAAAAACCACGTTCATCACCATCACCTCAACCGATGATTTCATCGACTCCCTCCTCCCTGTTTTAGTAAGTTTTAAGTATATTAAATGTACAGCTACAGTCTGTGTTTCCTGAGCATGCTCTTCAGAAGTTAAAATGGTTTAAAATATAAAATCTGATGGCTGAGATCTGATTTAGGATGTGAGAGGTCAGAAAGGCATCAGAAGTTTTAATTCAATGAGGCAGTGATGCCCACCTGCATGCAACCTGGCATTTGAGGACTTGTGCAGGGCAGGGTGAAGTGGGACCAGCTTGATGAGTGGGTAAATTTGTTTTTCTAGGTACTGATTTGGAGATCTTATATGACAGCCTTAACCTCCACACTCTTTTTAATGAAGATGTTTAATGGAGAAAGGAAGGGTTCGAAGCACATCTTTATTTCCCCCCATCTGTTTCTGTCAAAAGCACCACCTTGTAGAGAGAACACTGCTGTGGGTACACAATCCTGAGGTAAGCATGGTTCCTGGCTCCATTAAAAAGAGGTTTTGTGGTCAAATAAGCATGGGAAGTGTGGCATCTCTGTCTTGTTGGAGCTGTGAGCAAGATACAGTGATGTATTCTTTTCCAAAGTTTAAGTGTAAAGCATTTCTATTTTCTCACAGTACTGAGTGGAAATTTCTCTAGGTAGGATGAAACTTAGGTGAAAATCATTTTTAAAAAAAGGCTGAGAGAGAGAGGAGGAACATGGTGGCATAGAGAGGAATGGAAGCTAGTTAGCCCCCTGGGAACAACTAATAAGCAACCAGGAACAACTAGTAAATAATCTGGAATAACTGCAGGGGGACAAACATGACCATCCACTCTTCATACACCAACCTAAATTGGGAGGAATGCCCATGATCGTAGCATTAAATCTGTAAGTAAAAACTGCAGATCCCAGCCGGGAGCCCCCTCTCCCCACAGCCTGAACTACAAAGCTTCGTGGTGCTAGAGAGATGCTCTCTCCCAGCAAGTGAATATAGCTCAACTGAGCTCCAGCTGGGGTTTTAATTAACAAACATGGACTGTTCAATATGAGCTATGAATCCCCAACAAGCAGACAGAGGTTTGGTGATGATGGACCTTGGAGGGCTGGAGGACCTCTCTAAGAGGGTGGGGGAGCCCAGAGGACTGGGTGCTATCTCTGGCCAGTGGGTGAAACTGAGGGTGGCCATGAACTGGCCCTGAAGGAGGGATTTCTGTCCCTTTTTTTGCTCAGTGGAGAAAGCCTCAGCCATTTTCAGTTCCCAGCACTCTGACCCAGACAAGGGTGGAGATAGCACAGGCAGAGAGACTATTCAAATGCTAATGACCTCTCTCTGGTGGGGGAGTATCTTCCCTAAGAGGAAAGAGGTGGGGCCCAGCTCTACTACCCACCTTCCATTCAGAACCAGAACTCAGAGCCTGGGGGGAAAACAGCCACATGCCATACCTCCTTACACCAGTCTGGAGCTACAGGATGACAGGTGCCACCTGCTGGGCAGAAAAGCACAGTGACTTGAGGCCTCACACAATGCATCAATCTTCTAAGACACACCCTTAGGGAGAGATGATACTATTGCCTCCTTCTGACACCTGAGCTCATTCTGGTCTGGAAAAACCTGATTGGGGTAACCAAGGGAACCAGATGCCTAGACAACAGAAAACTACAACCTACACTAAGAAAAATGAAGTTATGGCCAAAGGAACAAACTCACACTTCAACTGAGATATGGGAATTTAAACAACTAATACTAAATCAATTCAAAAAGTTTAAGGAAGATATGGTGAAAGAGATGAACCATATAATGAAAGCACTGGGTGTACATAAGGTAGAAATTGATAGTTTGAAAAAACACCAGCAGAATCTATGGAAATGAAAGGCACAACACAAGAGATGAAAGACACAATGGAGACATACAACAGCAGATCTCAAAAGGCAGAAGAAAACACTCAGGAACTGGAGAACAAGACATCTGAAAGCCTACACACAAAAGAACAGATAGAGAAAAAGAATGGAAAAATATGAGCAATGTCTCCAGGAATTAAATGACAACATGAAATGCAGAAATGTACATGTCATGGGTGTCCCAGAAGGAGAAGAGAAGGGAAAAGGGGCAGAAGCAATAATAGAGGAAATATTGAAAATTTCCCATCTCTTAGGAAAGACATAAAATTATGGATCCAAGAAGTGCAGCATACCCCAAACAGAATAGTTCTGAATAGGCCTATGCCAAGACACTTAATAATCAGATTATCAAACATCAAAGACAAAGAGAATCCTGAAACCAGCAAAAGTGATCCATCACATACAAAGGAAGCCTGATCAGACCATGTGCAGATTTCTCAAAAGAAACCATGGAGGCAAGAAGGAAGTGGTGTGATATATTTAAGATATTGAAAGAGAAAAACCACCAACCAAGAATCATATATCTGGCAAAAATGTCCTTCAAATATGAGGGAAAGCTTAAAATATTCTCTAACAAACAGACAATAACAGAATTTGTGAACAAGATATCTGTTCTACAGGAAACACTAAAGGAAGCACTGCAGACAGAAAGGAAAAGACAGGAGTGAGAGGTTTGGAAAACAATTTTTGGAGATAGTAGCACAGCAATGTAAGTACACTGAACAAAGATGACTGTGAGTATGGCTGAAAGAGGAAGGTTAGGAGCATTTGGGACACCAGAAGAAAAGAGGACAGATAAAGACTGGGACTGTGTAACTCAGGGAAACCTAGGGTGCTCAACAATTGTGATAAAAGGTACAAATATGTTTTTCAATGAGGTAGAATAAATGAATGTCAGCCTTGCAAGATGTTAAAAATAGGGTGGTATTGGGGAAAAAATACAATCAATGTAAACTAGAAACTATAGTTAACAGAAACTTTATATTATGCTTCCTTTAATGTAACAAAGGCAATATACCAAGGCTAAATGGATATAAGAGGGGGGCAAAAGGGAGGGGTATGGGACTCCTGGAATTGGTGATGTTGTCTGACTCTTTATTCTATTTTAGACTAAGGTTATTTTTCCTTTTGCTGCTTCCTAACTGTCATGTTTTTTCTTTTTTTCTCTTTCTTTTTTCTTTTTCTGTTGCTTCTCTATCTTCTTTGATTCTCTCTCCTTCTTGGTAGAAGAAATGGAGATGTCCTTACACAGATAGAGATGATGGTGGTGAATACGCAAATATGTGTCTGTACAGGAAGCCATCAATTGTTTACTTAAGACAGAATGTATGGTGGGTGAACAAAACCTTCTTTAAAAAAATGGGTTGATGAAGAAACCTTGAGGGCACTATATTGAATGAAATAAGTCAGACACATAAGGACAAATATTGAGGGGTTACAGAGAAGGGGTTGTATCCTCAAAGCCTAAGACCTTGATGGCCTTTGAAGCAGTTAAATCAGACCTGGTTTTAGAGCCTGGTATTTCACCCCCCCTGGGGCTGAGGTGCGGCTGTGCCCTGGGTCAGACAGACCTGGGGCCTGACCTCTCCACCATTCACCTCTAATCCTCCTCCTCTCTCTCCCTTCCCTGCTGAAAAGCATTTCGAGCGTGCCCCAAATTAGGAAGACAGGCTCAAGACCCCACACCTCCGTGTCCCAGAGAAAGCCCCAGATGGAAGATTCTCATGGGACAAGAATGTCCTTAGAGGCCAGGGAAGGGCAGGGCAGGTTTCCACAGATATGACCCCTCGCCAGGGGCCACTTGCTATGGTGGGGAGCAATTTTTTTTTTTCATTTTTAAAAATTTTTTATTGTAGTAAACATATATATAACTAAAAATTTCCCAGTTTCACTGCTTTCAAATGTACAGTTCAGTGGTATTAATTATATTCACAATATTGTGCTACCATCACCAATAGCCATTGCTTCTACTTTTTCATCACCTGCAACAGAAACTGCACCTGTTCAGCAATGATTCCCCCTGTACCCCGACCTGGCCCCAGGAAATCTGTCACCTATTTTCTGTCTCTATGAATTTGTTTATTTCTAATCAGTTCATGTAAGTGAGTTCATGCAATATTTGTTCTTTTGTGTCGGCTTATTTCACTCAACATGTTGTAGGGTGTCTCAGCACTTCATTCCTCTTTACGGCTGAATAATACTCTGCTGTGCTTGTCAGGGTGTTTTTGATCGTCACATGACTGAGGGGTCCTGTTTGCATTTGGTGGGAGGGGACTAAGGTTGTTAAATATTCTGAAATACACTGGACAGTCCAGCACAACAACGAATTGTCACAGCATACCCTACTGCTTTGGAAAGTTCTACCAAGACAGGTAAAAAGCATGTTTATAATCACCTGAGGAGTGTAGACCCTAGTTCCATTTAACATAAAAATGAAAAGGTCTTTTTGCAGAATTTTAATATATCTTAAATTTACAAGTAATGCCCCTGCTATATAAACCCTGGGAAAGATTGTGCATTGTTTTGTTCAGAATTTTACCAAATCTTTTTAAAAATCTATTTCAGATAGTCATGTAACCCATTGCAAAGCTGCTGGTTGCATTTGGGACGCCAATATAATACATTTCCACCTATTGCATTTGTGGCTGTCATTTGTGGTGATTTTATGACTAGATATAAGCCTACAAATATTTAATTATCTTCAAGTATACTCAGGCCTGAACATTTACATATTTAAGTACAGGTTGTTACAGATTTCTTTCCTTGTATTTTTCATTTATATTCCAATTAGGGTTTTTATTGATTATTTTTAACTTAGGCATATAGGTAAACTATATTCATTTCAAAATAGTAAAGGGAGCGCAAAATATTTTAAGTTAAAAGGGTGATTGATTTGGTAAGAGAAGTACTGTCCTAGCATCCAAAGGCAAAGAAAGCAGTTCTACAGTTTCTCCACTGGAGGTCGCTAGAATCTCACTCAAAGGGACAACTCAGGAGAACTACATTTCTCCCGCATTAAATCAATAGCGATGCAAATTGCCATTAACGGTACGCATCCTCCCACAAGGGGCTGGGTATTTTTTTCCCAAATGCCGTCTTCTCTTTGATACCATCTCTTTCACACACGTGTCAGCACCGGCTCCTTATTCACCCTCAGTGTGCTGGCCCAGTGCCTGTCTTCCCTGAGGTTCCAGTTCAAGCATAGAGATGTCGAGCTGCAGGGGGCGTGACTGCCTTATCATCCCGCTCTGGCAAAAATCAGATAAATCGGCGTTTTGAAGAATTTTAAACGAGACCATACATTGCACGCTGTGTTGAAGTTTACCACGCCAGTATTGCAGCCCCAGGGGCAGATAGACCGAGTTCTCTTCAACAGAGCGGTTTAAATGACACAACTCTTTTTAACGTTAAAAGAGAGAAACGGCCAAGGAAGGGGAAGAACCTCAATATTTTTAGAAAATCGATTTGGCTATCAGAGGAAAAACATTTTTCGGTAGGATGCATCCTCATGGCCTTAGTCCATTGGAAAGGGGCTCGTGAGATAACAAGATAACTCACAGGGCGCTGTCTCTCACATGGGTTGAAATCTCTCAATTTTCTCTGTCTCACGAGACTGATTTGCCTAGGTTTCCACTCTTATTTAGAGATGTAAAACGTATGTCTGGCACAATTTCTGAGGGTTGTCCAAGAAAATTAAGACTGCATGAGAATCACAGAGTTAGAGATTTATAAGGCTGGCAGTCTGTTTACTAACCTCTTAACTTGAATTCTTCCCCTTAAAGAGGAGAAAACCAAGGTCCTAGAAGGTGAAGTTGGAAGATGAAGACAAGATTCGGATGGTGGTTTCCTCTAATGAGAGGAAGCACAGGGACAGGACGGGGGTGCGGGGGTGGGGGTGGCATTTAGTGACATGTAGTGACTGTGTCCTAGTTCTTGTATTGGGTGGGTACTGGGGCACAAATGTTTGTTACATAAACAAATAAAAATAAAGCCAAACATGGGCCAAGCACAGGTGGTTATAAAAGGGTATCATACTCCAAAGATGATGGTAATTCCAAGTCTGTGTACCTGAGGTCCAAAAAGGAAAAAAGAAAAAAAAAAAAGAATGTGGCAGGGAATGCTTTGTGGTTTCTGAAGTCACACTGCAGCTCTTGAAGGCTGAATCCAGACCCAGCTCTTGATCTCCAGCTGAAAACCTGAATCAAACCCCCTGTCCTTACTGTACCTTCAGCTGCACCTTGGGTTGCCTTGCAATGCATGCTTTGCTGAAAGCTAGTTTAAAGAAATCTAAAAAAAAATAATCAAACGGATTGTGAGGTTCCAGATGGGGGAAGGAGCTGATGTGGGGATATCAAGACAGCATCCTTGATCTTGAGCAGATAAATTCTACACAGTCTAGAATCAGTGGCAATCACATTCCAAGGGTTTACTCACTTCTAAGAATGAAAGTGGTCTAAGGGCCCTCGAGCTAGGAGGGGACCCAAGGAGTCAAAGAATAGAGTAAGTTAATCGCACCTCCAGAAATAAAGTGCCATTAGAGAATTTCCTGATTTTCTCACTTTTATTCTTTCTAAATCAGGGTTTGACAAACTACAGCCCATGGGCCAAATCCAGTTTGCCACCTGTTTTTTTAAATAAAGTTTTATTGCAGTGCTTCGTACTGGGCAGTTTTGCTCACCGGGGAATATCTGGCAATGCATGGAAAGATTCTGGTTGTTAAAACTAGGGGAAGGACATTTAGTGGTAGAGACCAGGGATACTGATAATCATCCTGCAATGTACACAATAGCCCCTTCCCACAAAGAATTCTTGGGCCAAAATGTCAATAATGTAGAGATGAGAAATTTTGGTTTTATTGGAATCCAGTCAACTCATTTGTTTCTGTACTATCTCTGGCTGCTTTCTTATTACAATGGCAGAGTTGAATAGTTGAGAAGAAATCATATGGCCTACAAAGTTTAAATATTTACTCTCTGTCTCTTTATAGAAAAAGTTTGCTGACCTGTATCTGGATCATCAGTTAAGAACAACAAACAAGAAAACCTGTCATTTTTTTAAAAGGCAATGTTTCATCCACAATATGTGTGATACCCCTTACATCTAGTTTAAGTTCTACATCCTTCTGATCCCACCCATTATCTCTATTTATTGTGGCCCTGCTTTCATACCAGGCTCGGGGATATTCAAACCCAGGCACATTTCCTGCTCTTTGGGGGGCTTTTAGCCCACAGGGTGAGACAGACATTAATTATACCATCACCCTAATGAATGTATAATCACAAACTGTGATAAGAGCTTCAAGGATAGAGACAGTTTCAATGACAGTTGACTGGGGCTCAGGAAAAGCTCCCAGAGGAAGTAAGTTTTGAATGGAGGCCTAGATGATGAGCAGAGGTCAACTCAACCACGCTGTCTGTGTGTGGTGTTCATGGTGGTGGTGGTGGGGAGTTAGACCTTGGTGAGCTTGGAACATTGGTGGAAATGGAAAAAGGAGCAACAATAAAAAACCAGTGGGGTTGAGGCTCAAAGAGCCTGCACGTGCCCAAAGGAGGGTGGCAGAAGATGAAGCTGGTGTGGGAAGTCAGAGGTGGGGGACCAAGCAAAACCATGTGGGGCATATTGTGTTTCTGGTCTTCATCCTCAGAGCTCAAGAGAGAAGAGAAGCTGCAAGGGAGGAGCACTTGATCAGATTTCCATTTCAGCATCATAAATTGTCAGAACTCTAAAACTGAATAGAAAAAAGTTGAATTCAGTCAAAAGATTCGTTATCTGGAAGACAACTATTTGCATTTATTAACTTAAAGAATCTAATTAAACTATTGTGCTCCTCCCCCCTTCCCCAACATAGTCAGTGAAGGGACTGAATTCAAATATCATTTTCCTTTTTACCAAATAGGTTTGTGGGTGTAGACTCAGCTGGAGTTTACTCTACAGTGATTTCTAAGGTCAGTCTTCTTTTGAAGATCAGTTGAATATTTATGTGTGTGTGTGTTTGATGTTGTTAAAATTCCCAATTTTAAGAATTCTCCTATGTCTTCTACATTTTCTAGGGCTTTTACAAAATACTCACCAGAGAGACAGTAGAATCAATAGCTCACTGGGTAAATTCTCTATGATGCAGACCATCTAGTTTTCCTGTGCAGAATGTGTTTTTTAATTAAGATTTCATTTCTGTTTTTTCTTATCTAGGTAACTGTTTATACCTAGCCCATGAAATTTTGTTATTGTCAATAACCTGTTTATTTATTATTAGCACCTTCGGAAATTTAGGCTGTGAATACGCTATATGATTAAAATCAACCAAGCTTTCTTAATGTGTGGTTTAAGGGTGAAGAAAGGGATGAAGAAGATAAGAAAAGGTGATTTTGATTATTATTCCTTTGTATTGACCATTGTTCTTCATCAAATAATTGCTTCTATTCTAGAGCAGGGGGTGGCAAACTACTGCCTGTGAACCAAGTCCAGCCAGCTGCCTCTTTTTGTAAATAAAGTTTTATTGGAACACAAACACACTCATTTGTTTACATCTATGGCTTCTTTCATGTTACAGTGACAAATAGTTGAATAGTTGCAACAGAAACCTTATGGCTGCAAGCCCAAAGTGTTTACTATCTAGGCCTTTACAGAAAAGGTTTGCCAACCCCTGTTCTAGAAAAAGTAGATGAAGATATTTATTTATTCCTTTTATGTAAGAAAATTTAGTGGTAACCATATAGCCTTTGCCTTTTTATCACCCTAAAATCCCTGTATTTTCTCACAGGTTGGGTAAGGGCTGATAATAGTTCTCAGCACTCACAACGTAAGCAACACTTTACTAAGCATTTTGTATGTATATTTATTATCTTACATAATCCTCACAGTGGCCCTGTCAATCAGATAGTATTAACCTCATTTTGCAGATGGGTGGATTTAGACAAGAGAAGTTAAATAACTTGCCCAAGTTCACAGAACATTGATGGGAATTTGACCCAGTGTCTCCTTTCCTGGGCTACCAACCATTCTCTGTATTGAAGTACATACCCTGCATATTTCTTTATCAGATCCTGTGCCAAATGGAAAATGGCTGGGGTGGGGCAGGAGGTCCAAGAGTAGTATCTAGCTTCCTGTAAGGGGCCAAAGGCTGTCAGTTCTCAGGACAAAAGTGCTTCTAAATGCACTGGTCTCCTTCTAGAAAACCGAGCAGACTGCACTAGAAATGGCGGCTCTGAGCCTGCTTAGGAGCCATGGATGGGTTTTATGTCATCAAACGTGACTTCTGGATTCATTTTCTGAGAGATTTAAATTTCATCTTTTAGCATTTAAGATAAAGACCTCTGAACAGAAACACTCTCTTGACCACCCTGGGCCTCAGTAAATAACCATATTCAAGTCTCTTCCTAAGATCAGAACATGTGATGGAATTACAGAATTATTAAAGAAACACTCCTTCCCAGTCCCATCTGTCATCACTGGAATATTTGCATTTCACAAGCAAAATGAATTGCCTGATGAGAACACTGCTGCTGACATCACAGAGCTGCTGCCACGGCGGTCCCAGCCCTGAGATGCTGGGGAGTTCTTAAATGACATACTATGGCGTCGCCTGCAGCAAACTGAAACCCTTGATCTTTTAGTCAAGTCGCTTGACTGCACCAGAACTCAATGGGTGGACCTTGTGGACCCCGAGTCCACTTGATCCCAGGGACACAGACTGATTTGTGAAAACAAATTCACATCAGCTCCCAGGTGTTTGAATTCAACAAGTTATTTTCAAAAGAGTCAGGTATTTGATGTAATTCAAATTTCTTCTTTTCCCTTGAAGCAATTTGTTTGAAAAAATAATATACTTTTTAATGAATTCAAAAAGGAATAAAACAATATTGCCTTCTGGGGCTTTTCCTTACTCCAGGATAGATCAAGTATTATTTTAAATCTCTTCTGAACACAACTATACTCCATTAACCTGGTACACGGGTCACTTGGGTTGAGCCAGTTAAAAAATAGAATTTTTAAGTCCCCAACTATAAAATGAATTACCCAACAGATGTAGCAGGCTCTGAAGGAATCATTAAGAGCTATTTAGCTAAATAATATCTGTGCTAACAAGTCCCACAAAACAGATTTCCATGACAATGTGCATTCTACAATGGCACTAAACACACATTGCACCGTAAGGGTTCTATCAGCTAATTAATATAGGGTGAGAGTTTAAAAAAATGAAATTAACTGAGTAAGATTCTCTTAGCTGATCTCCTTCCTTAAATAGCACAAAGCTGAGCTATTTGCATGGCACAGAGAGCATCAAGCCTCCATCTGACTTTGTTTTGGCCTCTGAGGACAGGAACCCCTTTCTGGTTTTGTCTCTCTCTTGCCTTTCCAGCTGCGCTCCCAATAAATATGCTTAGAGAGCAGTTCTTTGATACTACTGCTCCAGAATGAGGAATGAAGATTCCCAACTTACAAAAGTCTGTCTTAATATTCTGTGTAGGTGTCATTCATTTATTCATTCACTCCAACAACATTTATTGACACTCCCGCCCCACCCCCACCCCCTGCCAGTGACCAGGCACTTGACACTTGATGCCAAGAGGCATCAATCACTCCCTTCACCCCTTCACCCTGCCTGCTTCGTCATGCTGGACAGCTTGGCCCGTCAGTGCAGCTCAACTTGGGGGAGCTCCTGCAGCTTAAGCAAATGAATCCCAGAAGCCTTCCACCTTCTGGCCATCCCATGAGGCAACCCAAACATGGCGTTTTGCAGCTGTAGCTAAGCAAAACTTCCTAGCTCTCAAAACAAAAACAAAAATAAAAACAAAACCCAGATGAGAAAATTTCACTCAGTAGAGTCTCTCAACATGCATGTGACCAAGTCCCCTTTCAAACCACAGAAGTCCTGGCAAGGAGTTTGGCCCAATCATTAAAAGGTTGATATACATTTTTATGTTAAAATTAGCTTCCTCCACTTCCTAAACCAGACCCCTCCTCTGCAAGTAGTAATTAAGGGGGTGCATGCCCATCTTTCTCTGGATTTTCAGTTGGGGAATGAATGGTGGATATTCATGGGGCTGCTGGGAGTTTGTCTTTAAGCATAAAATTAACATCTGATTTCACTAGACATACATGCAAATTTCTTATAATCTAGTAGGATAAATAGGTGATATATAATTGCAATACTGTGTGACAGAGTGGACTGACCATTACTGCCTTAGCTGGAGTACTGTAAATGACTTCTCAAAGGAAAATATGGCACACTGAGCCCTGAAAATCCATTCAACCAAGAGGACAAGGGTGCAGGAGAGGGGGAGGAATGAGCATTGCTGGGAGAGGAAAGAATATATAAGAGCTCCCAGTAAAACAAGACTGTCAAGTCAGGATGGCATTGGTGGTTTGGTGCTACTGAGGCATCTGATACAAGGCAGGAAACTGCTGGAAATGGGATTCCATAGATGTACAGGAACAAAACACATTTTTATATTAAGTATGGTGTGGTGGCTTGGAGTTATGTACCCCAGAAAAACCTGTTCTTAAACTTAATTCATTCCTGTGGGTGTGGACCCATTGTAAATAAGGTATCTTTAAGATGTTACCTCAGTTAAAATGTGGCCCAAGTGAATCAGGTTGGGCTCTAATCCAGAGTATTGGAGTCTTTTATAAACTGAATGAAAGTCAAACAGGAAAAAAAGTTAGAAGGAGTAGGTAGAAGCTGAAAGTCAACAGAACGTGGAAGAAAAAAGAGAAGCCAGGAGAAGCCACCCTATAAACATGTGGAAGAAAAGCCAAGGACCGAGGATCGCTGGTAGTCAGCCCCCGAATACCACAGTCTTCTGGGTGAAAGCATGGCCTTGATGACAACTTGATTTGGAATTCTAGCCTCAAAACTGCAAGCCAAAAAATTCCCATTGTGTAAGCCAACCCATTGCTTAAACAGTGAGGAAACTAAAACATAAGCTAAGTTTTTCGAGAGCAATGCTGTCTTTTATTCATTATCATATTACCCGTAGCACCAAACATGGTGCCTTCCTCTTATTAGACGTGTGTTAAATATTCACTTATCTGTTGAGTGAAGTACTGAAACAATATTTTCAGCCATTTTATGGTCCCATTCCTGCTTAATTAGATGGATCATCAGTATGATAATTGGAATCTGATCATGCAGTGTTCATCAAATATGGGAGGCAAGACACTAGACAAACCTTTAAATAAGGGTATTCTTGGTATGAGTTGTTAATTATTGACTCATAGAACAACATAGACAATACAGGATGGAAATGGATCTCTGGGAGGAGTCCTTTTTAGAGGGATATTGGGGAGTGATTTCTTTTTAAGGAGCAGGAGACTGGAACCTGATATAAGTGTGCAATATATGCCCCACTCTTGGACCCATGCTGTCCAATAGAAATATAATGCAAGCCACATATGTAATTTAATGAAGCAGCAACATTAAAAGGCAAAAGGAAATTGTTGAAATTAATTTTCATAATATATTTAACTCTTTATATTCAAATTATCATCATTTCAATATGTAATCAATACAAAATTATTAATAAGATATTTTACCATCCTTTTTCAAAATTGTCTTCAAACTCCAGTGTATTTTACATTTACGGCACATCATAACCTGGACTAGCCACATTACAAGTGCTCAATAACTACATGTGGCTACTGGTGTGTGCCAGTTTGGATATATTATGTCACCCAAAATGCTATGTTCTCTGATGCAATCTTGTGGGGCAAATGTATTTAGTCTTGATTGGTTGGACCCTTTGGATTGGGTTGTTTCCATGGAGATGTGACCCAATAAACTGTGGGCGGGAACTATGATTGATTTGTTTCCTTGGAGGTGTTACCCCACCCATTCAGGGTGGGTCTTAATTAAATCACTGGAGCCATGTAAGAGCTCAGTGCTCAGTGCTGTAGCCAAAAGAGACATTTTGCAGATGGCCTTTGAAAGCAGACTTTTGCTGACACTTTGCTACAGAGAAGCTAAGAGAGGACAAACGCCCCAAGAGCAACATTTTGAAGAATGCACAGGAGCTGAGAGAGTTGCTGGAACACAACCTGGGATTAGAAGATGCCAGCCACGTTCCTTCCCTGCTAACAGAGGTTTTCCAGACGCCATTGGCCTTGCTTCAGTGAAGGTATACTTGTGTTGATGCCTTCATTTGGACATTTTCATGGCCTTTAGACTTTAACTTTGTAACCAAATGAACCCCCTGTATAAAAGCCAATCCATTTCTGGTATTTTGCATTCTGGCAGCATTAGCAAACTGGAACATGGTGACTCTTTTGGATAATGTAGTCATAGAGCATCTCCAAATAACCTGAAGATAGATATCACCAAAAAGCTGCCAAAAATGTGCTTCATCAGTAGGTTGTTGGCCCATACTTTCAAACTGATAAAAAGAAGTTCCGGACCTGGCTCTTTTGGTATGTCCTGTTCACATGCTGACTCTCATGATTGGTGATATATATTGATCTCTTCTGGTGGGCCAGCCTCTTCACGCAGTTATCTCATTTAATCCTCACAACAACCCTAGGAGATGAATGTTAAGATCTTCTTTTTACTGATGAGGGAATGGAGATTTCGAAAGTCCAAGTTACTTGCCCAAATTGCATGTCTATGAATACACGCAGAGACCAATTCCAGTCCAGGCACGTGGCGCTGGTCACGGCACTGCTCTGTCTCCCGGCCACCCTGAGTGCCTGTGGTAATGAGCCCACATCTCGTTTGTTTGTGCCAACAAACAAACCAATTGACAACAAATGCTGTCAGCATACAAACATGAAGTGTCCAGTACCAGAACTATTTTGGGCTCTGGGTAGAAAGAAATGAATAAAGCACAAAACTTGTTCTGGGAGTTTATGGTTTAATGAGGGAGACAAAGATATGAACAATTGAAACCTATTCAAATGCTATGGGAGAGGCAGAAGTCAAGGTGCACGAAGCAGGAAGGAGGGCACAGCCACTTCAACCTGAGGATGCTGGAGAGGACTCTGTAAGGAGGACGCAGGGTTGAGCTGCATTGGAAGGATGACTTTTCCATCCCCCTGCCCTGCACCTCCTCAGGTCTGGACTCCAATCAGCAGCTTTTCATTTTCAGTTAGATGAGTCCATTTACCAACAGCTGTATGTGAGCGAAAGGGAGCCACAGGTAGTTTTTCCTGCTTCTTTAAGTGCCTCCTTCTTCTGGCAGTGTTTTTCATATTCTGGGAATGAATTAGGTGAGTTAAGATCAGCATTTTCCTTAATAAGATAAATTTTTAAATAAGTTAATTAAAAATAGTCACTAATGAATTAATTCAAATATAATATATCAACAGAAAGTACCTGCAGTTCTGGTCTCAGGAGTCATATCCTTTCTGGCAGGTAGACATTTTTCCAAGTCTGAGTTTCCAATATAGTCATGTCTAAGAGATTAGATATTGTTCCTGTGTGTTTTGCACAGAGTAAGGGTGTTATTTCATGAGTCCTTTACTTTAATATATATTGGGTGTAATATAAAATGTTATTTCATACTTTGGGCATGTTATAAAAGTTTGAAAACCACTGCTCTCTGTGTCTGTGGTGGATAAGGAGGAGTTGCTACGTCTTACCTGGCACACCCTCTTTATCGGCACCACTGTGGGCTGTCCTTCACTTTGGTACTGTCTGCTACCCAGAACTCCAGGACACATGCTATCTCTTTCCATAGCATGTTGTGATTCCACCAGGATGCCTGGGAGGGAGAGGTGGGTGTGGGTGAGGCCACGTCTCCTTTACTGTCCCATCTTCCTTCTCCACAGCAACTCTCCCCAGACCTCATAGGTACACTACACTTGACTGAAGGGTTGAGTTCCCATAAAAGCAGAAAAATTGTAAACATGACTTGGTCCATGAGTAAAGCACCCCAGATGTTCAAATATTCACAGGGCCCATTCACAGCTCTGCATTTCTTCATCTTGTGCTCTCGGCCTTAGTTTTTCTCTTCTTTGCAGTACAAACTTCTTCTAATTTCCACCATGTTGATCTCCATTCCACTGTTCAGGAACTCTTACAGGGGCAGTTCTGGCCCCAGGATTCATATAATTCCTGGAGACCAGAGCCTTTTCCAAGTCTGCGTTTCCCTTATAGTGTAATGCTAAAGGATATCAGGCAGGTCAATCCACTTGGTCACCTGTGGTGAGAAGAGCTGTTGGCTTTCCAAGTTCTGCAGAATAGCCCAGGACAGGCAGAGGCAGGTTGAATCCCACCCTTTTCCAATGCCTGCAGTATGAGTTGCTCAGCTGCTGCTACATTCTTCAGCCACATGGAGGCTAACTATTGGATCAAACAGGTACACACACACACACACGCGCGCATACACACACATTTCCCAAAGACGACCATTAATCCCCCAAATACTGAAATTTCACCAGTAGTTTTCAAACCATGTATTAGAAGCATGTGGGGAAATTGTTAAAATTTAAATTCTTGGGAACTCTCCCAAGGAATTTGTGTTCTGGAGGTCTGGTCAGGGCCTAAGGTTTTGAATTATAACAAACACTCTGGTTGTTTCTGATGCAATCTTAGGACCATCCTTAGAAAAATATTGTTTCAGTGATTTGAGCTAATTTCCCAACTGCCTCTACAATTGGCAAGGCCACCTCTTCCACAGTGGAGTCAGGACATTATGTTGTTATGCAGAACAGTGTGGTTTGTTCCTTTGTTCATCTCCAGCCCTTATCCTTTCCCAAGTTACCACGAGGCCCTCCTAGAAGAAAAATCAAGTGAACCCCTGAAGTGTATAGCCCTAAGTGGTAGCTTCCCTACGCCAGACAACCACACTGGAATCTTTGGCATTACCACCCGTGAGTAGTTGACTAATCGTGCATGTCCAGGCATTTGTCCCCTGGAGTCTCTTTCCGGAGGTAGAGGTGAGGTGAGGAGTGTGTGGGAGGGGAAGCAGGGGTTAGGTGTCTGTTTTTCCAATCACCGTTACATGCCTTCTTCAAGGTACAGGGTCAGTTCACTCTTACATGCAGACATAGATGACTTGCAGAGGCCCACTGGACTGCGTTGTTAAAGAGCCTGTGGGATTTCCTTTGAGGATGATCACCACTTGGATGGGGCATGTATGTTCCTGGGGTAGTAGTCCTTTCTTAGGGCAGGAGGTTGCAAATAATTGGTGGCATTCAGTGAGTCCACTCTGGGAGGAATGTACATTCAGAAAAAAGGCATGTCGAGGCATGAAGGGAAACAGAAAATTGCGGTTGCCCTTCTGCTGGGTATTGTTCTCCGGCTGATAGGCAGCAGCTGTTCAGCTTGGTTCAGTTTACACTTGGAAACAATAAAACCCAGTCTTCTATCAATGGCTTTCATTCTTAAGCCAACAGATCTGTAGGTCTCCAAAACTGCCTCTCTTCTCTTTGTCTTTACATTTCACTCTATGGATTTATATCTTTGCTGAAACCTTCCTTTCCCCTTATTCTTCCTTTCCCTGGCATTCGATTTCATTGGCTGCTCTCATTTGGTGGGGCTCTGCCCTTGTTTCCGGTTGACTTTCTGTTGGTGTTGTCCCAGACCCTGCATACCTAGTTCTTGTGGCCTCAATGTATTTACAGAAGTTACCCAGTGATTAAGCTGCCATTTTGTCAACTTTTAAACAGTTTTCTAGCTTTTTATAGTCACGTGATTGCCTTTTTTTTTTTTTTGGTTGATCCTAACACTAGTCTGAGTACTTTCTTACAATGTCATTGTAAACACTAACCACTCAGTAAATGCTTCATTATTATTTTTTTTTAAATCTTCATTTTATTGAGATATATTCACATACCACACAGTCATACAAAACAAATCGTACATTCGATTGTTTACAGTACCATTACATAGTTGTACATTCATCACCTAAATCAATCCCTGACACCTTCATTAGCAAACACACAAAAATAACAAGAATAATAATTAAAGTGAAAAAGAGCAATTGAAGTAAAAAAGAACACTGGGTACCTTTGTCTGTTTGTTTCCTTCCCCTATTTTTCTACTCATCCATCCATAAACTAGACAAAGTGGAGTGTGGTCCTTATGGCTTCCCCAATCCCATTGTCACCCCTCATAAGCTACATTTTTATACAATTGTCTTCGAGATTCATGGGTTCTGGGTTGTAGCTTGATAGTTTCAGGTATCCACCACCAGCTACCCCAATTCTTTAGAACCTAAAAAGGGTTGTCTAAATTGTGCATAAGAGTGCCCACCAGAGTGACCTCTCGGCTCCTTTTGGAATCTCTCTGCCACTGAAGCTTATTTCATTTCCTTTCACATCCCCCTTTTGGTCAAGAAGATGTTCTCCGTCCCACGATGCCAGGTCTACATTCCTCTCCGGGAGTCATATTCCACATTGCCAGGGAGATTCACTCCCCTGGGTGTCTGATCCCACGTAGTGGGGAGGGCAGTGATTTCACCTTTCAAGTTGGCTTAGCTAGAGAGAGAGGGCCACATCTGAGCAACAAAGAGGCATTCGGGAGGAGGCTCTTAGGCACAAATATAGGGAGGCCTAGCCTCTCCTTTACAGTAAATGCTTCATTATTGAATGAATGAGTCGGTAGGACTGCCTTCCTCACTCTTACAGTTGAAGTACCATGATGCTAGTATTTGGGGTACTATTTAAAAACTATTATTAGGTTGGTCTGTATGAAATTGCCAATTTTGTAAATCAAGATGATTAATATCAGCAGTTTCATATGGTTGAACTTAATACATGATTAATCTGATATAGTCATGAATAACAACAAAAATAACTAGATAAAATACACTTGGTGAAGAATTTCATACTCCTTTTTTCCCTCTTCCACACGAGCCAGAGTTCTGAGCCAATTGACATGGTGTTATGCTTGGAAACCATCAGAGCCAGCTTGGCTCTGTCTTCCCAGTGTCAGAAATGACCCTCCTTCCCTGTTAGCTGCTGGGATGCTGAGTCCTGCCCATAGCTCAAGGGACCACTGGGGCCCTGAGTCTGTGTTCCTGCAGCCTCAACCCCTCAAAGCAATGGAAGACCCTGATCCCACACTCTCTTCCAACCTTTAAATGACATCACCTAGATCGGGGGCCTGTAAGATTTTCAGACTGTGAACTGCTTTGGCAGTGCCTAGAGACCTTGGGGATCAGCTAATCCACTCCCATTCAACACAAATAAACAATCCAGACATTCTCCAGAATAAATGGTATGTGAGAAGATGTCCACTTCTTTGGATAAGGCACCAGGAGGCAATGTGTGGACTTAATAAAATATTAATACGAACAAGAAGGCAAATGTTAATGTGTCTTTGTCCTGAAACTCATGGCACTAGAGAAGCTTAATGAACCACAAATGGCTTGCTGACCACATTTTGAGAACCATCAATTGGCAGTCAGTAATCCTATCTGTCTTGATCAGCCACATCACACCTTTTGGTCTGATTCTCTGAACCATATTCACTCATTCAACAGATTTGTTTGGAGTTAGGCAGCAGAAGTTCAAGGTTAAGAGCAAGGACTCTGAAGCTAGATGTGAGTTTGAATCCTACCTCTGTCACATATTGGCTGTGGGAACTTAGGGAAGTTACTGAAACATTCTGTGCCTCAGTTTCCTCAATCTGTTACATGGAGGTAACAGTACCTACTCATAGGATTGAAGACTGAATATGGATTTTCAAAAAGTGATTTCCATAGTGTTTCATACATGGTAAGCACGACATAAGTGTTAGCTATAATTATTATAACATGTCTGATCTTAAGACTGCTCAGAGTGCCCAGTGGAACACTATCTAAGATGGCAGGGGTTCCATGAGTGACTACTGAAAGAGAAAATGGGTGAGGCACCATTTGCACTGATAGGCTGAACTTAACTTGTGTCTGGGTCCACGATTCACCATGAAAACAGATAGATGCAGTGGGGAAAGCATTAGATGGGTTGTTTGATGCTGTAAAGGTATATCCCCAAAGTGCTATTTATGTTTAATTGTGAATATGATTTAATTAATTGCAGCTGCAGGGCTATATTTTAAATTACCTTCATGCAACCCACTATAATGGTTAATTCTCAATTCTCTGGAAGGGATCAGAAACCCACGTCAGAGTAACTGCTTGAGTTCAAAATAAGGTCCCACCCATGATCCTATTAACCAAATAAATGCTACTCCACAGAGCAATGGGGGGATATCTCAAAATTAATGCTGCCTGTGAGAATAGCCATTTATTATTTTTGCATAGATAATGTGTCCTGTTATTATTCAAGCATCAGTTGGGAAACACCATCTTAATTTGAGCATGTCTTGATGATGCAGGAATTTACAGTGATAAGCAGAGAAAAATCCATTTTCTTCAACAAATTGGTGAAAGCAGAAAAACATGCAGTAAATTAAACCCAGTTTGCATGGCATTATGCACACATGCAGTCCTTCCTATGACCCAGGGAATGCTGTTTGAATTTTTCTATTTCTCTATGTGTCTACGGTATTCTGGGAACAATTGAGGAGCCCTCTGTAGGCTAATTAACACCTGTAAATTCTCATTGCCTCGTGTCTTCCTTATATTTCCGAGGTAATGAGTCCAAATCCTAGTAGGGTTGTATTTTTATTAAAATTTCTTTGTGTCTTTTTCTTTCCATGTCAAACAGATTCCTACACATTTAACCCTTTAGTGTCTCTCATATTCTATCTTTATCCCAGAAAATAAACCAGAAAGTCAGAGGAGCAGCTCGCACTGGGTTGCTTAGAGGGGAAATCAGACACCCAGGGAAGTAGTGACTGATAAAATATAAGTTCTGACCATGTGGTGACAAAATAGTTGGAGATTGGAAACCCAGCTAATTAATCTGTCATTCATTCTACATGATAACAAACATCCGTTAATTCATTAACAGACATTTCTTGAGTGACACATCATAGACATTCATCCATGATGATGAAGGCAAAGTGGTTATACAGAGAAAAGGCACAGCCGCTACCCCCAAGTCACAGCCTGGTGGGAGAGAGAACACCATATATAAGTGCAAAACTGGGCAATACATACAAATATAGTCTTATGGGTTGAATTGTATCCCCCCAAGACATGTTCAAGTCCTCACCCTGTGAATGTGACCTTATTTGGAAACAGTGTCTTTGAAGATGTTTTGGTTAAGAAGAGGTCAAACTTCCATGGACCCTAATCCAGTATGGCTGGAATCCTTATAGGAATGGAAGAATTGGACACAGACAGATGGATGCAGGAGAGAATGCCATGTGGTGACTGAGGCAGAGACTAAAGGCTGAGGGTTGCCAACAAGCAGAAGCTAGGAAGAGATGAAGAAGGATTCTCTCCCACAGATTTCAGACTTTCAGCCTCCAGAACAGTGAGACAATATCTTTCTGTTGTTTTAAGCATCCACTTTGTGGTACTTTGCTATGGCAGCCCTAGAAAAACAGAGCACTATGGAAAAACAGAGAAGGGAGAATCTAACCCATTCTGAGGGATCATAGAAGGCCTCTCAGAATGAATGAAATTTGACCTGAATGTTAAAGGACGCTAGGAGTTAGTCAGGTGTGTGGAGGGCGTGGGGGCCCCCTGAGGGAGGAAACAGCATATAAAAATGCTTTGTTAATAGAGAATGCAGTTCTGTGTATGCACAATTCCAGGAAGTGTTCTGGTGACCCCTTACATGATAGGATGGCAACAGCGGCAAAAGCCAGCCCTGCTCTGTGAGCTGAAAGGACTTTTGGATCTAATTCTACCTAATAATTCCTAGTAAGACCTATCCCCAGTATGGGCTACTTCAATGATGGAGATAGACTCTGCTGACTTATTGACCAACTGAGCCATCAATGGGAGAAGCTGGCGGTGCACATAGTTGTCCTGCTCTGGAAACTCTGAAATCACCTGTCACAATCAAGAAAAGCTTCATTACACAACTAATAGAGAAGTTCACCCTTCTGCCATATCCCTCCAGGCTGACTAAAAGTAGGGCACCAGGACCTGCTTACAGACCTTGGTCACAGTAGATTCAGGGAATCTGAGAACTTGGCCAGTTGTATGTTGATCTACTAGGCTCCATTGTTGACTGGCCTCAAGCCTGCATCACTCTGAGTGGACATGGTCAAGGATATTTCCTGCTTGAGAGATTAATAATGAATGAGAGCTACTCATAGAAGTTAGAGTAAAGGGCCATATGGAGATGTTGATCCCATTGATCACTATTAGTTAAGGTGAGCTAGTGGCCATAAAGAATAGGTCCGCAGATATATAATGGCTCAAACACAGTGCAAATTTGTTGTTTGCTGGGTAACAGTACTGAGCAGGAGAATGGGTTGGTGGATAGCCCTCATCAATCCAATTATTCAGGAGCCTAGGCTGATGGATGATGTGCCATATTCCACCTTTGACTGCCAAGATTAACTTATGGATTTCCATTCCTGCCAGTCATAAGGGGAAAAGGCACAGAGGAGAGGGTAAGTGAAATTTTTATGGGGCAGGCCTGGAAGCGGGACACATCATTTCTATTCACATTCTACCTGCTAGAACTCAGTCACATGACTGCATCTGATTGCAAGGGAGTCTGGGATATGTAGTCTAGGTATGTGCCCAGTAATAAGAGGAATACATGGATTTTAGACAATAGCTAGCAGTCTCCTATAATTCCCCACCCCATGCTACCTTTTAATACTAGACCTTATCTGGATTATGTGCATGGCTCAATAATCACCCTGAGCACCAGGACCATAATTTACTGCTACCAATTCTTTTAGGTCATGTATACATATGCTCTACTCTTCCTACTGGTACCCAGAGTGATGTGACAGTTCACGGCTAATGGCCAAGTCCTTGAAATTAAGAACTGAAGCAGCCTCTCCTGTGATCTAATGCCTGAATATCCACAATGCTTTAAAGTGATAGAATCTCAGGCTTTTGTCTGCTTTTTCTGTTCATAGTTCTGTATAATATTATGATTGAGCAAAGGAATCCAAAGAACAAAAATAATTGAAAATAACTAGCCTTTATTTCTAAAGTAATTTCTATGAGTCTTATAAATATGTTGCATCAGAGGAATGACCCTTAAAATTGCAATTGACTATTCAGCCAGTTGAGACATAGCTAAAATTCAGTTCTAAGAGATAGGAAGTATATGACAATAATGCAAAATTTTGACAGATCCAGAGGTCTCTCGAGTTAGCTGGAAAATGCATTCACATATCTCAAGAAACAAAAGCAAAATCCAATCAAGCAAGCCTGGGAAGGCAGTCTTCTGGGTAAATGGACTAGTCAGGTAATATGCAACTTGATCTCAAGAATAAGGACTAAACAGTCTAGGTGACCCCCATTGGAGGGTTTTGGTAGAAGCATGGAGAGAGAGACACACCCCGTCAGGGCTGCAGTTGAGTATCTAGTCACCATCCTAGCTGAAACATCCAGTTGTCATGCAACCTCAATGGGCTCAGACAGTACCCCACAACCCCCACAAATGTGTGGGTAACATAATCATTTCTTTCCTGTGTAAGCATCTTCAAAACTTGAAAGATTCAGAATTAAGTATTGAAAGATTGAGGAAATCAGATTTAGAGTATTAATGTTTTTGTAACTTCAATTTAAAATGTACAATTGAATAATTGAATTCATCCTGTAATTTTAGTTTACTAGTTTTATATACAGGGTTAAAGCATTTAAAAGAAGTTAAGGTTTACTGTTTTTAAAGGTCAAATTTATTACTCTTATAATAACTACCTAAGTAGGAGGAAAGTTTTTCAGTAAGAGAATTGAAGTGTTTAAAGAAGAAATTGAACCCCAAAACAAACAGAAAGAAAGAAATAACAAAGATCAGAGCAGAAATAAATGAAACTGAGAACAGGAAAACAATAGAGAGAATCAACAAAACCAGAAGATGGTTCTTTGAGAAAATCAACAAAATTGATGGACCTCTTGCTAAGCTAACAAAAACAAAAACAAAAACAAAAACAAAACAAAACAAAAAAGGCAGATGCAAATAAATGCAATCAGAAATGGGAAAGGAAACATAACTACTGACCCTGCAGAAATAAAGGAGATAATGAGAAGATACTATGAGCAGCTATATGCTAATAAACTGGACAACTTACATGAAATGGACAACTTCCTAGGAAAGCATAAACAACCAACATTGACCCAAAAAGAAATAGAAGGCCTCAACAAACCAATCACAAGCAAAGAGATTGAGTCAGTCATCAAAAAGTTCCCAAAAAAGAAAAGCCCAGGACCAAATGGCTTCATATGTGAATTCTACCAAGCATTCAAGGAAGAATTAATACCAATCCTGCTCAAACTCTTCAAAAAAATTGAAGAGGAGGGAAAACTACCCAACTGATTCTATGAAGCCAACATCACCCTAATACAAAAATCAGACAAAGATACTACAAAAAAAGAAAATTATAGACCAATCTCTTTAAAGAATATAGATGAAAAAATTCTCAACAAAATACTCACAAATACAATCCAGCAGCACATTAAAAGAATTATACACCACAACCAAGTGGGGTTTATTTCAGGTACGCAAGGCTGGTTCAACATAAGGAAATAAATTAATGTAATACACCACATCAGTAAATCAAAGCAGAAGAACCACATGACCATCTCAATTGATGCCAAAAAGGCATTTGACAAAATTCAACATCCTTTCTTGATGAAAACACTTCAAAGGATAAGAATAGACGGGAATTTTCTCAATATGCTAAAGGCAATATATGAAAAACCCACAGCTAACATCATATTCAATGGGGAGAGACTGAAAGCTTTCTTTCTAAGATCTGGAACAAGACATGGATGCCCACTGTCACCATTGTTATTCAATGCTGTGCTGGAAATTCTAGCTAGAGCAATCAGGCAAGAAAAAGAAATAAAAGGCATCCAAATTGGAGAGGAAGAAGTAAAACATTCACTGTTTGCAGATGATATGATTCTATATGTAGAAAAGCCAGAGAAATCTACAGCAAAGCTATTAGAGCTAATCAATGAATACAGCAAAGTGGCAGGCTACAAGATCAACATGCAAAAATCTGTAGTGTTCTTGTACACAAGTAATGTACAACAAGAGGAAGAAATAAAAAAATTCCATTTACAATAGCAACCAAAAGAATCAAGTATTTAGGAAAAAATTAACTAAGGCCACAAAAGACTTATACAAAGAAAATTTACAAGAAACTGCTAAAAGAAATTGAACAGAACTGAAAAAAAAAAAAATGGGAGAACATGCCATGTTCACAGATTGGAAGACTAAATATAATTAAGATGTCAACTCTACCTAAACCGATTTATAGATTCAATGCAATATCAATTAAAATCCCAACAACTTACTTCGCAGAAACAGAAAAACCAATAACTAAATTTATTTGGAAGGGCAAGGTGCCCCAAGTAGCCAAATATATCTTGAGAAAGAGGAACAAAGTGGGAGGTCTCACACTACCTGACTTTGAAGCACATTACAAAGCTACAGTGCTCAAAACAGCATGGTACTGGCATAAGGACAGAGATACTGACCAATAGAATTGAATTGAGTGTTCAGAAACAGACTCTCGCATCTATGGATGACTGATCTTTGATAAGGCAGTCAAACCAAATCAACTGGGACAGAGCAGCCTCTTCAATAAACGTTGTTTGGAGAACTGGATATCCATTTCCAAAAGAATGAAAGAGGACTCCTACCTCACACCTTATACAAAAATTAACTGTAATTGGATCAAAGACCTAAACAGAAGCGCCAAGACCATAAGACTCTTAGAAGAAAACTTAGGGCAATTTCTTAAAGATCTTGTGATAGGATCTTTAACACCCAAAGCTCAAGCAACCAAAGAACAAATAGATAAATGAGATCTCCTCAAAATCAAACACTTTTGTACATCAAAAGACTTTCTTAGAAAAGTAAAAAGGCAGCCTACACAATGGGAGATAATATTTGAAAACCACGTATCAGATAAGGGTTTAATATCCCGAATATATAAAGCAATCCTACAACTCAGCAACAGAAAGACAAACAACCCGATTTAAAAAAAGGGCAAAAAACATGGGCAGACACTTTTCTGAAGAGGAAATACAAATGGCTCAAAAACATGAAAAAATGCTCAACTTCATTGGCTATTAGGGAAATGCAAATCAAAACCACAGTGAGATATCTCACACTTACCAGAATGGCCATTATCCAGAAAACAGAAAATGACAAGTGCTGGAGAGGATGTGGAGAAAGAGGCACATGTATTCATTGCTGGTGGGAATGTAGAATGGTGCAACCACTCTGGAAGACAATGTGGCAATTCCTCAGGAAGCTAAGTATAGATTTGCAATGTGACCCAGCTATTCCATTGCCAGGTATATGCTCAAAGGAATTGAAAGCTAAGACACAAACGGACATTTGTAAACTGATGTTTATTGCAGCATTATTCACGATTGCCAAGAGATGGAAGCAGCCCAAAAGTCCGTCAGTGGACGAGTGGATAAACAAACTGTGGTATATACACATGATGGAATATTACGCAGCTGTAAGACAGAACAAAGACATGGAACATATAATAATGTGGATGAACCTTGAGGACATTATGTTGAGTGAAGTTAGCCAGAAACAAAAGGACAAATACTGTATGTTCTCACTAATATGAAATAACACTAATGAGCAAACTTTGAGAGTTAAAAGCTGATAACACAGGCTACCAGGAGATAGAAAGAGGGTAGAGATCAGGCATTTGATGCTGAAGGACTACAGAAATGTTCAGCAGGATTGATTGTATAGATCCAGATATAGATAGCATAATACTGTGTAATGGTAGCACAATATTATAAGTACATGGAACAAAGATGTCTGTGAGTAAAACTGAAAGAGGTGGAATGGGGAATATATGACACTAGACGTAAAGATAGATGATGAAGACTGGGACTGTATAACTTGGCAAAAACTGGTGTGGCCAATGACTGTTGCTAAATGTACAAATATAAAAATGTTCTCACACGGAAGAACGAATGTCAACTGTGCAGAGTTTTGAGAAAACGGATGGTATTCGGGAAAAAACATAATCAAAGCAAACCGGAGTCTATGGTCAACAGTAACATGCCAATATATTTCCATTAAATGTAACAAAGGCAATATACCAAAGTTAAATGTGTATGAGAGGGGGATATAAGGGAGGGATATGGGATTCTTGGTAGTGGTATTGTTTTCTGTCTTTACTGTTATATTGTATTGTATGAGGAAAAAAAAAAGAACAAATTAAGTAAATTAAATTTATAAATGCAGTCTAACATACATTTGTAAAGGAGTTTAACCAAGTTTGTAAATGGGATCAAAACTTAATAAAAACTCTCTTAAATATGATTGGCTTTCTTCTGTCTGAACTACATTTGTACAGCTTGCTGTGATGTTATTTGGCCTTCATTTGGAGCAAATGCATCATTTACTATTCAGTCCACCTCTGCTCATTTTCTCATTACTAGGAGCCATTAAAGTAGTGCCACGCGGCAAACAGTGTAATTGCAAACAAGAGCAATAAAGCGCTGAAATCTTGTGGAGGTGCAAAAGTAGAAGGTGGTTACTGGGATGATCCAGAATATCCTTACATTAAAATATGTGGATTATTACAGAAATGAAAAGTGAATTTACAAACTTATTATAGAAAACCCGTAGACTTTGAAGGGCTTCTAGTTTGAGAAACCTGTAGCAAAGTGGACAGAGCTTAAGCTTTGAAGAAAGACAAATGCAGATTCAGATCCTACCTTTCCACTTTTGCGATTGTTATGTTACCTCTTTGTGTCTTCTTTCCCCATTTAGAAAATAAGGATGATAATACCCTTCATGCAGAGTTGAAATGAGAGTTAGAGAGAACACGTGCAGTTGTGAGCAAATGGGTAAACACTCTGTAAAGATAGCTATTATTATTAGAAATAGATTAACTATACTTACTATATTTGCCAAATAAACTCTTCTGTGTGTGTGTATGTACAGGGGCTGTGCCAGTTTGAATGTATTATGCCCCCAAATGCCATTATCTTTGATGTGATCTTGTGTGGGCAGACCTATCGGTGTTAATTAGATTGTAATTCTTTGAGTGTTTCCATGGAATGTGCCCCGCCCAATTGTGGGTGATGTCTCTGATGAGATATTCCCGTGGAGGCATGGCCCCACCCATTCAGGGTGGGCCTTGATCAGTGGAGCCATATAAATGGGCTGACAGACAGAAGGAACTCAGTGCAGCTGCAGCTGAGAGTGACATCTTGAAGAGGAGCTACAGCCATTTGAAGAATGCACTGGAACTGAGAGGAGCTTCAGCTTACAGAGACATTTTGGAGACGATCTTTGAAAGCCACCTTTTGTTCTGGAGAAGCTGAGAGAGGACAAATGCCCCAAGAGCAACTAAGAGTGACATTTTGGAGAGAAGCTGAAGCCTAGAGAGGAATGTCCTGGGAGAAAGCCATTTTGAAACCAGAACTCTGGAGCAGATGCCAGCCACGTGCCTTCCCAGCTAACAGAGGTTTTCTGGATGCCATTGGCCATCCTCCAGTGAAGGTACCCAATTGCTGATGTGTTACCTTGGACACTTTGTGGCCTTAGGACTGTAACTGTGTAACCAAATAGACCCCCTTTTGTAAAAGCCAATCCATTTCTGATGTTTTGCATTCCAGCAGCATTAGCAAACTAGAACAGGGGCTGTGTGGTTGTGACATTTTACCTGCATTAAAAACAAATGAAAGACAGAATAAAGTAATGATTTTCCGAATGTGCTCTACTGAGCCCCCGGGTGGTTGAGGAGGGAGAATTGGGGTTGGGAGAGCTGGTTTAGGGTTTCTGCCTTCTCTTCAACCAAATCAATTTTGTTTTACTTACCTGTTGTACATACAGAGCTTCCATTTAAGATGATATATGAATAATGAATTTTATGGCTAAATACAAAAAATGTTTGAAAACAATTAGTATATTAATATAATGATGATGATGATGATGATGACAACCACTTGTGTTGAGCCATTATTATGTGGCAGACATACAACTTTATGAGGTAGGTACTATCATTATACTCACTATAATGGTCAAAATTAAATTATATGTATATATATACGTTTTTGCCTCCACTAGTGCTTTTGAATAAAATATAATCTTGGCAGTGCTATGACAACAACCTGAAATATCCCTCAATTTTCAAAGCCCTTGTAAACAGATCTTCCAGTTCTAAACTTAAAATGTAATTCCTTAAACATTAGGCAAAATCATTTTCTCACCTTTTTGAAATAATAACCCATAGCTATGCACAGCCATCAGCTAGGAATTCACACCTCTCAATTCAGCCTCTTAATGAGTCAGCATCCTTCATTTGATTCCTATTAAAATGAAGAAGCGTGAAACTAGGTTCGGGCAAGTTGAGAAAAATAGACTGCCTCTAAATTTTTCACTATAATTTCATCCCCTGGGCCCTAGAAACGCAGACATATGCACGCCCACTAGCTAACACACCACATCACATACACACACGCACACACACATCCTGGGAAAGGGGTTATTGTTATGCAAATGTGTCTGTTAACTAAAGACTGGGGTGCCAATTGCCTAAGGAATTTATTAATTCTGAACTCTAAAAAAGACACATGATGAGAAATGAGAGAAAACATTGCCTGGATTGCTTATAGAATTAGCTATTACCAATGGCGGGGATTACAGATCTTTTGCTGTCACCCAGTGTGTATTTCATATTTGTCAAAGGTGAAAAACTCTCAATGTGCCCCAGAAATTAAGTAAATCATTTTATTTTACTGGCCAGAAGGTTCTCTTTCATGTCGTGACATCCCAGTATTGATAGAAGTTTAGAATGTTGTTGCTCAGATTCTCAAAGGCACATGGGAGCATTCGATGATGCTTTTCTCCATTCAACTCTCAGTACAAGGGGTGGAAAGTTGTAGCACATTGTATTTGAAGGCGTTTGCCTTAACACCCACAGATGACCTCCAAATTGACTTTTTTTCCCCTTTGAGGGAATCATTATTTTCAACAATCTTAAACAGTTTAGTTGATTGCATCAACCATATCATTATTTTAATAGGTCATTAAAATAAATGAAAAAAATTTAAATGATTAAAAAAACCTGTGTTTTCTGCAATATAATCACAGCCAGAAGCTCTACGTGTATATAATTAAATAAGGCCATAGCACAACTATCACATAATGTCACTCAAATATTCTTTGAAACCAGGAGGGTATAAATAAATAAATTAGTTAGTTGAAAAAAATTGTCTAGCTAACACAGCCAAGGGTTGAGAGCATGCTGTGATGGAAAGACATAAAACTGAGATTTAGGAAAACAGGGCTGTTGTTTCAGCTCTCCACTGACTAGCTAGATTATATTGGAAGAGTCACTAAATCTCTTTGAGTCTTAATATCTTCCTATGTGAAATAGATTTCCAGCCCTACCTGTGGTGAGTACTTAATGTGATAATATATACGCTGCAGTACATTAGTGCAGTGCAACAAGTATTTCTGGCTCTTCTCCTTCTGGTGCATGGTACAGTTGCGTGCCCTGCTTGCTTTGAGTTTAAGTATGATGCTATGAAATGTTTTGGCCAATGAAATGTAAACGATAGTGACTTGTGTCACTTCCGGTGGAAACTTTATGAACCAGTGGTTGATTTGCCACATGCCCTTCTCACTGCATTAGTGACTGTAGAAGCTCATGTTGGGATGACTTCTTGGACTTGGTGGCCTGGGTCACTAAGTGGCTACAATGAGCAGAGGCCTCCTGCCGACCCATTTTGGACATGCAACATAAATAAGAACTTTTATTGTGATGGGCTTTTGAAACTTTGGAGTTGTTTATTACTGCAGTGTAACCTACCTGATACAATATATGCAAATACTTTGGAAATATTAAGGATTATTTAAACATAAGGGTGAAGAAGCCCTAGTTTTGAAAGTTTTGAAAACATTTTTATTCTATTTAGATTTTTAACAAGCTCAAAAGGAAAAGGAAAATACTTTACCTCTTTAAGAATATCTTTTTGTTAGTGGAAAATCAAGTTGTAAATTCATAAAAAAGATAAGTACAGTACAGATAAAGTATTCATGGAAGGGACAATAGCAATATGCAATGCCCTTGGTAAGCAAGCCAAGGGATGCTTCTTGTCTTGTTTTTTCTTTTCTTTTTTTTTTTTTTGCTGGTTTGGGCATATTTCAGCATCTGTTTTTAACTGATCAGGAGAAATGTAGCCTCCAGGCGGCTTAGATTCTAAGATAAAATATTATTTCATATAGTTAGGAGAGGCAATGTGGGGAGGGGTTTTGCAAACATTGTGTTTTCTTTTATCAGCAGTGTTTAATTCTTTCCTGTTTCTTAATTGGAATGACTTTCTGTGGACATGAACCCTGCCGTTCTCCAGAACACCCTTCACTCCCAGTGCCTCCCACCTCGTCCCTCTGTACAGCTGTCATCTGCCTGACCCTGGAGGTCATTTATATTTTGCATTCCTTTCACTGGAGCATATAGATTTCAGGGGGGAAAATGGGAGTTTACAGTAGCAACTGAAAACTAATACATCTCTACAAAAGAAAAAACAGACAACTGTCTTAATTTGCCAGGGCTGCTATAACAAATACCACAGGCTGGTTGGCTTCAACAACAGGAACTTATTGTCTCACAGTTTTGGAGGCTAGAAATCCAAAATCGATGTGGCAGCAGGGCCATGCTTTCTCTGAGTCTGTGGTGTCCACTTGGTGGCCTGCTGGCTATCCATTACTCAATCACTACCTCTATCATGCGGCCATCTGTCTCCTCCTGTCTCCTACTACTCCTGCATCCAATCTCCTCTGTAACAAGGTCTTCAGTCACATTGGATTCAGGCCCACCATGATTCAGCTGGGCCTCATCTTAACCAATATTTACAAGTGGGTTCACATCCACAGGGCTAGGAGTTAGGACTGGAACATGTCTTTGTGGGGGACGTGACTCAATCTATAACAATCTCTATTCAGCAGGCAAAATGGCAAGTCCTTAGAAAACGGAATGGATAACACCTAGAGGGTAAATTAATTTTTTTTTAACCCTGAAAAGAAATTTAAGAGCTTAGCAGTGATTGAAAATTAAGCTTGAATTGGGTTACTCGGGAAAGCAACTGAATTAAATGCAATATTTCTTTTAATTTCCTCCTTATTGTTTTTTTCATTATCTCCCCTGCCAAATGGGTCCTTATCTTTCATAATTTTAGATCAGTTATAAATCAATAAGAACTAGATTGTCTATATAATGTACTCTTTGTCTATGACATGGGCCCTTAGACTGTACTTTGAGAAAAATGGCTTAATAGGTCTTTTCTTGAAAATCCACTCCATCTGAGAGATGGCAGTTACACTAAGAATTTTGCAAATGGCCACAGCAAAACAGCAACCAAGATATGTCTCCCATAGAACATGAAGAAAGTTTCTGTGATCAAATAGCTTCAGGATTCTGAAATTTTGGGTTAAGTTCTTGATGAAGAGCTCAGCTTGCCCTGAGGACATTGTCTTCCCTGGGCAGGGTCTGCCCCACGTAAGGCTACCTGGGAAGTTCAAAATCTTCCTTTTAAAAACTCCTCTCTCACACACATCCTGGATGCATTCTATCAGCACATCTTGCTATTTCAGTTTTCAAAATATTATCCCAAACATGGCCACCTCTTCCCATGGTCTCTGCTACAGCTCTTGTCTGGATGTTCTCAATGAGCTCCCACTCTTGTTCCCCAATGATCTATTTCCCACACAGAGCCTGATCTTTTAACAACTCAATCAGGTCATGACACTCTTGCTGCAAACCTGTTGGGAACCTCTTATCTCATTAGGATAATATCCACACCCTTTACCATGACTGTAAGACCCAATATGCTCTGAACCCTGTCTACCATTCCTGCCCCCTCACTTACCGCCTTACCTTGCTCCTTCTGTACCGGCCACGCTGGCCTCCTAAAACATGACAGACCCATGCCCGGCTCAGAGCCTTGCTCTTGCCGTCATCTTCTCCTGCAATGTTCTTCCACCAGACACCTGCCTGTGGTATCCCCTGCTTTTCAACATCTTGGCTCTAACATCATCTCTTCAAAGAGGACTTACTGTCATGATTGCACTCCTTACACTAGTTTATTTTTGTTATTACACTTTGTGCTACCTGACATTATGCTATAAATTTGTAACAGGATATTAAAATAAGACTCTTCTTGTCTTTGAGACCCCCAAACTGAGAACAATTGGTGGCTCATGGCTTATGCAAGATATGCCAACAGCTACTTTGGCAGAAGAAGCCAAGATTAAATTTGGGGGCAGGGTGGGATTTAAATAGTTTTACAGTAAAGATTTCTTTAGAGAGAGAGCCAAGTGGTGGAGGAAAGGAGTCAAATCTCAAGAGAACTACTGAGGAGAGTTTAACGCATGCTTCCAGGAGTTTGGGAGTTCTTAGGGACTGGTGTCTGGCTGAAGGGAGAGAGAATAGCAACAACAATAACAACGAAAAAAACAAAACAAAACAAAACAAAAAACCAAAATCCTTCCAGGAAAGAAGCTGACTGACATGGCTTATGGTGGGGGCCTGTGGTAGAAGTCTGCTCTTCCAGAGTTTGTTGGGCACAGGTATGTGGATAGATTTCCCAGGCCAGATAAGGACTTTTGGCATGGAAAATGAAGTGACCCCAACAGAAGGGTGGACCTAGACTCCAGGGGTTGAAGAGGTGCCTGAGAATGGCCAGGCTGAGAAGAAAACTGCAGGTGGAAGGCCCACAGAATGGGGAAATCTTAAAATCTAGTATTAAGCCTTGCAACATGTAGAAGACTGGACACTGTAGCACTATCCACCCAAGGGTGTCCTTATTTTCCATCCCAATTTCCACCTGGGATGTGGGCCTTTGAGGGGCTAGCAAGTGGGAGGAGATGGAGCAGAACCTCTTCTCCACCACAGGCTTCCATGCCTGAAGCAGGCTTGAGCTTGAGGGTAGAGCAGGGAAGGGGAGAAGCTTTGATTTAGATGAGACAGCAAAGCTGTAATTTATCTGGTCCTGGGTTTTTTACTTGCAAAACTCTGTAAAAAGTCTCTTTTGCAAATGAGACTCCCTTCTCCACCTAACAAAGCAGCCAAAATGTTCCGAACGATGTTAGAGTCATCATTATTTGGAGTTGTTGGGGTGGAAGTGGGAGTAGAAGGGGAGGTAGAGGCAGTTGAAGAGATGGTTAAACGTGGAACAGCCAACTCTCACAAAGGGAGAACACCCCTCAGCAGGGAGAGGACCTTAGTTTTGCTGCTGTTCCGGGTTGCTAATACTGCTGTTATGCAAAATACCAGATACAAGTTGGCTTTTATAACGAGGGTTTATTTGATTACAAATTTAGAGTTCTAAGGTCATAAAAGTGTCCAAACTAAGGCATCAACAGGAGCATACCTTCACTGAAGAATGGCTGATGGTGTCCAGAACACATCTGTCAGCTGGGAAGGTACATGGCTGGCATCTGCTGGTCCTTTGCTCCTGGGTTGTGTTTGAAAATGGCTTTCTCCAAAATGTCTCTGGGTCTTTCTTAGCTTCTCCTGGGAAAACTCTGGGTTTCATCTCTTAGCTTAGCATCTCGAAGCGTCTCTAAGCATCAGCAGTATCTAGGTCTGTGTCAGCTCTTAGCTTCTCTCTTAAATACTCCAGTGAACTAATCAAGACCCACCCTGAATGGGTGGGGACACATCTCCATGGAAATAATCTTATAAAAAGTCTCACCACAGTTGGGTGAGTCACATCTTCATGGAAACACTCAATGGAAAGTTTCCACCCTAATCAAAACAGTAATAAATTTGCCCCCAGAAGATTGCATTAAAAAACATGGCTTTTGGTGGAACAGAATATATCCAAACCAGCACAGCTGCCTCTCTGGTTTTCCAGGCTGGAGGAAGTGCCCCAGAAGGGGCTGGCTATATGGAGCACCCAGGGGACTGGACTTGAGTTAACACTTTCAGGAGACCATGATTGTCCTAGTTTGCCAGAGCTGCTATGACCAGGACCACATGACGGGCTGGCTGAAACAACATGAATTGATTGTCTCACGGTTTCAGAGGCTAGAAGTCCAGCATCAAGGTGTTGGCAGGACTTGCCTCCTCCACTAGGTCAGTACTAATCTGCTGGTGGCCAATGACATCCAGAGGTGGCAGTCCTCCTCTTCCATCACTTGGCAACAATGCTTTTGGTTTCCTCTTGTGGCTTTCTCTAATTACTGGCTTCTCATTTCTTCTATTTTCTGGCTTCTCCTCACTGACCGCATGTGAATTTCCTCTCTTTATAAGGCCCCCATGGTACAGATTCCGGCCCACCCTGATTCAGTTTGGCCACACCTAAATAGAAGAATTGTGAATAGAAGATCCTATTCACAATTGAGTCCACACCTTAACCGAGGATACCTCTTCAAAGCGTTCTGTTGACACATGGGTTCACACCACAGGCACGAGGATTATGATTAAGAACATGTCTCTTGTTGGGATCCATGATTGAATCTACCATGATGATGGTTTGGATGAGGTACATCCAGCAGTGACTTCCATGGACCAAAGACCTGGAGCCCTTCCCTGATGTTCGGCACTGGGTAAGGTCCCTGGCACTTGTGCCCTGCCCTTCAGACAAGAGGCCTAGTAATGGCTGTGGTTTAACTTCTCAATACCCTAACAAGTGAGTGTTTAGGGTCATATTTAATTTGGTTGAGAAAAGTTAAATAATGCAATGTGAATTAATGCCTCTGTGTAGTGGTTACAAATTTATACCCACCATACAAGAGAATGCGGCCACAGGGCCCAGTATTGGAGATTCAGATGAGGAGAAGTAGACTACCCTCTAATTGTCTGCTCTGTACAACATGCCTGCCAAGTTCGCAGTGGGCAGGTGCCTTGAGTCCCATTTTGCCAGCAATAAAATTGTCACCAAGCAGCTTGTTGACACCGTAGAACCTTGGAGGGAATCACTGGCAGGGCCAGAGAACCGTTCGGGGTGGGAGGTCAGGCTGCCACGGCACCCCCCGACCCACCCTCAGCCCAGGGCTCCTCCCTCCAGAAGCGCTGCCACTCCTGGAAACATTTATATGGAAATACGCAGAAAACCTCGCTGAGATTGAACTAATGCCTGCCAGGGGGTGGAGGGGAATAAAAAGGGAATTTACAAATCCATCAGGGAAAAGGGAACATTACAGAGAAAGGAGAGTAAGTTACAAATGAAAAGGGGTGGGAAATTAATGGGGACTAAAATAGATGAGAATTTCATGTGCTCCGCGGGGTTTACAACACTTCACATGCAATTAGGAATAAAATCATGGGCTCCCCAAGCCCATGTTCCCTGGCGGCAAAGAAGTGATGCAATAGGTGAGGGGGAGGGAAGAAACCGCAAGCTGGCCTTTTTACAAAGACAGGTGCCAGGCGGTGGGTGGACAGTAACAGACTTCCCGGCTTTAAACGTGTCCTCTGTGGTTCTACATTTGCAATGAGAACACGTTGCAGATGTGAGGAAGGGTTGGGGAGTAAATTTAAGTTGCAACTGGCTGTCTCTTTCTTTTTTTCTTCCTCTCTTATCCTTGTGAAACATGGTAGGAAAGACTGAGCCATTTCACAGGGGGTGTGATTTTTACGTAAATGGATGGTAACACATTTGCCATTGCTGGTGAAAACTGACCTATGTACAGAAATTTCAGTTTGCAAAGCATTTTTACAAATAATTGCCCTGTGGGACATACAAATCCTTCCAGATAGTCTGGAAAAGTGAATATTATCTCCTTCATTACTCAGATGAAAAAAATAAGAGGTTCAGAAAAAGTAACTACATGGCCAAGGTCACACAAAATTTAAGCTCTGGAATCTGGACTCAAACCGAGGACTTAAATTCTAATCTTGACTCACTGTTTTCCTGGGGTGAGAAGAAGGTTGCAGGTAGGGCAAGTTTTGTCTTAGAGTAAGTGGAATGGCAAAGTGACCACCCAAATATCCTGCTGTCCCAACAAATTTTCCAATTGGCTTTCACAGGGTTTAAAAGCCTACAGTTAAGAATGTAGGGGAACTAGCGATAGAGAACAATTAAGGAAGGGGGAACAATAATCCAATAAGAACAGATAAGCTATAGTGGGTAAATTTAACGTTCTGGGAATGCCCAGGAATGACTATAGTCTGTTAATTTCTGATGGGTATAGTAGGAACAAGTTCATAGAAATGTTGCTATATTAGTTTACTTTCTTGGGGTAGAGTAGGAACATATTGGAAGTAAAGTAGTTATCTTAGGTTAGTTGTCTTTTTCTTACTCCCTTGTTATGGTCTCTTTGAAATGTTCTTTTATTGTATGTTTTTTTTAAATTTTTTTATTTTTTTATTTTTCATACAGTTGATTAAAAAAAAAAGTTTAAAAAAAAAAAAAAAGCCTACAGTTAGAGACTCTGCATTTGTTTACAGTGGTTCTCTACCAAGACGCCAGGGGCAGTTTGTGTGGGACAGTTCTGTGTTGTTTAGGATTGTAGGGCATCTAACTTCATTGCCAGCCAACATGAAATGGCAGTAGCATCCTTCATCCTCATGACAGTAAAAATGTCCCTAGTCATTTCCAAGTGTTTCCTGGAGCTGGTACTGGTGTCCCCAGTTGGGCATTGTGTCTCCTGAGAGAGGCTGCACCTGTTATTAGATGCTGAACTCTGTGGATTTGGAGTGTGGTGTATCCTCTTGTCTTGCACTGAGGGAAAGTGATCTGCAGGACTAAAACAGGCAGTGCACAGCCCACTGACCGTTCTTGCCAGCAATTAGCAGAGGGAAGGGTGGAGCAGTTTTTTCTGGGCTCATGGATGGCACTGTCTGAAACCAAGCCCAGCCCTCCATGGCTCTCACCTCTAGAGAGACTCGGGGGACATTATGCAAATTGTCTATTTCTTGGAATGAATGTAGCCACATGTAGAAACTCTTGGATCTTGATTTGTGAATAGGGAGACTGTACTTCGTGGTTTGCCTGGGGACAGTTTGAGTTTATGCCTGTTTTCTTAGAATGATCACTAACAACCCCCCTCATTCCCCTGGAATGTGTCCTGGATTGGATAATAAAATACAATAAAATACACGCTCCCCTTAATATGGGAGAACTCAGGCAAGAGTAATTTCCTACTTCCTGTGTGTCTGAAAAGCAGAGAGATGAGCCACTTCTGCACAACTTAGAAGTTCCTCTTTTGAATTGCAGTGCATACTTGGCTCCCTCTGGGATATATAAGATAATACTGACCACCAGGAAATTAAGAAACACAGGGTCCAAGGGGTTTGGGGCCAAACGGCCGCACATGGTCTGTAAATGAGAAAGCCACCCTCGTTTGAGTGTGTAGTAGCCAGAAGGTGTTAGTGGCCCAGCCTCTGGGAATTTACAAAGCCCTGGAAACAAAGCTTGAAACCTGGCCACACCTCCTCCCCTTGGCAGCAGACCCACTCTTCCAGTGGGCCTTGATGGGTTGGAGCCCTTGGTTACCAGACCAGAGCTGCTATTTGTGGCTGTGCCCGCTGTGTACTGAGAAATGTGCCTTCAGGGTCAGGTTTTGGCCATTAGATGCTTCCCCTCTTCCCTCCACCCACATACACACTGGCCAGTAGGAGGAGAAAGCATCCCTTTTCTAACTAATGGGGCCAAAATTCTGCTATCCAGTTGACAGCCATTTACTAAGAACCTGGCTTTGGAACCTGATGGTCCTGAATTCATATCTCAGCTCTGCCATGTGTCAGTTGTATAATCTTGGCAACATATGTAATTCTTCTAGGTCTATGTACTGGGGATGTAATAATATCTGTCAGATGGGGATATTGTGAGGATTCGGTGAGACAGCATACTGTCAGAGGGTGTAGTTAATGCTAGTAGTAATATTTCTAGACCTGGCCCTTCTTCAGTGGGCCTGGTGTCTTTCTGGCCCAAAGATGTAGACATTATTAAAAGAAGCACCTTACCTGGGATTCTGTGACTCAACAGCCCACACTCAAGGTCCTGCACTTGGGGCCCATGTCAAGCAGCTGGTGTTCTCCAATCCCCACAGCTCGTGTCTCCTCCTGGTTCTTTCTGTGTGGAAACCCATGGTTTCATTGCTTGGCTCACCCCTACCCTATACTTCATCCTTGAGTTCTGCTTCTAGCATGGCCTGTAAATTCCACAGCCTCTGTCCTTGCCTTCCATTCCAACAAGGAAGGGCTTCAGAACAGGAGATGGGAAAGCTGATTGTGCAGCTGAAGTAATACTCAGGTGCTCTATCCTGCCAAACAGGTGTACTAGCTTTGTAGGGCCAATGCTGAGAGCCTCCACAGCCCACCTCACAGAGAGGCTCGTCAGCCACTTATAACCCAAGGACAAAGAAGAGCTCCATCTGATGTCAGGAAACCAAGGTCTCCAATCAGTCACCATCAGAGGTCACCAACCATTCCTTCCACTACCTCACCTGGACCAACTTGATGGAACTTAGGTCTACAGGAAGCTGAGCTTCTCCCTGAGACTGTATTAGAGAAGGTGACAAAGGAGAGATGGTTTCCCAGAAAATTCCTGGGTAGCCAAATGCACCAGAATGCCTGATAAGTCTGTGCAACACCCCCACCATCATCCAACAGCTGCTCCTTATACAATGAAAAATCATTTCTAACCCACCTTATGTAGTCATCGAACTTTCTAAGTATTTGCAGTTGTTTCCACTCAAGTGTGGATTCTGATTACTCCGCCTGCTTAGGGAACATTAAGTATTATCTATCTTTCCAGAGGGTATAGGCAAAATGAATGCATACCTATCACATTGTCTCTGATGATAAATTTGAAAGCAAATTATAGGCAGTATAGCTACATCTTTATGCATAAATTTTTTCATATAGAGTATTTTTTCATGTGATATATATATATGTATATATACATACATACATACACACACATTCACACACAAAAGAATTGCTAAAGCAAAAGGTATGGGCATTTTTGAGGATCTTGATACATGCTATTAAAATATCTTACAGAAGGGTTGTATCATGATACATGCCACAAGTTTGTAGAGTAGATATTTCACCATATTGCTGAACAGCAATGGGTATTGTCATTTAAAGAAATATTTTCTAATTTATAGATGAAAATAATATCTTGTTTTAGTTTCTACATCTTCAGAAATTAATCATGAGGTTGAACGTTTTTCGTGAGTTCATTATTACCAGCATTTTTTGTCTTGTTGTGAATTGTTTGTTCTTATATTATCTTTGTTATATTATTTTTCTTATCAAATGGCATGCACTTTTAAATAGAGTTGCTAACCTTTTGTCTGTTGGCATTTTCTGCAAATGAGGAAATGTGCCCAAGGTTACATAGCTAGTGACTCAGATCAAATTCCAACTGAGGTTTGTCTGACTCCAGAGCTCATTCTTTTCCAATTACACTGTCCTTCTTTCCAGTGTGCCAGGGAAAAGGTGAATTGGACAATGACTGTGTGAGGTCTGAGGCAACTCAGAGCCAGGACCTACATAAATATGGAGCTTAATTACTGTGTTGCAGGTCGTGGAAATGTCTCATAAATAATTTCTCATTTAACCTCAAAATACTATAAAACGAGAATCAAGTATAATTATGATATTGGCATTTTACAGATGAAGCTGCTGGGCAAAGTAATATCCACATGCATTAGGTCAAGTAGAGGTCAAATTGAGTCTTAGACTGAAAACTATTATTTTATGATAATATCGTAACACTCCATTTATCTGTCACCATCAGAAGGATGAGGCAGGTCTTTTAAGTTATTTTTTTCAGTTAAATAATAATTACCCCTTTAAATACCAAGTTATATAAACCTTTTATAGAAGGTTTTGAAAAATATGACTGATTGATCATACTCGTTTGTCTTTTCTTCCTCTTGAGATGCCACTAAAATGATGGTAAATTTTTCAAAGGTGTAAAGCACAACAATGAAGAGAAAAATTAAATTAAATTCTGCAAGAGAGAGAGAAAGGACTGGGGTGGAGGGAGGAAGGAGGAGAGGAGAGAGAGAGAGAGAAAGAAAGTAGACGGAGAATTTGTAACATAAGGACTTAAGCAGCCACTACCAAGAAATGCTACTCAGATTGTGTCCTGTAGAGCAGCAGCAACAGCAGCATTTGAGAACTTGTTAGGAAAGTAAATTCATGGGCCCCCTGCGAGACCTACTGAATGAGACTGTGTGCAGGGACAGGAATTTAATAAGCTTAGGTGATCCTTATGCATGCTCAAGTTTGCAAAGCATGGGTCTAGAGAACACCTGAATGACACAACTGAGGAAGCTGTTCTTTGCTTTACTAATCCCAGAGAGGCTTGGAATTTGCAAGTACTGTACCAGGTGTGAGGGAGGCTGAGGTGAGCAAGCTCACTTCTGCATTTGCAGGGCCCAGGGCAACAGTGCAAATGGAGCCCCCTATCCTCCAGCCCCCTCTCCCTCCCCCACCATCCCCTCCCTCTGTCCTTCACCACAAAGGGCCTCCTGTGCACCTGTGTCAACCCAGCTGGCACACAGGAGCCCCATCCACACCTCTGCAAAGAGCCTCCCTGTGGCTACTTTTCAAGGCCTAGGGGAGAGGCTTGCCCAGTCCCTGGAGGAGGTCTTGGGGCTGATTGGATGGGGAGTTTGAGATTCCAGTTGCTCAGAGCATAGACCAGAAGGGGAACTGGATGGCCACTTCTCTTAGGTCCTTGCCTGTGGGGAGGCTAAGGGTGGAGGACAGAGAAGAATCCTCTGTAGCATAGGAACAAGGGAAAGGGCCACAGGTACCTAGTTGTAAGGGTGGATAGGAAGCTAACATGGGTCACAAAAAGAGGGATTAATTGAAGGTGCACATATGGAACACCTGGCATTACTACCTTCTCCAGCACCCCTGACTTGTACACCTTTCTTTTCTAAATTGTGAAATTGAATACTCTTTAGAGAAAAGACCTATGCACTATTTCTTCCACGGTTCTCCCTTCAAAATAGCCACAGATTCCTGGCCTAATCATCGTGAGTCATGGCCTGTCAGATGAAAGCCTATCCACAGGCATTCAGCTCCTAGCCTAGCTCCTAGCTCTTGGATACTGCTTTTAAGATATAGACCCAACAATAGATCAATAGACAGTTGAGGAATGCCAGCATCATGAAAGAGAATCTCGAGATAAAAATAGGAAAAAAAATAACCTCATAGAAAACCGTAAGAAGTAAGGAAATCTGAGAGAACATTAGTAAAACTCTTAGACTCTCTTGGAACAATAAGAATAATTTTCATTCATAAAACAAGAAATGCTAGTATGAGGATGGAACAATCAAAGCAGGAAAGAGCCATTGAAATTAAGACTACAGATGCTGAATGTGGTAGACACTTTTAGCTGCCTATGCAATAACCATTCACGTCTCTTTTTTTCTGACAAAATCCTGATCCTGTTCACTTCTCTCCAAATTCCTTGTTTTTCAGAGGAGATATGGCCCTCCCCAGCATGAGGAGTGGATCTTGATTAGTTTAATGCAAATATGGAGATTCTGTTCCCTTGGTCATGTGATTGGGTTAAGAATGTGCTGCAATGTTGGCCAATGAGGCTTGAAGGAAAGTCTCTTGTGGGAATTTCTGGAAAAGTTTTCTCACCGAAAAAAGGACACAAGACAGATGTTTTCTTTTTCTAAGTTACGTGAGGAAAGAGTGCTGGGAGTTGCTGCAGTCGTCTTGTTATTAAGAGTCTGTAAGTCCAATGACAAGAGGGACACAGTGAAGATGCCAAAATCCCTGTGCCATTAAGCAGCTGAATTAATTATCCCCTTAAGCACTTCTAGACTTTCTGCTGTGGGAGATAATCATTCCCCTTTGCTTTAAACTTTTTTGAGTTAGGTCCTCACTTACTTGCAGTCAAAAAGTTTCTTAACTGAAATCTTGAAATAAAAATATTCAGTAGACAGTTTAGAAAATAATACCAAGAAAGCAGAATAAGCAGAAATGGAATATATGATATTAAAGGTAAGACCTAAAATGTCAGCCCAGGAAAGAGTTTCAGAACAAGAAAGAAAATGGGGAGAAATAGACTATCAATGAAATAGTACAATGGAACTTCCCAGAATGAAGGCTGTAAATCTCCACATTGAAAAGCCTTCCCTAATGTCAAGTAGGATGAATGCAATTTTCAGGGCGTCAAAGATAAAAAGACATTTTCAGAGACAAAAAAATCAGTCTTACAGCAGAAAAGACCAGACTTCTCATCAGCAATACTGAATGCTAGAAGTCAGTAGGACAAGACCTTCAAAATACTAATGGAATATTTATTTTCAGCACAGAATAATATACTCAACCAATGCACCAGTCATATGAAGGTAGAGTAAATTACCTTCCAATATGCACCAAGAAAGAGGAATGTATGTGGAAATTATATTATTGTTCAGCAAATACTCTCTTCTCCTCCCTCTCCACTATGGAGGAGTATACTTCCCACTCACTCTGATGGACACACACAGGTGGAAAATATGCCAGATTGAACAGAGTCTTCAGATGAGTTTATGCGTTTAGCTTTGGCCTCTAACATTCCTGCCCTCTGTCATAAAAAGCATAAACCCTGGGTAGTGCTGCTTCTTGAATCTTGGTCCCAGAATAGGAGACCCATGGCGTCTCCTTATACCTGTCCCATAGCCTGCAACCAAGACAAGCTGTACCGGAATGTTTTGGTGGGAAGGGACGTCCAAACATGATGGAGAATTTGAAACAAACAAACAAATAAGAAGCAGTATAAGCCAAAAAGAAAGATAATAAGAAACACAAGAAAAAAACCCACAATAAAATAAAAAAGCTCACAAAAAAATAAATTTGTTCCTAGAATCATTCTTGGCTCTACTGTTAACAACACTTACAGTATTCATAAATCCAACTAACATAGTGATATAACTATATTGGGTAAGGGCCAAGGTTCATTTTTTTATTTCCATACAAATATCAAGTTATTCCAGCACCATTTGTTGTAAGATTTTTTCCTTTCCTCATTGAATTGCCTTGGCAAACTTTGTTGAAAATCTATTCTTTACATGTGGGTCTATTTCTGGACCTCTCTCCTGTTCCACTGATCTGTCTAGCTTTATGCCAATACCACATTCTTTGGATTACTGAGACTTTAAAGTATGTATAAGAGGCAAGAATTCAACTTTGGACTTTTTTAAAAATTAAGATTGTTTTGGTTATTCTGGTTCTTTGCATTTCCATATGTATTTTAGAATCATCATCAATTTCTATAAAAAAACCTAAAGGTATTCTGATTGGAATTGTGTTTAATCTCCAAATCAATTTGGGGAGAACTGAAATCTCAACAATTTTGAGTCTTCTAATTTAGGGAAATGGTAAATCTAAGTTTTCTTTAATCTATCTCAGCAATATTTTGTACTTTCCAAATAGAAATCTTGCATTTTTTTTGTATTAAGTTTATCCTTACATAAATGTTTCTTGATGTTGTAAATGGAATTTTTTGTTTCATTTTCCAGTTTTTTGCTGTTTTTTATATTGGTTTTGTATCTGGTGATATTTCTAATTCTACTTATTAGGTCTGATTGTTTTTTTTTTTTTAAATTAAAGATTCTGTAAAGTTTTCTATGTAAACAATTATTTATTCTGTGAATATGTTACTTCTTCCTTTCCAAACTTTTTACCTTTTGTTATTTTTTTTTCTGAACTTAATGCCCTCGATAACACCAGAAGTGATGGGCAGACTTCCTTGCCTTCTTCCTAATCTTCAGGGGAATGTGTTCAATATAACACCATTAAGAAAAATATTTGTATAGGTTTTTTCATATATACCCTTTATCAGGGTGAAGAAGCTCCCTCTATTCTTAGTTTGCTGAGAATTTTTATCAGGAATAGGTGTTTAATTTTGAAAATTGTCTTCACTTCAACTGAGATTCTCATGTATTTTTCTCTTTTTTCTGTTATTGTGATGAATTACACTGATTAATTTTAAGTTATTAAAAATTAATTTTAAGTTATTTAAGTTATTAAACCAACCCTGCTTTTCCAGAATAAATCTCACTTGGTCTTGAGATTTCTAAATTTTGTTAAGGAATTTTTTGGCTCATTTCATAATGGGTATTGATCTGTAATTTTATTTTCTTGTGTTATCTTGTCAAGTTTTGGTATTAAGATTAAGTGGGCCTTATAAAACAAATTGAGGTTTGCTCCCTCCTCTATTTTCTCAAAGTTTGTGTAAGATTTCCATTATTTCTCCTCTTACATATTATAGTTCATTGGTGAAACCATCTGAGCATGTTTTCATTGTGCACATTTTTTTTTATCAAGTAAATTCCTTTATAGATATCAGGCTAGATTTTCTGTTTCATCCTGTGTCAGTTTTGATAGGTGATGTTTTACAAGGAATTTCTATTTCACCTAAGTTGTTAAATTTATTGGCATGAAATTGCACCTTACTATATTTTTAATGCCTGTAGAATCTCTTCATGATATCCCTGCTTTCATTCCTGATGTCAGTAATTTATGTTTTCTCTATTCTTTTCATTCAATTACCAATCATTTTATCAATTCTATTAATCTTTTCAAAGAACTGACTACTGGCTTTCTAAATTTACTTTATTAGTTGTTTTTCTGTTTCATTGATTTCTTTCTTCCTCTGTGATTTTAATTCGTTGGATTTTTTGTTTCTTACAGTGAAAACAATCATTGATTTACTTCTTTTCTAAAGTAAATATTTAAAGCTATAAATTTCCCTCTAAGCATTGTTTTCCTTGTATCCCTCAAATTGGTTTACATTGCAATTTCATTATTACTCAGGTCTAAATATTTTCTGATTTTTCTTATGAGTGTTTTTTTTGACCCATGGGTTATATAGAAATGTTGTTTTATTTTCAAATATTTTGGAATATTCTTTTGTTATCAGTTTTGAATTTAATTTATTGTGGTAATAAGACAAACTTTGCAAGATCTCAGTCTTTTGAAATTTATTGAGACATTTATGCTCAACATATGATACATGTTTTTAAGTGACTGCTTTGTATTTTTTTTAACTTTTTAAATGAAATTTTATTTAAATAAACTCACACACCATATAATCCATCCAAAGTAATCATCCATATAATCAATGGCTCACAGTATCATCATATAGTTGTGCATCCATTGCCACAATCAATTTTTAAACATTTTCATTACTCCAAAATAAAGAAAAAAATTATAATAAATAAATAAATAAATAAGAATACTCAAACCATCCCATACCCTTATTCTCCCTCCTCCCCATTATTTATATCTTTTTTGCCATTATTTTATTACTCACCTGCCCATACACTGGTTAAATGGAATGTCAGTCTCCAGGTTTTCACTATCATATGGTCACACGATAAAAATGAGATAGTTATACAATTAGCATCAAGAATCAATTACACTGAATTACCATTCAACCTATTCAAGTATTTCCTTCTAGCTATTCTAATACACTAGAAACTAAAAAGGAATATCTATAAAATGTGTAAGAATAACCTCCAGATTGACTTCCTGAGTCTATTTGAGATCTCTCAGCCACTTAAGCTTTATTTTAATAATTTCATTTCTTTTCCCCCTTTTGGTCAAGACGGCATTCTCAATCCCACGGTGCCAGGGCCAGGCTCATCTCTGTTAAAGATTTGTTAACTTTTTATAAAAAAAAAGATAGTTTTCCATCCAGAATTCTACAATCATTTAAAATAGCTTTCAAATATGAGTATAAAATGAACATATTTTCAGGATAAGCAAAAGCTAATTCATCACAAGAATATCTGCACTAAAGAAACACTAAATTAAATTCTTAAGACTAAATGTAAATGATACCAGATGAAGCCTGTCCCTCATTGCCAGGGAGATTTACACCCCTGGGAGTCATGTCCCACATAATGGGGGAGGGCAGTGAGTTTATTTGCAGGGTTGGCTGAGAGAAAGAGGCCATATCTGAGCAACAAAAGAGGTACGATATATATTTTTTAAAGGATTTATAGTCCACAGATGGTGGGTATAGTATTCTGTAGATATCTCTTAAGTAGAAGTGGTTAATAGTGTCATCATATCTTTATAACATTAGAGATTTTTCATCCATTGTTCTATCCATTACTGAAAGTGGAGTGTTAAGATTCATAATTTCTTTCTTTAATTCTGTCAGTTTTTGCTTCATATATTTTGAAGCTCTGTTATGTGAACACAGAGTTATAATACTTTGTCACTCTGGTGAAATGGACTTTATCGTGTTAAATGTTTCTTTTTATTTTTCCAGTACTCCTTGTTTTGAAATTTACTTTAACTGATACTAACATATCCATACCAGTTTTTTATGCTTATTGTTTTAATGGCCTATTAAAAAATCCTTTTGCTTGTATTCTGTATATCTGTCTATCTATCTATCTATCTATATTTGTAGTGTATCTCTTGTAGAGACCACAAAATTGGTTCTTCCTTTTTATACACTCTACTACTCTCCACTGCTTAGAGTGTTTAATATATTTACATTTAATATAATTATTGATATCACTGGTTTTAAGTCTACCATTTTGCTCTTTATTTTCTTATATTCTTGATTGTTTGTGTTTTTTCCCCTCTGCACTCCTGCCTTGTTTTGGGGTAGCTGTTTTTTTTTTTTTCTTGTTGTTGTTTTTAAGATTTTTATTTCACCACTGGCTTTTTAGTTATGCCTCCTTGTTTTAGGCATCTGTGTGCTTGATTTAGGTACAGCATTACTCTTTAACTTATCACAGTTTATCTAGTGTTAATACTGCACAACCTCACATAAAATCTAAGAACCTTGCAATATTATAGTTCTATTTACTCTATTTTTGTGCTATTTTCTTAATATATATTACATTAATTATAAAGTTCACAAAACAATGTTATAATTTTTGCATTGATCAGCCAGTTTTCTTTTAAATAATGAAAGGAAAGATAAAAGGTTGTTCTTTGCATTTATCCGTGTATTCACTTTTTCCAGTGCTCTTCTTTCCTTCCAGAAAATTCAGGCTTCATCTGGTATCATTTACATTTAGTCTTAAGAATTTAATTTAGTGTTTCTTTAGTGCAGATATTCTTGTGATGAATTAGCTTTTGCTTATCCTGAAAATATATTCATTTTATACTCATATTTGAAGACTATTTTAAATGATTGTAGAATTCTGGATGAAAAACTATCTTTTTTTTATAAAAAGTTAACAAATCTTTCTATTATTTCCTGTCCTCCATTTTTTTTCTGAGTAGTAGAATCTTTTAATTCTTCAAAACTATGTATTATGGTGCGTTTTCATTTCATCCTATTTATTTTTGATTTTCATCATTTTAACTAATTATGCCTCCTTGGATTTTGTATTTATTTTTTGTGGATTTGCCTGAACTTCTTGGATTTTCAAGTTGATGGGTTTGCTCTAAGTTTGGAAATTTTGGGTCGCTGTTTCTTCAAATATCTTTTCTGTCCCCTTTTCTCTATTTTTATCTTTTGTGATTTCCAGTTATATATAGGATAGATCACTTAATGTCATCCAGGTCACAGTGACTCTGTTCTTTTATTTTTCAATATTTTTATATCTATTTTTTCACAATGGATAATTTTTATCTACCTTTAAGTTCTTTAGCTATCTCCCCATCTGCTATTAAACCCGTCTGGTACATTTTTAAATTGTACACATTTTACTTTTTAGTTCTCAAATGGCCACTGATTCCTTTTAGTTCACCATCTGTATTGTCATCATGACCATATTTTCCTTTAAGTCCTTGAACTTAACTTAGATTTTGTCTGCTTATCTCACTATCTGTTACCTCAGAGCTTGTTTCTATTGTGGCCTTTTTTTCTTTTAACAATATATCATATTATACTGCTCTTCCACATTCTAGTAATTTTTTATTCCAAACTGGACATTAAGGACAGAACATTTTAGAGTCTCTGCATTTTGTCATTTTTCTCTAAAGAGTGTGGATTCTTTTTCTAAGTAATTAAATCACTAGCTGGTCACCTTGAACTTGTGGAGGCTTGGATTTTCCATTTATTGGAACATCTTCATTGAAGTCTTTTACCTTGGAGGTATATAAGATTTTAACTAAATCCCTTTACCTTGGAAGTATATAATCTCCAAACTTTGTCTCTCCTGAAGTGTGCACAAGCTGAAATCTCTGCTCAGCTATTTCAGTTTTCTAGTTGTTATTTTCTAATAGGCTCCCCCACATATGGGCAATTCAGGGGTCAGCCAAGGATGTGAGGAGAATTTGTATGTAGATTTTGGAGCTCCCCTTACTTTTTCTGTCTTATTTCCAAGATTTACCCCCTCAGTTTTTAGTTTCCCTGGCAGCCCTGAACCCTGTCATCTTACACTTCAAGGCGGTAAAGCTGGGGTTTCTCCACAATCTAACCAATCCATGCTGTGCAGACTGGAGAATGTCCTCAGGGGAAAGTCTATATAAACATGGCTCTCCCGTGCACTTTTATTTTTGCCTGCTTTGGGTTGCCCCCAAAAATTGTTCTTTTTTGAATTTTGTTCAGAATTTGTTTTCTGAGGAAAAATTAGCTCAATAAAACTTACTCCACCATTACCATTTCTGGAACTGAATAGTTTTCTGTATTCCATTTCAATACCCTATTGGGTTTTTAGCTGTAACTATTTACATTTTGTTTAGTGATTGCTTTAGGTTCTAAAATAAACATCCTTAACGTATTACAGTGCACTTTGAGTTAATAATGTGTCATTGCCCATAAAAACCTATGAATTTTATGAGTGAAATTCCTTGACTTTGTACTGTTGATGTCATATGTTATACTTAAATGTGTAGTACACTGGAGAATACAATATTAGTTTTGCTTTAAATTGTCAGTTGTTTCAAATAAATTAAGAAAAATAAAAAAGATAGCCTTTTAACGTACTCTTTTCAATGTTCTTCTTTCCTTCCTATAGATTTAAATTTCCATTTGGATCATTCTCTTCAGTCTGTAGAATTTCCTTTTCTATAATTTACACTGCTGGTCTGTAACAAATTTTCTTGCCTTTTGTTTCTCCAAAACCAATTTTATTTTAGCTTCACATTTGAAGGCTAATTGTGCTGGACATTGAATTCTGAGTTGACAGCAGTTTTTAAAAGGCACTTTTAAGGTGTTTCTCCATTGTTCTCAGGCTTCAAATTTTCCTGACAGAAACAGGCACCCCTATACAAATGGACAAGAAATTAAAGAACTTTTAGATATTTTGCTGCTATCGATAGCTATTGGGGAAATCAAGGACACACTCAGCAGCCATCCCCCAGCCTTCGTCTACCCCCTCCTTTTTCCCTCTTGTATGTGTGCAAGTGTCTGTTATATTTCCACTCTTGTTTGTTTGTATGCAGTGCTTTGTATGTTTCATTTGTGCTTGTTTGCATGTGGGTGTTCGATATGTTTCTATTTCACAGAAGACTGCAGGCAGCTGGGGAGATGCTAAATCTTAACCAGTTCCTCTGCTTGTCATGCGCAAAGGTTGCTCATTGGCAGAGCACCACCCCCCTGGAGTGTATAACAGCTTAGCACTCCGTCAGTGCAGGCATCCCTCATCTCTGATGCAAAGAGAGGTGTGCAGAGCTACCATCCACCAACACTGACTGGAGCAGTTAGCCTCCCTGGGGGACAGGCCAAGGTGGGATCTCTTCCCCTGCTCTTATGGACCGTTTGTGCTGTGCAAGCAATAAAGAGTTAGTTGCTGCAAGTCTCCATTCTGCCTGAGCCTGTGTTCCCACAACATACCCTACAGCAACTTGCTCCACAATAGCAATATATTTTAGCAAAATCTTTTGTGATATTACCCACAATAACAGAGATAAATTAGCAATAATATTATGCTAATGTTGGTAGGGTAATTTTAAGGGTGAGCGCAAGGATGCCTCCTATGGCTGTCTTCTATACCAACAATATAATCCTGACAAGACCTTAAAGGTGGAACATAAATAGAAATCAAATGAACTGTGAGTATGTTCTCAGGATAGATTGAGACTTTCCTTGCAGAAAGCTACAATCTTAATGGCCATGCTCAACTTTTTCTTGTGGTTAAGTTCTGCCTCTTAGGCCCCTGCAACCTTAGGATCTCATGATTCCCAGTGAATTCAGGGAGACCAGTTCAATGGCAAAATTTTCTTCTGCCAATACTGGTCAGCAGAGAATAGCTACTCTTCAAGGATGTTAGTGCTCTCTCTAGAAATTCATTTCTAAAATTCTTGGAAGGAATATTATCTGGATCCTCCATGTTGACATTTTCAGGGGTTGGCTGAGGTGATCTTACATGATAAACCCCTCCAGCATTCTGGTCTCTCTAAGTCTTTGGATGTCTTCTTTTCAGTACACCAAAGATGTTCTGGCATCTGAACCTCACTCAGTGTTTGGATTTTAGTCAACCAGTTGTGCAAACCATTAGAGTCTTTCCAAGTGCCTCAAGTTAACACATACACTCATATCAGTAAAGTTGTCCCTGCCTAATATTATATCCCTTCCATCCTCATCCATACCCTTAGGATCCTTTCCCATACATGTTCTCCAGATGTCTGATTATATAATTCCAAAATCTTGCAGTTCATTCTGCCCGTGTGATATCTTGCCATGAATCACACTTTCTAGCTGACTCCTTGGGACCTGCTTGGATTGAACACAGATATAGCTTTGAAAGTAACAAGAGGTGGTGAGGTAGGTCTTGAGGAGGATAAGCATTCTTTTATAAGGAAACTTCTTCAGGAGGAGCTAGTATAGGTTCTTCAGACAAGGGGAAACTAATTTCCTAGGATAGAGAAGGAAGGTATGCATCTAGTGGCAAACAGAGCTTGGCAGAATTTGGCAACTCAAAGTCCTTAGTGTCGTTCAAATCTGCCCATGTGTCCCATTCCAATTTTTGAAGTCCATTCCTTCTCAATGAATGCCCTAACTTTAACATAAAAGTCAACGCAAGTTTGTAAATTCATTTTGCATTTAATTCAATCACGAAAAGGATTATACTTTGGGTTTGGTTTTCAGATATCTCAACTTGAAGCCAAAAGAGATGGGTTAACTTTAGAGCAACCAGCGGCGTTTTATGGTCATTTAAATGGACATTGATCTGGAAATTTAGAGTTAGCTACCTCCTTATTTTCTTTCCTCATGCCTTAAAGTATACCAACCCCACAATTCTTATTCTCTTTATTTCCACTAAGATGTTGATGGCAGCAGCTACTTCTTCACCCAAAGACTTGCCTTCTATAGGCACTTGTTTCCAGGTGGCCACAGGTGATGATAAATAGCAAAAATAAGTTTTGCTACTGCATGCCATAAACCACCCGTGTCTCATTTACCACCAGAAATATGGACATCGATGCCTTTAAATATATTCAGACCATAGATTCCCGTCCCTTAGATTCTGTTCATCTGGAACCATTTCTGGAACAAATAACTTTGGTCAGGGAGGCTGAGAAACTCTGAGTGTAGTGGGATAAAGCAATTATTATAGAAATGATGCCTTACACAATTGTGTGAAGAGTTTAAGAAATGGAGGTCTGGAATGGGAAGTTAGAGGATCAGGGAAAAAGCTACTAAATGGCCCCGAGGCAGCAGTGTGAGTGGACTAATGAGAACTTTCAAAGAAATCTAAGAAATCAACCATGGTAAGTTGCCAAATTGGATGGTGCAGGAAGAAACTTGTGGAGGGGTGTTGGCAAAGCTCTTGCCTCTGTGTTCCTCTGTGAGTCTGCTGCCAAGGCTGATGGTAGACTGGTGAGATGGTTAGGTTCATGTGTCATCTTGGCCAGGTGATGATGTCCAGTTCTCTGGTGAAGCAAGCACTGGCCTAACAGTTACTACAAAGACATTTCATGGCTGGTGAATAAACCAGAAGCCTGGTTTATGAAATCACCAGTCAAAGGATTGCATCTGAGGCTGATTACATCTATGATCGACTAGGGGGATGTCTTCCACTATGAGAGAATCCAATCAGTTGGATTTAAACTAATCACTTGAAGACTTTTAAGAGAGAAGAGAGAACTTTCATTTCTTCTTCAGCCAGCCAGCCTCTCCTGGGGACTTCATCAAAGACCATCAGGCTCACGGCCTGCCGTACAGAATTTAGACTTATGCATCTTCACAGTTGCGTGAATCACTTTTATAAAATCTCAAATATACAGAAATCTCCTGTTGATTCTGTTTCCCTAGAGAACCCTGACTAATAAAACTGGGCTGGCTTTAGTCAGCAGGACGAATAGTCAGACTGAAGAACTGAAGCAGAATTGCTGAACATGGAGCGAAGGAAAGTAAGGACAAACTGGAACTTGCTAAGCACCTCTGCTTCTGTTTGTCACCCATACGTAACTGCAAAGAACTTAAGAGCATGATGGCTGCACTTCATTTCCAGCTCCCAAATCTCATGCAAATTTCTTTCTTAGCAAGTCTATCCCAGAATCATACAGAAGTTATGAAGTTGGTTAAGAAGTTCCTGACTTAACCAATCTGACAATTGAACAATCCAGCACACAAACTTGAACACCACTTATTTTTCCAACCCCAAATTATTTCTACCATCAATAAAGTTGGTTATTAAACCTACTGATATAGGTTCTGATAATGATTTTTATGGGCTATTGCCATACCATTGCCAGGTGAATATTAAAATTGAATTATACACACACATCATATGGTCTACACTGAATAATTTTAAATTTAATTACCTCAAAGTAATATAATGCATACACATAAGCCAATCAGAATATGGTTAAGATATATATGTATATATATAAATATATATACAGATGATATGCATGTATGTTTTAATATATATCTCTACAGGTGTATAGGAAAATTGTTAAATAGGAGAAATAAAAATTTTATACTGGATTACCTTTAATTTTACTTCTTGCTATTTTTTTCAGTTGTTTTATGTTGAACATGTATTATTTTAGTCATAAATTTCATAAATTAAATCCAAATTGATAAATCCTTTCTTTAGCCATTATTTGGGACTAAGTGTCATATGTGCATATATTCAGCATTAAATTTAATCTATCAAAACCTACTATCTAGAGCTTCTGGAATCCTAGGCATTACCAACTGAATTTCTAGTTTTGAATTCTACAAGTGGACCAATAACCCTTTTACTGTACTTCTTCTCTACCTCCATTTTCATGCCATTATGAAGAAAAGGCATATTCCTTTTCATTTAGTTGTACTTCCCTCCCTACCCTGTATTTCTCTTTTCACAAGTGGAAGTGTTCACCTTGTCACTTAATGACACGGGTGGCCCTGGGGCGTTGGCACTGGACTGATGCACAGGCGGCCTTAGGGAGAGGCAGGTTGGGAATGGCTGTCCCTGGCTGGTGCTGTGGACTCTGAATCTCCACAGTCATAACAAAGTGCTTGGTCTCATGAAATTTTATTTAAATTTGACTACCAATAAAGAAGGGTAAAATCCTAAGAACTGTGTCTTGGTTTAATTTTTGGATTTGAGGGTGGGGACAAGAGTTTCTGTGCCTCACGAGGAATAAAGGAGCTGGCCTGGCATTTAATTTTATCATGGGAATCATCCACCAGGGGCCAGTGCCCTCCGGTCCCATTGCTCTGACTATATTTAGTCCATTATGAATATGGAATAACATTGAAAATGATTCACGTCGACATCCCTCTGTCCAGCTTAATAACATCAAAGTCATTAACAACAAACTCTGACAATGTGATTTGGAAATCTGAGCCCTCCCCAGCGCCCTCCTCTGACTGTCTTGATAGCCTGGACACAAGAACCCAGCATGCATGCCCTCCCACTTGCTCCTAACCTCCACCTCCAAAGGAAAAAAAAAGATAAAAAGATGTAAAGGCAAGGGAGAGGAAAGGTTGCTGTTGGCCATATGGACTGTTGTTGAAATGTGAAACCAGCTGGGAGTCAAGCCTTCATCAAGGAAAAAGTGTGAGCAGTGAGGGTAAAATGGGGCTTAGTTGAAAGACCTCTTCTCTCCTTCCCGCCCTCTCTGCAATTCATTCCCTTTATCATCCCAACTGTCACTCCCTCATTTGGTAACCTTAGCATCTTCATTATTGTTATGTCTACTTAGGCTTTCCCAAAACAGACTTTTCCACATATTAGTTTACATGTTATTCCATTAACAGAGGTGAGTCATCTCTTTTTTGCTTTTGTAATATTTATCAGAGTTTATTTATCTTGATAAATACATACTTGTTTTCCTCACTAGCCTGTAAGCTCTGTGAGGGCAAGGAGTTTGCTCATCATCGAATAGAGCCTGGAGCAATGTCTTGCATACAATGATTTACAGAAATAGCAATTGAATAAATGAATGAAAGGAAGGAAGGGAAGGGAAGGAAGAACAGAATCAAATATTGACTCAATTTTGTTGAAGGAGTAACAGAGATAATGAGCTAGTGAGTCATTTGATTTAGGCCTCGTAAAACTGTGGAAAATTCTCAAAAAGTTTTTATTATCACTAATGTGTACTAGTTTTTCCCCCCTGTGGCTGGTTTTTATGAACTTCTTTTATGTTTTTGTTTGTTTGTTTGTTTTTTTTAATGTAATTTTATTGAGATATATTCACATAACATACAATCCTCCAAAGTATACAATCAATTGTTCACAGTATCATCATTTAGTTATGCATTCATCACCACAATCTTTGAACATTTTCATTACTTCAAAAAATAAAATTAAAATTAAAATAAAAAAGGACATCCAAAACATTCCATACCCCTCCTCCTCCCATTGTTCATTTGCTTATTTACTTTTTTTAACACTTTTTTTTAACTTCATCAAAAAATTAAAAAACAAACAATAAAAATCATTTCAAAGAAAACCAAAACAAAGGAATAATAATAATAAAAAATAACCTAAAATAACTACATTGCTTCCAACATGTTCCTACCACACCCCAAGAAAATAAACTGTAACCAAACAAAGGAATAAGAAAAACAATTAACCTAAAATAACCACATTGCAGCCAGCTTGTTCCTACCATACCCCCCCAAAATTAACAAACCGCAGTCATTCCTGAGCATTCCCACACCATTAAATTTACCCTCCATAACATCTGTTCTTATTAGATTGTTGTCCCCCCTTCACTATTTGCTATCTATCGCTAGGCCCCCTACATTCTACAATATAAACCACTTATTTTACATTTTTCACAGAGTTCACATTAGTGGTAACATACAATGTCTCTTTTTTTGTGCCTGGCTTATTTCACTCAGCATTATGTCTTCAAGGTTCATCCGTGTTGTCATATGTTTCACAACCTCATTCCTTCTTACTGCCGCGTAGTATTCCATCATGTGTATACCACATTTTGTATATCCGCTCGTCTACTGAAGGACATTTGGGTTGTTTCCATCTCTTGGCAATTGTGAATAATGCTGCTGTGAACATTGATGTGCAGATATCTGTTCGTGTCACTGCTTTCAGATTAGTTTTCTAAGGAATTACCAGACTGTCTTATAGAGTGACTGTGCCATTATACAGTCCCACCAGCAATGAGGAAGGGTTCCAATTTCTCCACATCCTCTACAGTGTTTGTAGTTTCCTGTTTGTTTAATGAAGTTAATCTAATTGGTGTGAGATGATATCTCATTGTGGTCTTAATCTGCATTTCCCTAATAGCTAGTGAGGATGAACATTTTTTCATGGTTTTTTTCTTGGCCATTTGTATTTCTTCTTCAGAGAACTGTCTTTTCATATCTTTTGCCCATTTTATAATTGGGCTGTCTGTACTATTGTCATTGAGTTGTAGGCTTTCTTTATATATGCAAGATATCGGTCTTTTGTCAGACACATGGTTTCCAAATATTTTTTTCCCATTGAGTTGGCTGCCTCTTCACCTTTTTGACAAAGTCCTCTGAGGTACAGAAGCTTTTAAGTTTGAGGAGCTCCAATTTATCTATTTTTTCTTTTGTTCCTTGTGCTTTGGGTGTAAGGTCTAAGGAGTGACCTCCTAATACAAGGTCTTGGAATGTTTCCCTACATTATCTTCTAGGAGTTTTATGGTACTGTCTCTTATGTTGAGGTCTTTAAGCCATTTTGAGTTAATTTTTGTGTAGCATGTGAGGAAGGGGTCCTCTTTCATTCTTTTGGATATGGCTATCCAGCTCTCCCAGCCCCATTTGTTGAATACATTTTTATGTCCCAGTTCAGTGGTTTGGGGGCCTTATCAAAGATCAGTCAACTGCAAATTTGGGGGTCTATCTCTGAATTCTCAACTCAATTCCATTGATCAATATGTTTATCTTTGAGACAGTACCATGCTGTTTTGGCTACTGTGGCTTTATAATAAGCTTCAAAGTCAGGGAGTGTAAGTCCTCCTGCTTCATTTTTCTTTTTTAGAAAGTTTTTAGCAATTCAAGGCATCTTTCTCTTCCAAATAAATTTGATAACTAGCTTTTCCAGGTCTGCAAAGTAGGTTGTTGGAATTTTGATTGGAATTGCATTGAATCTTAGATAAGTTTGGGTAGAATTGACATCTTAATGACATTTGGCCTTCCTATCCATGAACACAGAATATTCTTTTCATCTTTTTAGGTCCCCTTCTATTTATTTTAGTAAAGTTATATAGTTTTCTATGTGTGTCTTTTACATTGTTGGTTAAGTTTATTCCTAGGTACTTGATTTTTTTAGTTGCTATTGAGAATGGAATCTTTTTCTTGAGTGTTTCTTCAGTTAGGTCACTTCCAATGTATAGGAACATTACTGACTTAGGTGCATTCATCTTGTATCCCACTACTATGCTAAATTTGTTTATTAGCTCAAGTAGCTGTGTTGTTGATTTCTCAGGGTTTTCCAGATATAAGATCATGTCATCTGCAAATAATGACAGTTTTACTTCTTCCTTTCTGATTTGGATGCCTTTTATTTTTTTGTCTTACTGGGTTGCTCAGGCTAGCACTTCCAGCACAATGTTGAATAACAGTTGTGACAGCGGGCATCCTTGTCTTGTTCCTGATCTTAGAGGGAAGGCTTTCAGTTTCTCCATTGAGTACTATGCTGGCTGTGGGTTTTTCATAAATGCCCTTTATCATATGAGGAAGTTTCCTTCAATTCCTACCTTTTGAAGCATTTTTATCAAGGATGCTGGGTTTTGTCAAATGCTTTTTCAGCATCTATTGAGATGATCATTTGGTTTTCCCTTTTGATTTGTTAATGTGTTGTGTTACACTGACTGATTTTCTTATGTTGAACCACCCTTGCATGCCTGGAATGAGCCCCACTTGGTCATGGTGTATGATTTTTTAATGTGTCTTTGGATTCTATTTGCAAGTATTTTATTGAGAATTTTTGTATCTAAATTCATGAGGGAGATTGGCCTGTAGTTTTCCTTTCTTGTAGCATCTTTACCTGGTTTTGGTATTAGAGTGATGTTAGCATCATAAAATGAGTTAGGCAGTGTTCCATTTTCTTCAATGTTTTGAAAGAGTTTAAGCAAGATTGGTGTCAGTTCTTTTTGGAAAGTTTGATAGAATTCCCCTGTGAAGCCATCTGGCCCTGGGCATTTATTTGTGGGAAGCTTTTTGATGACTGATTGGATCTCTTTGCTTATGGTTGGTTGGTTGAGGTCTTCTGTTTCTTCTCTGGTCAGTCTAGGTTGTTCATGTGTTTCCAGAAAATTGTCCGTTTCTTCTACATTATTTACTTTGTTGGCGTATGATTGTTCATAGTATTCTCTTATAATTTTTTTAATTTCTTCTGTATCTGCAGTAATGTTGCCTCTGTCATTTATCATTTTGTTTATTTGGGTCTTCTCTCTTTTTGATTTTGTTAACCCAGCTAGAGTCTTGTCAATCTTGTTGCTCTTCTCAAAGAACCAACTTTTGGTTTTATTTATTCTCTCTATTGTTTTTTGTTCTCTATGTCATTTATTTCTGCTTTAATCCTTGTTATTTTTTTCTTCTACTTGGTTTATGATTAGTTTGCTGTTTATTTTCTAGCTTCTTCGGTTGTTCTATTAGTTCTTTGGTTTTAGCTCTTTATTCCTTTTTAATGTATGCATTTACAGCTATAAATTTTCCCCTCAATACCACTTTCACTGCATCCCATAAGTTTGATCTTTGTCTCTACATATTTAGCAATTTCTCTTGCTATTTCTTCTTTAACCCACTGATTGTTTAGGAGTGTGTTGTTTAACCTCCAGATATTTGTGAATGTTCTAAATATTTGATGGTTATTGACTTCTAATTGTATGTGTTTTGAGTAATTTCAATCTTTTTAAATTTATTGAGGCTTGTTTTATGGCCCAACATATGATCTGTTCTGGAGAAAGTTCAGCGAGCACTAGAGAAGAATGTGTATCCTGGTGATTTGGGATGTAATGTTCTATATATGTCTGTTAAGTCATATTCATTTATCACATTATTTAGTTTTCCAATTCCTTATTGGCCCTCTGTCTGATTGATCTATCTATAGAAGAGAGTGATGTGTTGAAATCTCCCACAGTTATTGTGGAAACATCTATTGCTTCCTTTAGTTTTATCAATGTTTGTCTCATGTACTTTGGTACACCTTGACTGGGTGCATAGACATTTATGATTGCTATTTCTTCTTGTTGAATTGTCCCTTTTATTAGTATATAGTGACTTTCTTTGTCTCTTATAACATCCTTGCATTTAAAGTCTATTTTATCTGAGATTAATATTGCTACTCCTGCTTTCTTTTGGCTGTAGCTTGCATGAAATAGCTTTTTCCATCCTTTCACTTTCAATTTCTTTGTGTCTCTGGGTCTAAGATGAGTCTCTTGTAACCAACATATTGATGGTTCATATTTTTTAATCCATTCTGCCAATCTATATCTTTTAATTGGGGAGTTTAATCCATTCACATTCAGTGTTATTACTGTGAAGGCATTTCTTGAATTGGCCATCATGTCCTTTGGTTTTTATTTGTGAGATATATTTTTTCCCTCTCTCTATTTCCTTTAATGTACCGTTACTAGAACTCTTTAGTCCTGAGTCCTTCTCCATCTCTCTCTCTCTCCTTTATTATTATTTTTTTCTCTTTCGGCAGGGCTTCTTTTAGTATCTCTTGTAGGGCATGTCTCCTTTTAGCAAATTCTCTCAGCATCTCTGAAGATTTTAAGCTCTCCCTCAAATTTGAAAGAGAGCTTTGCTGGATAAAGAATTCTTTGTTGGCAATTTTTCTCTCTCAGAATTTTAAATATGTCATACCACTGCCTACTCACCTCCATGGTGGCCGCTGAGTAGTCACTACTTAGTCTTATGTTGTTTCCTTTGTATGTGGTGAATTGCTTCTCTATTGCTGCTTTCAGAACTTGTTTCTTCTCTTCAGCATTTGAAAACCTGATCAGAATATGTCTCAGAGTGGTTTATTTGTATTTATCCTCCATAGAGGAAAACTGCCCAACATCACAGGTGAGCAGAATCCCCAAGGGAAGCTCTCGGCCACGGTGCTGTGCAGGGGCATCTCCCAGCCCGCTGAAAAGATGGCTGTGTGGGGCATGGCAACTTCCCACTTCTGTGTTCCTCTGCCTGCTGCAGCATCCTATTCCTGTCTCCAGGACAATTAGCTGCAGGTGTGCAAAAGACTGTCTCCCATGCCAGAGACTGAGGTGGGTGCCCAGGGTGTAGAAGGCACTCTCCACCGTGCTCGACTGTGTGGCTCTCATACTGGATATGCAGCCATTTTCTGGGTTTTTAAAGTAACGTGCCTCCAAATGCTGACCCCAGGTTTCTCCCTACTGTGGCTGCCGAGCGCCATTTCCCCAGAAGCTCAAACACTTACTTGATTCTGAATGCAGTTTCTTGGTTTCACCAAGTGCACAGTCTCTGTGGTTGTAGCAGACCTTGTCCAGCCAGTAGAACCCTGGAACTGCTTTTCTGGAGCACTTTCTGTCTATTATCTAGTATTTTTCACAGAGGAGAATTTTGCTCTGTCTATCCTAATCTGCCACCTTGGATCCCTCCTTATGAACTTCTTTTAAAATCAACATTGAACTACAATGAGATAACACTTCACACCCACTAGGATGGCTATTATTAAAAAAACAAAAATCAGAAAATAACAAGTGTTGGCAAGGATATGGAGAAATTGAACTCACGTACCTTGTTGGTGGGAATGTAAAATAGTGCAGCTGCTGTGGAAAATAGTTTGGAGAGTCCCCAAAATGTTAAGCATAGAATGACCATATGCTTGGCAATTCCACTTCTAAATGTATACCTCAAATAATTGGAAGCAGGGACTAGGTATTCGTATATCATTTGGAGCAGCATTATTCACACTAGTCAAAAAGTAGAAACAACCCAAATGTCCATCAACAGATGAATGGATGAACAAAATGTGGTATATCCATACAGTGGAATATTATTCAGTCATAAAAAGGAATGATGTTCTGAACCATGCTACAACTTGAATGAACCTTGAAGACATCATGCTGAGAAAAATAAAACAGACACAAAAGGACAAATATTTGTACAATTTCACTTATATGAAATATCTAGGATAAGCCAATTTATAAAGACAGTAGGTATATTAGAGGTTGCCAGGGGAGGGGAGGGGAGGGAGATGGGGAGTAGGGAATTATTGCTTAGTGGGTAAAGGGTTTCTGTTTTGGGAAATGAAAAGCTTTAGTAGTGGAAGATGGTGATGGTAGCACAGCATTCTAAAAGTAACAAATACCACTCAATTGTGCACTTAAAAATGATTAAAATGGCAAATTTTATGTTCTGTATGTTACCACAATTTTAAAAATCAACTTTGTTAAGGTACAGTCTATATAGAGTAAATGTACCCATACTAAGCATACAGTTTGATGAGTTTTCACAAATGTATACGCCCATGTAATTACTACCACCAATGAGATACAGAACTTCAATGCTTTTCTGATATTATGATTCAGAGTTATTAACTTCATCCTTCACGCCCTGCTTCAACCTTCCACCATGGTCGCAGGGATTGAAAGTAAATTGGATGCTTGAAATGGAAAATGTTTTGACTAATCTTTAAAGTATATATGTAGAGGGAGTTGATTAGGTATTTTCTAAACTCCCAATAAACCAGGTAAGATGGGAGGTACTTTTGGGTAGTGCTTAGAAATTTGGACTCTAGAATTATATCACCCAAGTTCAAATCCTAGTTCTGCCACTTAACATATTTTGCCATTAATCATAAGATACACCATTGCCATTTTAAACACTTAGAAAGGAAAACAATGCCATCAATTAAACTAAGCAATGACTTAGTGATGGTTCTATGTGACACATGAATCTGTTGCACCCATTTCTCATTGCTTTGAAGTTTTTTCTTTTTCAAGGAATTTGACCATTTATTATAGTTCATTACTTGGCAGATAATAAGCAATCCTTTTGCACATGTCAATAATAATAAAGAAGAAAAGCTTCAGCTATTTGTGGGCATCATTCTTTCTTAGGTCTCACAAAGAACTTGGTTGTTGTTTTGCAAGTCATAAATATTTACTTCCCAAATGTAAAATTTATGACCTGCTGCTTTATTTTTGTGTTTCTGTGTACATAATAACTTCTAATTTCAATGCCAAGTTAGAGTATACTCTTTTGAAGGTATTTTCTTTTGTTGACCCACACTGAAGATATTTTTAACATCAATTAAACTCAATGCAAATAATTCTATTCAAGCCATAACAATAGCAGCTAAGACCACGACCACACATGTGCACACAATTACAGTTATATCAAACTGCTGCCTCGTTGTCAGCAATTGTGAGACACCATGGATTGTTTTAGCCATCCTGATTTCAGAGATGTTAAATGTAAAAAAATGTGCATTTTATAATCCATGATATACAGTGCAAGCTCTGTGTCCTTGGGCAGGTTATTTAACTTCCCTGTGGTTCAGGCTCCTTATCAATAAATTGAGGCTAAATAGTTCACATGAAGATTAAATGAAACATTTAGCACAGTAACTGACATATAATAAGCATCTAATCAATATTAATGGCCGTTATTGTTAATATATCATTTTACTTCTATCTATGTGTATCAGTTATTTATTGCTGCATCACAAATTACCTCAAACTTAGTGGTTTAAAACAAAAAACATTTATTATCTCACAGTTTACGAGTGAGGAATTTGGGAGTGGTTTAGCTAGGTGGTTTGGGGTCTCTCTTATGGCAGTGGTCATGATGTCAGCAGGGATTATAGTCAACTGAAGAGTGACTGGAGTTGGAGAATCCACTTCCAACATGTTTAACTCACATAGTTGTTGGCAGGAGGCAATTCTTCACTATACGGGCCTCTCTATAGAGCTGCTTGAGTGTCTCAATGACATGGCAGCTGACTTCCCCCAGAGCAACTGATCCAAGTGATCCAAGAGAGCAAGGAAGGAGTCATACTTCTTTTATGACCTTGTCTCTGAAGTCATATGCTATCACTTTTACTTTATTCTCTTAGTTAGAAGTAAGTCTGCAGTCAAGGGGAGGGGAATTAGGCGCCACCTTTTGAAGGGAGGAGTATCAAAGAATTTGTGGACATATTTTCAAACCACTGCTCCATGAAAACTTTAGGTCAAAATAACTATCATTAGCTTCTCTTTCTTCTTCTCAGTTGTTGGTTACCGACCCAATACCTATTCCCTCATTTTCCTTACCCAATATATTATACAAGTCCTCAGCAAGAAGCAGATGGCACATTCAATTTAGGATACTTTGAGGAAGATTTATTTCAAAAGTGTGGGCAAATGTTAGGTAGTGTAGAACTCGGGGCAAGTAGCAGCAGAGCAGTTACCTCCATAGGCCTGAAGGGACATGGAGCAGAGAGCTTACTAGAACCAGTAAATAGAGAGCCAAATGGAGAGCCTCTTGAGAGGGATAGTGATCTTTGGTGGAGGGACTGAGGCAGCATGAGGCAACTTCACAGGGGGGATGTCAGGGGGAAAAAAATTCTCCCACCCTCCAGGTCCCTGCTGAAGCTCCCTAGCTGAAGCCAGAGGCATGAAATCCCTGTTTGATGTAGTTGATACAGAGCAGATTGTTGTGGGAAACAGCAGGGTAGAGAAAGGTGGACAATGGATCTAGGTAAGTAAATAGGTGATATTCAGAGCAATCTGCCCCTTTCCCCCTTAGCATCCTCAAACACGGAAGACTCAGAAAGTCCCATTAGCAGTGATGGAGAGAAGTCAGCTTTGTTATAGTCCCCTGGAAACCTAAAACATTAGCTACCAGTGGATTCGTCATTTAAATTTGTAGGGGTAAAAAGAGGAGAAAGGAATGGATTAAGAAATACAGGAATTGTTAAAATCTCTGCCTTTGTAGCCATCAGGGTTTAAGTTGGTGTCCATAGCTGCCTCCATCCAGTACAAATTTCATATTCCTGTTACCCTTACCATATTCTTCCACTAGACAGAGATCTTCACTTTGTAGGGATAATTAAACCTTAATTTCTGCATAATCTGAGTGCTTGGTGATTAAGCCTTTATTTGGTTGCCACACATTTCTATTGGTCAGGGTTATGAGCCAAGGAGTAATAAGAAGCAACCCAGTGAATTCTCTGTGTTCAAACTATCATCTTTCCTACTGCTTTTCTCTAGCAGCAACCAAGTTTCTCTCTGGTAATTGGGGTCAAAAACCCCACGCAGTAGAGTGACCTCCTTTTCTGATTGTTGATTTGGAAGTATGAGGAACTCAATGTGGCCAGAAGACAGACTTACTTTCCAATTCATCTGAACCATGATGTGGTTTCCTGGTGAAACATAACCCAGGTTCATAGGAACAGGGAAGGAAAAATTCATCCAGGGGTTTTTTAGATATAATTGTTACAGAGGCCTCTCCCACTTTCATGTCGTGATTCCTAATACATTGTTCCTGGCTATGGTGGAGGTAGCATTGGTTTAAGGCATATATCACTTCCTGAAGCATAATCCCCCAATTGTGCAGGGTGATGTTTCCCAGCTGAGGCTATAACTGAACCTTCAGGGACAGTCCACTGCTTTACAAAGTCAGCTGCTTCTGGGAGTCAGGGTATGTGCTAAAACCATTGACATCTGAAGTTGCCAAAGATGTCCTTCTTTTGTAAAATATGTCTAAGAGGCACTCTTACATGGGATGCTATAAAGATGGATCAAGCATTTTAAAGTCCACAAATAATGACACTGACAGAAGCACTTCAGGTATGGAGAGCAAATATGTGTTAAATAGGTGCTTATCATTGTGAGGACAACGTACTACCCACTTTATAACAAGCAGGTCCAATGTAACCAATGTTAGCTGAAAAGTCCCCTGGAGAATGGTGCTATATAGGGGCCTCAGTATGAGCCATGACAGTAGCCAGACTTGTTTTGGTGAGAGTAAGACCATGTTATTGAGTCCATGTAGAGTCTTCATCGTGCTGCAGTGGCTGCTTTGTACATGGGTCCATTGAGTAAGACCAGGGATGGCTGAGGAAAGAGATTGATTGGCATCTTCAAGATGGGCTATCTTGCCCATTTGTCTACTGAGCACCTTCTCAGCTGTGGATGCCCTCTGACAGGCATTGATCAGAAGAACCTCTTCATCCTCTGTCTATTCTCAGAGCTCCATTTAAGCATTCCTACCCCAGAATTCCTTGTCGCCAAGTTTCCATTTTGTCCTTTCTAAATTCCTAGTCAGCTGATTAATGCATTTGTTACTGCCCCTAAATCAATGTAGAGCTGTAACTCATGCTAGTTTTTTTTTTTTCATACCAAGTATACACTAGAGTATACTACATAAAATTCTGCCCTATCTCTGGATTTCTTCTTACCACTGTCTTTCAGTTCCATCCCTGGGTGGGGATATCATGCAGGGTCTGCCCACTTTTGGCTGCATACTGTGCAGATCTATGTATGAACCAGGCCAATGAGCTTTTTTTTCTGTTAACTGGTCATAACAAACACCACATAAGTCCATAGGTGTGGGATGATAGAGAGGCAATGAAACAGTATTGGTGGATGCCACTGTAGTCTGGGATACTTCTGTGCAATTTGTCTGGGCCTCCTCGACCTTCTTGCTCCATCTTAAAAATACCATTTCCCTCTTATAATGGATTTTTTTTTTTTTTTTTTTTTTTTTTTTTGATTCTGCAGTTACACCCGGTTCTTTCTGTGAAGTTCAGATCACACATTCACTTGATGTTCTATTGTCAGGCATTCAGTCTTTACCAGTGGCACAGGAGAGCATGGTCTTTATCGGAGGCTATGCTATGGTTTCCCTAGTGGGCTTACCTGAGGCTCCATGCTGCATCTGTGCCTAACACATATGTTTCTGATACAGTTGAGTCTTTTGGGTCATAAAGGCCCGAGGAGAAGAGCAGCCTACATCATAACTTTCACTTATCACAGAGCTCTTTCTTGTTCTTGGCTTTACTCAAAACTGACTGATGGGTTACTCAGTAAATGGGTCAAAATAGCATGCCAAGATATGTATATTCTATCTCCAAAACCCAAAAAAGATCCGCAAGGCATTCTGCTTTGACTTCATGGTAGGTGGTATAAATACAGTGATTAGTCTGACACTTTATAAGCGATGTCTCAACATGCTCCAGACCACTACCGGACCCTGAGAAACTTCCCCAATATGGCAGAATCTTGCAGGTTTGCAGGGTTTAACTCCTAACCTCTGGCATACATATGTTTTACTAAGGCATCTAGGGGGCTTATTATTCCCTGATTACCAGTTCCAAATAGCATAATGTCATAAAGAGACCAGTGTGATGTTCTGTGGGATATCAGGACAATTATGACCAAGCAAGGGAGTTGTTATAGCTCTGGGGAAAGACCATAAAAGTATATTGTTGACACTACCATGTAAATGCAAACTGCTGTTATTTTTCTTACTGATTGAAATGAAAAATAAAGCATTCTCCATGTTGATAGCTGTGTATCAGATGTCAGGGATGGTGTTTATTTGCTCTAGTAAATATACCTCATCTAGAGTTGCAGCTGTGATTGTTACAGCACCCTAATTAAGTTTGCAATAAGCTACTTCCATTCCTTACAACCCATCTGGCTTTGCAGACAACAGGCAAGTTTTTTTTTTTTTTTTTTTTTTTTTTTTTTTTTTTTTTTTTAGGATTTGGAAGGAATTACCACTTCCACATTCTCGAGACTTTGATGGAGATCCTACTCTCTGCAGCTTCTCTAAGGTTACAATAGTGTTTTTGGTTTACTCTCTTGAGGGGGTTGGAGAGAGATCACTTGCAAGAGCTTCCTAGTATGTAGCCTCATTTCATGGGAATGGAATAATGTAGAGCTTTTATCTTTTACTGAGTACATGCATTTCTATTATACAGTCAGGGGCCAGTAAAATAACTCCAGGATGAGTGTGCAGTTCCATGATCCCATTGTAAGATGAACTTGGGCTAATATTCCATCCATCATCTCATCTTCATAGGCCCCTAGGTCTCATCCAAAATGAAGGGAACATTTGAGTCTGAAGATCAGAATTAGTTCAGAGTTGGTGTCTAATAACCCAAGAAAGTCTAATTCTTTCTCTTTCTCCATGCACAATTACCCTGGTAAATGGTCTCAAATCCTCTTGGTGAATCCTTGGAAGAAATTTCATGCTATACATTGTGGCTATATTGCTATAACTCAAAGAATCTTCCTCAGTCAAGGGGCTCCAAGTCTAGGAATAGGCTTAATTCTAGGATCTGGTCAAGAGGTTAGGAATCCCCGTTTTGGTAAATTAGGTTAGGATTTTGCACATCAGTCCTAGACTTCATTCTCTTATGTATGTTAAGCAATCTTTGTAGACAGCTCATCTATCTGACACCTAAGCACCCTAGGATTAATTAGTCATCATCCCACATTAAAACCCTCTGATTACAATTTCTTAACTGTAGTTTATTACAGTAATTGCCTTTCTATTCTCTGATGGTTAAGTGATTCCACTTTGCCTCTACCAGGGCAGGATCCTATTATTGCCATTGATACAGGGAACCCAAATCTATGGCATCACACCCCACCATCACCTCTAGCCTATAGAAGACAGCCACCACAAGAGCCTTCAGCAGTGCTGGTGCCCTCTCACCAATAAATTTCTTAATTCCTTGGTGAAGGGAGAGTCCCTGGGTCCTCTATGAGGGAGATATATTTAGGAAATAACTGAGCAGAGTGCACATAATAGATCCATTCTAAAATTCCAATTTACTGTGCCTTCATACTCTCCTCTAGAGAATGCTCTGAAGTGCTGGCATTTTGATCTCCTTAATTCAAGGCCATAATTGACTATAGACTTTGATCAGTAAAACATTAAATCCCATGTCAGTGAAATCAGCTTGCCTACATTTATTCACCCTTAGTCTAATACTCTTAAAATCCTTCTTCATGCTTCTCCTACTCTCCTGCTTGGAGAGGTCTTGTACTTTTATTGTGTGCAGGCTGTCATCTCTTGGAGCATGGCTTGTACCTCTGGAACTGGCTCCCTGTTGTGATGGGCCTGGAGACAATGAGAAGTGATGGATTTGGAGCATGAGAAGAATTGGAATCAACTTGTGAGGCACCTTCTACAGGCGCAGCCACTGAAGGCTTTTATTCAGAGAAGGTTGAGTTGAGGGAGGAGGCATGGGGGAACTGCCTCTTCTGACAAGGGAAGTTTAGGGATTTTGGAGGTTCAAGGTTTTCAGCCTCATTCATATCTGTCGAACTATCCACAATCTACCTCCCATGGTTCTGCTCCTTCCCAACAGTATTATTATCTTAGCCTCAGAGGCATGGAGGCAAATTAATTGGTACTGAAATTTTTAGCAACTTTGCAACACAGATTTGGGGCTTCACACTTAGCCATTTTTGTGTTACAACTACTGGATTCTTCAAAGCTGCCATGAAGACCCTGTGATGTTTTTACACTTAACTGTATATTCATGGCTTTTAATTAGTTTCCCCTAGCTTTGCACTCTAGGGCCATCAGAAGAAGTCAGGCAACTTGTGCTGGTTTGGATGTATTTTGTCCCCCCAAAAAGCCATGTTCTTTAATGCAGTCTTGTGGGGGCAGACATATTAGGGTTGATTAGGTTGGAATCCTTTGATTGAGTGTCTCCATGGAGATGTGACTCAACTGTAAGTGAAACGTTTGATTGGATTATTACCATGGAGATGTGGACCCAGCCCACTCAGGGTGGATCTTGATTTAATCACTGCAGTCCTATAAAAGAGCTCACAAACAGAAGGACCTCAGAGTGGCTTAGAGAGACATTTTTGAGACAGTCACTGAAAACAGGCATTTGCTGACACTTTGGAGATTCTAGCCCAGTGTTTGCTCCAGAGAAGCTAAGAGAGGACAAAACGCCCAAAAGCAACATTGTGAAGAACGCAGAGCAGCTGGGAGAGGAACTGGAATACAACCTGGGATCAGCAGATGCCAGCCACGTGCCTTCCCAGCTAACAGAGGTTTTCCAGATGCCACTGGCCTTCCTTAGGTGAAGGTATACTTGTGTTTATGCCTTTATTTGTACACTTTCATGGCCTTCAGACTGTAAATTTGTAACCACATAAATCCCCTTTATAAAAGCCAATCCATTTTTGTATTTTGCATAATGGCAGCATTTGCAAACTGGAAAATAACTCCATAATCACTTTTGCCATTATTCCAACCTCCATCTTGCATTCCTTCCTGTATCACAAAGGCTGCAGAGGCTGACAATAAATAACAATAAAAATGATAACAATAACAATAACAATAATTATTATTATAAATAGTTTCCACATTCCCAAGTTAACAAGTGGGCACCAGAAGCAGTTTTAAACATGCCTAATCAATAAATGATAGTTCTGTAGCCATGGTAACAAATAGATATTAGAACTGGTTTTAAATCCTTTTAATCAATGGCAATTCACTTCAATGCCCATGCTAAGTAACTAATCAGTGACAGACTAACCAATCAGTGCCATTCCCTAACCCCACCTGGCTCCTGGTAACCCACATCTAGCTTGTTTTCATACAATACTATTTTTAGGAAGGCAAAAAAAGACTACAGAATTAGTGAAAATTAGTACTGGATTTTAAACCCAAGTCATTAGATAAATTACATTTCAGGTAAAAATGTTTGAGACTGCTATGTGCTTCTTTTATATTGCTTGCAGTGCAAACCACATTGATACTTAGATACCTAGAAGAGTCTTTTAAAATATTTATTAAATGGAATGGAATTGAATTAAATAATAGCATCACTGATGCACCTGGGTTTGGTCTATGAATACAGCAAGAGACCACTGGGGGCACAAGGTTTCTCTGTAATCACTCAGAATCACAGTGGCCTGGGCTCCCAAAATCTGTTCCAACAGGAGAAGCCCCACTCCTAGATTCAGGACATTTTGAATTTGCTAGTATGATTCTAGTACACCCTCAAGTTTAAGTACTACTGCTAACAAATGATATAATACTCATTAAATATTATCAGTGTGCTGGTTTGAGTGTATTGTGTCCCCCAAATGCCATTACCTTTGTAGTCTTGTGTGGGGCAGAAGTTTTGGTGTTGGTTAGATTTGCTTGGAGTGTGCCCCACCCAGCTGTGGGAGATAATTTTGATGAGATGTTCCCATGGAGGCGTGGCCCCACCCATTCAGGGTGGGCCTTGATTGGTGGAGCTATATAAATGAGCTGACTCAAAGAGAGAAAAGAGAGTGCAGCTGGGAGTGATGTTTTGAAGAGAAGCAAGCTTGCTAGAAAGGAACGTCCTGGGAGAAAGCCGTTTTGAGGCCGGAGCTTTGGAGCAGATGCCAGCTGCCTTCCTAGCTAGCAGAGGTTTTCCGGACTCCATTGGCCATCCTCTGGTGAAAGTACCCGATTGCTGAGGTGTTACCTTGGATGCTTTGTGGCCTTAAGACTGTAACTGTGTAGTGAAATAAACCCCCGTTTTATAAAAGCCTATCCATCTCTGGTGTTTTGCATTCTGCAGCATTAGCAAACTAGGACAATCAGTATCCCCCTGCTCAAGTCAAAATCTAAGATTCCTCTCCTTTCCTCACTCTGCCTTTCCAATCTTGCTCAAGTCAAAATCTAAGATTCCTCTCCTTTCCTCACTCTGCCTTTCCAATCTTGCTGCAAGTCGTGTGCCTCTCCCTCTCTCTGAAATGTGTTCCCATCCGTTTGCTTGTCTCTGCCTCTATTGCTAAGTCCTAGTCTAAGCTACCACTATCTCTTACCAGTCTCCTATCTGGTTCCCCTGCTTTCAGTCTTGACACCCTACAATTTATTCTCCACTCACAGCTAAGAGTGATCTTTTAAGAACTATACATCTAATGCTATTCCTCTGCTGTTTAAAAACCTTCCAATGCCTTTCCATTGTATTTATAATTTTAAAATTATATCTTGTTTGTATCTTGTTACAAAACCACACATGCTCTGGTCTCTGTTTATTTCTCTGTTTTCCTCTTACTTTCTCCCTAGCTCATTCTTTGCATCTTTGAGCTTTTGTCCCAGCTGGTCCTTCTGCTGGGAACGTTCTTCCTTCTGATCTTCAAAGAACTGGCTCCTTGTCATTCAGATTTCAGCGGAAATGTCTCCTCTTCAGAGGCCTCAGCATAGCACTTTTCACTAGCTAACTGGTGTTTGTTATTTCTTTATTCATCTGCTTATTTGTTATCCCATTCTCTTTTGAGAATATAGGCAGAAATCTTGTTTGTTTTATTCATTACTGTATCTCTCTAGCATGTAGAACCTGGTACACAGTAATTTATCAATAAATATTCATTTGTTGAATGAATGAATGAATGAATGAAGTCTCCACCTGTGAGGGAACTGCTTTATCTAACATGATATTGCTAAAGTAAAGCCAGGGGGTAAGTAAACCATTACTAAGTCATATGGAAGTCAGAAATAAACGGACATGTTACATCTCAATGAACCTAATTTTTCTAAAATATCCAGATTACTCAGGAAAAAAGAAAACCAAAAGTAGGCATATAAGAAATTACTTAAATACACTAATGTATCTAGTATTTAGATAACCCAGGATAATAAAGGGATTTGGCATGAATTTTCCAGATAATTAGGCTGTGTGGACCAGATCTCTGGAAAATTGAGATAGACTTTTGAGTTTAAATGCTGCATACAGAGCACCATTTAATGCCAGAGTAGTCTAATAAGGTTGCATTGTATTATGTGATATATATATCCCCAGGAGTATTGAATTGATAGATCATTATGCAGTCACATTGCCTTCTTTTTTCAAAAAAAAAAAAAGAACAGGAAAAAATGGGAAAAAGAATTTGACTATTGAAAATAGTATAAGATTCCTTCTCTTCAAGAAATGTCTACCAAAATCAAATATGTACAGTTTTGTAATAGTTATCTATCTTTAATGGATGTTTCTGTGACAGAATTATAAGGGAAGCTACCCTGCTGTTATGGTTGCCTCTTTGGGTACTGTGAGCTAGAGAGAAATTGCTTTATTCAAACCATTAATGAAATGTCACTGTCAATCCTCCTCTAACTGCATCATGTGCCTTTTATTCTTTGTGTTAAAAATAAAGAAATAAATAAGAGAGTGTTCCCAGATACCTTCTTGTTTCTGTGGAAGCGAGCTGAGTTCTAAACCCAAGCTTTATACTTATTTCTTTCTTACTGATATTTAACACCATTAAAAATCAACATCTAAATTTAAGTACATAAGGAAAAATTACTACAAAGAATTTTCTCCTTGTAGATCATTATTTCTAGTCACATCCTTCAATTTTTTCTTATTTGTGAAATATTTCCTTCCTTCCTTCCTTCCTTCTTTACTTCTTTCCTTCCTTCCTTCTTTCCTTCCTTCTTTTCCTCTCTCCTTTCCCTCCCTCTTTCCCTCTCTCCCTCGTTCCTTTTTTCCTTTTTGTTGTTTTTGCAAGGAGACAAACAAAGCTTCTCTTTCTAATTAATCTTTTCTCCCTCTGGCCCTATAATTTCCTACTCAGTCTCGCCCTACCCCCCATCACCATATGTGTGTGCTGAACACAGACTTCGACAGACTTTAGGTTTTCTAAAGGGTTACTATTGGCCCCTAACTCCCTTGTGGTCTTAGAACAGAAGTAATGGAATGATTTGGTGTATTCTTCACAAAGACTACTCTGAGTTTCATCTACCAACACAGCTTAACTAATATAGGATATACCAGGGGCACCTTTAACTGAATCCTTAATAGGAAAGATGTGATGTTTCCCCTGGGTAACTCTGTGTCAGAGCAGCCGCTCCCCTCTGTAACTCTGTGTCAGAGCAGCCGCTCCCCTCTGTGACTGGGCTCCCTCAAATTCCTTGGCTCCTTCAGGGGCCTACTTGAGCAAAACGAAACCAAGGCAGCTAGTCCTTTACACAAGCAGTTGTAATGTTGGAGCCATGTGTGAGGTTGCCTGCCATCTATGAAGACCTTTATTCAAACTTTTGAGCCTGGCTTTTGGTAGAGGGTGAATCTGATCAGCCTGTTGGAGGTGTGGAGCCACAGGGAAGGGACATTGCTGGAAGGAGCCTTTAGCTGGGAGCAAGAAAGGGTCAGCTGCAGCATCTTTCTTGCAAACTTTCATTTATTCCATTCCAGTGAAAGAAAGGATGGAAAAAAGGGTCTCCAGGGATACGTCTTGACCCTAATCCCAGGAGTAGAGAGGAGAGTGTTGCCAGAGGACCTAGCAGTGTCTCTCTAACCAGGTGCAGTGAACTGGTTGGGAGGTGGCATGAGTGGGTTATAGTCCTTAGGTAGGAAGGCAGGGCTTGGAGTCTGGTTGTTACAGAACTCAGCTTTGCCTCAGCTGCTTTCTGCCTTCTTGGAAGCACCATCAGCAGCACCTAGGGCTACGGAAATCAGCAACTTTGGAACTCGATTACCTATGGCACTGAGGTCCTTTGACTATTTGGTAAACTGGCTTACCCCATAAATAGCAAAAGTGTTCGTTAACATTTGTGGAATGCCTACCACATGCAGGGACAGTACAAAGCACATTATGTACCTTATTTCTTCTCATCTTCAGTACAACTTAGTGAGGTGATTATCATTAACAATCCCTTCTTCCAAAAGAGAAACTGAGGCCCTGGGAGTTTATGAGACATCAAGTCAATAAGTGTAGGATAGAGGAGGAATACAGATTTACTCATGTCTAAACTCACACTATTTGTTTCCCTGCTATACGGGAGGGAAACCTCACTAGCCTATTCCTCTTGCCCTTCTCCTTTTGTCCTTTGTTATTCAAAACAATTTCTCCATCTCTAAGAAGAAATGAGAGAGATTCTCAGCTTTATGGATGGGACTAAAACAAAATGGGGTACATATGAGACGAGGCACCAGAGTCTATGTTTACAGAATACCATTATATGTGTCCTAAATCCTGGAGTTTGGACTCAGTTATCATTTTTTCTTTTAAGGTTGAACTACAAAAAGGCTTGACCTGTCACCCACTTGGTGTCCCTTCTCTTTTCCCAATCTCCCGTGCCATTTTTTCTAATGATTACCAAGGGCAATGTTATATGGTGACGTCCTTGGTCCCTTTTCCATTCATTTTTCTAATATATTATGGGCTGCCTGCCTCATGCTCACTCCTCTCCAGCCAGCCCTTTCTTCTTAGTGCTTTATTCCCCCACCCCAATTCTGGAACAATCATCTATAGCCATTAACTGACTTAGCATATCCTTCTGTCAGCAGGTTATTTTATGGAAATTGAACACTAATTAACATTTATCTCAGCGGCTAATCACATAAAATCTACTGTCTTCTTATCTCAGGTTCTAAAATAATGATTGCCCGTGAATTGAGCAAGGGAAGATCTTGATGAGTCCTGACAGGACCCAAGCTGAGATGAGAGGGGATGGGTGGGCTTCCGCCTTTTCCACTAATGAGGACCACAGGGGTGTCAGCAGCTGAGGGTCTCGAGGAAAAGGTGGCTTCACCACCTCAGTAGTTAGTCACCAAGACACAAAGTTGTATCTATGCACACGTATGCACATGCTCGCACAGAAATACATGTATAGTCAATATTTTAAAAAGAGAACCTTTTGTAAAAAACACAGCCATTTTTTTATTCACCTATTCATTCATTCAATTAACATTTATTTATTTCCCATTATATGCCTTTTGTGTGTGTATTATCCATGGGAGAGATAAAGATGTCTAGGATTGCCCTGTGTCATTTAATTTAAGTTGTAAGCAACAGAAATTGAGTGGATGGAGAAAAAATGAGCCTCCAGGGACACATCTTACACAGAAAGGGATTAGTTGAGTGATACATATAAATAGAAAAAAGGAAGGAGATAGGTTTTCTTTCGATTTCGGAAACTGAGTTAAGCTATGTTAAAAAGGTTTCTTTACTTCAATGTGAAATGCCTTGAACTTGGTAACCGTACTTAAGAGTAGTTACATAAGTGAATATCCTTTTTCTTAGGAAACATACACGGAACTATCAAGTGTTCAAGGAGCATGAGGTATAGAACCTACCCTCAAATGTTTAGAAAATAGATAAATAAATGACAGATAGAGTGATATGGCAAGTGTGGCAAAATATTAAAAGTTGTTGGATCTAGGTATCTGGGTGGGGGGCATGTTGGAGCCCTCTGAATCGGGTTTTTTTTTTTTTTTTTTTTTTTTTAATCATCATTTTATTGAGATACATTCACATACCACGCAGTCATACAAAACAAATTGTACTTTCGATTGTTTACAGTACCATTACATAGTTGTACATTCATCACCTAAATCAATCCCTGACACCTTCATTAGCACACACACAAAAATAACAAGAATAATAATTAGAGTGAAAAAGAGCAATTGAAGTAAAAAAGAACACTAGGTACCTTTGTCTGTTTGTTTGCTTCCCCTACTTTTCTACACATCGATCCATAAACTAGACAAAGTGGAGTTTGGTCCTTATGGCATTCCCAATCCCACTGTCACCCCTCATAAGCTACATTTTTATACAACTGTCTTCGAGATTCATGGGTTCTGGGTTGTAGTTTAATAGTTTCAGGTATCCACCACCAGCTACCCCAATTCTTTAGAACCTAAAAAAGGTTGTCTAAAGTGTGCGTAAGAGTGCCCACCAGAGTGATCTCTCGGCTCATTTTGGAATCTCTCTGCCACTGAAGCTTATTTCATTTCCTTTCACATCCCCCTTTTGGTCAAGAAGATGTTCTCCATCCCACGATGCCGGGTCTACATTCCTCCCCGGGAGTCATTGAATCGGGTTTATATTATTTTTTTCAATTGTCTAGTAAGTTTGAAATTATTTCAAAATGAAAAGTTTTTGTTTTTAACATTTCTTTCCAGCAGAATTTTTCAGAGATATTAGTGTGCCAATGTGTGCCATTAATCTTTGGGAGGCAATTAGAATACACTGCTTTTCTCAGATTTATGTGACCATGGGTTCTTGCGTGTGTGTGTGTGTGTGTGTGTGTGTGTGTGTGTGTGTGTGTGTGACATTTACCACAGAGAATAAAGTTCCCCAGAATGTATTTTGGGAAAAAGTATTAAGATTAGAGAATAGGCATGAAAAAAATTATTAGGTGGTTTGGGCCTTGGGAAGGACACTTTGTTGGGAAGGAGGCAGATGTTGAGCCAGGCAAGATATTGTGCAGCATGGGGCCATCACACAGCTGTCTTTGGGTGCAGGGCTGGCCTGTTGGGTGCCTTAGAGTGAACTCGAGGCAGGCAACCCTTCCCCTGGGCGGATGCAGTCCTATGCCAGCTGCATGACTGGCGAGCAGAGCCCTGGCTGGGTTTCAGCCCCTACCACCTCCTCAGCAGGTACGCTGGAGCAGTGTGCAACTTGCACAGCTGAATACGGCAACCTGGGCTGGTAATCCAGGCCCTCTTTACTGCTGAGCTAATTAAACATCTAAATGCCACTCTTCCACCCTCCAGTTAATCAGTCACATCAGAATCAACATGAAGGCTGTTGAAAATAAAGCTTTCAGGCCCATCCCTCCAAATCAGAGGTATCTCAGTGCCCGGAGTTTGTATTTCTTCAAAGTATTGTAGTTTATTCCAGTGGGAAGCCACCTTTGGGAATGTCTGTGAGAAGAACAGCTTAATTATATTTTAGTGGCAAAGATGGCAATTCTGATCTGAAGTCAAGGAACATTTGTTTTTCCATAATAATGGGAGGTAGATGGAAAGCTTGGGTGAGAAATAGAATAAAATCATTAAGATTCAAACTTATTATTTAAGATTAACCTAATTTGATTTATTAATTAAGCTGTTTACATGTAAATTTTCTATTAGAATTTAGTTCATATCACTAAAGTATCTTATATATAAAACAGAGCATTCTAAAGAGCTGAGTGCTTGAAAACAACAATATTAGTAGACCTACCACAGTCCTAAATTCAAAATCTCAAGCAATTCTGCCTCCTATGTTCTTTTGGATTGTGGTAGCTGAAGGGGCCAGAGTTGAACACAAAATGCCCTGAGGGGATTCACTCTGTAGAATGGGATGAAACCAAATAACTAGTTGAAAAAGAAAACAAATAGTGTTTTAAAAAATGCTACTTGCCAAATTGTTGAAATTCACCTTTTGTTAATACTGAATCCATCAAAACATGGCAATAAACTTTACAAAATACATGGCATACAGTTAGTGCTCAATGTGGGCTTCTTAGCATTACTTGAACAAATAATTTTTGACCATCTATTATTTGACACATAGTATTTGTGTCTATAAGTATGTGTTGAATTAAAAGACATTTTATTGTTTAGAAAGTGGTTTTAATTTATCAAGTCTTGGAAACTGGTTGATGTGAAAGCCCAGCCACAGGCATCATTAGATCTGTTTGGACAACGTTTTTTTTGGTTGCAATTAAGATAAACCTAGCTGAAATAAGAAATTCAGGATGACCTGAGGAGGAAGCAGGAAGCATGGCTGGGTCTCTGGATCTCTGGATGTCTGGCAACAGTAATTGGAAAGTTCCCAGGTGCTCTGGTTTTCTTGTTTCTCTGTTTACGTTCTCCCACTCTCCCTCCCTCTCTCTCTTTCCCCAAATAACTTTTTACACCTTCTTCTGTGCCTTTTGCCAAACATGACTACCCAAGGGATCCCAAATTTATCTGTGCTCAGTCCAAATGGATACTGCAGGGTCAAATGACCAGCCTGTCCATTCTCACTGGAGAGAATCTGATTGACTTATTTTGAATCAGGCTGCCACCCACAATCAAATCATCCATGGCTGCAGGCTGTGGAAGAGGGACACATAGTACAAACACGGCTACCTTGAGCCATACCTGTTGTATGTGTGATGTTCTCAAAGAAGAGGGATATGAGCTAGATGGACCCCTACAAATATGTCTACTACAAGATACCCCACAATGTGCCTTGGAATTCATACCCACTGCACCCTACTCCACCTTCAGGGAAGCTTCTTGCCCTGCCCTTGCAGGGGGACTTTGTCATGCATAATAGTTGAATCAACTAAATTTTCACAAATAGGACATGAGATTTGGATTCTGCAGGGAGTGAGTCACTCCAAGGAATCTAGTGGTGAATACTTTTAAGTTAAGAAATAGCATAAATCTATATGTTCTCCAAGTGAAAATTTTTACTGCTTAGACTTTCTTAAAGCAAGGACACCTCCATGATATCCAGACGAGTCCCTTTCCTGTACCTTATTTCCCTTCCTCAACCAGACACAAAGTTTGAATGGAAGACTTAGGGGCAATAACACTAGTTGTGGCTAGGATATCCACTCAACAGAAAATACTTTTATAGCCTCCTTGAGCTGGGTCGAATTTATGGATCATGGAATTCCAAACTCTTCACTTTACAGAGGAGAAACATGAATCTCAAAATACTGACGTAATTTGTCCAAGGTTGTGTAGCTGGGCAGCAGGCCTAATTTAGAAAACACATGTTTTTGTTCTATGTTTCAACTATTTCTAAATGATTTATATGTAAACTAATGGGTATCTTTGTAATAAAAGCATTAACTCAGAGAATTTTGTATACTATTTTTTTTTTTAATTTATTTTAATTACAGGACTTGGAGATTGCCTTGCCTTAAGTTTCTCTCAGAAACTATGCATGGTGACAGTAAAGAGGCAGGGAGAGCCAGCATCTGGTGTAAGAAACTGTTAGCACGATGGAATGGAGGCCCTGCTGAATTTATGCAGACCTTGTTTGCTTGTGTGATTAAAGGGGGCTTTCAGGAAGGATATTGTTTCCTTCTCTTTTAGTGGCTGCTCAAGAGATCGACATCTTGTGAGGCAAGCATGTTGGTTTTGGGCAATGGTTTTCAAATTTGCAAGGGACCCACAGGCTATTCGGTCAGAGAAGTTCAGCCATGGGTTGTCTATGAAATTACTGGTTGTTTTTGTTAGTTTCCAAATTTTTGTTTTCTGTGAACGTTATTTTTGATTGTAATGTCTTTCTCCCTTTTGGGTCTTTGAATGGCATCCCCCTCCTCATCCTCTAGCATGAAAATTGATCCCAGATAATGTCAAGAAAAATGACAAGAAAGCAAACACCATGAGTACAGCAGCTTAGAGGTGGAGTTTTTATGACATTTGCCTTAACATAATCCAGATGAAGAATGTTATCAAGATTCCTCAAATTATCTTTGGCCTGAAGTCCTTGTCTTCCTAGAATTTAGCAGTGGAAAGAAAAATCCTGGGCTCAGGTTGTAATCAAAGGAATGTTTGATTCCCAGTCCTCCCTTAATTTCGTTTGTGAACCTGCAGATGTTTCAGCTCTCTGACTGCACTGAGGAGTGCACACCCGCATCTCCACTAGGAATCCCTAAGGCTGCGTAGGTCCTGTCTGATGCTATTGTCACCACTGGGACAGTCTTTCTCTGCTGCTGGGGCTACTGCAGCTGCCATTGTCACTCTAAGAATCATTTCTGCTGCAAATGAAAAGATAATTTCTCTTTAAGGGCAACAGCTCTTTCAACCCTGTATCAATGCTGCTATTATTTGCTGAGGTATAGAAAGCTTCTTTTCCATCAACAGTTAAAATTATAACTAAATTTACTTTTGGGAGACATACACACTTTGTCTCACTGCCTCACTTGGCATATTATTTACTGACCTTCAAGGAGGGGCTTGGAATGATGCATTTATCTTCCAGGGTTGGCATAACTCAAAGCTAATTCTTTGTTCTTCAAGGCAGCCTCCCCTTCCCACCCCAGGAAGTGAAATAAGCATCACTCCTATTCTTTCTTGGCAACTCCTTAAGCCCTGGATGTATTTTTTGTTCTTTTAGGTGGATTGAGACTCCATGCAAAGTGAAGAGTTTGGTCTGCTGTGACACCTAAGAGTTCCTGTACCAGGTAAGCAGATCAGACCCTGACTGTACAATTCTGGAGATCCTGTGCCTTCAGTAGGTTTGGAAACCCTAGTGTAGAGGAGAGAGATCTAGAATTTTGGATCTAATGAAAGATCTACCATTCTTAACTCAGTTTCCCCTTTAAATTGAATATAAACTAATTGTTACATAGGAGAATTTTGCTTTGGGGATCTCCTGCCTTTTTTTCGGATCCTTTGCCCACCTCCTGCTGCCTAATGTTTTATAAATGATGCCAAACATTTAGATAGTTTGTTGGATTTTTCAGTTTTTCACCCAGATGTTTAGAATCCTGTGGACGTTGTCAAAGACTTGTTTATTATCATACGGCTCATAATCACGCTGTGTCTGCAAAATCTTCATCTTCCAGATGAAAACTGAGAAAGTTAGTCAGTCATCCAGATGTCTCCAAATGTCTGGGTGTTTGTCATTGCCAAAGAACATCTGGATGACTGCAAATTTTTTCAGTTTTTATTCATGTCTTTGGCATAGGCACAATCTTGGGTTTAGTTGCTCTGGATACAGCACAATAAATAAACTTAATGGGGATGGATAGAGATTTAATGGAGATACATTATAGGGTTCCTGTGGTTAAAATTCCAGCCACTGATCTGTACCATTGGAAAATCCTGGAAAGCCTCCAAGGGAAATGAAATGGTAACCCCCCAATGCTCTCTCTAGAGGCCTTAGGAGTGAGGAAGTTAGAAAGTGGGATGCCATCTACATTTGTTTAGAGAGGGGCCTTCACAGTTGGATATACAACCCAGAGAAAAAGAAAGATGAACACGCTGTAGTTAATAGCAAGAAGCAATGGCCTGGGCACCATGTACAGCCTGAAACAAAAAGGTGTGAAAGTAGCCACCCATTATAAATTTAAGCAGATAACTAAAAAAAACCTTGTGGATATTGTTTGCCCTTTTGGGCAAGTGTCAAATGAGGGAGATGGATTAGAATATCACTCAGTTCTCTTTCAGTTCTGGTGGTTTCTTATTCTGTAAAATGTATGTGCCCAGTGCATAAAGGAGGCAAGGATGCAGGAGGCAGAATGCCTTGTGCCTGAGAGTCTGCCCTTCCCAGTCAGAAAGACCCAGCACACATCTTGATGCTGCCACTTACCTACTCTGCAAACCTCCTCTTAGCCTCCTTTTAAAGGTATAGTAACTCGGAACATCCTTGCAAGGGTTAAATGAGAAAGTGTATTTAAAGAGCGTACCTAGAGCTTGGTGTACCATAAAACTTGAGGAAAATAAAGTCCATGTAGAGATCTGATGCATCCTTATTGAATGTTTTGGAGTTTAGAGGAAAGCCCTGGCTAAAATTGTAAGCTTGAGCATCAGAAAGATAAAGATAGACGAGACAGAAAGAGAGGGTAGAGAGTGAGGATGGGAGATGCAGGATCAAAGCCTGACACAGTCCAATATGTAAGGTGAGGTAGAAAAGGATCAGCCAATGAGGCCGGAGGAAATCCAGGATTCTGTGGTGTCCCGAGACCCAAGAGAGGAGAAAGCGGTCAAGAAGGATGCAGTGATTAACTGGGCCACATGCTGCTCATTGGTTAGTGAGGTGAGACAGGGAAATATGCGTTAGAGTTAGCAAAATGGCAGTTGTCCAAGTTTGGCTTCTTTAGAAGCAAACCATGAGCCAAAGATTGAAATGGAAGTTGTTTATTTAAGAACTGAAGGGAGGAGAGTGTGGAAAAGAGAAAAGGAAGGGTAGGTAGCCAATAAAAGGTATTAGGTGTTATCAATCCAGCTGTTAGTGAGGGCAACTGATGTTTAATACTGCTGGGAAACGCTGGGAATCAGTGTAAAATACAATTGCTCAGAGGAATTAGCCCAGCCGAGGGACCTTATTTATACCTCAAGTCCTGTCAATCATTGGCCAAGTCCTGCTCCTGAGGTGGGAGAAGCATTAATTTGTGGGCATTTCTGGTCTGCTGTGTAGATGCTAAGTGGGCTCTGGTGGTAAGTGAAGACCCTTGGGTAAAGAAGTGCAGGTGCCGGCCTTGAAAATTTGGGCTTGCAGCACTGGAGTGGGCAGAGCATGGAGTAAAGGCAGTGACACTACAGTGATGGGGACAGAAACCTGATTGCCATGGGCTGAAGAGTGAATTAAAAGTAAGGAAGTGGAAACAGCATGTGCTAGCAACTTGTTTGAGAAGTTTAAGTTATGAAGAGCAGAAAATAAATGTGTTATTAGCTGTTCTGGTTTGCTAAAGCTGCAGGAAATGCAATATTCCAGAAATGGAGTGGCTTTTACAGTAGGGGTTATTAGTTCACAAATTTGCAGTTCTAAGGCCATGGAAATGCCCAAATTAAAGCATCAAGAGGTAGATACCTTCTCTGAGGAAAGAGCTGATGGTGTCCAGAACACCTCTGTCAGCTGGGAACACACGTGGCTAGTGTCTGCTGGTTCTTTGCTCCCAGGCTGCATTGCTTTCAGCTTCTGATTCCAGTGACTTTCTCCTTAAGCATCTTGGGGTTCTCACTTAGCTTCTCCTGGGCAAACTCTGGGCTTTATGTCCTAGCTTAGCATTTCCAAACATCTGGGTCTGTGTCGGCTCTGAGTATTTTCTCTCTAAGTGTCTCTCTGCTGTCTTCAAAATGTCACTGCCTTTTATCCTCTCATAGAGGATACCAGTAAACTAATTAAGACCCACCTTGAGAGGGCTGGGTCACATGTCCATGGAAACAACCTAATCAAAAGGTCCCACCCACAATAGGTCTTCCCCTACAAGATTGGATTGAAAGAACAAGGCTTTTTCTGGGGTACATAATAGATTCAAACCAGCACATTAGCCAAGGTGGAGTTTCAAAAGGAGGTGCTTTGAAAATGAGCTTTTCTTCCTTCAAGTATGTTTCTATGGTGATTGGAAAGACCCAAAGAGGCAGAGACTGCTAATGAAAGACACAGGGCAGAAAACTGGAGTGAAGTCCTTGAGGAGTGGAGAGCCAGTGGAGTCTCACATACACATACAACTTTAACAGGCATGGGGACCATTTTTGCATTCCCACATGGGCAAAGGTGGAGAAGATGTGCACATGGAGATGCATTCTGTTTTCTGAATGAATTATGAGGAGATATTGTCTCATAATTGTCTGTGTATGGGCTATAAGGAGAGGGTGTGGGAGATTTAAGGAGATAATATAAAATGGTTATCTCAGAGAAGGAAAACCAGACTTCCTAATACTAAGTATCTCTTCTCTGAACTTTCTCTTCACTCCCTGCTTTAACTGAAACTTGTGTGTCCCTTGAGGGCACAGTGTCCCCTGCAGCCCAATGAAGGTGAGCCTGTTTTTGCCCTCCCATCCTGCATCCCTCAGAAGCCTGATGGGAACAGATATCCTGCTTGTTCCCCATTACCACTTAGCCTACTTTTCTTCTTTCTATTTCCAAAATTTCAGTTTCTGCATGCTGTAAGATGGTTTCAAATTTTTTGTCTGCATCCCTGATTTGTTTTTGCATAGTATGATGGTTGGGTTTATGTGTCAACTTTGTCAGGTGATGGTGCCTAGTTGTCTGGTCAAGGAAACACTGGCCTAACCATTAGTGCAAGGACATTTCATGGCTGATTACATCTATGATCAACTAAGGGAGTATCTTCCACAATGGAAGAATACAATCAATTGGATATAATTCAATCAGTTGAAGACTTTTAAAGGAGGAGAGAGAACTTTCACTTCTTCTTCAGCCAGCCAGCCTCTCCTGGGGAGTTCATTGAAGACCTTTATTGGAGTTGCCAGCTGGCAGCCCGCCCTACAGAATTTGGACTCATGCATCTCCACAGTTGCATGAGATAATTTTACAAAATCTCTTATTTATAGTTATCTCCTGTTGGTTCTGTTTCCCTAGAGAACCCTGACTAATAGAGCTTGGCACCAGGAGTGGGGTGCTGCCGAGTTTGCAAATACCAAACATGTTAGAATGGCTTTTTAAATGGATGGGGGAAGAATTCTGGAAGAATTGTGAGGCGCTTGATAGAAAAGGCCTAGATTGCTTTGAAGAGACTGTTGGAAGAAATATGGGCTCTGAAGATATTTCTGATGAAGTCTTAAACAGAAATGATGAATGTGTCATTGTCAACTGGAAGAAAGGCAATCCTTGCTTTAAAGTGACAGAGAATTTGGCAAAATTGAGTCCTGGTGTCAGAAGGAAGGTAGAATTTGAAAGCAATGAGCTGGGATATCTAGCTGAAGAGATCTCCAAATTAAATGTGGAAAATGCAGCCTAGCTTCTCCTTGCAGCTTATAGTAAAATGTGAGAGGAAAGAGATAAGCTGAGAAATGAACTCTTGGGTACAAAGAAACCAGAAATTGATGGTCTGGAAAATTCTGGGCTTCCATAAAGTGAGACCCCAGAAGATAGTGCACCATGTGAGGATTTAACAAAACCCAGAACCAGCCAGCCATTTCAGTACAAGCCAGGATTGGAGATGAAGTTATCCAGAAAGGATTTGTGGAAAGTCCTGTTGTCTGATGGTTTTGACCTCTGTATGCTGCATTAGGCTGCATGCTGAACCAGTAAAATTTTTTGTGAGATCTATATAAATGGAACCACTGCCAGTTTGGACAGAGGGGACAGAGAAGGGACAAGTTGAGAGAAGGATGACTTTAAGGGCAGAACCATGGAAGCTAAGGTCTGGCATTAAGTAACCTTGGCCAGGAGAGCAGACCCACCCAAGCACATGGATAGGGTGAGTTTAAGAGTGTCCCAGAGTTTAAGAGTCCTGCTGTCCCTCAGATGCCTGGGGTTTTGAGGGGAGCTTGGCTGCTCCATTGTTCAGAAAGAGTGTTGGTGCCCCAGGCCTCAGAGAGGAAGGAGCACACTCTCCAAGGATTGGGGATCCTGGCCACCCAATAAATTGTTCAGAGAGGGGAGATCCTTTTCCCTGGAGATGCAAAGTCCACAAGGTGGTTTCCTCAATGTGTGGATATATTGGAACACTCACCCCAGCATTTGGAGAGAGCAAGTCTGCTGTATAAGCCTTTGGAAAGTGTGGAACTGCCACTCACTTAAGCCCCAAGGATAAAACATCATTCTGTAAATGACTCTCAGACTTTGAAATCTAATGAAGTACGTCCTGCAGGTTATTGGAACTGTTTAAGTCTGATGACCTTTGTTTTCCTTTCAATTTCTCCTTATGCTATGACTGTCCCTCCTTTGTAAACCAGAAGAGAATAACTTATCCTGCATTTCACAGGTCCACAGCCAGAGGGGAATTTTGCCTTAGGATCAACCATGCCTGTAACTGATTTCAATAAGACTTTGCACTTATTTATTGTTACTGAAATGATTGAAGCTTTTGTGATATTGTGATGGAATGAATTTATTTTGCATATGGAAAGAACATGTCTTTTGGGGGTCCAGGGGGTGGAATGTGCTGGTTTGTGCCATGTTCTTTTATTCGAATCTTGTGTGTGCAGACTTATGGGTGGGATCTTTTGATTAGGTTGTTTCCATGTAGATGTGATCCACCCAACTATGGGTGAGACCTTTTGATTAGATTATTATCATGGAAGTGTGACCTCACGCATCCAAGGTGGGTCTTGATTAGTTTACTATAGTCCTTAAGAGAGCTCAGGGACTGACACAGACCCAGATGCTTGGAATTGCAGACAGAAAGACATTTAGAGACACTAAGCTAAGAGATGAAGTCCAGCGTTTGCCCTGGAGAAGCTAAAAGAGGACCCCAGAAACTTAAAGAGAAAAACCCTTGGGAAAACAAGCAAGGGTGCATAGGAGCTGAGAGAGAGAATCTAAGGGAGACAGAATCTCAGAGACATTTTTGAGAAAGCCGTTTTTGAACCAGAACCCTGGAGCAAAGGACCAGCAGATGCCAGTCACGTGCCTTCCTAGCTGACAGTGGTGTTCCAGGAGCCATTGCCCTTTCTTCAGTGAAGATATCCTCCTGTTGATGCCTTAATATGGACACTTTCATGGCCTTGGAACTATAAATTTATAATCTAATAAATCCCCTTTATATAAGCCAATCCATTTCTGGTATTTTTCATAAGGGCAGCTTTAGCAAACTGGAACCCTTCAATGAGGATTTTAAAGCTGTATTTTTGTTTTAGTTCTGTTTGTTTTTAGTTCTACCTCATTTACATCTCTTTTTATCTCATGTTGTTGCTTTTCCCAATCCTGTTACCCTATGATCTCAGCCTGTTTGGTCTTGATTCTTTTCTGCTCTGATTTCAGATTGACAGTCTCTTCTAGACCTCTATTAAGGAGGCCAATCAGTTTCTAGAAATGTTACTCTGTATCCTACAAAGGGGTAATTTCAGAGAAATGATCTTATTCTGGGTCTTCTGGGTGCTTTCCCTTTGTCAAAATCCCATTTTGGTTTATTTTCCTTTTGTAATCTTTGAATAAGGCAGCATCTTTGTTCCTATTTGTTGTCCATGGTGAACACATTGTTTGGTTCACATCTTGGTTATGTGGTGGTTTAATGTTCTTTTCAAATCCACCACTGAAAAGTCAGTTGATGAGTTCAGCTCCCAATTTATTTCACAGTTTCTAAAGAGTTTCAATCAGTGCACCTCTACTCTTCCGAGGTGGCAGAAGAGTACATATTGGAAACAATATGTACTTTAAAATATTATTTACAGTATTTATGGCTACCAGAGCTCTTCCAGTTTTTGCTACCTCCAAGCCTCTCCTTATTTCTAACTTAATTATTTTCTAGGATTGTGGCCCCTGTCTGAGTGAGAACAACTTATGTGTGTGGGTTAGAGTTAGGGCTAAGAGAAGAAATAACATGAGAGAAAAGATACTTTTCCACTTAGCTGAGTAATACCAGGAGGAGAAGAATGGCTGCTTATTTTCATCTTGGATTAGGAGATATATGGTCTGAGAGCTACAAAGCATTTTCTCATTTTTGTTTAAGAGGCCTTGTTCCATGAAGTGAAATCCTTTTGTGCTGCAAACTAAAGTCTGGTAAGGGTTTTTTTCCATCCAGGTCTGCTGGTGATACAATTAGTATCAATTCCTCCCAATTTCTAGCATTAGGAGGGTTATCATTCTTGTTTTTCAGAATGTCATGGGCTGCCATCATTTTTCATAATCCTCTTCAATATGTTAGTGACAAATTGGGAGAGGCTGACTTGGGGCCACTACGTAGGTCCATGTGAGACCAGCAGTCCCTATCCTTTAAAGACAGAGATGCCTGGGGATTCAGCACTTCCAACAAGACTACACAGTGTGGTAGAGAGTCACTGCTGCATTGGACATCTCTGGGTCCTGGGTTTGACTGCTGTAATGGTTAAGTTCATGTGCCAATTTGGCCAGGTTATGGTGTCCAGTTGTGTGATCAAGTAAGCCCTGGCCTAATTTTTACTGTGAGGATATTTTGTGGATTTAAATCACTAGTCAGTTGATTGCATCTACGGCTGATTACTTCTAAAAGCAGCAAAGGAGATGGTCTTCAACAATGAGGGAAGTCTTATCCAATTAGTTGAAGGCTTCAAAGGAGAAGTGATGATTTCAGCAGTCAGAAGTTAGAATTTCCATTTCAACTTCAGCCAGCCAGCTTCTCCTAGGGAATTCATCGGAAACCTTCATCAGAATTTCAAGCTTGTGGCCTGACCTACAGAATTTGGACTTGCCCATCCCCACAGTTATGTGAGACAATTCTTACAAAAATCTCATAATATTTACATCACACACACACACACACACACACACACTCCCTTTTGGTTCCATTTCCCCATACAGCCAATTGCCAATTGCCATCTTATCATTGTATGATCTTTCATCTGTTAAGTAGGATAAACAATATTAACTTTATATGATTTGTGAAAGGATTTGATAAAATAATCTATGTGAAACACCTAACCCAGTACCTGGCACATAGTTGGCAACCTATTATGGGTTATTGCTGAGTCACATGACACATTGCAGAAGTCCCTGCAACAAAACCATGTTAAAGAGCTTAGTAAACCAGACCAACTATGTTATAATATCACTAATAACTGACTTTCTATTGAATTTTACAAAGTCATTTTTTCCATATTTTTTTTCATTGACTTCTCTTAATAGCTTATGAAGCAGAGAGTGTTGCCACAAACCTATCTTACAGACTGAGAAGAAAAGTGAATTCCTCAATACAACTAGCTAATTTAGATCTGAACTCAAGTCCTCTGATTCCAAATCTCTTGGCTTTCAGTACTGTCTCTTGAATCTTTGACAACGCACCGGCGATGCAACTATCCAAACAGCTCTCTCCCGCAGAAGACTGCACCACTGTCTGCTGGAAAAGCAGGTGAGCTTTCCTAAGGTATTGTCTTGAAGACCCAAAGGGAAACTTCTAATGCCACTCTTAGTCACAGCCAGTTCAGCTGTACGTGTAGAAGCACAGCTGGGCTAGATGTTTTATCAGTTGTCATTTGTGCTCTTTGTAAGAAAAGCTTTCCAGTGAACACAGTTAAGGCACTATTATTTGTTCTATTATTAATGGAAACTGAGTTTCAACCTTACCCTGCAGCAATGTTGTCACTTGGATCATTTATGTCTTGTTTTTAGACTAAAAGTAAATTCACAAGCAACTGAGAAAAGTGAACAACTGCTTTAGCAGAAAAAAATACCATCTTAGAGAGCTAAGATCAAAAGTGTCTAGGCATGGCAGAGAGAAAGTTCTTTGTTCTTTGGACCTTTTATCTGCTCTTTTAGATAGAAGATAAATCCAAACTGTGTTGTTCACTTTTGGGAGGATCAAAAGCAAAATTTCTCCCACCAATTTTGAATTGGTTGAAATAATGTATAAGAACAGAGAATTGTGGGTAAATTCTCACTTAGTTGCCTCCCCTACCCAGGGATGTTCACAGGGACAATGACCTACAGCCATTTTTGAGTTGTGAACCTGTAAAAACAGAATTGTGTTGACATTTTCCCAAAGAAATGCACTTACATTTGTTGTCAAATAGCTCAAAGCCATTTGAACTTCCTTATTCAGCTTGGTCATGGTCTGGATTTCATTTACCCTTCTAAACTTTGCAAAATCCAAGAGCCCCTGTGTGTAGTCACTGCAGAACCACAGATAAGGCATGGAGGCAGTATTCAGCTGTGCCTGGTGGAGAGGATGTATGCAGCACCATCAGAGGGGCAGAAAGCAAAGCTTCTACAAAGGAAATGCAAGTAAATCACCAGATCGACAAGATGAAAACAGCAAGAACCAGAATTTAAAAGCTTAACAAACTTGTGCATATTTCAGTCCTTTGCATAGAAGAAATGAATAGCTGCCCACACTGTAATTCATTCAATCCAAAATATTTGTTGTACATCTACTATATGCCAGGTACTGTTCTAGACACTGGAGATACTGCAGTGAACAATGTCTGTCCTCAGGAATCTTACTTTCTAGCAAAGGGAGACAATCAATCAACAAATAATTAAGTGAAATGAGAAGTATCTCAGATGGTGATAAGTATATAGAGGAGGGAAGTGGGAGATGAGAATAGGGATGAGGAGAGTTGTTCAGTTTTAAATAGGGTAACCACAGGAAGGTCTAACTGAAAGGGTGACATTTCAGCAAAGATCTGAAAGGAAACGAGTCATGCAAGTATCAGAGGAAGAGCACACCAGGCAGAGGGAATGGTGAGCAGAACAATTCTAAGGTGAGAGTGCGTCTAGCATGTTAAGGGGCAACAAAGCCAATGGGGCTGGATCAGAGGAAATGAAGGGGATGAGGTCAGAAGGATGGAAGGAACCCAGATTTATGGAGAACTTGTTGACCATTTGGAGGGACCTTGGCTTCCAGGGTGGGTGAGATGACAAGCCATTGGAGGGTTTAAGCAGGGGCAGGGATGACCTGGCTTGTTTTACAAGGACCAGTTAACAATAGAAAAAAACAAGTAAGGGGAAGACAGCCTGGGGGCCAAAAAGACCAGTTAGAAGGATATTTCAATAGTCCAAGAAAAGGTGTTAGCTTGGACCTACTAAGAAATGGTGGAAGTGGTGAGAAGTGGTCCTATGTAGACATATTGCTGAGGTAGAACTAACAGATTTTCAAATCCTTTGCCCATTTTGTGGCTAAATTGTCTTTTTACTGTTGATTTGTGAGAGTTCTTTATGTATCTGGATACTGGACTCTTAACAGATATACAATTTGAAATATTTTTTCCCAGTCTGTAGGTTGTCTTTTGGCTTTCTTAATAGTGTCCTTTGAAACAAAAAGTTTTTAATTTTGATGAAGTCTAATTTATCTATTTTTTTTCTTTGGTATTTCTTTTTTTGGTTTTGATATCAGGGTTTTGGTATCTGGTTTTCATATCTATGAAACCATTGCCAAATCCAAGGTTGTGATGATTTACCCTTAAGTTTTCTTCTAAGAGTTTTATAATTTTAGTTCATATATATCTTTGATCCATTTTGAGCTTATTTTATATGGTGTGAAGTGCAACTTTATTCTTTAGCATGTGGGTATCCTACTGTCCTGGCACATTTGTTGAAGAGAGTATTTTTTTTCCCTGTTGAATGATCTTCACACCTTTGTTGAAAATCAGTTGATCATAGATACATAGGTTTATTTCTGGACTCTCAATTATTTTCTTATTGATCTGTGTGTCTATGTTTACACAAATACCACACTTTTGTTTACTGTAGCTTTGTGACAAGTTTTGAGATTGGGAAGCATGAGTCCTCCAACTTTGTTTTTCTCTATCAAGATTGTTTTGGCTATTCAGGATCCTTTGGAATTTCATATGGATTTTAAGATCAGCTTTCCATTTCTGCACAAATAGTCATTGGAATTTTGATAGGGATTGCAATGAACCTGTAGAACAATTTGGGGAGTATTGCCATCTTAACAATATAAATTCTTCCAATCTGTGAATACAAGATATCTTTTCATTTATCTAGGTCTTTAATTTCTTTCAATGATGTTTTATAGTTTTCAGTATACAAGTATTGCCTTTTTTTGTTATATTTATTCCTAAGCATTTTTATGCTATTGTAAATGTAATTTTTATTTTATTTTATTTTATTTTCAGATTGTTCATTGCTGGTGTATAGAAATACAATTAATTCTTTGTATATTGACTTGTATGCTCCAACTTTACTGGATTTGTTTATTTGTTCTAATAGGTTTTTTAAAAGTGGATTTCTTAGGATTTTCTACATACAAGATCATGTTATCTGCAAATAGAGATAGTTTTTATTTCTATTCTTCCAATCTGGGTGTCTTTTTCTTCTTTTCTTTCCTAATTTTCCCGACTAGAAACTCCAATGCAGTGCTGAATAGAAGTGATGAAAGCAGACATCTTTGTCCTGTTCTGATCTTAAGGGAAAAGTATAATTTTTTCACCATTAAATATGATGTTGGCTGTGAAGTGTTTGTGGAAATGCTATCTGGTTGAGGAAGTTCTCAATTCCTAGTTCGTTGAGAGTTTTTATCATGAAAAGGTGTTAGATTTTTCCAAATGCTTTTTTCCTGAATCAATTGATATAATCGTGATTTTTGTCCTTTATTCATTAATATGGTGCGTTACACTGATTGATTTGTATGTACTGAACAAAGCTAGCTTTCCTGTATTCCTGGAATAAATCCCACTTGTTCACAGTGTATAGTCCTTTTAATATGTTGCTGGATTTGGTTTGCTAGCATTTTGTTGAGAACTCTTCTGTCTATATTTACAGCTATATTGTTCGGTAGTTCACTTTTCTTGCAATGTCTTTTTTTTTTGGGTATTGATATCAGGGTTTTGGTATCTGGTTTTGTTATACTAGTCTCATAGAATTAGTTGGGAAACATTTCCTTCTCTTCTGTTTTTCGGAAGAGTTTGTGAAGGATTGGTGTTGTTTCTCTAAAGTTTGTTAGAATTTACCAGTAAGACCATCTAGTCCTGGGTTTTTCTGTGTGATAAGATTTACTTATTATGTATCGATTCAGATTTCTATTTTTTCTGGAGTTGGTTTTGGTAGTTTGTGTTTTTCTAGGAATTTGCTCATTTCATCTAGGTTATCTAAATTTTTGGCATATAATTGTTCATGTTATTCCTTTGTAATTCTTTTATTTCTGTAAAGTCTGTAGTAATATCCTATTTTCATTCCTGATATTAGTATTTTGAGTCTTCTATCTTTTTTCTTGCTCTGGCTAGCAAAAGGTTGTCAATTTTCTTGATCTTTTCAAAGAACCAAATTTTGGTTTCATTGATTTTTTTTTTAAATTCAGTTTTATTTAGATATATTCATATACCATACAATCGTCCACAGTGCACAGTTCACAATACCATCATATAGTTGTGCATTCTTCACCACAATTTTTGAACATTTTCATTACTCCAAAAAAAAAATAATAAAAATAAAAGTAAAAAAGAACACCTAAAACATCCCATTCCCCCATCCCACCCTATTTTCATTTAATTTTTTTTTTCATTTTTATTGAGATTGTTCAGATACCATACAATTATCCAAAGATCCAAAGTGTACACAATCACTTGCCCCCGGGTACCCTCATACAGCTGTGCATCCATCACACTTAATTTTTGTTCAATTTTTAGAAACTTTTCATTACTCCAGACAAGAAATAAAGTGAAAGATGATAAAAGAAAAAAAGAAAAGGAAACTCTAATCCTCCCCTATCCCTAACCAACCCCCCTCAATTGTTGACTCATAGTATTGATATAGTACATTTGTTACTGTTCATGAAAAAATGTTGAAATACTACTAACTGTAGTATATAGTTTGCAATAGGTATATAGTTCTTCCCTATATGCCCCTCTATTATTAACTTCTAATTGTATTGTCATACATTTGTTCTGGTTCATGGAAGCGATTTCTAGTATTTGTACAGTTGATCATGGACATTGCCCACCATAGGATTCAGTTTTATACATTCCCATCTTTTGACCTCCAACTTTCCTTCTGGTGACATATATGACTCTGAGCTTCCCCTTTCCTCCTCATTCACACACCATTCGGCGCTGTTAGTTATTCTCACATCTTGCTACCAACACCCCTGTTCATTTCCAAACATTTAAGTTCATCCTAATTGAACATTCTGCTCATACTAAGCAACCACTCCCCATTCTTAAGCCTCGTCCTATATCTTGGTACCTTATATTTCATGTCTATGAGTTTACATATTATAATTAGTTTCTATCGGTGAGACCCTGCAATAATTGTCCTAATGTGTCTGGCTTATTTCACTCAGTATATTGCCATCGAGGTTTTGTCATCAACCCATTTTTTTTAATATGGTTTTGTTCATTCACCATACATTCCATCCCAAGTAAATAATCAATGGTTTTCTGCATGGTCATACATTTATGTGTTCACCACCTTCACCATTATCTATATAAGAGCATCTACATTTCTTCCACAAGGCAGGAGGGAGAGTCAAAGAAGGTAGAGAGGCAAAAGAAAGAGGAAAAAAAAAGACAGCTAGGAAGCAGCAAAAGGAAAAAAACCTTAAATCAAAGTGGAATAAAGAATCAGACAATACCAACAATGTCAAGTGTCTAACATGCCTCCCCTATCCCCCCCTCTTATCTGCATTCACCTTGGTATATCACCTTTGTTACATTAAAGGAAGCATAATACAATGATTCTATTAGTTACAGTCTCTAGTTTATGCTGATTGCATCGCTCCCCCAATGCCTCTCCATTTTTAACACCTTGCAAGGTTGACATTTGCTTGTTCTCCCTCGTAAAACAACATACTTGTACATTTTATCACAATTGTTGGATACTCTAGATTTCACCAAGTTACACAGTCCCAGTCTTTATCTTTCCTCCTTTCTTGTGGTGTCTCACATGCTCCCCACCTTCCTCTCTCAACCGTATTCATAGTTACCTTTGTTCAGTGTACTTACTTGTTGTGCTACCATCTCCCCAAATTGTGTTCCAAACCACACACTCCTGTCTTCTATCACCGTGTAGTGCTCCCTTTAGTATTTCCTGTAGGACAGGTGTCTTGTTCACAAAGTCTCTCATTGTCTGTTTGTCAGAAAATATTTTGAGCTCTCCCTCATATTTGAAGGACAGCTTTGCTGGATACAGGATTCTTGGTTGGTGGTTTTTCTCTTTCAGTATCTTAAATATATCACACCACTTCCTTCTTGCCTCCATTGTTTCTGCTGAGAGATCCGCACATAGTCTTATTAAGCTTCCTTTGTATGTAATGGATTGCTTTTTTCTTGCTGCTTTCAGGATTCTCTCTTTGTCTTTGACATTTGATAATCTGATTATTAAGTGTCTTGGCGTAGGTCTATTCATATCTCTTCTGTTTGGAGTACGCTGAGCTTCTTGGATCTGTAATTTTATGTTTTTCATAAGAGATGGGAAATTTTCATTAATTATTTCCTCTACTATTGCTTCTGCCCCCTTTCCCTTCTCTTCTCCTTCTGTACATTATTGTACTTTATTGTACATTATTGTACTTTGTTTCATCCTTGAGTTTCCGGAGACTCTGCTCATATTTTTTCATTCTTTTCTCCATCTGCTCCTTTGTGTGTAGGCTTTCAGGTGTTTTGTTCTCCAGTTCCTGAGTGTTTTCTTCTGCCTCTTGAGATCTGCTGTTGTATGTTTCCATTGCGTCTTTCATCTCTTGTGTTGTGCCTTTCATTTCCATAGATTCTACTAGTTGTTTTTTTGAACTTTTGATTTCTGCCATATACATGCCCAGTGCTTCCTTTACAGCCTCTATCTCTTTTGCAATATCTTCTCTAAACTTTTTGAATTGATTTAGCATTAGTTGTTTAAATTCGTGTATCTCAGTTGAAGTGTACGTTTGTTCCTTTGACTGGGCCATAACTTTGTTTTCCTTAGTGTAGGTTCTAATTTTCTGTTGTCTAGGCATGGTTTCCTTGGTTATCCAAATAAGGTTTTCCCAAGACCAGAACAGGCTCAGGTCCCAGAGGGAAGAAATATTCAGTATCTGGTTTCCCTGAGGGTGTGTCTTAGGAAATTGCTGCACCCTTTGATGCCTCAGGTCACTGTGCTTTTCTGCCCAGCAGGTGATGCCTGTTAGCCTATAATCCTTGACTGGTGTGAGGAGGTATGGCCTGTTCCCTCAGGCTCTGGGGTCTGGTTCTGAATGGAAAGGGCCCCACCCCTTTCCTCCTAGAGAAGACAGACCCCCCAGGTGGAGGTCCTTAGCATTTCAACGGTCTCTCTCTCTCTGCTTGTGCTGTCTCCACCCTTCCCTGAGTCACAGCCCTGGAAACTGAAAATGACTGGGGCTTTCTCCACTGAGCCAAAAAAGAAACAGATAATCCCCTTCAGACCCAGCCAAGGCGACCCTCCAGCTCTCCAAGGTCAGTCATCACCCAAAGCCTCTGTCTGTTTTTTGGGGATTCGTACCTGTAGTGAGCAGTTCACAATCGCTACTTAAAACCCCAGTTGGAGCTCAGCTGAGCTATATTCGCTTGCTGGGAGAAAGCTTCTCTCTGGCACCAGGAGGCTTTGCAGCTCGGGCTATGGGGGAGGGTGTCTTGCGACTTGGATCCGCAGGTTTTACTTACAGATGTAATGCTGTGTTCTCAGGCATTCCTCCCAATTCAGGTTGGTGTATGATGAGTGGATGGTCTTGTTTTTCCCCCCGCAGTTATTCTGGATTATTTACTAGTTGTTTCTGGTTTTTTGTAGTTGTTCCAGGGGGACTACTTAGCTTCCACTCCTCTCTATGCCGCCATCTTGCCCCTGGTTTCATTGATTTTTAAAATTGTTTTTTTTCTATCCTCCATTTCACTTAGTTCCAATCTAATCTTTGTTATTTCCTTCCTTCTTCTTGCATTGGGTTTAGAGTTCTTTTCTTTTTCTAGTGTCTGCAGATGGAGGTTTAGGTTATTGGTTTGAGATCTTTCCTCTTTTTTTGTGTAGATGTTTACAGTTATAAATTTCCCTCTAAGCACTGCTTTAGCTGCATCCCATAAGTTTTGGTATGTTGTGCTTTCATTTCATTCAAGCCAAAAATATTTCTAATTTCACTTGTTGTTTCAATATCTTTGACTCATTGATAATGTAGGAGTATTTTCTTTAATTTCCACATATTTGTGAGATTTCCCAAATTTTCTCCTTTGGTTATTGATTTCTAACTTCATTCCATTTTATTCAGAGGACATACTTTGTTTTATTTCAATCCTTTATATGTATCAAAACTTGTTTTATAGCCTAACATATGGTTTGTCCTGAGAATGTTTCATGTGCATTTGAGAAGAATGTTTATGCTGCTGCTTTGGGGTGGAGTGTTCAACAGATGTCTGTCAAGGCAAGTTGGTTCAAAATGTTGTCAAGTCTTCTATTTCCTTGTTGAAATTCTGTCTATTTGCCCCAAGCATTATGGGGAGTGGGGTTTGAGGTTTCGAACTATTATTGTTGAATTGTCTGTTTCTCTCTTCAATTCTGTCAGTTTTTGCTTCATGTATTTTGGGTCTCTGTTGTTAGGATCTGCAAGCCTTTGGTTAATTCCAGAGTTCTGAAAAAGTTGACAGTTTTTGCCAGTGTTTTTATTGCCTTTATTGAGGAAAGAATTTTCAAAGGCCCTCATTCCACCATTTTTTTCTGGCATCATCCCAAGTTAACAGGATTGCATATGGACTGGGAGAGAAAGATGCCAATGTAAGAAAGACACCAAGGTTTTTGGTCCAAACAATCATGAATATGAAGCTGCTATTTCTTGATAAGAGGAAGACTGCAAGAAGAGCAGGCTTTAAAGGGGAAGAACAGGAATTCAGTTTTGGACCTGTTGCCTTTGTCTGTTAGCCAAACAAGGGGAGGTGTCAAGTAGGAAGTCCACGTACAAGTTTGGAGCTCAGAATAAAGCTCCAATCTGCTGGTGCAAAATTGTAGGTGAAGACCATAAGTCTCTGCCTCTTCATGCCTATAGCCATGATTCTGCTTAAGATACCTCAGGGCCACTAAAACTGTTCTATGTTCTGTCCCCCACATATGCCAAATACTGCCCAATTTCTTTACTTTTATTCACATCACTCTCCTGTCCTAACAGATTATCTCCTTCCTTGTTTAAAATTGATCCTTCTTCAAAAATTCAGTTGGAGTTCTACCTTCTTGACAAGACTTTCTTACCAACTGAGCCCTCAGCTACTTGCTTCTCTTTTAATTCCCTACAGTACTCCCTGCCAGAGAATTTCCACTTGACACAGTTTTTACCACAAGTTCATTTGTTTTCTATAACATTTATCATTATGACAATATTGTAATTATTTCATTATAAAGCTGATCTTTCAAGAAACTTTGAGATCTTTGAGGGTAAGATTTCTGAGATTTATTTTCATTTTTATATTCCCAGGGCCCAACATAGTGTGTAGCACATAGTAGGTGTTCAATGTATGTTTTTGAATGAATGCAGATTTACTATGTGTTGGCCTCTACATTAGTTAATCTGTCATTTAATTAAAATGTGATGTATCCAGTGAGTACATCTCAATAAAATTGCATTAAAAAAAAGGCAATGTATCCAGACTTTCAACCAATCCCTCAGTGCTGGATTCATGTCTTTCTCCACATGTTTTCTTATCTGGTGCCTGCTAGTCCTGAGTCTCCTGAGGTTTGCAGAATGGTTCAGTTTTCTTCTTGAATATCCCCCCTGCAGAAACCTAAGCTGGTAACTCCTCCTCTCTGCTAAGCCATTGCCATTCCTCAATCTGAGTTCCAGCTCCAAAAACTGGTGGTATTTCTTGTTGTGTCTTCTTCCATTCTTATCAACCTTTTATTATTCCTTTATGTTTAGTGGCATTTTTTAAGAGAAAAAATAAATAAAATGTGTGCTCCATCAGTGATGTTTAACTGGAATCCCAAATTCTTATTTTAGATGTGTGTAAAGACTAGATTCATTTTTTAAATTCAGTTTTATTGAGATATATGCACATACCATACAATCATCCATGGTGTACAATCAACTGTTCACAGTACCATCTTATAGTTGTGCATTCATCACCCCAATCTATTTTTGAACATTTTCCTTACTCCAGAAAGAATCAGAATCAGAATAAAAAATAAAAATAAAAAAAGAACACCCAAATCACCCCCTCCATCCTACCCTATTTTTCATTTAGATTTTGTCCCCATTTTTCTACTCATCCGTTCATACACTGGGTAAAGGGAGTACGATCCACAGGGTTTTCACAATCACACCATTACCCTTTGTAAGCTACATTGTTATACAGTCGTCTTCAAGAGTCAAGGCTACTGGGTTGGAGTTTGGTAGTTTCAGGTATTTACTTCTAGCTATTCCAATATATTGAAACCTAAAATGTGTTATCTATATAGTGCATAAGAATGTCCACCAGAGTGACCTCTCAACTCCATTTGAAATCTCTCAGCCACTGAAGCTTTATTTCATTTCATTTTGTATCCCCCTTTTAGTCAAGAAGATGTTCTCAATCCTATGATGCTGGGTCCAGATTCATCCCCAGGAGTCATATCCTGCGTTGCCAGGGAGATTTACACCCCTGGGAGTCAGGTCCCACGTAGGGGGGAGGGCAAAGAGATCACCTGCCAAGGTGGCTTAAAGAGAGAGGGCCACATCTGAGCAACAAAGAAGCACTCAGGGGAAGACTCTTAGGCACAATTATAAGCCGGTTTAGCCTCTCCTTGCAGCAACAAGCTTTATAGGGGCCAGCCCCAAGACAGAGGGCTCAGCACATCAAGCCGTCAGTCCCCAATGTTTGTGAGAATATCAGCAACAATCCAGGTGAGGAAGTCCAACACCTCTGCATTCTCCCCCATCTCTTCAGGGGGGCCCCAAATATATATTTTTATTCTCTGCCCAAATTACTTTAGGATGTGTTGCTATTTCATTCTAATCTATACAGACCTACCATATCTCACTTCCTATTCAAAGTTCCATGTAATTGTAGTGTTTGAACAAACTGACTGTAGAAGTTATATTGTTTAGAAAATACAGATCCTACACCAAATAAACATCTCTTCCCTTGGTCTCACATGGAAGTTGAAGTTTGAACACAGTCAGTTTCAACCTTTACCCTTTGGCCCGATTTGCTCGAGGACTAGATTCATTGTATCATCACTATTAGAAAGTATTTATATAGACATATGAAGCTTTCAATCACATTTACAGGTTGTTTGTTTATACATATTACAGTTACTAGGTGATTGAGGGTATACTATTGTACACAGAAATTACTCTTGTCAGATAACTTCCTTGGATGTTATGTGAGGGAATTCATGCAAATTAGACTATAGAGCTGACTACAGAGCAAGGCAGATTGTATCCCAAAGCCTCTAAACCTTATTGAGTGCCAGACACCAACAATGTAAGAATCTGATGTGGAAAGTATATTCCTTAGGTGATGAAGATCATAGAACTTGGAGAGCTACAGATGGTAAGAGAGCGGTAAACGAGGGAATTTAGCACTGCCTACAAGAGCTGGAGGACACAGTGTTCAATTGGACTGCTCTTCTATGACTTAAAAAAAGGATCATATTGTCACAAATGACAAAATGACAATTTTTAAAATGGAAGGTGGGTATGTAAGAATTCATTATATATTTTCTCTGACTCTACACGCTTAACAATTTTCATAATAAAAATTAACATAATAATATGCACGATACAAAAATTTTAAAAATGCAGTGTATCCAAAACTGAACTCCTTATCAACTTTCAGTAAAACTCAAGGAATGTCACTACCATTTGCCTAGTTACCAACAACTAAAACACCAGTGACCTCCTTCACTATCTCTCCACTCCCACTTACCCAGATCTAGGCAATACTAGGACTTTTCAATTCTTCATCATAAATTTCTACTGAATCCACCTACTACTCTCATCCTCACTGGCTCTTCCTTCACTTAGACTATCGTCTCTCACCTGGGTTACTTTGAGAGACTTTCTCTGTTCCCCTCCAATGTCTCTACTTGTAGCTTGAATGATATCTCTGATATGGGAACTGTAAATTAGCCCTTCTGCTTGATACCTTTCAATGACTCCTTGTGGTCTTCAGAAAAAGTCCAAATTCCTTCATATGGCTTCAAAGACAATTTCTTCTCCAGTTTCATCTATCAACACCTCCATCCTACTATTTGCAGTTGCCAAGGGCATTGTGCCCTCATTTGCTACCAGACTTTCACACATGCCGCAAAAAGCAAACAAACAAAAATCAAAAGGCAAATAATTGCTCTCCACACTCTACTCCTCTTTACCTAGATAAGGCCTAGTCTATTTCTTCTTAGATATCAATTCTTCAGGAAGACTTTCCTTCTGGTTTGCTAATGCTGCCATTATGCAAAATACCAGAGATGGACTGGTTTTATAAGGGGGGTATATTAGGTACAAATTTGCAGTTCTATGGCCACAAAAGTGTCTAAACTAAGGCATTAACAAAACAATACCTTCCCTGAAGAATGGCCAATGGCATCTGGAACACCTCTGTCAGTTGGGAAGGCACATGGCTGGCATCTGCTTTCCCTTGATCCTGGGTACTGGTTTCAAATTGGCTTTCTCCAAAATGTCTCTGGACTTGTCTCTCTTAACTTCTACAGAGCAAACTCTGGGCTAGAATCTCCAAACATCTCCAAACATCTCTATCAGCTCACAAGTGTCTCTCCAAAAGTCTCTCTTAACTGCCCTCAGGGTGTTTTGTTTTCTCTTAGTTTCTCCAAAGCAAACTCTGCACCAGAATCTCAAAGCATCAGTAAGCGTCTCTCCAGAAGTCTCTCTCAGCTGCTCTGTGCTCCTTCTGTCTGTGAGCTCTTATAAGACTCCAGTGATTTAGTTAAGACCCAAACTGAATCGGCAGGGTAACATCTCCATGAAGATAATCTGATCAAAGATATTATCCACTGTTGGATGGGTACACTCATGGAAGAAGGGAAACATTCAATCAAGTTGTCACACCCTAATCAGAAAGATTAATAAATCTGCCCCCACAAGATTACCTTAAATAATATGGCTTTTGGGGGAACATGATATATCCAGACTGGCACACCTTTCTGTCTTCACCCAGAACTGGTTAGGAGTCTCTTCTTTGTGTTCCCATAGCACCTGGTACTTAAATCTTGGTAGCATTCATCTTACTGAATTGTAATTGCTTGGATTGGGTTTTGTTGACGTTGCTGTAGCTGTGGTTGTGACTAGGCTATCTTGCATACTGGACTGTAAACTCCCTAAGGGCAGAACTTTATCGTCTCTATTTTCTGAACTTTGTATATGATTTGGTGCACAGGAAGTTTTCAAGATGTATGAGAGGGTGTCCTAGATGCTCTACAACTTTATTGAAAGAAATACACACAATAGCTATTTAAGGTAGACATTATTACTTTTCCTCTATCAATAAAGAAACCACTGAGCCTCAATCAATTTCCCAAATTCACAGAACTGGTAGGTGGCAGAACTTAGACATTTAAAAGTCTTTCTGACTCTTAATCTTGTGCTCTCTCTAATCAATCTGATCCACAACCATTCTGTCACATAGCCTATGTTTCATTGCATTATTCTTCATGTCTTCTCACAATTAGGCTATAATGTCCTCAAGAGCAGCATCTAAGCCTGAAACTTCTTTATGTCTCCTAACTTCCTGACACCAAGCAGGTGCACAATTAGTATTAATTGTTTCATGTGAAAACATTTATGAAATTTAATTAATCTGCAAATACTAGGGGCTAATTGTAGTTTTTATTAGCAGCCATAACTCTCAGTCTACCAAGAGCTTTTCTTCTGCAAAGAACCAAGACCAGGTAAAAGAGAAGATGTATAGAATATCTCTATATGTATGGACATATAGACATCAGAAGAACTTCCAGAGAACAGATCAAGTCCATCACCCTCATTTTACAAATGGGAAAGCTGAAGCCCAGAAAACTTCAGTGCCCTATCCAGGGCCACAGTGGTGATATTTAGCAGAACAGAGATGGCAGCACCAATATCCTAACTCCCTGTATCAGGATGTTCCGATATCTTGCCATTTGCCATGCAGCCTCTTGGGGCCAGGTCATAGGAGGGAACATGGGACACTAGTCATCAGGGCAGACTAATGGAGCCTGCCCACTGACTCATTGTTGAAGTACAAGACCTTGGATGATTTGGGAGAACTGAAAGCTGAATGTGTTTTTTCTGTTAAGCAACAATCTTTCTCCTAACAGGACAAGGTCTGCACCCTCACTGGGACAGCCTGCTGAGCTGTCTGGGCAAGAGAAATGGATGCTCAGGAAGCATTTGAGCTCCAGGTGCTCCAGGTGCTCCGTGTTATGCTACATATACTATGGATGAGGTTGCATTTGCATCAGTTTCAGAGTTTTTCCAAAGCTGATCACTCTCTTCCATGGGTTACAGCAGAGCAGGTCTACTATGATTTATATGAATATTGGATTATCAAAAAGATATTATTGGAAAAGGAAACCTATTTTTAGGCATTCCATGTAGTTTAAGAGATTAAAAGGAACTCTGTGTTCAAAGGAACTCTGAAGTACTTTATTTAGTGAATAAAAGTAGTGATCATGGTTGAACCCAAAGCCTTTTACTATTCTTTCCATCTCTGAGATGACGTTTATATTAGTTGATGTACATGAAGCACCTGGCAGCCAGCAAATACTCAATTTATCCTGGTCTCCCTTCCTTCCACTGCCAGCAAGAATTCAGGCTCACCAAAAGCAGAGAAATTGAAGTGTAATATTATTACGAGGTTTGAAGCTCATTTTACAGATAAAGTTTCTGAGGTTCAGGAAGATTAAGTGCCTTCATCAAAGTAGCAACCAGAATTAGCAGACCTGGGATTCAAATCTCTAACTGTGTGATGTCCAAGCCCAGGAAGGTGACTCTGTAGCCCCTTTGGCAACCCTGCCAACCTTCATAGTTTCTTTAAAACAAAGTACAGTTCTACTCAGATCATGCCCACTGGCCTGGCACAAAATTAGAGGGTGAGATTATAAGGACAGTTTAAGTAGAATCAAGAAATTGATTGGGCCTCAAGGGTTCCTTTATATCCATCAGAGCAGCTGCCTCTTAACCTGTGGGCTGCAGATGTGATCTTCACCTAGGACATCCTGAATGGCCACAGTGACTCACTTGATCACTCTTCAGGGACCCTTTTTAAGTAAAGTTTCCAAAGCAAATAGGTTTTACTCAGCAATATAAACATATAGAGGGAGAACTATAGACTGTTTATTGAAGATATCACCTCAGTTGAGAAGTGGGCAAAGCCAGCCAATCAATTGACAATAGACCGATCCGTTTCTGGAGTTTCTGTTTTCATGTCTGCTTGGCTAATTTCTTTTTTATAACCTGGCCTATTTATGATCTTATCATATAAGCATAGCTTTTGGAGCAAGCATATGGAATTCCTTGTCCAGAGTTAAGTGAAGCAATCATTCAACAAGAAGCTATTGAGAATCTACTATGTGTTAGACATTGTTTTAGGGACTGGGGACACAGAAGTGGACAAAATTCCCTATGCAGTGAATTTACCTTCGAGAGGTAGAGTAGGCAGTATATAAGCATCTAAATATGATAATTTTGGATACTGATAAGTACTGTGAAGAAAATAGAATGGACCAAGGTGATAAGGAGAATGGATAAGAAAGTGGGATGAGGTGGGGGGGACTACCTTCTCTAGTGTGGTTGGGGATGTGCTCTCTCAGAAGAGAATACTTAATGATGATGATGAGGGAGCTGTACCAAGTCTGTGGGAAAAGAATTTCAAGCAGAAGTAATAGCAAGTAGGAAGAATATAAACTTGGTGCATTTGAGGGACAGAGAGAGGACCAGTGTGGCAGGAGGATAGTGAGTGAGGAAGAGTAAAGAAAGATGACCCGGGACGATGGGCAGGTACTGCAGCACTGTAAGTGTAACAGACACTGTTGGTTCATTTTCCATTTACTTATTATCCCTGCCTTTTCAAAAAATGGGGCCACGATGTCCTCTTAGAAAGTATGCATTTTTTGCTTCCCCAGGAAATGAATCATGATTGGCTTGGGCATGTCCCTTTACCAGTAATTAATTTAGGGCTAATTGGGTGATTCAGTTCTGGGATCTGAAGAGAAGTCTGCTTAGGGCATTTGAGATAGGTTCCTCTTCCCCTTAATAAAATGAGGCCTTCCCTTTTCTTTCTACTCTTGGACATTGTTGTACGAAGATGTGATACTTAGAGCTTCTGAGTGAAGATATCACTGACACATTGAAGATGACAGAGATGGAAAGATCCAGAATTTCAGTCACATTATTGAGCTCTTGAGCCAACCTTGGAGCCACTGACCTTTGGTATTATTGAAGAGTGAAAGGTGAAATAATCAGTTTTAGTTGGATTATTGTTACTTGCAGCCGAAATTATTCTATCATAGGAAAGACATTGGACTTTATAGTTGTTATAATAGGATAGCATTGGAGGGTTTTGGGATAGTATGCTTTGATTTATGGCTTAAAAGATTTCTCTAGATCCTATTTGGAGAATGGATCAGAATGGAGCAAGAGAGCAGTTGTGAAGCTATTGCAGTGGCCTAGGCTTACATAGGCTGTAAAATGGAAAAGGAAAAAATATTTAGATTTGGGATAGACTGTGGAAATATTGCTTTTAGGATTTGTTGATGGATGGGATTTGTTGTGGAGTATCAGGAAAAGAGAGGACTAGAGGATGACTCCTGGGTTTCTGGCCTGAGCCAGATGGTGATAGTGTTACTTATTGAGATGGAGAAGATTCAGAGAATTGGGGTGTGGAGTGAATGGTTCTGTTTTGGTCAAGTTGTTTTTAGATATTTGTTAGACACCCCAGTGGACATGCCCAGCAGACAATTATATATACAAGTGTAGAGCTCAGGAGAGGTTTGGAATAGAGATATAGATTTTGGAGTCATTAATGTTTGGAAGGGACAAGATAAAAATCACCCGTGAAAACCATAGATAAAGAAACAAAGAGGAGCAAAGACAAAATTTGGGAGCACTGCAAAGCTTGGAAGTACAGTAGAGGAGAGTGAAGAAGAAAGCAAGCAAAGGAGATGGAGAAGGAGTGTTTGGTGAGGTTGGAGGTAAACCAGGTAAGGATGTTATTTTCAAAGCCTACACAAAATGTTTTAAGAAGGTAAGAGCAGTCAACCATGCCAAGTGTGGCTAAGAGCAATGAGATAAGTGAGTTGCTCATCTGCTTTGGGAAGACCTCTCCAGCTTTAATGAGCATCATAGTCATCTGTGTATCTTATTAAAGTTGTATTCTGATTTAATAGATCTGGGTTTGGTCAGGGATTCTGCATTTCTAATAAGCTGTCAGTTGATAGATACTGCAGCTACTGGTCCTTAGGCCACACTTTGAATGTTAAGGATCTAGATCATTGTGACCTTGACAAGAACTGCTCTAGTGGAGTGCTGGAGGATGAAAGTCATAATGGAGAGAGAATGAGAGTTTAGGGAGTGAGGCTGAGAATGTGGACCACTTTTGAGGAGTTTTACTATGAGTGAGGAAGAGAAATGGAGCAGTTACTATAGTAGGATGAGGGATATGGAATAAAGAGGTAGCTCTCTCCCTCATTATCTACCTCTAGCTCCATCTCTCTCTCTCTGCGCCTGTAGTGCTCTTGTTTGATTTGCATCAATGTGTGCCTGCATGGATGCATTTTCCTGGCTATCATCCCATGAGATGATTGCTGTGATTCTTGAGGGAAGATCAGATCTGCCCTCTGCAGCCCCTGTGGCTGGTCCTGGGGCTAAATCCTGCAGTGATCCTGACACTAGAGAAGCAGAGCATTGACTTCAAGCTAATCTGACCTTTGTGTGTTTGAGACACTGCTGAAGGCATCACAGAGCCACTCAGCAGACTGCTAATGATGATGTTTCTTTCTAAAGGCCCTCCTAGCACAGTTGTTTTTGCTACAGGATATTTTATGAGAAGTGCTACATATAAAATTTTCCATAAAATGATATGTGTAAACTTTATCCTGTTTATTATGAGACTATTTTATGGGCTTTTAAAAGGCGTATTCTACTACTCATATATCCCCAGGATTACCAGGACTCTGGTGTCAGGCTGCACCACTTTATTAGCTGCGTAACCTTGATCAAATTAGTTAACCTTCCTAAATCTCAGTTTCCTTCCCTATAAGGGATAAAAGTACTCAATAGTTTTGTTGGGAGGAATAAATAAGATAATACGTATAAAAAATTAGGCATAGTACCTGGTCATAGATTTTTGTCCATTATTATATAATTTAACAGATAAGCATGAAATAGTCAATCTGGAGAATTGGATCTACACTGACTTTCAAATTGGATTGATTTTATAATAGTTTCATGGAATGATCAGAAAAGAGATGTGTATTAATGATGGATGAGATGTCATATTCAGTCCCAAATTAGCAAATGTAAAAACCATGTGTGATAGCCAAAACACTGCTAAATAGCAAAATAATTTCCAACATTGCCTCCCTTATAAAAAGGTATCTGTCCATTTCTGCTTTCTGGCCTCCAGAGTCAAGTTCCTGCCCTGCCTCCTCTTTCCATCTCAGAATTATAGAACATCAAAGACAAATGATCGTAGAGATCAACTTGTCAGACTGTTGCTGTATAAATATGGGATCAAGGCTCATAAATTTGGGCAGCTCACACAAGGTCACATTACCTATAAACAAGTGAAAGGAATACAGTTTAAATGCCAGTCTCCTGAGTCTTTAACCAATGTTCTGGTATCAGATGAGTGAAGAGATTAGTGGAGGAAATGTTTTGGGGTTAAATGATTCAAAATATTTTTGTGGCAGCAGCTTGAGAGGTGAAGGGGCAGCCTCGAGCCTATAAGCAGACATGAACAGAAGCATGCTGGCAGGCGTGCAGCTTCTTGGCATCTTGGCATTTGACATCCTTATCTTTACCTACATTTTGCCCATCTCTGTTGGCTGTGAGCTGATACCCTGCTTGTTCCTTTGAGTTCTCTCATTCCTTATTCTGGTGTATAAAGCATCTCCTCCCTTCAACAATAGTGTTTGTGTAGACTGGCTCTCTGTGGCTTTGGCATGGTTTCAAGAGTCTCTCTAAGTCCCTGACTCCATAGAGAGTTTGATATCCAGGGTTCCACATGCCCTTTCCTGATCTCAGAGGGCTGGGCTAGGCACATCTGACTCACTTAAACCTGATAAAGACCAACCTATTCATATAAAAATTATCAAATAGAATCAATCTAGAACTGCTCTCTTTTAGGATTAGTTTGAATATCTGTCTTGATGAACTTGGGTAGGCTTGACTAATAGTGATCAGTTCATGAGTTAACACCAACTGATTGGTTGTGGCTGCCCAGGATATTCTCATGAAGAGTCTGGGCTGTGTCTAACCTCAACGGAAAGAATAAGGGAAAAAAAAGTGCCATGCTCAGTTAGAAATATGTGTCATGGACAACTTAATGGGGAGTGATGGCTTATGTCTGCTTATTTCCAATCCCTGAATGTCTAGTTGGGACATTTTCTGGGACTTTCTTCACAGGTATATGCTTGGAGGGTTTTCTGTTTTGTTTTGTTATTCCATTTTCTGACACCCATATGTCTTTGTTTACCAGGCTGCTATCACAAATACCACAAACTGGTTTTAGCTTACATACAGGAATTTATTGGCTAACAGTTTTGAAGCTAGAAGAAGTTTAAAACCAAGATGCTACTAAGCTTCCTTACTCTCGGAGCCTGTAGCATTCTGATGCTGGCTGTTAGAAATCCTTGGCATTGCTTAGCCTGAATCCCTGCCTTCCACCCATGTGATATCCTCCCCATTCTTCCAGTTTCCACTGAATTCCGGCTTCTTCCTCCTCTCCCTGTGACTTTCTGGCTTCCAGATTGTTCTCTGAATAAGGCCTTCAGTAACATGGGTTAAGAACACCCTCATTCAATTGGGCTACACCTTAACTAAAAGTAACATCTTCAAGAGGCCCTATTTATGATGGATTCACACCCACAGGAACGTGGAATAAGAATCTGTACATGTCTATGTTGGGATACATAATTCAACCTACCACACCAAGTGAAAACTTTATACCTCCCCATCTTTAGGAGAATAAAAATATACTTAGAGAATTTGAGCTCTTCCAAGGAGGAGAAGAGGAAGGAAATTAAAATTTGTTGAGGGTTTTCTGTGTCCTACATGCTTTCATGTATGTGACTTTTTAAAGTATGTAAAATAAAACCGTGCAGAAGGGAGGGGATGATTTTCCCTGAGCATGAAGTGGAACAGAGCCTGTTGGCAGGGGTCAAATGTCCCAACTGTTGGAAGTAGAGGAGCTAGGTTCAGGGAGCCTGCTGGCCCTACTATTTTCTGTTATCACATTATCACAATTAAGTGTCAGAGAAGCAAACAGGCAACACCAAACAATAAGAGAGGAGATAATGAGAAGCCCATTAGCGTAACTTATAAAAATTAATAACTTCAACATTTCCCTACTTTCACAGTGCCTCAAGATCTCTGGCTCTGCTTTGTGTAAGAAACGTCCCCCAAATCAGCCAGTTCCTTGCTCTACTGGGTAACTCTGGAATTTGTATGGGTGAAGACATCATCCCATTTGAGAACATGCCACAAAATTGTTCAGGTTATATGTAGCTGCACGTCAAATAAATGCACACTGTGGGATCCAGCATTCTCGGACTTAACTCGTTTCTGGTTCTACAACTTTCTAATTGAAAAAACATGAGTTAAATCCTAAAACCTCTCTATAGCTCCTTTTACTAAAAAATGAGAAGCTGTAGCTCCATCATGTATTTTAAAGGTTGGTTACTCTGTACTAAAAGTGCTGAGAACCTACTCAAGAAATGTTTATAGTTAGAAGATGAAACATTGCTTTTCCAAAAGATTATCCAGAACTGGCTGCCGCTTATACAAAGGAGACCACATCAACTTAATATAAATTTCACCGGCACCTGCTCTTGGTCATTACACTAAGGACCACCTCATAAGACATACACACACACACACATGCACATGTACACATATGCACACACATACACATATTTCTGGCAGCTCCAAGAGATAGCTCACCTATATCTCAGAATAAATCCAGTTGTCTGCCACACAGCATTCCAGGGACTACAGCTATCAGTGCCTCCAGTAAGTGGCACTGCCCACTCTAGGCAGCTCTGATGTTCCACCAAATTCAGCAAGCACTGCAGCCCCTGCTGTCACTGCCACTGGAAGCACCATCTCTTGCCCTTGGTTCCATTGCCTCCTACATGGTACTGCAGGCTCCTGCCAGATACTGCTTTCTTCCATATGTCACTACAGTAGCTTCTCCCATCTCTCTCATCCCAGATCCTGATATCTCCTGCCAGGGGTTGCCACTGAGTTCTTAAAGTAACATATCTGCACAACAGTCTGTGGCTAAATGGAGGAGACTTTCTCCACTTTTGTGTATTGCAATATGTTAGAGGTCCCAAAGCAGTCTCGTTGGTGTCCAAAAGGCTTATCCACCATTGAATTAAATATATTTCTTTTTTTATCTTTTGGGTTTTACTTATACTATTTTCTCTTCCTATGCCTTATGACCTGAGTCCATAAATTGACAGGAACCAGAATCACTCTTCCCCTCCAACAACCATTGCGCTGATGCTGGGACAGCGGAAATTGCTAATAGTTCTCCAGATCTTATTACCTCCCTTTTTCCTTTAGTAACAGACTCCCCCATCCCACCCCTAATAAGTTAGCTCAACATGTGGCATTCAGCTAGAGACTACTTTTCTCAATCACTCTTGCAGTGAAATGTGGCCATATAACTCAGTTTAGGACAAATGTTTCAAGCTGGACTGAAAGCTCTTTTTATGGCTCTGAGGAGGTCCTAGGAGAAAGATTATTCTAAGGGAAAGGGGCTGCTATGACCCACTGTTTTAGCTAGAGTACATACTGTGATGCCATGATGAAGAGACTTGAAAATATACAGTGGCCTAAGAAAGAGTTTGTTTTGTCCTGAAATGACTGGCCTTAATGCATTGGGCAGGGGCATCTGCATCCTTGCTTGCCCTTTGTGTAGGCTGGAGCACAAACACGGCAGTGACCATGAGGGCAAGGATAATACACTGATGGGTGGCAGAGCTGCAAGATGGAAGAGACTGGGGTCCCTCAGTGACCTCAGGAAGCATAGCCACTCCACCACCCTGGGCTGTCCACTTCTGGACTGTTTCTATCTAATTTATGCTACTATATTTTTAGGTTTTTATTGCTGTTATTGTTATAGTAGCATGGCCTGAACTCCTGCTTGTCATAAGCCTGGCTTTTTGTTTCTTTAGGAAGAACTTTCTCCTATGAGGCTCCTTAGGAAGCATGAAAATAAACTTCCAATGGACCACCTCACTAGCTCACTGAGTATACCCAGGCATGTCTAAACACAATGGAGATTTAAGATGGAATCCCTGCTCTGTTTTGGGGCCAAATCTCTTCCAAATCCATGGTAAGTTTTGTTGTGGCTGTTGTCACTGTTATCACAGTTTTACCAAGCACAAGGTTTCCTATTTACATTTGCAAACCTATTTTTCTCAAGGCTGTAAAAAATGAATCTTTAAAAATTCTTTCATGCACTCTTTGACCTGAGGCTTCAATCAGAATCTTAAGAGAAATCTTGCATTTTATGGTAAATACAAACAGAAGTCTGTGCCTGAGATATCTGTGCTGCAGTTAGGGCAGGTTCTCTCGGTGTGGCCTTGCTTGAAGGCACCCATGGCTGGTATATGGGCAGAAAAGCTTTGATGAACTAGTCCTCATATTTGTGTACATGACTGCTGGGCAAGAGAGCCCTTTTGTTGCTGATTTGGAGAAAAGTATAAAATAACCCACCATTTTGAGACAACTTATTCATGCTAATGAGTCAATTGTCCTGTCCAAGTGGTCTAGAAAAAAAACAAACTAATATTTGTATATGACTTTTTAGTTGGCAAAATGCCTTTGATCCCTCATTTACGTACTTTATTATGTTTTCATTAACACAACGCTTTGAGATATATGTTATGGCCATCACCAGTTTGAGGATGCAGGGACAGAGGCACATGGGAGAGAGGTAATGTGACTTTTGCAAGTCACAGAGAGAGTATATAGTTTGAAGATCTGATTCCAAATTCCATGCCCTTTCCAGTATTCCACGTGACCAAGTACATGTTGAACTCTACTCAACTTCCTCTTATTCTTAAAATCTATTGGAAATCAGAATAATGCAAATGCACGATTTTAAGTTGTGCCATATACCCAAATGGATGAATTAAATGTGTTTTATTCACTATTGTGCAACAGCTGAACAATGTATTAGGTGTTCATACAATAACTTAGAAAGATTTGAGTCATACAGTTGAGTAAGTAAAATAAGGTACAGGGTGAATTCTATAGCATGATACCATTTATAGCAATTAAACACACACAGCAATAGTATGTCTGTGTATATTCATTTCCAAGAATATCTATCAAACACAATAGGGTGGGTGTCTGGGGAGGAGAGGAGAATGGGATTGGGGACATTGATGAGAGTCTGCCATGAACCCATGAGTAGGGTTATATCTTCTCTTCACACAATGTCCAGAAGGAAAAAGAAAATGTTTAACTACATTGTTTCAGGATCAAGGATGGAAGCATCCAGATATAAAACCACAGCAGCAGAACAAGGGGGTCAGAAAGTGACTGTCTTGCATCATTTTTTTTTGGACAAATCACTTAATCTTTCTGGGAAACAATTGACAGTTTCTTAATCTAAAAAGGAGAGTTTGGGCCAGATAAACCTGAGCTCTTTTAGTGCTAACATTTGTTTCTAGTGACCTTCATTCATTTGTTCATCTAATATTTACTGTCCACCATAAGCCTAGCCATGTTCTAGGTATTGGGTCCATCCCAAAACCAAACAGGACATGAATCTCTGCCATTGTGGAGTTTCTATTCTAGTGAGAGGAGAGAGACAATAAGCAAGAAACATAATACTTAGTAAATTACAGTATCTTGAAAGGTGATAGGCCCTAAAAGGGAAAGGTCAGGCAGGTAAATAGTTTAGGATTGCCAGATGAAGAGTGGCGGGGTACAATCTCAAACGGGTTGCTCAAGAGTGGTGTCATTTAAAAAGACGATACTTAAGAAAAACTTTTAAAAGATGGGATCCTCAGCCATTTGGACATCTGGGGAAAGAGAATTCCAGGGAGAGGTTCAGCCCATGCAAGGGCCCTAAAAGTGGAACATGCATGGCATGTTCAAGGAGCAGCAAGGAGGCCTGGGAACTTAGGGTTTCATCTGAGTGAGATGGGAGACACTGGAAGGTTTTGAGGAGTGACATGATTTGATATTTTAAAACGATCCCTCTGGCTTCTGTAGAGGAAGGCAAGAGTGAAGGCAGGGAGGCCAGTAGAAAAAAAATGAGCATCCATGTAAGAGATTCTTTAGACAAGAGTGGTAGCAGTGGAGGCGGTAAGAAGTGGTTGGTTTCTGGATATATTTTGAAGGTAGGGACCATAGGGTTTCCTGATAGATTGGATATGTGTGAGAGCAGAGAGGTGTCAAGGATGATTCCAAGGTTTTTAAATTGAGCAACAATAGAGGTGGAGTTGTCATAGCCTGGGATGGGGAAGAAGACTGCAGGTTGTATAGGTATGGCTGAGGATAGGTGGGCTGGAACTCATAGGTTCAACTTTGGATCTGTTAAGTTGAGAAGCCTATTAGATATCAAAGTGAAGGTAGCAAGTAGGCAACAGATAAGAGATTCTGGAGTTCAGGAAAGGATAATTTGGAGAAAAAACATTTCTAAGTATTGAGCTATGAATCCCATATATTAAGAACTCAGTGTGTTTCTTATTCCTGAGGATTTTATATCTGGAGCGTTTACAGTGATCCTGAATGCCATTGTCATCACCATGACTAGACCCCCTGGATTAGAGGTACTTTGTGAACTTTTCTGGTCATCTAAGTATATGCCTGTGTTCTTGGCCTGCTCTGATATAAAAAAGAGACTTGTTCAGATTGTTCTTAGGCTGGGTAAGGTTCAGGTAGAATGAACTATGGTATATAGCAATGGCCATCATATTCTGGCATTTCAAAGGAAAAAAAATCATAGTAGGTATTACTTCAAAGTTATTTCCTCTGGTGTGCAGAAATGTAACTTCATATTTACAACAATTCAGTTCTCTTTTTAGCCCCCAATTCACCTAACACCTGAAAAGCAATCTTAATCAATTTAAAGTGATTCAGGCATTTTGGGTTTAAAGTCAGTAAATTCAAGATTTTCTCTTGTGCATCCTTCTTTCCAACATGGAATTTAAGTTCTGGAGATCATATTCACGTTAGGGTAGAAATAAGTGCCTGCCCAGAGTCTACAACTGACCATGTACAGAAATGTGCATTGCAACGTCTCCTTCTCAGTTGTCAGCATCCTTCTACCTGGGCCTTCTCTGAGCTCTCTACATCCACATCTGGTCCTCTGTCCACAAGGCTTTCCACTGTGGTATCCCCTTATCAAGACTGTGAGACCCCTTCATGTTTGCTAGTTCCCTCTCTCTATTTCTGTTTCTTTTTCTGCTTCTATCTTCTGGCTTGTTTGGGGGAGGTGGATGGAGGAAAACTCAGCTGCTCTCCTTGCCACTCCAGGGCCACAGGAAACATGAGGTGGGCTGTCTCAGGCCTTTTCTTCCCCAACTTGCCTGATCTGCAGCTGTGACTTGAAATCTCAAAGACGTGGGGCTCCCCCATGTGGTAACTGCCTTCATGGTTTCCTTACAGAAAGAACATGGTTTCTTTCTCTTCCTGGTCTGCAACTCTATCGGGGATGTTCTACATTTTCCAGCTATGCCCATGCCCAGGACATAGTCCCAGGTGAATAGGTAACAGGGCCTCAGAAACCGAAACTAGGGTCTAATTCTCTTATTCTTATTTCCTTTTGTATTGTCTTCTAACTTGCTAGCTCAGAGATTTTATTTTTCATCTTTGTGGTGGGAAATTGGCTAGCAATCATTTTTCTAAACCTATAAATTATTGTAAGTTTGTGGTTTTATGGAAGCTTAAAAGCCAGGAAGTAATTTCTTCTGTTTCTCCTGCATTTTTGCTATGACTACTCTTCCCTGCTATCATAGAAGCCATGGTGTGGTTCAAAGGGATGACATGAGAGAGGACAATATAGAGAAGGATAAGCAAAGGGATATTGGAGACCAAATTACTTATCTTCCCAGTATCATTCAGTGACAGAGTCTCTGGGGATCTATGCTAAGAACTCTAACACAACCTCATTTACCTCCAGGACCTAGTTCAACCCTTCCCTAATAACTGGGCTTCTTAAGCATGAGAAACATGATATGAAACATGTTAGACAGTGAACCCAACTGTAAGTTATTGGTCTGGCTCCTACCACCAGGTTCAGGGGATTGAACTTTAAAAATTTTAGTTTCTTTATCTTTCAGAGAGGTATGCATGTCCCAAATACACACACTGTTCCAGTTTGCTAATGCTGCCATCATGCAAAATACCAGAAATGGATTGGCTTTTATAAAGGGGGTTTATTTGGTTACAAAGTTACAGTCTTAAGGCCATAAAGTGTCCAAGGTAAGGCATCCAACAATAGGGTACCTTCACTGAAAGATGGCCATTGGCATCTGGAAAACCTCTGTTAGCTGGGAAGGCACATGGCAGTCGTCTGCTTGTTCCCAGGTTGCATTTCATAATGGTGTTCTCCAAAATGTCAGTATCAGCTTTCAATGGCAGTCTTCAAAATGTATCTCTGTGCTGCAGCTCTGAGTTGCTTCTGTTTGTCAGCTCTTCTATAAGGTTCCAGTGATTTAATTCAGACCCACCCTGAATGGGTAGGGTAACACCTCCATGGAAATTATCCAATCAAAGTTCTTGCTGACAGCTGATTGAGTCATATCTCCATGGAAACACTCAATCATTAAGTTCCAACCTAATCAACACTAATATATCTGCCCCCACAAAATTGCATCAAAGAACATGGTGTTTTGGGGGACATAATACATCCAAAATGGCACATTCCACCACCTGGACCCCAAAATGACATGATCTTTCCATATACAAAATATATTCATCCCATCACAATATCACAAAAACTTAAATCATTTCAGTAACAATAGAAAAGTACAAGATCCCATTAAATCAGTTACAGGCATGGACTATCCTAGAGCAAAATTCCCCTCTGGCTGTGGACCTGTAGAACTTAGAACAAGTTATCTGTTTCCAATATACAAAGAAGGGACAGTCAAAGGATAAACATTCCCATTGCCATAAGGAGAAACAGTAAGGAAAACAGGGTTTAAGGGCCCCAAACAGTTCCTAAAATCTGCAGGGCAAACTCTATTAGATTTCAAAGTCTGAGAGTCATTTATAGAATGATGTTTTATCCTTGGGGCTTGAGAGAGGAGTCCAACCCTTTCTAAGGGCTTATGCGGCAGCCCTTTTCTCTCCAACCGCTGGGGTGAGTACCCCAACATATCCACACGTTGGGGAGACCACCTTCTCAGCCCCACCCTCCTCAAACATTGGGGTGGCACCCAGACTCTCTTCCATCTCCAGGGCACACGCTCAACCCCTTCAGAACAGTGGGGTGATGGCCAGGCTCTCCCCAATCCATGGGGAATGTGCTCTACCCTCTCTGAGGCCTGGGGTGGCAGCACTTTTCCTGAACATCAAGGCGTAAGGCCCGCCCTCTGCCTCTGGGGCAAACTCACCCTTTCCACTTGCATAGGCCACTCCACTTTCCAGGCTCGAGACCTCTTGACTCCAGACCTCAATCTCCATGGCTCTGTCTTTGCAGAAATTTTTCCTTCAATTTGTTCCTTCTGTGTTCCCTCCAGTCCAGACTGGCAATGATTCTTTGTATACAGAACTCACAAAAATTCTATAGGGTTGGCATTCAGTTTACAGGGGTCAAAACCATCAGACCAGAGGACTTTCCACAAATCCTTTCTGGATAATTTCATCTCCAATCCTAGCTTGTACTGAAATGGTGGTCAGGTTCCATGTTTGGTTAAATCCTCACATGGGGCTGTAGTCACTGTGGTTCCACTTTCTGGAAGCCCAGAATTTTCCAAACTATCAGTTTCTGGTTTCTTCATACCCAAAAGTTTATTTCTCAGCTTATCTCTGTCCTGTCACATTTTACTATAAGCTGCAAGAAGAAGCCAAGCTACATCCTCCACACATAGTCTGGAGTTCTCCTCAGCTAAGTATTCCAGTTTGTCGCTTTCAAACTCTTCCTTCCATCCGATACCAGAACACAATTTTGCCAAATTTTCTGCCACTCTAAAACAAGGATTGCCTTTCTTGCAGTTTGCAATGACACATTCAACATTTCTTTTCAAGTCCTCATCAGAAGTATCTTTTTGAGTCCATATTTCTATCAGCAGTCTCTTCAAAGAAGTCTAGGCCATTTCTATCAAGCTCCTAACAATTCTTCCAGAATCTTCCCCTTATCCATTCAAAAAGCCATTCCAACATGTTTGGTATTTGCAAACTCAGCAGCACCCCACTTCTATGGTACCAAAATCTGTCCTGGTTTGCTAATGTTGCCATCATGCAAAATACCAGAAATAGATTGACTTTTATAAAGGGGGTTTATTTGGTTACAAAGTTACAGTCTTAAAGCCATAAAGTGCCCAAAGTAAGGCATCAACAATAGGGTACCTTCACTGGAGAAAGGCCATTGGCATCTAGAAAACCTCTGTTAGCTGAGAAGGCATGTGGCTGGCATCCGCTCACTCCCAGGTTGCATTTCAAAATGGCATTCTCCAAAATGTCAGTGACAGCTTTCAATGGCCATCTTCAAAATGTCTCTCTATGCTGCAGCTCTGAGTTCCTTCTGTTTGTCACCTCTTTTTTTATATGGCTCTAGTGATTTAAGTAAGACCCACCCTGTATAGGTCGGGTAACACCTCCGTGGAAATTATCCAATCAAAGTTCTTGCCTGTCCGGCGCTTTCTCCGCCTCGCCTCGAGTCCTCGGTCGGCCGGCGATGGGGACCAGAGAGATAAGGGGAGAGAGGGTGCGGACAATGTCTTACCCGACGCACTCGTGATCACTCTGGACTCGCAGCAGTGAAGCATGTAGGCTTTTAATGGAACTAGGCAATCATCCTCTTTACAGGTTCCGCCCGGGGCAAGACGCCTCGGGGGAGAACAACCTCGATGCGGCCGTCAGGCGCGGCTCCTTGTGGGCTGTCTCCCCGAGCTCTGCCCGGGAACTTTCTTATAAACCTTACGTATATCCAATGGGCAAACGCCACGCATACAAGCATGATTGGTGAATACAGCGGGTGGTTACATACATCGAAAGGCGGAAGCAGGATGTGGGCGCCATCTTGACACCACTCGATGGGCGGGGGGAACTCAAGGGCAGGCTGCAGCTTAACAACTAGGCCAAATCCGGAAGGTGGCTGCTCACATCTCCCCCTTTTTTGTTTTTTTATGCCCCAGTGTCTCCAGTGATGAATGTGCTCCCGTGGACCAAGATGGCCCACAACGTATTTTTTGGTGCTTTGGGGAGTCTGGACTAGGTCCCGGCCATACTGAGGTGGGACCTCTGGCACCGACCAGAATGCTCACTTCATATAGAGACCGGAGAGCCCGTGAGCCGGAAACCACGTGGCTCTCCTTGCAGTACTCAGTCTCGCAACTGGGGGACAGGAGGATTAGGAGAAGGTAGCCAGTGCCGAGGGCGTCACTAGGAGCCTCTGTGCAAACGCCAAGGGTCCCGTCTGGCCACAACTAGGACTCTGCGTAAGAGGTCCACCTGAGACAAAAATTAGGGCCACTGGTACCGAATGTTTATATACGAGATTTTTTCATATACTTAGCTGCGAACCTTACCCCCGAATGCCCAGCTTCGAGTGGTTGGGATGGGTGCTGGGCAGAGGGACTATAGTCATCAGGAGGGTTACAGGCAGAGGACATGGCCATCATGGCGGTAACACGTAATTGCTGTTGTCTTTGAAACAAACGCTCCAGCAAACTCTTAACAATGATCAAACCTACTAATAACCCCACAGCAAGAAGAACCCAGTTGGTCAGATTAGGCCAAGAGAACCAGGAGGGAATATTCCTGGCTCTCTTTCCGGTCTGCTGGGGAGTGGTCGACACCGTCGACATCATTTGACCGCTCATCACGCGAGTTGAGGACTGGATCCAACAGGTCACGTTGGGGGTTTAACGACCCGTCAGGCTGCAGTTCTTTGGTGTTCTCAGGCGACTGCACGGTTCTCACCAATCTCTCCGGTACCCACACTGGTTGGCGTCCTGGTTCCTGGGGAAAGACACAAACAGAGCCTCTGGCCCAGCTGAGCACTGGGTCAGGACCTTTCCATTGCCCCGACAGAACATCCCTCCAGGGGTGTTCCAGGGTGACGTGGAAGGGACGATGTGCCCCCTCTCCAACTGATCTGACACCAAAGCATGCAATGCTGAAAGTTTTTCCTGAGGTAAGGGCCACTGAGGTACCCAGACTGGAGCCTTAACTTTCCATGTTAACTTTATAGGTGTAGGCGGGTATGCACCCTCAGTGGCCCCTAGGAAAAACCCAGGCCTTGTCTACCGGGGTTAGAGTCAGCCTGAATGGGCTTCACGCGCCCTTGCAAGGAGGCCCCCAGCCCCCTGCCCGGGACATATCCCATTTTGTTCAGCAACTGTTTAGAAGTTGGAGAGTAACCAGTGGTTAAAGTCACGTCCATTCGAGCTAGAATATCTCTTCCCCATAACGAAACAGGCAGGGCCAGCACATAAGGCTGGAAACTGCCCTGATGTCCTTCCTCATCCTCCCAATGGAGAGTAGTGGCACTCACCATGGGCGCTGAGATTTGGCCGATCCCTCTGAGGGTGTCTTCCGCTTGGTTCGTTGGCCAAGCGGGGGGCCAATCTTGCTGTCTTATAATCGACCTATCTGCTCCGGTATCTAACAGACCTAGGAAGGCTCGGCCTTGCACTTTAAGAGTCAGCATGGGTCGAGACTCCAGGGACATTTGAAGACCCTCAAAAACTTCTCCGGAGGATCCAAATCCTTTATTCCCCCTCTGTCCTGGCTTGCTTGGAAAGACTGAATGCAGGCTGGGCAAAAGCAGAAGCTGCGCCAACTTATCACCCTCTGCAATGACCAGAGTACCCTGCAGAGACTGTACCATAATCTGGACATGGCCTGTGAAATCTGAGTCTACAATACCTGGTATAACTGTTAACCCTTTTAGGGCTGTGGATGCTCTCCCTATTAAGAGCCCCACCGTTCCTGCTGGTAAGGGCCCCTTGAAGGAGGTCCCCACTAATTGGACTCCCATGGCGGGGGTTAGTACGAGTCTGGAGGTGGCACAGAGGTCCAATCCTGCTGATCCGGGAGATGCGCGGGTCTGGATGGGAGCCGCATCGCCCGCTGGTGTGTTTGGGGGCCCACCGCAAGGGTGGACCCCCCCTGCCCGTTTTTTGAATCTTGCTCAGGACGACCAGAAAGGCGTACTCCTTGCGCATTGAAGACTGACTTACAGTCCTCGGCGCGGTGAGGCCCCTTGTGGCAGCGGCCACACAGCCTAGTGACTGCACGTGGCCCGCGGAGGTGCTGAACGGCAGGCGGTTGATCTTTATTGGGGCAGTCTCTCTTAAAATGACCGGGCTGGCCACAGCCATAGCATCTTTTTGGCTTTACCTCTAAAGCTCTGGGGTCCTTTGTGTTTACTTGTAAGGAGCTGGCTAACATAGCAGCCAGCCCCGCATTAGTTAACGGGCTGCCAGCGTCCCTGCAAAGCCGAACCCACTCTGTCAAGCTCTTTCCCTTATTCTGTGCCAGGATAACCTTGCACTCCTTATTGCATTGCTCAAAAATCATCTGCTTAACTACAGTTTCTGCTACCCCTGGATCTGAGAAGATTCTCTCAGCCGCAGTCTGCATCTTTGCCACAAAATCCACAAAAGGTTCTGTGGGACCCTGGTGAATGCCGCTGAGTGAGGCCTGGGCTTCTCCCTCTCCTGTCAACTTTTTCCATGCCCCTATGAAACAGCGGAAAATTTGGGCGTAAACTTCCTGGGGGTATCCTGTCTGATTTTGGGCGTGAGCACCTTTCCCTAACAACATATCTACATTCCACCCGCCGTGCCTCCCCGCCGCATTCCTCGCTGCCTGCTCCTCAGCTAACTCCTCAAACCACGCTTTAAACCGGCCGGGTGGCAAGCAGGAGCGAGCCAGCTGAAGGATATCAGCAGGTGTATGATTTAGGGTGGAGAGGTTTTCAACCACATTCAGGGTGTAAGGGGCGTTAGGGCCGTACTGATGGACGGCTTGCCTCAGCTCCTTCAAGAGCTTGTAATCATAGGGTTCATGATTACGAGCTTGCTGATTGATAATGACTGGGAACATCTCGGAGGCTGGTTCGGGTTCATTGAGCAGCGGTCGGTAGCCGCCCAGAACGCCAAAAGGTCTGAATGTGGTGAAAAGGCTCCACCTCCAAAAATGCCTCCTATTGGGTGAAGGGTGCGGAGGATCCGCGTAATCGGGTGGGGGTTCTGGGTGTTGCGAGGGGGGGTCATGGTCTCTACTCGTCATGGCCACTAGAGGGAGTCCTGTACAAGGGCCCCTTGCGGAGTCGGTTAAACCGTCCACCGGATGCAGGTGCTTCCTTAGGGGCGCAACGGTCGTTGCCGGTGGGGCAGAGGGCCGCGTGGGTGAGATTTCCGGTCCCTCGTCTGTCTCGCTTTCAGAATCTGAGTCAGAACTATCAGAACTAGTACTCGACTCTGGCGGCTTGCCCTTATGGGTGCCCTCCGCGGATGAAACGGACTGAGTTTCTTGGAGCGCATGTCGCACCTGCAACAAGGCAGCAGGCGTGGTCAGGCCCATGGCCGATTCCAGCTCAAGTACAGCACGAACAGTCTCCCATATAAGGACCAGGACTGGGTCCAGACAAATGCCCGTTTGGCGCGCTCGGTCTATATCACGGCCAAGTTTCATCCAAGAGGGCAGGTTGAGGCTGCCAGAGCAGGGAAACCAGGGGGCAAAAGTGGCCACATCATCAAGGAATCGTTGGAGAGAACTTTTCTTAACTGAGATACCCCGCTGCTTCAAAAGGGTCTTTAAGGGGGTTAATAGGGGTGAGCTCCCAGACTGCCCCATGCTTGCAGTCGGCACTATCTCTTAATCACTCGGAGAGCTCTTCCGAGTCCCCGGGGCTACCTGAACGCCCACGGGCCCTAGTCCTCGCACGAAAAAAAGGGGGTGCTTACCTTCTCGCGGTGATCAGTCGCGGAAGTCAAGCCACGGATCCCGGGAGCACGTCTCCGTCGGGTCGAGGGGAACGCGAATGAGGTTCCCCGTACGGGCCACCACTTGTCCGGCGCTCTCTCCGCCCCGCCTCGAGTCCTCGGTCGGCCGGCGATGGGGACCAGAGAGATAAGGGGAGAGAGGGTGCGGACAATGTCTTACCCGACGCACTCGTGATCACTCTGGACTCGCAGCAGTGAAGCATGTAGGCTTTTAATGGAACTAGGCAATCATCCTCTTTACAGGTTCCGCCCGGGGCAAGACGCCTCGGGGGAGAACAACCTCGATGCGGCCGTCAGGCGCGGCTCCTTGTGGGCTGTCTCCCCGAGCTCTGCCCGGGAACTTTCTTATAAACCTTACGTATATCCAATGGGCAAACGCCACGCACACAAGCATGATTGGTGAATACAGCGGGTGGTTACATACATCGAAAGGCGGAAGCAGGATGTGGGCGCCATCTTGACACCACTCGATGGGCGGGGGGAACTCAAGGGCAGGCTGCAGCTTAACAACTAGGCCAAATCCGGAAGGTGGCTGCTCACACTTGCCCACAGTTGATTGAGTCACATCTCCATGGAATCACTCAATCAATAGGTTCCAACCTAAGTAACACTAACACATCTGCCCCCACAAGATTGCATCAAAGAACATGGTGTTTTGGGGGACATAATACATCCAAACTGACACTCACACATAATATGTTGCAGAGGGTGTGAAGTGATAGGGGTGTGGAAGAGGAGGTGGTAGTTGAAAGAGCACCAGACTGGGAATCAAAGAACCTGATGTTTAGCTCCAGTTCTGCTAAAAATCTGCTTTGTGATATCCTGCCATTCATTTAACCCCTATATTCTCAGTACCCTTTACTGTAACATGAAGGAGAATACCAGATTCACTCATCCATTTATCTGTTCAGTCATAAATTCAGCATTAACTGAGCATCCTCTGTGCTCTGTGCATTGTGCTAGGTGCTAGGCCATTTCTGCAACTACTGCTCCCTCTTACAGCACCACCAGCTGCAGTGACAACAACCCTTAACTGGACACCTATTAGAGGCCAGGCATTGTGTGGAGACCTCATATACATTATTTCATTTAATCCTCAGAATAGTACAGTGAGGGGCCAATTCCACCTCTATTTTGCTGTTAAGAAAGACAAAGCTTGTGATATTAAGGCAATTGTTCAAGGTTTCCCAACTAGTGGTAGTTGTCAGAGCTTGAACTGAAGCCTATCTGTTACTGGAAGCAGATGAATGTCCGATCGTCTTGTTCCTTCTGATTTAAACATGCTATGATTCCATGTAGAACTGAAAGCATTACGTACTTACACAAACAAATACACATACGAATATTTCATGAATTTGTTCATCACTGTGATCTCAAAAATTAATGAAATGCCTGACACACCCAAGAGTGGACACCCTGGGAGTCCTGTAAGTAAGGATGACTCCAGGAGCTCATTCTCTGTGGTGCTCCCATCTCCATTCCAGGGCTGTGCTCCTATGGAAGGGCGGATATCTCACTCAGCCTTTGCTGGGACTACCAGGAGAGGAGAAAGAGCTGTTCTCCCTTCTCCCATCCCACAGCTGGGGATCTCCTTTCCTGAGCTCAGTGAGGGTAAAACAAGAATGCTACCAGGAAGCTGCACCTGTGAGTGCTAAAGAGCAGTTTCATGTGTATGGCAGAAACTATACACAGCATTAGTTGTTCTGGGCTGAGTGGGGCTTTCCTGACCCTCCTATTTGGTGAATGAATCTTTTTTCTCCAAAAGATGCCTCTGACAAACAGGAGATGTCATTTTGGAACATAGCGATTCAGGACACGCTTGGGAAAGTACTTGTTAGAAATTGCTCTTGAGTGACTTTATCTCGAAAAATTGCTGAGGATGAGATGTTATCAGATTAAACGGCAGACCTCAGTGTATCCACTCTCCCAATAAACCACATTTATTACCTTACAAAAGTGACATTTTCCTTGATGGTGAAGCAGTAACGTTCTAAAGAAATTATTGTCCTTAACATTGTTAGTCACTGGCATGCGAAGTCATTCTCAGGCATTAAACTCAAATGATGTCTTTGATGATGATTACCATCATAAAAAGATGAACTGGGCTTTGTTACTATGAAGGGAGTTGGGGGATGAGTTGGAGAAAAGACATTTCCCGTGATCCTTCTCTCACAAGAACTGAGAGTGGAATCTGAATGTGAAGACTACAACCTGTGGAGACTAACTCCAAGAACCTAATTTCATCCTGTTGGTGTGGGCATGGTGAGATATTCCTCTTTCCCTGGGGAAGGACTGGTACTTAGCTGACCTTAACTATGGGGGGGATGGGAATGGGAAAATCTTTAACAAAAAAATGCAAATTATGCAGCATAGGCAATGTATTCTTTTATTATCCTGTCATCTCCTGAGAGGAAGTACAGGGATAAACAGGTAAATAGTTTTGCTTAACATTTGTGTAGCAGTTGAACTTTATGGTGCTTTTCACATGAATTCACCTATTTACATCTCCCAACAGCACTGTGAGTTATTATTCACATTTTATAGGTGAGGAAACTAAATCTCAGATAAGGGAGTTGAAATCTGGATTTTATAAAATTATGGATTTATGGAATATTAGGGTCAGAGGGCATCTTAGAAATGACCTACTCAGAACTCTAACTTTCCAGTTTAATTCTCTCAATCTCATTGAATTCAATAAACATTCATTTAGAACCTGGTTGTGCCTAGCATTGTGTCAGACACTGGGTCTAAATACAGGAATTAGTCCTGGTTTCTGTCCTTGAGCATATCTTCTTTCAGGGGAGACAGCTTGGTAAACACATAACTCTCACACTGAAGTAGGGGGCACTGCAGGTGTATGAGTGGTAGTCTGGGAAGGAGCCGTTATTCAGCCCAAAAGGGGAGATTCGGGGAAGCTCTCATACGAGGTTTCCTTTGAGCTGAGCTCTGAAGGATAAGGAGGATCCTTTCTGGTGGACGGTGAGGGGAAGAGGGTTGGACGGCAGGGCTGGGCAGTGCAAGCAGAGGAGACAGGGTGAGCGAAGGTCAAAGGGCTGCCTGCGGAAGGTTTGCAGTCCTGTGTGGCTCGGAGGCAGAGTTGTAGAAGTGGCTGGTAAGGACGTTGGAAAGGGAAATTAGGATCACGATCTAAAGGGCTCCGAGTACCATGTACAATTCAGACTTTCTCCCGCTAGAAATAGGGACCCATAAAAGACTTTAAAGCACAGGAGTACAGTAATAATAGCAACTATTATTAACTAAAATTATTATTATGCTAAAAACTAATATTTATTGAGGGCTTACCAGAGGTCAGGCACTGTGTTAGGGACTTTACATACAGTAGCTTACATACAATTAATCTTCTCAAAAAAAACTTTGAGGAAGGAACTATTAAAATTCCCGTTTTACAGCTGAGGAAATTAAGGGAGCCGAAGTAGCTGGTAGTGGCAGAGCCAGGATCTCAGCTGTGACAGACGCAGGCGGCTGTTTGTTAGAAGGTCACTAACAGCAGTGTGGAAGGTGGTCTTTTTATCATGCTCAGGAAAGTATGAATCAGGCCCCACGGGGGTGTCCTTGGTTTCTGACTGGGTTGGGAAATGCCCTTTTCCTTCATGCTTGCTTCCTTCAGGAGGCTCAGAGGAGGAGTGTGGTCCATTTGGCTACTGGCTCCTGCCAGTCTCCACCATCTCTGCCCCCCATCCTTTGACCACACACAGACACAACGTTTGCAGTTTTCATTAGTGACAGCTCTGAAATCCATCACTGTCGGTCAACAGTCTTCGGTCAAACCGAGGCTCTTCTTCCTTGGAGATGACGACACACACAGTGGGGTCCAGGATAGGTTGGGGAAGGCAGAATGAGCAGAGAACACCACACCATCAGCACCCCACAGAACAGTCCCCAGAAATGCTCAGATTTCGTGCCAATTAAATGTGGGTAATGTAATTGTGAATGTACTGGTTAAAGAGATGAAAATGGCTGAACTGTAAATCACTTTATTTAAATGCATTTTTTGATAGCAGCGTATAGGCATATCATTAGCTTGTAAATGTGTCTAATAAGCCTGTCTCCACTAATATGCCAAAAAGAGCCTAATTAACTTTTTTTCCTTCCAGTTAGACAGTAGTGTGAGTATCCCTGATCACATTTCCACACTATCTTTTTAGCATCAGCAAAGTGGCACTAAAACAGCCCCTGTGACATCTATAAAAATGCTAGTTTATAATTAGGATGATCTTGGCTTGAACAATAACGTTGCAATTTGTAGTGACGGCTTCTGTTTCTCTTTAATTTTAATGTATTAGCCTACAATGCTCTGGAGATTTCTAGGCAGACTAGCCTGTTTCCGTTTCCAAAATTGCTGGCATTATACACTTTAGGGAAAGGAAGGAGAAGCAGCTGCAATTTGGTTTGTTTTTTTTTGTTGTTGTTGTTTTGTTTTGTTTTCCTGGTAAAGAAATACAGAGGCAAAAAGGACACCAATGAAAAAAGCTGAGTAAAACATCACCCATTTGTTTCTCATTGTCTGAATGCGAGGACCATGTCTTGGAGACGACGCTGATGATAACCAGACACAGGAACCCAAAAACAGCAGGATCCTGGTGTTCTCCAGTGTTCTCCAGTGCAGGAATCATTAGCTTGTTTCAATCAGTCCCAGGGGCCTGCAAAAGTCTGCAATGGATTCTACAAAGAAAAGTCAGTAAGGTTGACTATTTTGGTTTGCTAGGGCTGCTGTAACAAACTAAAACAAACTTGGTGACTTCAATCAACAGAAATTTATTGTCTGACAGTCCGGAAATTCTAAATCAAGTTGTTGACAGGGCTACCCTCCTTCTGAAGTCTGTAGGGGAGAATCCTTCCATGCCTCTCCCTAGCTCCTGGTGGTTTGCAGGCAATTCTTGGCTTGTAGCACTTCAATCTCTGCCTAAGTCGTTTCATGGCATTCATCCCTCTGTCTGTTTCTGGGTCTAAATTTTCTGTTCTTATAAGGAAACCAGTCATATTGAATTAAGGCCCACCCTAACCCAGTTAGGATTCCTCTTAACTAATCACATATTCAAAGAACCTGTTTCCAAATAAGGTCACATTCATGGAACTGGGGATTGGCACTTGAACTTTTCTTTTTGGTGTGGTGGTGGGGGCACAATTCAACTTATAATAATATAACTTATAACTTATAATTCAACTTCCTCTTTCAGTCCTATAATTCTTCCTGGATTCCATTCAGATATAGAAACAAAGATGGGAGCCAATGTCATTTTCAGAACCACGTTGCCGAGGCCAGCCATGTCTCTCCCGTCTGGCTCAGGGTGCAATTGCTCCCTGTTGGCTAATGCTAGGGTTCTCAATATAGGGGGAGAGTGGTCCTTGGGTAGGCTTCAGGAAAACATGAATGCCCAGAAATAGAATGTAATTCTGATTGAACATCAGAATTGCTGTGGGAGATTTTACCCATATCCAAACTTGGGTGTCACCATTGGAGAATCGGATTCAGGGGATTCTGAACGGGGTTTGGGAATCTGTAATTATAATTCTTATAATTTGCCTTGTCCAGAAACCACAGCCCCATCATTTTCTGCATGACCTTTTGGTACTCCTAGCCCTGTGTTTAAGAGGATAGGAATGAATCCCATACAGTAGGAGGGTCACAAAAGGGCATGGAGGGTACAGAAGAGCAGTTAGGGTGGGACATCGTGGATAAGGGTCTGAAACACCTGAGTGAGACAACAGGTCTGGATGTCCACATCCAGCAGTTTTTCTGAAGGTGAAAATTGCTTCAAAAATCAAAGAAGCAGAAGAGAGTTGTCTGACCAGTATTTGTAAAATGAGTATAACAATGATGCCCTTTTAGGGTTGTTGAGCAGGTTAAGTGAATAAAGTATATAAAGTGCCTAGAACAGTGCCTATAAGAAGATACTTAACAAATAATAACTAAACTTAATTTTTAAAGGCACAGGGAATACCGCTTGGATTATCACTGCAATCCAGATTCTATTATGACTTATAATACTTGTCTGTGGGGAACATAGAGGGTTAATAATAAGAAATCATATATGAATAGGTGAGTAAACACTAATAATCAAATACATTGAAATAGTTTTAAATAATTTTGGTTGGCTGCTTTCCTTGAAGAAATACTTTGTATGTATTGCGGACTTGTCAGGACTTTGTTTTCTGCACAGGTGACTTCACACCTCAGTTGGCTGCTTTAGTCTACGAAGGGCCCAAACTTCTAAGAGGAACACAGAAGAATCTGTCTTTTGAGAAGTTAGAAGCACACAGCACAGCTCAGAATGACATGAGTCAGCAATTCATCTAAATAATACTTTGTCCCCTTATTGTGGTATATTTTCTAGCACTTGTGTTAGGCTTTACTTATGTGTCTTAGAGTCCTGAATAACAGAGACAGCAGTTTACTTATCTTTATGCCCACCTCACTTCACAGATTGTCTAACACCCGTAGATGCTCAACAAATTTTTGTTGAATTGATGGGGTGGGGTGGGGTACAAATGAACACAGGAACTTATTTCTAGGAACTGCCTTCCCCATCTAATGGGTGAATATCATCTAATGGAACTCAAATGACTTAAAGAGTATTACAGTGACATTTCTGGACTCCTTCACTTCCATTCCCACCTTATCAGATGAGGGCACCCTTGCTCAGTGAACAATGCTTTCACTGATTTATGTCCTTTCATATCTACAATGATGCTACTGATAAGTCCCGTCCTACTCATAAAGGTAGAGCAGATGCTTTAAATTCTTTTTAAATGGATTGCTTGGTTTATTTATTGGGTTTTCCTATACAGGAAATAAGCTTTCACAAATGCATCCATAAACATACTTGGCAACAATGCATCAATTTGCCCAACTTCTGGCCAAGGAGAACAGGCAAATTATGATCAGATACAAGCAAACCATCCAGCTCGTATTCACAGTTAATCAAATCAATACTTCATAATTATTCCCAGCTCAATATATAAATAAGCTTTCTAGCAATTAGGGATGGTTATTCAGCTTTGACTTGAACTTTCAGAAAGTGACAGGGAATTCACTGTCTTAACAAGGAGTCCATTCTACTTGAGTTCTACAGAATTTGCGGTTCTGTGATTCTAGGAAATGGTAGTTTCATTTATTATTTGAAGGAATTCATTTCAATTATGTCTCTGGGGATCACAGAGTAGAAGAAAGAAATACTGCAAGATTTCTTAGAAATAAAAGAACGGGATTTTATCCTAGAAGCCCTTGACCTCACTAGCACTTGACTCTGAGTTCCTCAGTTTTCAGACAGGGCTGACCACAATGTGTGCTTACTTCAGTAATGCCTCTACTCTAACTGCTAAAAACCTTTTATCCACAAACTCATGCTCTTCTCTCCAGATGAGATTCTCTGAACCCTTGCTCTGATATTTTCCGTATGCCCTTCCTCTGCTGAAACTCTTGTTCGCACCTTTTCATTTAAGGTCCACTATAGAACTCAAGCAAGTATTGTCAAGCATTGCGAGCAATTATTCCAGTGTAATTTGAGGAAATCAAATGTCTCATTTGCCATGAGACCTGGAGACATGTGAGTTTTAAGGCAAGTAGCCATACTTCGGAAACTGTAAATTTCTATCGCCAGTTTGTTATGCTGACACTTGTAGGAGGGACATAGCTCTAGCCCTTTAGCACCCTGCTCATCTAGCAATGAGCAGAACCTCACATAAATGGGATGTGGTCCTGGTAGCTTGAGATGGCAGAGATAAGGCAGGAAAAGATCTGGGGCCACTGGAATGTGACAGAGGGCTGTCCTATGCTGGCTTGGGGGTGACAGGAAAACCCTGTAGTCAGTAATGGGAGCACTGGATAAGAATCAAAGCACCTTGGAAAAGCTCTACCATCACTACCTTTTTCACCTCCCTTCTCAGGCTAATCTTCCAAATGATCCAGAAGAATTCAACAGCCTCTGAGTTACTTTACGTTTGCTTGGTTCAGGTAGATCTTGTTACTGGCTAAGTTGTAATTTATATGTACCTGGTAGTTACTCTTCTCTGTGGGTCCAATCTTCCTCTGCAAGAGAAACTTCCCCTGAGTGCCCAGCACAGGGCCATACCTGCTGAGAATCCCCCCACCTCCTACCTTTGCCAGAACCCCCCACCTCCCACCTTTGCAGCACTTATGTAACCAGACCTCAATGCAACTCTCACTACTTTTACTCTACAGACATTTAGGATATTTCTATGGGCAAACCTCAAAATTCATTTTTTTCTATTGGTTCAGGTTCTATCAGTTATCTCTGAAACTGTTTCTTTGTAATCTAAATGATTAAATAAATGGAAACACCAACACCACAATTTTGCAATTCAATTTACCATCATAATGACATAACAACACACTTGGAAAGGCAATTGGTTCCCATTTGCACAAACTAGGAATGACCAACTGTCAGAGAACATAAGGGTAATGTAAGATCCCCTGCCCTAGTGGTTTGCTGGGTTTTAAGAAAAAGGACAGCAAGAAGCCACTTGTCTCAAATCAGGAAGGACATATAAATGTATCAGGTTTTCTTGATTAACCCTCTTATTAGCTATCCTCAGATTTTCAGGATGTTGCTACCATTTTCTCCAGCAAGTTCAGAATCATAGACTTAACAATTCAAAGAATAATAAAATTACTGAATTTTTAGAACAAGGATGGACTTCAGAAACCATCCCTCATTTTACACATGAGGAAGCTAAAGCCTGGAAAGGAAAAGGGACTTGTCCTGGCACTTGGTTGCATGAGTGGCAGATCTAGGCTCAAACCCAGATTTTCTAACTCAGTGTCCAGTGATATCAACTTAAGAAATATGTGCAACCCAGGAGAGTGTCCAGCCAGCAGGATTCAAGCAGTCCTAGTGATGTTCTCCTCCCTCACCCTTTTCGCCCTGCCTCCATCACCAACACCCTTTCTTCTGTGCAGGTAGCCATCATTTCTAGTTTTCCACCTTAACTAAGGTAGCGCTGATGTGTCTGCTCAGATAGGAAGGGCAGCAGCTGTTTCCTCTCCTTGAAGATATTGCCTCTGGAAGCCCCCCACCACCTCCCAACAACTGTTCAAGAGCACTGCTGCTATCTGGGAAGACAGAGTGGAGAACGACCCCACACCTTTCTCTCAGGACATGCAGCATTTTCTTAGGAGATTGTGATGGGGTGCAAAAACTTGGATCTTCACAGAACATGGGACAGACAAAAACTTACAAAATTAATTTTTGGCCATTTTTTCATTGGCCCCTTGTGCTGGTTTGGAACTGTTATGTACCCCATAAAATGCTATGCTCTTTTAATCCGTTCTGTGGGTGCTGACCCATTGTTGAGTGGGACCTTTTGATTAGGTTGTTTCCATGGAGATGTCACCTAGCCCATTCAAGGTGGATCTTAATCCTTTCCTGGAGTCCTTGAAGACAACTCACAGAGAGAGGGAGAGAGCTGAGAAAGAAAACTCCCCAGGAGAAGCAAGAAGGACCCACAGAAACTAAGAGAGCCATTTTGAAACCAAGGCCCGGGAGAGAAGGACCAGCAGACTTCACCAGGGCCTTCCCATGTGATGGAGGAACCCCGGATGCCAGCAGCCTTTCCTCACAGAAGGTATCTTCCTCTTGATGCCTTAATCTGGACATTTTCATGGCCTTAGAACTGTAAATTTGTAACCTAATAAATCCCCATTGAAAAAGCCAAACCATTTCTGGTATATTACATTCTGGCAGCTTTAGCAAACCAAAACACCCTTGGTCTCCTCCAATATTATATATTATACATGTGCTTCTGCACTTATTTTCTTATTCTTAATAGCAGTAATAGTAAAAATGGAGGCAGCAGTAGTCACAGTAGTAATATTTCTTAACTATACAATGAATCCTTCTTAGAACTCATGGTTTTGTCAATGTTTTGTGGATTAATAGTGCCTTTGGGAATTGTTCAAAAGCTAAGGACCCTCTCCTAAGGAAAATGCACACAGAAATAAACACATAGTTATCCCTGAGGTTGTGTGGGTTTTGTGAACTTCCTGAAACCCAGAGCTTAGATAGTCCAAACCACTTAGCCCCTGTGGACAGAAAACTGGGCTCAGGACTCGGCAAGCTTTGATGGTGCCATTAGCTTATTTGCTGTGCTGTTTTGGATAAGCCAGTTTTTTTTTTTTTTCTTTTTTCTGGTTTCTATTTACTGGTCTCTTAAAATGGGAATGGACATTTTATTCATAGCTGGAGAGAATGAGGTTAACAGCAGAGGGCCGTGCCTCAGTCAGGGGAGTGACTGTGTGTGGAGACAGACAGGAGAGGGAGGATCAGAACCTTGCTTGGGAGAATGTGAGAGGGGCTGGTGGCCGACGGCAGCTGCACTGGAGACGTCCACCGCAGAAACTGGTCTTGGGAAGAGGGTGTCGATAGACAGATCCCAACAAGCAGGGGTACACCAGAGGCTGGCAATTTTATAGCTCCTGGCAGGAAGACCAGCAGTCAGCACCAGGCTGGTTTGAATGGAAGTAGCAGGATCCGAATGCCGAGGCTGGGAACCAGGGGCAGATCTGCAATCTCTGGGAAGGTGAGTCAGGGCAACAGTCCAAGAAGAAGTGGAATGCTCAGCAGATCCTGGAAGGAAGACTTGGAAACAGGCACTGAGACCCATGTAGCCACAGGAAATGAGGCTCGATATTGAGGCTGAAACATGAAATGTTGGAAATGGGCTTCATTACTGGGGCTGAAACTCAAAGAAACCAAACCAGTGAAGGACAGTCATGGGCAGTTTGCAAAAGAAAGAATACAGCTAGTCAATGTGGACATAAAAAGTTAAACCTCAATATTAATCAATTACTTGCAAATTGAAACAACATAAGATACCATCTTTCACTTATAAAAAAGGTGAAAAGCAACTAGTGATGGTGAGGGAGTAGGAAATAGATGTGTATACACATTTTGTTTGGTACAGTCTCTCCTAATTTGGAAAAGTGTGTCAAAATTTGAAAAATACACACATATTTTGCACCAGTATTTTCATTTTGAGAAATTTATACTAAGGGGATGTTTAAGAACGTGTACACATATTTAGCCATAAGATTGCTAATTGCAGAGAAATCAGATGCCCTACAAATAGGTAATTAGTTAATGCATTATACCACACCATATATTGGCAAATTATGGACAAGTTGATAAATATGTTTATTGGGATGAAACGTATCATGGTATATTGCTAAGTAAAAGAAAAAAAAAATGGGTTACAAATGTGTATATTCAGTATGTACCTGACACATAGTATGCACTTAATAAAAATGTGACATTGATATGGTACAACTCTAATAAGGAGAACATATACCAAAATGGCAATAATTATTTTCCTGGTTAATGTATATGGGAAGTTTTATGTACCTCTTTTTTGCTTGTCTGTTTTCCTATTTTTCTTCCAATGAACAAATATTATTTGTATAACACAGAAAAAGTAAAAGTACTTTTAAAAAGTGAATCTCATTGACTGGATGCCTTCTTTACCAGGGCTTTAGGAAATATTAACTAGCATGGTATGTCCATGCCCAGATATAAAAGTCAGGCTTAGATGACCTCCTCTTACCATCCTGGGCTGGGGTGCACCAGGCACAGTTTCAGGGATGGCGCTTCTGTGCCACTTCCCTTCTGCTCCCCTCCCCACACTCCACCACTCTGCTAAAAGTGAGGTCACAATCAAGCCAGGGGCCAGATCCCAAATGATTCCTGAAAGCCTGGCCTCATCTGAAGGAGCCCTCAAGCTCCCGACATTTGCTAATTACACAGATATCAAATACCAAAATCTCCACAAAGACAGATAATAAGGCAGTCTTGTGTGCTACATTAGCCCCAGTATAGTTAGCACAGTCCATAATAGAGCCCATAATAGCCCATAATAAAGGTTTGATAAGTATTTCAGAACTCATATAGAACAAAGGAAATAAAATCAGATTTTACGTGTGCCTTGTATATACCAGACATTATTTTAGGACCCTTAAATGACTCTTAAGAATCACTATAGGGTGATGGATCAAAGGTACAAATTCTGAAACTCAGGATTCCTGGGTTTGAATGCTGGCCCTACCTCTTATTAGCTCTGTGACTTTGAGAAAGCTAACTCCCATTTTCTCATAAATAAAATAGAAATATGGTGGCCAGTCTCCAAAGCTGGCCCCCATTAGACTGTACCTCCTGGCTTCTGTGCCCTTGTGCAGTCCCCTCCCACAGTCAATCTCTGCTGGCCTGGATAGGATTGAATGAATAGAAGGAAACATTAAATGATGTCCTAGAAATTCAGAATTCATGCATTAAGGAAGACTTGCAGATTTTGCTTTTGTGCTTTTGGGAGCCCTGAGCTGCCATGTAAGAAATATTTCCTTCTGCAGAAACCACATGGAGAGGCCACATGGAGAGGCGAGGCCCTGCATGACAGGGGAGGGAGGGTGGCTCAGCCATCCCAGCATCCTACTCAAGCCCAGATGACTCCAGCTCCAACTGCATCTACTGCAACCTCAGGAGAGACCCCAAGGGAGACCCCAGAGAAACCTCAGCTGCACCCAGTTACCTGCAGAACTGTAAGACATCATGAAATGGCTGTTTTAAGCCATCAAGTTTTGGACTGGATCATTCCACAGAAGCAGATAGCCAAAATCTGGAACAAGAGTTTCTAGCTTGTATATTAAATACAACTATGCATATAAAGCACCTGGCACATAAAAACTGCTCTGTAGGTATCTGTTAATTATTTAATCTTTGTGAACAATTCTGTAAGAAAGATATCGACATCCCCATTTCATGATGAGAACCCTGAAGCAAAAAAACAGAAGGCAAGGGTCAGGACAGTATTCAAGGAGCCAGGTCCACCTCACCCCAAAAGCAAAGCTTGAGGAACCTAAGATGGCAGCTAGGTGAGACAGGGCAAAAAAACACCTCTGTGAAAAATACTAGATAAAAACCAGAAAGTGACCCAGAACACCAGTTCCAGCAATGCACCAGCTGGACAAGGTCTGCTAAATCCACAGGGACTGTGCATTTGGTGAAACTGGGAGTCTGCATTCTGAAACGAGTGAGTGAGCCAGCTGAAAAGTCCGGTGGCTGTGCTGCGGTGTGGGAAAACAGTGGGTTGGCGTTTGGAGATGGACTAGTCCTTGTTTAAAAAAACAAAAACCCGGGAGTGGCTGTGGATACGACGGGGAGAACCACTCAGTGAAGCATAGCAGGAGCAGGCTGTCCCAATGCCTCGGTGTCCGGTGTGGAGGATAGCCCTTCCCACACCTGCTGCTGAATGTCTCGGGTCCAGGGGGGCAGAGGGGAGCCAAAAGGAGAAAGAAACTGCACCCCTTGTAACTGTTTCCCTGGCGGGCTGGGGACACTCCTGCCCAGGGCCGGACCCACAGCCCAGAGCCACGCCAAGAAACCCAGTGTGACAGGGAGTGTATCCCACGGCACTGCGCACATGCCACAATATCGGCTGTGGACAGTGGCCTTAGGTGCACCCACAGTCAATTGTCCCAGAGCTGGGAAGGCAGAGCTGTGCAAAAAGGGGGAAATTAACACACCCCATTCAACCATCTTTACATCAGGCTGGGAACGCCCCTGCATGACCCAGCGGCCCAGGGCTTCCCTGGAGGACTGGTGCGCACTTGTGACATGGCACAACCTTCCCTCAGCAGAGGTCCTGGAAGAGCGTGACTGGGAAGGGGGACCCACACGGAAATCCCAGGGACCCTACGCCAATACCAAGGACTTGTGGGTCAGCGGCAGAGGCAATCTGTGGCAAGACTAAAATGAAGGCTTGGACTCTTGCAATAGCCTTAAATCTCTGGGAACATCTGGGAGGTTTGATTATTAAAGCTGCCCTGCCTCCCTAACCACCCAGACACATGCCCCACATTCAGGGCAGACAGCACCAACAACACACCCAAACTTAGTGCACCAGTTGAACCCCACAAGAATCAGCTCCCCACACACCACAAAGACAAAGTTGGGGAGAATTGACTTGAGGGGAATAGGTGACTAGCGGATGCCATCTGCTGGTTAGTTAGAGAAAGTGTACACTACCAAGCTGTAGATCTGACAAATTAGAGACTGGTACTTTTTATAACTTGAAAGAACCCTATCAAGTAAAGCAAATGCCAAGAGGCCAAAAACAACAGAAAATCTTAAAACAAAAACCAGATGATATGGAGAACCCAATCCCAAACACCCAAATTAAAAGTTCAGAAGAGACACAGTACTTGGCACAATTAATCAAAGAACTAATGACAAACAACAAGTGCATGGCACAGGATGTAAAAGACATAAAGAAGACCCTAGAAGAGCATGAAGAAGAAATTGCAAGAGTAAATAAAAAAATAGAGATCTTATAGAAATAAAAGAAACTGTTGGCCAAATTAAAAAGACTGGATACTCATAGTACAAGATTAGAGGAAGTTGAACAATGACTCAGCACCCTCAAAGACCACAGAATGGAAAATGAAAGAACAAAAGAAAGAATGGGGAAAAAAATCGAAAAAATCAAAATGGATCTCAGGGATATGACAGATAAAATAAAATGTCCAAATTTAAGACTCATTGGTGTCCCAGAAGGGGAAGAGAAGGGGAAAGGTCTAGAAAGAATATTCAAAGAAATTGTTGGGGAAAACTTCCCAAACCTTCTACACAATATAAATACACAAAGCATAAATGCCCAGCAAACTCCAAATAGAATAAATCCAAAAAACCCACTCCAACACATATTCTGATCAGACTGTCAAATACTGAAGAGAAGGAGCAAGTTCTGAAAGCAGCAAGAGGAAAGCAATTCACCACATACAAAGGAAACAACATAAGACTAAGTAGTGACTACTCAGTGGCCACCATGGAGGCAAGAAGGCAGTGGCATGACATATTTAAAATTCCAAGAGAGAAAAATTTCCAACCAAGAATACTTTATCCAGAAAAACTCTCCTTCAAATTTGAGGGAGAGCTTAAATTTTTCACAAACAAATGCTGAGAAATTTTGCTAAAAAAAAGACCTGCCTTACTTCAGATACTGAAGGGAGCCCTACTGACAGAGAAACAAAGAAAGGAGAGAGAGATAGAGAGAAATTTAACAGACATACATAGAACATTACATTCCAGGTCACTGGGACACACATGCTTCTCTAGTGATCATGGATCTTTCTCCAGAATGGGCCGTATGCTGGGACATAAAACAAGCCTCAATAAATTTTAAAATCTCTGACCACAGTGGAATACAAATAGAAGTCATTAACCATCAGAGACTTGGAGAATTCACAAACACCTGGATGGCAAAAATGAGGGGGAGATGAAAACATTCCTGGATAATCAAAAGCTGAGGGACTTCATCACCAGTAGATCAGTCCTATAAGAAATGCTAAAGGGAGTTGAGCAGGCTGAAAGGAAGGGACACTAAACAATTGACTGAAACCACATGAAGAAATAAAGATTTCCAGTAAAGATCACATGGTAAATATAAATACCAATGCTACTGTATTTTTGATTTGTAACTCCACTATTTACTTCCTACAGGATCTAAAATACATAAACTGTAATGATAAATCAGTGGTTTTGGACTCAATGTAAAATATATAATTTTTGACAAGAACTACATAAAGACGGGGGAATGGAGGAGTATAGGAACATAGTTTATGTGTCCTATTGAAGTTGAGTTGGTACCAAAGAAAAACAAGATTGTTATAGATTTAAGAGGTTAAATTTAAGCCCCACAGTAAACACAGAGTATCAGAGAATATGACCATAGAGATGAAAAGTAGAGTATGGGTTAAGAGAAATGGGAGAAGGGGAAATGGGGAGTTAAGAAATGAGTGTAGGGCTTCTGTTTGGGGTGAAGGGAAATTTCTAGTAATGGATGGTGGGAAGGTGATAGCATTACAACATTCTAAATGTGATTAATCCCACTAATGGAATGCTAGGGAGGGGTTGGAATGGGAAGATTTAGGCTGTATATATGTTTCCACAAGTGAAAAAAAAAGACAGTCTAAATAGATGACAATTAAATGTCAAGGATGATCCTGGGTGAGATCTGAGGATGGAGGAGAGGAGGCTCAAAGGGACACAGATGGTACATAAGAAAAAAAAAAAAGGAAACATAGAATGTAAGCTTTGTATCAGTGTCAAATTTCTTGAACTTCTTAGCTGCGCTTAATGGGATTGCATAAAAGAATGTTCTTGTTCATGGGAAATGTATATCTGAATTATATTGTTTGTTCAAGGATGTGTGCAGCTTGCTCTCATATGTTCAGAAGACAGAGCAATAGATGATGGATGATAGATAGGGAGGGAGGATGGGAGGGAGGGAAAGAAAGAAATGGTGGTGTGACAGGATGCTAAAGTTGTTGGATCGGGGTATCGGGGGAGGGGGGTTGGGGTATGCTGGAGTTCTGTGTATGGGGTTTGTATTGTTTTTGCAACTGTTCCTGTAAGTTTGAATTTATTTCAAAATAAAATTAAAAAAAATAAATAAAAAAAATAAAAAGCAAGTCTTCTCCCTTACATCACCGCTGCCTCTCTAGGGAAAGAGAAGTAGCGACTTGCCCCAGAGTCTTAGGAAATAAACAGCCTGGTTTTTTTTTTTTTTTTTTTCCCATATCAAATCCCCTTGATAATAAATAATGAGGGAAATGAAGGAATATATGAGTCAAAGCGTGGTGGAATTGGTTTCCTTGGAGATAGCTGTGATGGCTCAAGCCGGTGATGGTTTCAGCTGGGAGATGAGCCGCAGGAGTGGAAGCACCGGGAAGCAACAACCATCTTTCTCCTGATGCAACGTAATGAAGGAAGTTAAACTGCAAATGAATGAAAATAGGGATGGAAGATTTTCTAAAGATGATGCTTCCCAGCGTTTCCACGGTTCTCTAGCGAACACCGTCAGCCGGCAGAAAACAGCAGTAAGTGCCATTCAGTGTTAATTACATTTAAATGTAAATCTAAATGTATCAAGTGCAAACGAGTCATTTTTAATAACACCTCATCCTGGGCTATTAAAATTTTTATTTGTCACAATCTAATTGATTTGTGTCCATTTCAATTATTTGTTTACTTTATGCTCATCACTTTCCTGGGCTGGTGGGAACAGGCCGGCCAGCAACTTTCATTTCCTCCCTCCACTTGCGTTCATTGTCATTAACATCTACCATCCCAAATATCTGATGGTGGGCCATTTCAAATCAGTTCACGTCCTGCCTGAACCCTACCCCAAGAGACCAGCCTGGGAGGGTCCTAATCAATCCCTGAGCCCTTCATAACCAGCTGAGATATCACCCAGGAAGGTCTCCCTGAGGAGCTCCACCTAATCCTCATCACTCAGGAGAATCACTGGGAACTTGTATCACTGTGCTTTTCAGTATATATCACTTCTAACTTGAGTTTATGTGTATTTTATCTCATCAAGGACAAAGGTATCCTTACTGTCTTCTGTCTCAGGTACTTTTATTATGTACACCACACACACACACACACACACACACACACACACACACATTCTAGAACAATCCTTTGGACTGAGTTCTAGTTCCTTTCATCAAAACTTACCCTTCATGTATCCTATTCTCTCAAGTCTCCTCCAAGGAGCCAAGGGTGGTAGTGGATTTGTTAATTGGTGAAATGAAGCTCTACTACTATATTAGTTGTCTTTCGTGTGAACTTTGCCACCTAACAATATGTTCTAAATTAAATAAAAATGCATATTTCCCCTTAAGATGAAAACTGAGTTAATGGTGGAAGTAAGGAGAAATGTATCAGACTAAAAGGGTAGGTAACTTGGAATATGGAGACCATTCTGGACCCTCAAAAAACACCAGGAAGTCAGTTGTTTATTGTTCCCAGACCTCTCAATGCCACATTTGGCAGTAACTTTGTTTTATAGAATGGATGGTGGTGCACAACATTAGTGAGTCCTCTCGGGGCCCCCAACCCACCTGCCAGATAATAAGAAGCAGATGGGAGGTGTTACTCATTGATGCTTTCGGGCAAGTATAAGATGGAAGCAGCAGAAGAGGCAGAAGGTGTGGGTTCTCCTCTCCCATACCCCTGTGTGTATGCATTTCCCCTCCTCTCCCTCTTCTATACTTTCCTCCATTTTCAGACAATGTGCTCATGCCTTTGAATGCCTCCATCTCTAGGCCTGATGTTTTGTTTTCCTACTGCAGTATGAATCAGAGTAGACATGGCTTCCAAAGAGCCAAGGGGAATGGCATTCACCCATCACTGCAGGGACAGGCACTGAAGGCTCCAGCAGTTGACAATATGTTTGTAACAGATCACTGGGCAATTTTCCAGTCTGATACTTTCACTCTGCCTGTGTCCTCCAAAGCACAAGTTATCAGGAAAGTTGGCAGTCCATGTGACAGAGCTTTGAAATACAACCCCCATCACACACCACATGCTGGAAAGCATCCAAGCCATAGTATCCCCATTGCATTCATTTGCAAGTCTCTGAGTCCCAGGTTAATTGTACTAAACAATAGCCCTGACCTATCAGTACACAAAGAAGGCTGGCAGGCCCGTAAGTTTTTGTTCATTTAACTCACCTCTGTAAGTGTCAGTGTACTTACACAAGTGTACACAGGCGGTGAGCATAGAAATATGTATTGCTGATGCATATTAGCACACATGCTAAACATAGCCACATGCATGCACACATGCACACACATATATTCATACACTTGCACACACACATGCTTTCTCTCTCACACACACACACACACATGCATACAAGATGCAACCTAGATAAATCATCCTTCAGGCTGGCTCTTGAGTCAAGCCAACTGGACATTTCCTTTTTAGTCTTCTCCCAGAGGCAGAGAGTGCAGTTCTGCAATGCTCTGAGTAGGAAGCACATTCTGGCTACTGACAGTTACCTGAGCCTACCACAGCCCAGACTCTTTGCTTTGAAAGCCGGGAAGTCCACGTCCCAGCCATGAAACAGACGGGCTTTTCACAGCTGCCTGACTGGTGTCCAGATTGCTGTGGTGGCTCCTTCCCCCATGCCAGAGAAGGGCCAGAGGCCTCATCCTGGCTCCTACTCCTTTGCAGCTCTGCCTTCCTGCCCATGGCTTTCCCACCCCATGACTCCCATGGGTCTCTTGGCTGATGAGCATCTGTCCACTCTTGCATCCCCTCCTGTTACTCTAGTTATGGGTCCAGCTGGCAGAGCTTCTGCACATGGGCTTGGTGAGGATGCCAAATGCCTATATAACATATACTTGAAGGCTTCTGGCTGTACCACAACCCAGTGTAGGCAGGAGAGTGAGGAGCTTAAGAGCAAGGGTATTAAAGAGAAACTACTCTGGGATTGAATTGCCACTATTTAGTATGTGTCCTTGCGTATGACCTCTTTGAGTCTCAGTTTCCTCAACTGTAAAATGTAGATGGATAATATCTACCTCATAAGGTGATTGTGAAGGTTGTACAAATGTATGTCAACAGTTTAGCACAGTGCCAGGCACATACTAGGGGCTCAATAAGTGTTTTGAATCACATCATTATCTTCATCATCATCATCATCATCATCATCACTTCTTGCTCTTTAGCTACAAAAAGCAGTAGGTCCTTATAATGGCCCTTGCCCCTACTGCTTTCTCTTTCTAGACTTGCAACTTCAGCTCTTCAAAGAAGAAATAGTGTAATCAAAGCTTCTTTCTTTTTCGCAAAGATTTTAAGACTTATTTATGTTTATCTTTGCTTTGTTGGTTTAGAGAAAAGGAGAAAAAAAGTTAGTAAGAACAAACCATATACCAGGAACTATCTAAATAGTTAAAAGTTTGAAAATGCCCCCACAAAATCTGAGTTGCATTTGCAGGTAGAACTCCGAGAGAAGGGGTCTGCTGGGTGCAGGGACTTGCTTCTGAGATGGTGAGGAATCCAATCTATGTGTGTCTTATAGGTGCCAGGGAGCAGCATGGCTCTTTGCAGCCTTGGAAGAGAAAAGAAGGAGAATCCAACCCCTTGCCTGGTCTAGATGGTGGGGCTTTAAAGACTTCAAAGGTGCTATCTGGAGACCAATTCTGTGGCAGGATGCAGTGTGTCTAGGGGCCTGGGTACACATGTTAACTTCTGGAGAAGTTTCTGATTCAGGGTGAAAAGGATGGCAGGGGAAAGCTATGGTCCTCTTTGGAAGATGAATTTCCTAAGTACTTTAGAATCCCATCACCTCAGATTCAGTGCCTGGCACAGAGAATACTGACCAAGAGACTAACAATAATAGATTTATTGCGTCCTTACTATATGTCAGACACTGTTCTAAATGCTTTGCATGTATTGAGTCATTTAATCCTCACAACAGCTCTGCAAGACAGAGACTTATTATTCTTATTCTACAGATGATGAAACTGAGAACAGAGAAGTTATTTCTAGCAGATGGTCACACAGCTAGTGAATGGCAGAGCTTAAATTTGAACCCTGGAGTCTAGCCCAGGAGCCTTCACTAATAACCACCATGGCAGCAGAGAGGCTGCAGAAAAATCATTGGGGACACTCAACAGCAGGATTTAGCAGGGTCAGTGGGTGCTGGGGCAGCTGGACAGTGGTGTGGGCTTCTCTGGGCAGAAGTAAAGGCTCTTTCACAATCTTCATGACAAAGAGACCACATGGGGCATGGACATCTAAAACAGTTCATGGGACCTCAGTGATAGCATTTTCCCTCTCCTTCAACTGGTAGGATAGATCTGAATGAAGGCTCAACTTTAGCAACTAGCTGAGGCTGAGGGGAAAAGAGAAGCTTAAATAAGGAGTAAACAGTTAATTTCACAGTACACTGTATATACCCCTAGGCAGGTTTGGTCTAGAACAGGGGTCACAGACTGCTCCCTGCCTGTGGGCCAAATCTGGTCCAACATCTGTTTTTGTAAATAAAAATGTCATTGGCACACAGCCCTGCCCATTCATTTACATATTCTTTATGGCTGCTTTTGCAGAGACTGTATGGTCTGCAAGGCCTAAAATATTTAGAATCTGGCCCTTTATAGAAAAAATTTTGCTGACCCCTAGTCTAAAGAAATATTGCTCTTAAAATGTTTCCTCATTTAGTCTTCTTAGGCCAGGGAGTTGTGTTTTATTATCCCTGTTTTACAGATGGTAAAATCTGAGCCCCAGAGAAGTTAGGCAATTTATTCAAAGTTCTCTGGCCACTAAGTTCTATGTGTCAGAATTAGGGAGCAGATCCCTTGGCTCCAAAGGGCATTTTCTTTCATTTTCATCCTTCCACAGATGGTTTCTTCTATGTGTGCAGACAGCATATAAGCCCCCATTTCTCCTCCAAACGCCCACCAACAAAGTCCAGGGGAACTGGAATGGTGGTAAGTTACACATGCATGCTTCCAAATACACAGTAATTTCTTGTATTTTCTTTCTCCAAAAATTCATGAAGTGTTGGTTTCTGTCCTTACTAATATATTGTATTGCATGACACTTTATTTTTCTTTTTATTATTATCTTTTCTATTATTCACCAAAAAAAAAAAAAAAAAAAAACTTTTTCATAGTAATCAGTATGTTCAAGTGCTGACTGTGGTGATAAATGTACAACTATATGATGATACCATGAACAACTGATTGTACACTGTGGGTAACTGTATGTTATGTGAAAATATCTCTATAAAATTATAGGAAAAAATATAAATAGTGGTAAAAGTGTTGGAGAAAACATGGAGAGAGGATGTACCTATTTACTATTGATGAGGAGGCAGAATGGTGTAGCCTCTCTGGAGGTCAGTGTAGTGTTTCCACAAGAAGGTAAGTATGTGGGGGCCATAAGGTCCTGCAGCCTCATTATGGGGTATGTACTTGGAAGATCTGAGAGCACAGACATGAATGGACATTTGCACATTGGTGTTTATGGAGGCAGTATTCATGATCTGCAGTGGGTGGAAGTGGCCTAAGGGTACATAGACTGAGGAACAGAATGGTGAACTATGGTGTATGCATACAATGGAATATTGAGCAACTATGAGAAGGAGTGAAGTTCTGAGACATGCAATGAGGTGAATGGAGCCTGTAGACAGCATGTTGAGTGAAGTATGCCAGAAACAAAGGCAAACACTATAATGGATCACCGATATGGACTAACTACAATGTGTAAACTCAGAATTGAATCTTAGAGCACAGCCTAATAGGGAAATGATTATTGTAATGGTCCCTAGATTGTAAGCTCTTAGAACAGTCAAATCTATTCCTGAATTGTAATGGCTATCTCCGAACTCTGAGATGTTGATCCCTTGGTGTGTAACCTGATTGGTCTTTGGAACACTGGGTATCTGTGTGACACCTGAAACTCAGAGCTAGAGCTTGGCAGATAAGAATGTCAGTATTAATGCATACAGCAACTGTTAAAAAAAAAAAAAAAAAAAGCTGAGAAAGAGCCCAGACTTCAATTAGAGATATAAATGAAGCAGATCTGATTAAGAGTAGGGCAAATAGGGCCAAAGGGTAAAGGTTGAAACTGACTGTGTGTTAAAACTTTGACTTCCATGTGAGACCAAGGGAAGAAATGTTTATTTGGTGTAGGATCTATATTTTCTAAACAATATAACTTCTACAGTCAGTTTGTTCAAACACCACAATTACATGGAACTTTGAAAAGGAAGTGAGATATGGCAGGTCTGTATAGGTTAGAGTGAAATAGCAACACATCCCAAAGAAATTTGGGCAGAGAAAAAAAATATATATTCACTACCCACCCCGCCTTGCCGCCCCGATTTGCTGGAAGAGGATGCAGAGGTGTTGGACTTCCTCTCCTGGATTGTTGCTGATGTTCTCACAAACACTGGGGACTGATGGCTTGACATGCTGAGCCCCCTGTCTTGGCGCTTGCCCCTATGAAGCTTGTTACTGCAAAGGAGAGGCTAAACCTGCTTATAATTGTGCCTAAGAGTCTCTCCTTGAGTGCCTTTTTGTTGCTCAGATGTGGCTATCTCTTGGCAGGTGATCTTACTGCCCTCCCCCCTACATGGGACCTGATTCCCAGGAGTGTAAATCTCCCTGGCAATGCAGGATATGACTGCCAGAGATGAATCAGGACCTGGCACTGTGGGATTGAGAATATCTTCTTGACCAAAAGGGGGATGTGAAATAAAATAAAGCTTCAGTGACTGAGAGATTTCACATGGAGTCGAGAGGTCACTCTGGTGGGCATTCTTACGCACTATATAGATAATACTTTTTAGATTTTATTGTATTAGAATAGCTAGAAGTAAATACCTGAAGCTACCAATCTCCAACCCAGTAGCCTTGACTCTTGAAGACAACCGTATAACAATGTAGTTTACAAGGGGTGACAGTGTGATTGTTAAAAACCTTGTGGATCACACTCCCTTTATCCAGTGTGTGGATGGATAAGTAGACAGATGGGGACAAAAACTAAATGAAAAATAGGGTGGGATGGGGGGATGATTTGGGTGTTCTTTTTTATTTTTATTTTTTATTCTGATTCTGATTCTTTCTGGTACAAGGAAATGTTCAAAAATGGATTGGGGTGATGGATGCACAGCTGTGTGGTAGTACTGTGAATAGTTGATTGTACACCATGTATGATTGAATGGTATGTGTATATATCTCAATAAAACTGAATTTAAAATAAAAAATAAAAAAAGTTCATAAAAGACACTGGAAGTCAATGTGCCATGTTACCTGCTCTTATACAATACATGCATGCTTTAAAAAAAAATTGTGAGGACTTTAGTCTTCCACCTCATTTCAAATTCATGACTGTTTTGAAAACCATAGGAGAGTTGAGCTCACAAAGCAGACAACTGGCCTTGAATATCCCCAAATCTAAGGAGAGACAGTGTCTGTAGGGAGAGAGGAAATTCAGACCCAGGCTCACCTGGGATAGATACACTGGACACTGGTGGGAAGAGTTCAGCTACAGTGGCTGACAAATTGATGAAGGCTAAATGTGGGCTGTCAGGTCAATATGATTACCCCTTGCAGGCTGCAAAAATTGGGGGAGTCTGCCTGCATTCTCTTGTGGCCTCTTTCTACATGAATCCCACCAGGCAGTCACAGAAAAGATAGCCAAGGGCCCTTAAAAGTGCCTGTTAGGGTGAAGACTTAGGGAGGAGGAAGAGCAGCCAGGGAGAGGGGCAAAAAACTTTACCTATCTTCAACATCCAATTTAGAACAAAGGCCTTAATCAGCGGGGGCTGATTTGGGGTGTGGTGCTGCAATAAGCACTGCTAGCTTTAGGGCAATTGTTAGTACTCTTTTCAGCTGGGGAAAGGGAACAGGGGAAAACCGAAGGGGCAGGGCAACTGCAGCCTGAGGAAGGGAAGAAAACAGAGACGGCCACACAGCATGAGACCCAAGGACAACGTGTGCTTAAGATGAGGCTTAATCAGAACAACAGAGACAGTGTGCCGCCTCCACCCCCTCCACCCCCAACATACACCATGAAGCTAACAAGCTTTGAATGAAATGTAACAGCAGAATGCTCCTGAGAGAGAGACAGAAAAGCAACCTCTCTGACACACAGCAAACAGGGAAGGTCTGAAAGTCAAAGTTGAACAGATATTGCTGTGGTAAACCCTTCCCCCTCCTAGACACAAAGTATCTTTACAGGAAATTGAAGGCTGTGGTGCACTGAGGGTAACCAGATCTCAAACCAACTCCTCTAACTGGATTAATGCAAGCCCCTACTCGAAAAGACTAGCAGAAGGAAAAATGTGCCCATTTCCAGGCTTAAAATCTATCTACCGCACTCCTTACCATCCTACACAGCATATCCGGCTTTCAGCAAAAAATTACAATGCAGACTTTAAAAAGGCAAGAAAAAACATACTCCCAAGAGAAAAAAATCATTAGATTCAGATTAGATATGACAGACATATAAGAACTCTCTGCCAGGGAATTTAAAATGAGTATGATGAATCTTAAAGGCTCTAATACAAAATATGGAAAAAATGTAAGATAATATTGGTAATAGCAGCAGAGAGATGGGAAATAGAAGAAATGAATGGAAATGCTAAAAGTTAAAAAAAAAAAAAGTAGCAGAGACTTTTAAAAAGTCTTCAATGAGTTCATCAGTAAAATGGAGCCAAATAAAAAAAAATCAGGGAATTTAGGATAGGTCAATAAAAATTTCCCAAATCAAAATACAAATAGGAAAATAGTGGGGAAATAAAACACAGAACAGGACACCCAAGAGCTGTGAGATAATATCAATTGTTCTAACATAGGCATAATTGGAATCCCATAACAGGAAGAGAGAGAGAATGGGGCAGAAGAAATATTTGAAGAAATAAAGACCGAGAATTTTCCAAAATTGATGATAGGCACCAAACTACAGATCCCAGAAATTCAGAGAACACCAAACAGCAGAAAAACCAAACACCTAGACACACCACATTCAAACTGCAGAAAACAAAAGACAAAGAGAGACTATTGAAGATCCGGAGAAAAAAAGAAACATTATATGGAAACAAAAAATAAGAAATACAGCAGACTTCTAATCAGAAACTACAGAAGCCAGAAAATAATGGAATGATTAAAGATTTAAGAGAAAAAAAAAATCAACTCAGAGTTCTAAACCAAGCACAGATTTCTTTCAAAAATGAAAGAAAAATATTTTTCTCACAAAACAGAGGGAGTTCATTTCCAGAAGACTTACTTAATAAAAAAAGTTAAAATGCCTCAGGCAGAAAGAATACAATAGACTGAAATTTAGATTGATACAAAAAATGAGGAGTATGACGAATGGAATAAGTGAAGGTAAAATTACGTTCTTTTTTATATTTTTAATTTCTCTAACACATAATTGAGTGTATAAATAAAAACATAAAGAGTGTATTGTGTGCTTATAGTATGTGCAGAGAGTATGACAAAACAGCATAAAGGATGGGAAGGCAGAATTTGGAATATACTGTTGTGAGGTCCTTACACTACACGTGAGGTAGTATAATATTTGAAGGTAGACTCTGATTAATCAAAGTTGTATATTGTAAAGCTCAAGGCACCCTACTTTATGCATTTTCCAGAACCCGTAGAAGTATACACATGAGGAAAAGTGAATTTTACTGTATGTAAATGTAAAAAATATAACCACGATTTAGGGTAAAGATGGAATGCATACTGTGACAAATGAATCAACTGTGTTACAAAGAATCACAAAACCACACTGAAGAGGATGGTGACGAAAGGAGCTTACCTAAGTAATGTTTCCTTCCCTGGAGCTGGGATAGTGATGTACATTTCGGAGTATGTGCGGTCTGTCTCATAGCTGAACAAACTTGGGATTCTGCCATCTAGAATAAAGGAGAGAATGTTGCATAGGCAAGTGTGACAGAATGAGTCCTGTCCCCCCACAGAGATACGTTCATGTCCTAACCCCTGATCCCATGGTGTGGACTCTTGGGAAGTAGAATCTTCAGTGTGACTGGAGCCCTTATAAACAAAGGAAATTTGGACATGAAAGCTGCAGAAGGAGACTGAGGGAGACAGATGGTCACAAGATGGAGGCAGAGGCTGGTCACCAACAAACCACCTCCAGAACACCACAGAATTCAGAGCTGGCATGATCTGCCATTCTCTTGATCTCAGACTCCTAGCCTCCAAACTTTAAGCCAGTAAATTCTTGCTGTTTAAGACAACCAGTCTTTATATTTTGTTGTAGCAGCCATGGCAAACTAAGACATCTGCAAGTAGCATCTGCCATGTATACTACCTTTAGTTATTCTTCAATTTTTTTCACATGTATTGGTACTGCCCTTGTCATTATACTTCTTGTCGGTCTAATAACAGGACCCAACCAGGTCTTAGAACTCTTTTGTATTCCCCACAGAGCCTGGTCCAGAGCTGAGCTCAATAAATTTTGTTAATTGGTTGAAGAAAGAAAAACAACAACAACAAAACACCCAATGTCAAAGAGTTGAAGGCACTGTCATTTACACCGTCTCCATATTTCCATGCCAACCTTAGATGCATCCCTTTGGTGCACTTGCAGAGAGTACCAAATAGGAAGAAAGGCACCACGAGCTCTGCGTGGTAATATTCAGTTCAGTGGCTGGGCATGCGCATATGCCAAATTATACACCAGGCAGGCATTGGGACACCTGCATCAACAAAGCATATCTGTTACGGGATTTGTGTAGCTACCCATGCCAGAAGCAAACTTCCCCACATTCATCATGCTGTGTATCATCTCTGTATTTTTGTCCATGCTATCCCCTTTTCCCTGAATGCCTTCCCCTTCCCCACCATCCCTTCACCTGGCTGAATACTGCTCATCATTTAAAACCTCCCAGGAAGTTTTACTCCCCAGATACTTCTCATTAGGTTGGATTCGGGGGTTCCTCCTCTGTACTCCTGGGGAGTATCTTAATAATTACATTTAATTGTATGTAGTAAGCGTATATTGCTATTTATTGAGTTCCTGCTATGTGCTAGGCTTGTGATAAGTATTTTAAATATATTATCTCAATCAGAAAAACCCTATGCTATACTGTCTAGAAATGAGGAAACTGAGTCAAAAAAGTAAGCAATTTTTCAAAATTACACAGTGAGTGAAAGAAAATGGATTCTAATGAAGAATTGTGTGATTCTACTATGCTATTCTGTACTGTGATGATGGTGATGCTCTATTTACATATCAGTCCTCCTCCTCTCATCCACCCTCTACCACTAATGAATAAACACCTTTAGGTCTTATTAACTTTGGAATCCCTAATGCTTAGCATCAGAGGGTGAAGGTTATGGTGGTCAAATTCTGCCTACCACACAAGCTTAATTAAGGAGATTAAATCAACAGTTCTTGAACATGGATTAGCAGGGCTATAGTTATATTCTTTCTTGAGGAAGGATGCAAGTGGAGAAAAGTTATAGCCCAATGTCAGGTAACAGGCTACTGCTACTTCCCAACTAGTATTACCCAGATGATATGCAGGCATCGTATGCAATCATGAGTAATGAGCTCTGGGCTAGAGGAGTGGCCTGAGCTCTGGTCCCATCTCTGTGGGTCCTTAATCAAGCCATTCTTGGGGTCTTGCTTTTCTAGTTTGTAGAAGGAAGGAATTGAACTAGATATTTTCTTCCAACTGCAGATTTCTAACACTGAGTTAATCATGTTCATTTGTCTTTTCTTCCTGCTACTTGATCAGGAATGGGCCAGGTGTGAGGGGGAGGGATGGAGGAAATGCTGCAAATGCTGAATTCATCATGTCTTTTCATAGAGTGTAATGCTAACAGATGTTTCTGAGTCATAATAAAAGGTTAAATATTTTAATAAAAAAGACACATGTTGAAGGTGATTTGGGTTTCTATTAAACTCCCCCATACCCACAATTTTTCCTCCTATGCAAATGAACTGGAAGCTTATTAATGAGATGAGAGGCTAGAGCCTAATTAGCAACAGGACTGGGGAAGCTTATATTAGCTGATTCAGCAAACTAACTGGATAATTACTGTAGCTGGACTTTGGCAGCTTCTAGAAAACCTTATTAACGGAACTCTCACAAATTGCCTTGATTATGGTCTCTCAACCTAAGGGCTTAATCCAGGCCATAGGCATTTTATGGTTATTCTGTGCAGGGAATCACTCTCTTCCATCATCATTAGTGGGCAGGCAGAATACAAACTATCTCCTGCTAGGTCAAAGCTTTATCAACTTGGGGACCCAAGGGACCTTCTTTGTCTGCTCTGACCCAATCTTTTCTTGAGCCAAGTCTTTATTTGCTCCGTAGCTTGGAGAGATACACCTGATGGTACTTTTCACATCCCTTGCTTATTTGCACCTAGGAGGCCTGGTATTTTATATATTAATTTTTAATTTAACAAACATTTTGATGGTGTTTAGTATGACAGACACAGTTCTAAGTGATTTGCACTTATTAAACCTCATGGGAAAGAAACAAGTTGAACCCTATAATTGTCCCAGCTTACTGCCTAGAGAAAGTTTCCAGACCACAGAGCAGCCTGGCATACTCTCTGAGTTAAGGAGATTGAGTTAAGAGTCTGGGGAAACTGAAGCCACTAGAGTCTGTGGACCATGCTCCAGAGAGAGAGATCTGGCACAGAGACGGCTTTAAAGACATTCAGAGGGTCTCCCTTGAGCATTCAGCTATGTACTAGTCAGTGCATATATTTGAGGAAGCTCTTGAACCTGAGGAAAAAACTCCTCAAAAGTATCAGAGGGAATGGTCCCCAGTGGTGCTCACTTAGGGCTGGGAATTGTGTCTTTTCTCACCAGTCAGAGGGGAAAAACCTCATAATTCACAGGACACTGGGTAGAGTACACAAAGGTGTTGGTTCAGTAGTGGGGAAAATTAACCTTACACAAATGTCTGTGCTGCCCTGATGCAGCCTAACAGAGCTTAACATCAAGTTCTGAAAAGACCAAACGGTTTCCAAGTAACTTAACAGCATTCCAAAACAATGTTAGAACAATTAAAGGAATATAAAAACATCCAGTACCCAATAAGATAAAATTCAAAATTCTGACATCTAATAAAAATTTTCCAGGCATGCAAAGAAGCAGGAACATACTGCCCACACTGAGGAGAAAAAAATAATCAGTAGAAACTGACCCAGAAAAGGCACAGATATTAGAATTCGTAGATAAGGACATTAAAAGAGTTATTATTAGAACTGTGTTCCAAATGTTCAAGGACCTAGAGTAAGTATCGGACATGTTAAGTAGAAGATACAAAAAATGCATTTTTTTTTTCAAAAAGACACAAACCAAATGTCTAGACATGAAAACTATATAGTTGAGCTGATGGGATTAATGGTAGATTAGACATTGAAGAATAAAAGATTAGCAAATTTGAAGATATAACAATAGAAACTACCCAAAATGAAATTTGGAGAGAAAGAAAAAATTAAGAACAGAGCATCTGAGAGTTGTGGGACAATTTTAAGATGTTTAGGCAATTGGAGTATCTGAAGGAGAGAAAAGAGAAAAGGGAGTAGAAAAATTACTTAAAAAAAACAGTGGCTGAGGAAGTAAGTGGCTGAAATGAACAAAACCTGGGAGAGAAGGGAAAGACCAGGAGATGCCACCATATGCCTTGCCATGCGACAGAGGAACCAAGGATCACCAGCTGCCAGCCCCAGAGAGCCATGGTCTTCAGGGAGAAAGCATTGCCTTGAAGAATGAATATAGAGTGTGAGAGAGAAAGCCACAGAAGCAAGAAGCTGAAAGCAACAAAACCTGGAAGAGAAGGGGAGAGACCAGCAGATGCCATTTGGCAGAGAAGCCAAGGATCACTGGCAGCTGGTCTTCAGGAAGAAAGCATCGTCTTGACGATGGCTTAATTTGGACATTTTTCCCTGCCTCAGACAGTGTCCCTGGATCCATGCCCCAGGAATCTCAGACATGAGTCTTAGAGCTGTGAAGTGGATTTTCCAGGAAAATATTCATAAAGGCTGCCATGGCCACTATTGGCAAAACATATGCATCTATGGACCTGGTGACTTAAAGTAGCTCTATAAATCTTCGAGCATATTTGCTAACAAATTGGAGTTGGGGACATACCCAGTTACTGTGGAATGCTTAGAACTGAGGATTCGAGAAAGAGCCCTAAATCAGAGTGAAATCCCAGTGGAATCAGACTGGCATTTACTCCCAAATTACAAGCTATATTGAAGAAAACAGTACAAACAGCAACAACTTAAAAAAAAAAAAAAAAAAAGGAGAAGAAAAGAAACAATGGATATTTTTCAAATTTGATGAAAACCATTTATCACAGATCCATAGAATGGAATACTATTCAGAAACAAAAAGTATTGAATTATTGATATACATGGTACTATGGATGAATCTCAAAATAATCATGCTGAGTGAAAGAAGTCAGACAAAGGAAAGAGGGAGAGGGAGGGGGGAGAGAAAGAGAGAGAGAGAGAGAGAGAGAGAAACATACTTGTGGTGACTTGGAGCTATGTACCCCAGAAAACACATTCTTAAACTTAATCCATTCCTGTAGCTGTGAACCCATTGTAAATAGGACCTTTTGATGAGGCTACTTTAGTTAAGGTGTGGCCCAGTTGAATCAGGATGGATCTTAATCCTATTACTGACGGTCTTATAAGAAAGGCCACAGAAAGAGAAACCAGAAAGGGCAGGCAGAGGCTGGTAGTTAATGGGACCCAGAAGAGAAAGAAGTTGCTGCCATGTGCATTGCCATGTGATGGGAAAGCCAAGGACCACAGATTGCTAGCTGCCAGCCCCAGAACGCCAGTCATTTTGGAGAAAGCATCACGCTGATAACACCTTGATTTTGGATTTTTCCTAGCCTCAAAACTGTGAGCCGATAAACTGCAGTTGTTTAAACCAACCCATTGCATGGCATTTGCTTTATCAGCCAGGAAACTGAAACAATACTCTATGATTATATTTATATAAAAGTCTAGAAAATACAAATTTATCTATAGTGAAAGAAAGCAGATCAGTAGTTGCCTAGGGATCAGGGATAGGTGTGGAAAATTTTAAAGGGGGCATGAGGAAACTTTTGTGGGTGATGGATATGTTCATTATTGTGATTTTAGTGATGGTTTTCATGGGTATGTAAAAACTTCAAACCACTAAAAAGCAACTGAAACAAACTATCAAATTGTACACTTTAAATAGTATACTTTACTGTATGCCAATTATAACTCAATACAGCTGCTTAAAAGAAACAAATTGGTCAGCACTGGGGACATTTTGAGATCCATCTCATTATTTTGAAAACTAGTAAGTAATGAGAAAGAATCAAGGCTTTATTCTGCCTTCCCTATACAAACTGAACCACTGGGTAACCAAATGATAGAGGAAGAGAAAATTCTTATAGATGTATTCCTACTTTTTTAAAAATACAAAAGAATGGCAGAACCTAATGATAAATGGACTAAGGCACTGATAGTCAATGTCTGCTAAGATTGCAGAAAGGTTGAGAACCAGACATTATGTGTCCTGATGTTAGGACATGATGTCACTTCTGAAGAAGTCTTGCCACAAAAACTGAACCTCTATATCCAACACCAAACCATGGGAAATATAGAGGACAGAAGGACATGTTGAAGGATACCATGGAGATAGAATAGGCAAAACTCCATCTGTAGGAAACTCTTCAGAACAAACACCCAGATTATTAACAAACAAACTGCAAGGTTAAAACAGATCAAGGGAATTTGTAGATTAAAAGAAACTTGAGATATTTCAATGAAATGCAACATATGGATCTTAATCGAATCTTACTTTGAACAAAAGGCAAAAATAATTCTTTTCCATATTTATGAAATAATTGGACATTTGAACACTGGCTATTAGATGATATTAAGAAGTCATCAAGATTATTTTAGCTGTGAAAATATTACTGTATTATTATAAAAGAATTTATGTAACTTATTTAAAGAGTCACATACTCAAATATTTCTGGACAAAAGAATATGATGTCTAAAATTAGCTTTAAAATAATATAGGGCAAGAGTAGCAGATAAGTGTGTAGGTGAAATATTTGCCACGAGTTGATAATTGTTAAAACTGGATGCTACCTACATTGGAGTTTATTGTACTATTCTGGGCACATAATTTATGTTTTCCCTAATAATTTTTAAAAGACTTTTATCTTGTTTGAAATGAGGTGCTTTTTTTTTAAAAAAAACAAAACTAAAAGGCACTACTTTAAATAATGTGGAATGACATGGCCTAGAGAAAATGGAAGGTTAAATACAATTTGTTTTCTATTAGATACACAATTAGTGTGAAAGGTAGAAATGGCATCTGGATACAGAAGTGAGACCTGCTTGTTTATACCCCAGGACAGAAATTGCAGCATTTGTTTAAACCAAAACTGAACAAATCTGACACTGCAATAAGCCACAGACTTCCTTAAGAGCATCATTGGCAGAAACCCCTGCCTCAGCGGGTGTGAGCATCCAGATTCTTGGATGTTCATCAAGACCAGATTGAGTCTTTAGGGTTTCACCCATCACCAAGCAGAAGGATGTTTCATTGCTTTTCCTCATCACGCATGTCACTGAAGATTAGGATTTCCTAGATAAAATCCTACCCTTAGGTAGTTGTTGGGAGCACACCTCATTTACTTAAGGCCGACGAGTGGATCCATCTTAAAGCTGTAACATATTTCCGTTTCCAACAAAGGGAATACCAGTCTTCCATGTCTTGTTGGCTCTCAGCATGCGATATAGCTTCAGAAGGCTATACATCTCTACAGCATATTTCTTTTTTTTAATTAAAGAAGTTGTGGGTTTACAGAACAATCATGCATAAAATATGGGATTCCATATACCACCCTATTTTTAACACCTTCCATTGTTGTGTTACATTCTGTACAACTAATGAAAGCACATTTTTAAAATAATTGTACTATTGATATAGTTCATAGTTTAACTTGGGGTTCACTGTGTTGTGCAGTTCCATGGCTGTTTAAAACATTTTTATTCTGGTAACAGATATTCATCCTAAATTTTATCCTTTTAACCACATTCAAATTATAATTCAGTCCTATTATAGTTACATTCACAATATTGTGCTACCATGATCACCATCCATCCACCAAAACATTTCCATCACCCCAAATGGAAACATTGTACCTTTTAAGCAGAATCGATAAACCTCTTGATTAGCTTTGAGTTCAAAACCTTTGCTGAACACTAGATAATTTAACTTGAAGGATCAGTTTGTTTGAACACCATAGGTACATGAAGCGGTGAATGGGAAGTGGGATTTGGTGAGTTTGTACGGGCTGGGGTGAAATCCTGATACATCCCAGAGTGATGTATTTGCGGGGCCCCCCAAGGAACTGGGGAGAAATGTGGAAATGTTGGACTTCCCCACCTGGGTTATTGCTGATTTTCCCACAAACCTTGAGGATTGCCAATTTAGTGGGCTGAGCCCTCGATCTGGGGGCTTTCCTTTGTGAGGCTGGTTGCTGCAAGGGAGAGGCTAAGACTACTTATAGTTGTGCCTAGGAGTTGCCTCCCAGGGAGCCTCTTTGTTGCTCAGATGTGGCCCTCTCTCTCTCTAAGCCCATGTGGCAGGTGAACTCACTGCCCTCCCACTACGTGGGACATGACACCCAGGGGTGTAAATCGCCCTGGAAACGTGGGAAATGACTCCCGGAGATGAGTCTGGACCCAGCACTGTGGGATTGGGAGGATCTTCTTGACCAAAAGGGGGAAGAGAGATTAAACAAAATAAGGTTCCAGTGGCTGAGAGATTTCAAATGGAGTCGAGAGGTCACTCTGGAGGGTATTCTTATGTGCTATATAGATATCACTTTTTAGTTTTTAGTGTGTTGGAATGGCCAGAGGGAAATAACTAAAGCTGTCAAACTGCAACCTAGTGACTTTGATTCTTGAAGACAATTGTATAAACTATGTAGCTTGCGCAGTGTGACTGTGTGATTGTGAAAACCTTGCGGCTCACACTCCCTTTATCTAGTGTATGGACAGATGAGTGGAGAAATGGGGACAAAAATTAGATGAAGAATAGGGTGAGATGGAGGGGATGGAAAGATTTAGGTGTTCCTTTTTGCTTTTATTTTTATCTTAGAGTAAGGAAAAGGTTCAACGTTTGATTCTGGTGACGAATGCACAAATGTATGATGGTGCTGTGAATAACTGATTGTATGCTGTGGATGAAGGTAGGGTATGTGAATATATCTCAGTTAAACTGTATTAAAAAAAGTAAATGAACAATGGGGGAAGGAGGGGAATGGGATGTTTTGGATATTCTTTTTATTTTAATCTTTATTTTATTTTTTGGATAATGAAAATGTTCAAAGTTTTATTGTGGTGATGAATGCACAACTATATGACAATACTGTGAACAACTGATTGTACACTTCGAATGACTGTATGTTATGTGATTATATCTCAATAAAATTGCATTAAAAAAATCTTTGCTGAGATGGTAACATGCAGTAATGCAATACAGTTAAGATGCAAATGCTTTGTAAAAGGAGTTGTTTTCAGAATCTCACCAGAGAGTAAAGAAGGGTAAATTTAGTTTTTCTCTCTCAATGCCATTCTGCAATATGACAGTGATTCTCAGCCCTGGATTTATGTTGGAATCATTTGTGGAATCTGCAAATATACTGATGATTGGACTCTGCCTCTAGAGACTCTCATTATTGGTATGAAACTTGGTCCAGGAAGTAGTTGGGGTTTTGTTTTGTTTTCAACTTTTCCAGATAATAACTTGTTCAGCCAAGGCTGAGTACCTCTGATTATAAGGTTTTGATTGACATCATGGTTGACACGTAGCTCTGTCTGTAAACAGGGTTCCTGAATACTTATCGTATACCGATTCATGAATGTTCAATGGAAGGCTTAGGGAGAAAATGCACAGTGCTATAAAAACATTAAATGTTTTTGCTGAACTGAACTGATCACTGTTTTCCACTTTTGTGTACTCTAATCATTTCAACAGGACAACAGCTCTGTGGTCTGGCTCTTTCACTCACTTTTGTCTGTTGCTAGAATTAATGGATGATGATAGCAAGTGTGGACAAAGCACAGAAATGGAATTCAAGGAAAACAGACTCTAGTACTAGCCTGGCCATTAGCTTGTTAACCTGTCTGAACCCACACCACATCCTTAGCCACCCTCTCTCTACCTGAGAATCTGCCCAAAGTCACTCTGCAACCACTGGTGGTGATGTTCATCGTGAGGATGACGAACCTCTGCTTAGAACCTGTTTGCTTTCTTTTGGTGTGTTTCCCTGCCCCCAGTTTCATCCCACTGTCTTATGTCTAATCTCAATTTCTTGGCTTAGTTGGACTTCACTTCAGTTGAGCTTAGTTCCCAATTGCAGTCTTGTGCCAGACTCTGCCTTTCAGCTTTCCCCAGTTTCCCAACTCACAGCAGTCCAACCCCACTAATGCTGGCAGTCCAGCCTGTTAGAATCCCAGCCCCCATCTTTTACTCCTTAGCCCCATCCCCTGGCCCTAAGTGTGCCACTCACCCATCTCCATCTGCTAGCCACCACTCTTCTGAGAAACCTGGGCCTCACTGGTGAAAAGCTAGTACAGAAAGACAAGGGGCTTTGGTCTGGGCTGAGACTGGGTTTGAATCCCAACTATGTTGCTTACTGATTGTGCAATCTCACTTAACTTCTTTGGGCCTCCTGAAAATGTGTTCATATCATGACATTTACCCTTGAAAAATATTATAGGGATTAAATTAGATAATATAGGTAAAATGCCTGACATATAACAGGTAGTATGCCAGTAGCGCCATATGGCCTTTCAGCTCCAAATCTACTTACTACTCTTCGTTGTCTCCTCTGTGAAAATGGAGGTGAGCCCTTTAAACTGGTTCTCCTTTGCCAGCTGGCACAGTATTAAGCTTTGTTAGTAGAGGGTGCTAGAGGGGCACTGGTAGAGGATGGAATTTTCCTTCCTAGTTCCATTGTGCTTTCTTGGCAACCTCCTGCAGCTTGAGGGACTTCCACAGTGCCTGGATCCCACAGTGCAAATGTTTTCCCCATGTCAGGTTTCTGCAGCATGCACAGCTTCTCCAGGCCCAGCTTCTGCAGCATGCTCAGGGGCCAGCAGCCTGCCCGGCACCCCCTAAAGCAGCTTTGCAAGGGAGAACGCTGGCAAAGCACCTCTCTTTTATAAGCTTCCCCGACTGATCCTTTGTGGCATTTTTCAGCAAGTTCTGAGACGCAGCACCTCCCTGTGGACAGCTTCCCCTGGCACATCAGAGGACGGATTTCCAGCAAGGTCCACCCACTTGAAACCTCAGTAACTTCCCTGCTATGCAGTAAACCACAGCCATGACCTCTCCAATGAAGTCTGGATCTCAGCCCTGGGGGAACAGAAGGGGGTTTTTCATAAGAATGTCATCTCAGCCATGGTGGTAGCCACGGCTCTTTCCATCTAGCCTATATTCTTTAGAGATCTCTTTACTGCTTACTAGCCAATCCCCCATTACTTCAATCCCTTGTTATAGCTGATAATTCTTTATATTAAATGTTGGGTGAGTCCTGAACTGAAGAGATTGACCTAGATAATCTTTTGTAGTTCTCGTTCGGCTCTTTTTTTTAAGAAAATTCTATTCCATAGCTAGCATTGCTTTTATGAGAATATAAATATAATGCATAAAATATGAATTAATACCTGAGGACATAACAACAATGAAGGCCTGTCATATGATATATATTCACGTTAACACAAGATGAGACCCAGGCCCAGCAAGAGTCCTTCAGTAATTCACATCTCCTGATTGAGGATCTTTTTTCTGCAGTAACGTACTCTCCTGCAGTAACATACTCTTCTGAAGGGTTTCTAACAAAGAGATTCTATCAAAAGGAGTTTGTTCTTTTCTGGAATGCTCCTCAACGTGGTTTCACGGGGAGCGGCAGATTAGTTCAGAGACGAGGTTGTTTATTGCTGAAAAACAAAATGTTCTTAGGACCTCATAAAAGTTCAATGGAAAATTGTCTGCATTAGTGGTTGTTAAAGAAACAGAACAACAAGAACGAGTAAAGTTTGGATGACAAAGGTTGAAGTGTTAATTGAACTACCAAGTTGGTAGTCATTTTAATTTCCTGCCAATGGGATATTGAGAAATCTGTCTTAAAATTAAAGGCAGTCCCTTTCCCAATGAGTCGCTGGTAATTGGTGCCTTTGAAGAGACTGAACAGAACTTATGACTTGAGGTTTTGCTCTTAATTTGCATTTTTAATTAGATGGATCTCAAAGGGTTTCTGAGCCTTTTTTCTTTTTGCCTTTTGCATTGCCTTTTTTGGGTTGTTGCTCTGCAATTAGAATTTGTAACAAATGAGTTGCTGGCATATAAATGTCAACTCTGAGGTAAAATATTATTGTTGTTGAAGAGCTGAGCAGGGTTCTGACCGTTATTTTTAAATGAAAGCACATTCCTCTGATGAGAGAGAATCAGTTGGACTGGAAGAAGGAATGTTCAGCTTTAACTCCGGTTAAAGTTCTCCCCATAAACTGTTTTCTCCATTTAAATTTGAATAATTTCTGAAACACGGCATGCAACCCCAACCTCAGAGAACATTTAATTCTCCTCCAAGTGCCTGCTTGTGTAGAAGCATCAAGAGGACAAAGTCAACAACCCAGAAGAGCAGAGTTGGACTTAGTGGCTCTTCAAAGAGCTCCTCGTCAAATGATGTGCAGTGGTCATATCTTGTCTTATTAAATGATTGTAGGAAAATAGCCATGGGGTCAATATTTGACTAGACACAAACCAGTAGGCTGTAATTGATCATTCTTGCATCATCTTATCCCAACTCTCAACTTCATTCATTCATTCAGCATTTAGGATCTCCTGTTATATGTCTGGTGCTGATAGACAAAGAATAAGAGGCCTCTCTGTGGTCGCTCAGCTTTCAGAGCCTAGTAAAAGCACAGCTGTACTTACAAGAGAAAATTAAAGGTGCAATGGACACTCGCAAAGCAGGGTGTACATCTGCTATTCCAGGCACAGATCATCTAAGCTATTTTTAAAGGTGTCCAAAGAATAGGATTCTGTAAACTCCCATGACAACCTGTCCAGCACACTGCCAGGAACCACTTCCTCATATCTGGCTTAAGCCCCTCGTTCTATGGTTAAGCCATTATTCTCTTGTTCTGTTCTCAACTGAGAGAGAAAACAGCTGCTCCCCATCCTGCTTAGGTGAGCCTTTTATAGACTTCAAGACAGCGTCTGCTTTCTGTCTACTTTTGACAAGGAAGAAACTGGGGCTGCCAACGAAGATAACAATAATAATTTTCACTTGGAGATGGAATTATTATTGCTATGGTTACTAGTAAGATTTTTTCCAAAGGGAAAAAAAGCATTTATTCAGCACTCTGCTTCTAAGAAGAACAAAGTGCTAATAATCCTCCCTGGTTTGTCTGCTTTGTTGATTGCTCAGAAACGTCAAATGGGAACTGGTAAAAATATATCCTGCTGCCATTTGGACAATGGTGGAAAACTTGACGAAACCCAGTCCTTCCCTCAATTTCTGAGCTGCAAATGTTCAATGCTTAAACCAAATAGAATCTCACAGCTTATTAAATCAGGATAATTTCAAGAGGGGGCTTTGAAAGAAGAAACAAGTAGAGTGTGATTTAAAAATTATAATTGTCATTTAGAGAAAAGGGATCCAATAACTTTTTTTCTTTTAACTCTGAAGAAAAGCCTGGAGAAGTCACTAAACGGTCAAGGCAGGCTTGTGTATGACCAGTTGCCTGCGTCTTGTGATTTGAAGAATGCCACCCATTGCTGCCCTTCCAAAAAAAAAAAAAAAACCCAAGAATCATATTCCCCAGTGGCCATTTTCCCATTTTTCATTTCTATAGTTTAAGAGAGAAACAGTGAAAATTAAAGTAAAATTGTCTTCTGAGACAAATAAATCATTTGAGTCATTATCAGTTCTTAACTCTTGGACTCAAATTAGTTTGTTAGGTTATTTCTAGCCAACAGCAGGGCTTTGAGGGAATGGATACAGGTCAAATGCATGTCGTATGGGTGAGGAGTGGGGAATGGTGGTGGGAGGATGGGGAGATGCGATGATGCTGCTGGGACATGGGCCTCTGAATGGAAAGTTTAGGAGAGGAGGTGGTCAGGGAGAGCCATTGGAAACAAACTGCCCATGGTGGTGATGGTAGCACAACATTGTCAATGTAATTGACAGCACTGAATTATAGATTTACATGTGGTTAAAAGGGGAAATTTTAGGTTGTATATATGTTACTGGAGTAAAAAACAAACATAGGACTGTACAACACGAACCCTAATGTAGACTGGACTGCAGTTAATAGTACAATTATAGTAATATTCTTTCATTATTTGTAACAAAGGCATCACACTAATACAAAGTGCTAATAATAGGGGGGTATATGGGAATCTATATTGTCTGCATAATTTTTCTGTTAAACCTACAACGTCTATAATAAATAAATAAACAAACAAACTTTCCAATATCCCAATTTTGCCTTAGGAAGACAATTTTATACTTGCACCTCACATTTCCCAATACTTGTTTTTTGGTAACTCAAATTAAAATCAGTTAGAGGAATTTCAGTTACAAATATTTTTTGCAATTAATACAATATATTTGTATGCATTTATTGGTTCATCTGTGCCCTCTAAAAAAAGGATTTGGGGTAGCTTAAACGATTAAAAGTTAATATATAATACATTAATAAAGAATGGAAAAGTATCAATTAATTCCTAATAGAGAATTTAAAAAGAAATTTCCAGTTGTAGTGATGTGTTACATATTAAAGATATGTCTATTTTAAGCTTTATTCCTCCACTTTTATAATATTTTTAATCATGATATTCAGACAGAAACGTGTACATAAGACAGAGCTAAATGAATTCTCACAAACAATGCATCCTGTATCCATCACCCCGATCAACAAAAAGAAAATTACCAGCACCCCAGGAAACCTCCCTGTGTTTCCTTCCAGTTACTACCTTTCCCCAGGTGTAACTACTATCCTGACTTCTAGAGTAGAGAGTAGTATTTTCTTCATACTTTATAAACTAGCAAAAAACTGAATAAATTCTTTTTGCAATCTGGCCTTTTTGACTCTCAACATTGAATTTGTAATATTCATTAATATTTTTATCTATACTTATAAATCATTTGTGCTCCTTGCTGCATAGTATTCCATTGTGGGAATAAATCACAATATATTCATGCATTCTTCTGTTAATGGGCATTCAGGTAGTGTCCAGATTAAGTTTTTAAAAATAGTGCTGCTATGAACATTTTGTCCTTTGATGAACAAATATACTTATTTCTGTTATATACTTCGGAATAGAATTGCTGGGACATAGGGAATGCATATGGTCAGCTTAGTAGATACTGACAGCTTTCCAACCAAATATGTGTTTCTGAAAACATATACATTTACTAATAACACATGAGAATTCCAGATTTTCCAATCCTTACAAACTCTTGGTATTTTCTGTCTTTTTCATTGTGGCCATTCTGAAGGGTATCGTCATTGTTTTAACTTGTGCTACTCTGATGACTAACAAAGTTAAGTACCTTTTCATGTTCTTTTGTTTTGTTTTTTTTTTTTTTTTTGCTATTTTGATATTCTCTTTTGAAGCATCTGCTCAAGTATTTCATGCAATTTTCTATTGGATCATTTATGTTTTTCTTATTGATTTGCAGTAATTCATTATATATCCTACATATAAGTGATCTGTGTATAACCCATGCTGTGGATTCCTTTTACTCTTATAATGTCTTTTATAAACAAAAATTCTTAATTATAAAAAATCCAATTTATCATTTTTTTCTTTTATGGTAGCTGTTTAAATATCCTATCTAAGTAATCTTCACCTATTCTAAGATAATGAAGAAATTCTCTAGTGTTTTCCCTTAAAAGCTGGATTGTTTTACCTTTCACATTTAAATCTGCCATTCATCCCAAATTTATTTTTGTTTATACTCTAAGGTAGGGATTATGTTATATTTTTTCTATATGGATATACAATAGCCTCTGTGTCATATTGAAAAGAATGCATTTCTTCCACTGCACGGAAATGTCAATTTCATTATAAATCAGGTGACTATGTGTCACCGTATTTGTTTATTCTGTTACACTGATCAGTTTATTTATCCTTGCACCAATACCAAACCATCTAAATTACTACAGTTTTAAAATAGACCTTAATCTCTAATAGTGTGAGTTTGCCACCTTTGTTCTTCAAGATTTCCTTGGCTATTCTTGGCCTTTGAATTTTCATAAGAATTTTGGAATCAATTTCTCAAATTTCATTTTAAAACGTCTACTGAGATTTTGATTGCAATTGGATTAAAACTATAGATTAATTTGGGGGGAACACACATATTTAAAATGTTGCATTTTCCAATCAGTAAATGTGATTAATTGCTCTTAGTAATATTTTGTAGTTTTCAAAAAAGTAGTCTTGAGTATCTTTCATTAAATTTATTCACAAAAATTTGATATATTTTGGTGTCATATTTTACAATTTTGATTTTACAATTTTTGTTGCTATTATATAGAAATACAATGACCATTTTTTTATGTTGGCCTGGTATCAGTGACCTGGCTGAACTTATTTATACCTCAAGTTTGTTTTTAATTTTGAACTTATTTATACCTCAAGTTTGTTTTTAATTTTGAATTTTCTAGGTACACAATCGTCATCTGTGAAAAATGACAGTTTTATACTTTTCTTTATAATTTTTTTTTCTGGCCTTATAGCTCTATTTATGACCTCCATTAAAATGTTGAGTAGAAGTGGTGATAGCAGAAATTTTTATCTCATTCCCCAAATCAGGGGGTAAGCTTTCAATATTTTATTATTGAGCATAATGCTGTAGGTTTTTCGTAGATTTTACTTACCAGGTTAAGGAAGTTCCATTCTATTCTTAGTTTGCTGTGAGTTTTTCATGAATGGGTGCTGATTTTTGACAAATGCTTTTTATGCATCTATCAAGATGATAATATTAGTTTCTCCATCAATATATTATTTTCTCCTTTTTGCTACTAATGTGAATTAGACCAATTAGTTTCAAATGTTTAACAACCCTTTCCTATCTAAAATAATCCCATTTGTTACTATGTATTAAACTTTTAATATATTTGCTGATATTTTGTGAAAGAATTTTGAATCTATATTTGTGAGAAAGATTGGTTTACAAGTTTCCTTTCTTATAATGTCCTTGTCAAGTTTTGGAATCAAGGTTATGCTGGTCTCTTAAAAAGAGTTAGGAAGTGTTCCCTTGTTTTCTATTCCCTGGAAGTATTTGTGCAAGGTGGTTGTTACTCTTTCTTAAATGTTTGGACAAATACTTTTTTAGCCTGAGTATTATCATACATATTTTACATATATGTATATAAATATATATCTACACACACTGGGTTTCCATTGGCGGTTGGAATGTGCCTTCAGCTTTCAATGAACCTCTCTTCTTCTGGTCCAGTGAGAGCTCCTTCCCTAGGAAACTGGGTCTGAGAGAACCAGTCACACTCTGGGTAGATGTAAACTGAGAAGTGTGAGGTGGGCATCACTTCCACTAATGTATGGCTCAGAGAAGGAGGATGGTGGTCTCCAGAGAGACAGAGGAAAGAAACAGATGCATAGGAAGGAACAACAAAAACAAAGGCATGAAGAGCAATTCCAGGTGACTTTTAGCTCCTGGGTCTAGAATTTTCCAGAGGCCCTCAGGCCTTGGGTTCTGTGAGACACATATACTTCATAATAAATACCCCTTTTCTGCACAAGCTAGGTCTAGTTGGCTTTTGTTACTTGCCATCTAAAGAAGATTAACAAATATAGTGGATCAATCTGTTAGGAGAACGTATTATTGGCACATTTTTATTACAGAGGTAACGTATCTGTTAGGAATAGGAATTGTTGCATAGAATAGAAACACAAAGTAATCTTCACTAAAATAAGACAGAACTTTATTTCTCTCTTAGATAAAATAAGTTTAGACATAGGGAGTTCAGGGCTGGTATGACAATATTACAGCTGTCAGGGATCTAGGATCCTTCTGTCTTTCTTCTTCACCCCCCTTAGCTCAAGATTCCTCCCTCAAATTGACTCATGATTCAATGTGGCTGCTGAAGCTCCAGCCTTCATGCTCAAGTTGCAGGCCAAAAGAAGGAGGAAGGACAGAAAGGCAGAAAGGAGCTTCTAGAATGTCCATCTCTCTTTCATGGCATATTCAGAGATGTTCCTCTGAACAACTTCCATTTACATCTCATTGGCCAGAATTTAGTCAACTGGTCACTTCTAGCTGCTAGAGGGTACTAAAAATGTCTTTTACCTGGGTTCATTGCTATGCCCAAAGATAATATATGTTCCCTTAGAAAGAAGAATAAGAAAATGTAGGATGGCTAGGGAATAACAGTCTCTGTCAGTTGCACATCCAAAAGAAGAAGTGCCAGGACTTTCTGTATAAAGTCTTTTGTATATAGAGCACTTGAATCTGCTCAAGGTAACTGAACTGATGGGCTATCAAAATTCTTGACAGCAAGTGCCATTAGCTGGGACAGGGGGACAGACCACTGCATCCATGACCACTGTCCCTCAGGAAGGGGAGGGGGGAAGGCACGGGTATATAAGGTGATAAAAATTTGCTCCCTGGGTTCACACACCAGCAGCTGTTTTAAGAGGCGAAAGTTTCCCATCAGCATCATTAGTTTCCTTAGAGATATTTACACGGAGCCAGGATCTCTCCTGTTTCCTCCTGTAGAAATGGTATGTATTGTTTCTCCCCAGGAAGCGGAGAAAATGGGTTAGTTGGCAAACTGCTAAAGTAAGTTCTCTGGAGGCTCTTTTAGCTTTAGACAGATGCTTTGTCTCTATGAGCCACTCTTTAGAGAAAATGTGTCCTTTTCTAATTGAGCAAGAAGTCAAAGGATCCAGGAAGGTCCCCAAAGCTCCCATGTGCATAACCAGAAGCACAAGGGTGAAAAGAGCAAAGGGAATTGGAAGAAGATTGGGAAGCTGGGAAAGGGTCACACTCTTAAAAGTGAGTGCCATATTTTTTTAATGTCAGACCCATTGCCTGCAAACTGCCGGCAGTAAAGAAAAAGATACCAGCTCACCTTGGGACGTGCAGATACTTCCAAATTTATGAGAAAGGACATCTGTGGAGCATGAAAAAAATGCAATAAAAGCCAGCAAAAAGATACGCTTTTGGAAGCTCTGGTCTGGGAAGTGAGATTTTACAGCTTACAGTGGAAACTGGGGGCTCGCTGCACTTTCAATTAGCCTCATGAAGCTCCCCCTCAGCCCAGTTCCACCACTGTCATTTGTTCACCGTGCAAAAGCTCCCTGGCCTAGGGGACTAGTGGGGGCTGATGCCTGCACCCTCCCGGAGGAAGCAACTGTTTCCTAATTCACCCAAGATGCCTTCTAGTTAACAATCTGTTTTCTAGGGGGGGTGCTGGGTCACCCAAGGGGGCCTTGCTACTGTTGCCAGATTTAAGCCACATGCAGTTTTCCGTATCACAGCTCTTGGAGTTGCATTGCTTTCCAGAGACTCTGGTTTCTAAAAATTCTTTATGAAATATCCACAATCTTAATTACATTTCAAGAAAACCTCAGGACTTCTCAGAAACAGGGAGGAGAAATAACGGCAATTTTATCTTCTAGCAAAAAGTCAGTATCAATATAATGGTGAAGAACGTGGGCTCTTGAGTCGGACCCCATTGATTTGAATCCTGGCTTAACCACCTACCTGCTGCGTGCCTTTGGGCAAGTTGCTTGGCTTCCTGCATCTTAGTTGTCACATATTAGTATTAATGTGAGGATTTAAAACAAAACTCTGGAAACAGTGCCTGGCACTGAGATCGTATGACCTCATAAATGTTAGATATTATTATGAATTATTAGGATATCACTTGCTACTTTACAAGACATCTTTTTCAATTTTCTCTCAGATTGCAAAGAAGTTAATACTGAACAGGTAGAGCCGGCCTCTTTTCCTAACACATTTAGACAATACACATTTAACCCACATACTCTTAACTTAATGTTAAGAATTCTTGCATTCAACTTGCTGTTTTCTGGAGATATCCACACTAGTAGATGTCCCCCCTTTCTTATTTAAGAACATGTGAAAATAAATCTTTATTAAGATCAGGACAGTCACCTTTTGGTGCCCTCTCAGATGCTCTCAGCTTCTCCTCTCTCCAGGAGCCTTGGCTCTACGTGACCAATGCTCTGTGGGCCACAACCAACTTCATGCTCACGTGTCGAAGCACCATCCCTCATGCTCCTTCATGCCCATACTGTTCCCTGCTGCTCCATTTCAACCCCTGTCCAGAGACTTCTGCTTTTACAGATGCATAAGCAACTAGGAAGACTAGGGGAGGTCACTCTCCCAACAGGTAAAACTTTCACTGGTAGGAGAAGGGGAGCAGCGGATGGATAGTTTTTCCATCTTCCACTGGGATGGACTGTCTCAGGAAGGAACTTTTCATAGGGTGCCTCAGTAGATAGTCCTGCATGATCTAGCAGTAACTGCACTTGACACCAAGAGTCAGCCACCTTGGAAACATACCCTCCAATTGGCTATCCCTCCTTCCCTGCCTCATTCCCCTTTTTCCTCATTTCTGCTTCTCTGGAGCTGTCCTCCCTAATAAAGTAACAGCCCATAAGCTTTTACCTCAAGTTCTGCTTTCTGGGAAACCCAGACTACAGCAAAATCTACAGATTTTATTTTAAAGTGAGATTTGTTTCATTTAAAACTTACCCATTTATTTCACATATTTGCATATTAGAAGCACCTCTCTCATTTGATGAATTAGTTATTTAGATTTGAGTCTTGATGCAGATTTATTCGGTGAAAGTTTGATTTAATTATTAAGAATTTCTCTTCGATAGTATTTTTTCTCTAACGAGATCTTGGTTAGATGTGGGGCTACCTCACTGAGATGCACACAGATCCAGGATCTGAGCCACCTCCAGTCCTGGCCAAGAGCTGTCAGCCCTAACCTTACCTAAATTGTCTAATACACCTTTAAGGTCACTTGTCATTGAGACCTCTTCACTCTACTCTGCCAACCCTTTGTTTCAGATCTACTTCTGCACATGATATTAGGTCTTCCTACTTTCTTTATTCTTCTTATCTTAATAGAGTGAACCTCTACCTTTCTTTATTCTCCTTATGATGGCATTCGTCTGCCACTTACCCTCACTCCTTGCAACTAAATCCAGGACCTCCCCCATCTACTGTCACATAATGCCTTTACTATGTACACACTGTTATTTATACATACCAAGTGTGCCATGCAATGTGAGATGATATGAATTTGACTCAGGTGTCTTGGGGGCTCCCTAAATAAGCCTTAGTTCAGTATTATTCACCCAGAAGCTATTTATTATTGAATTATGTGTATGGTTATATGACTATATGGCAAATAGGACCCAGTGTGTTTTAATAGCTCTTTACTTTCTCCTGCTTTTCCCCTGCTGACTTAAACCTTTTTTCCAATTTTCACTCTTACTGAGTGGTTAATTCTCTTGAGAAAGAGAGTGAGCTTCCTTCTATACTTTCTGAGTTTGCTCTGGCTTTTCTTTAATGATTGAAACAAAATTGTGATGTGGGAGAATAGTTTGAAGTACTAATATATACCACCTTCATTGGTAAATCCTCTTACAGCCACAGGATATTCTTGACTCACCACCCAGGATGCAGAAATACAAGGAAAATGGAAAAAAAAACAAATCCAATGTTTGGCTTTTGTACTCTTAAACTTTCAAATTCAACATTTTAAAAAGAAGAAAGAAAAAGGAGGAAGAGGGGGTGTTTTGAATCTCAGAAACCCAACTTTTGAATATTGAAAAGTAAGATGCTTCAGGACACAGTAAATAAAAATTATGTCATAAAAATTGATTTGAAAGCTTGCCAAGCCCATTTTCTCTTATATGGGAGAACAGCTCAATACCTTGGGAAGAGGAGAAGGATAGAATGAGACATTGTTGTGTGTCTCTAGGAAGGATCTGTGCATCCCACCCAGCTCTACTCCCACTCCCCAGAATTTAAAGTCACACACCTGGGGAAGTTTCCCTGAAGCATCCTGGTGCTGTATTGGTAGAGTGGAAATGGCAGCATGCCTTCTACAAGCAAAGAGGCTTCTGTAGCCCTATCAATTTTCTTCAGACTCCAGAGTGGTGCTGGAAAACAGTTGATATGGTCCTGGTGCCTGTTGAGAGGAGCTTTGATGTAGCTGAGAGAGGGTCAGCAGATCTGAAGAGGCCTTCTGGTTGGGATGAAGGGGCTATGGCATGACGTCCATGGACTAACGACCAAGACCAAACCACAGTGGAGGCCAGAGGAGGTGATGGATTTTTGCAGCCTGGGTTTGTGGGCTGAGAAACCATAGCCATTATACATATTACTTGGGACCATTAAATAGCAGCATCCTTCAAAGACCTGTGATGTGTTGAAGGCCTACTGTGTGTCCAGGCTTCCTCAGGGGTCTAGATAGTCACTCTAACTGTACACTGAGACTTCAGCAGACCAGCTTTGGAATTTAGAGATGAAATCTTTTTTCTTAGATCCTTGGATTCTTTTTTCTTAGATCTTTGGAGTCCATCCAATCTGTCCCTCTACCCTCACCATTTCCAACTAACACCATTAAAAAAAATAAGTGGAGAAGTCACTGGCCTTAAGGAATTTAGAATCTTGTGTTTAGCCACTCATCTCTCCATTGCTAGAAGCCTTTGTGGTGTCCCTTCATGATGGCTTTCTTCAGTTTCTTCTGTAAAAAGAGAGAGCAACATCTGTGTCCTATTCATAGCAAGGTGGAAAGTGCATTAAATGAATACATGGACCCTGTTGGACTTTAAGTTCCTTGGAAAAAGTTGCTGAACAAGGAGAGTACAGTTGGTTGGTTGGTTTGTTTTTTAACTGACCATTCCACATAGAGGCAGATACTTTAATACCACGGCCTCCTTTTTTTTCTACAAGATGTCCTGTCGTGTCTTTGCAAGGCTTCCAATGAACAGGAGGGCTCATCAGTTCCAACCTAAAGCTATTAAAATGTTACTCTGTCAGCAATAATTAAGGTGTGCAGCCAAGGCTCCTTATAGATCGCACTTGGAGTCAGGGTCATATTTTTCTCCTTTAGCACCTCAGGAGTCTTAAATTATGTGGTAGTCAGGGAAGGAGGGGTCAGCTGGGGACTGGGTGGGAAAGGAGAGGGGGAGGGAGACGGCTTATACACAACGGGGAAATAGCAGGAGTCTTTTTCCAGGCACCAAGCACCATGTGTTGGTTTAAATCTCTCCTCTTAGATTTAAGCTGTTAAAATATTTTAAACAAAACTTAATCTGATAGCTTCAAATTTTTAAAGTTGTCAGAGGCACTCATTGAAATTTCCCTTCAACTTTGGCCAATAACATATCTGACGGACTATGAATTCTGCAACACAGGACCTAGAAACGGCATGGTGTTTCCCTCTATATCGTGTTCTCTTCTTAGTCTCAATTTGCTTCTTAATTTTCTCTCTCCACTCAGCTGCACAAGAAAACTCCTCTTCTTTTCTCATCTCTTCTGTTATGTGCTCTTGTCCACCCCAACCCAGCTTCTGACACTCCAGCAAAATCATAGTCACTTGGAAATTAGTCAAAGAAAGTTTCCTATAGAAAAATTTGCTTGCATAAAATTTTGAGGATGTGGGATATTAAAGGATGTAAAATGGAGATGCTGCTTACCTCAGAGCATTGTTATGGTAATCAAATGAGATAATGTACATGAAAGAGCATTATAAACCATGAAGTACTATACCAATACTATTTTTGTTACGTTCTGAGGTAGACTGAATTCTTGGCCCAAATTCTTTACCCTTCCTGGAGACATGCCCCTGGTCATGTGACTTGCTTTGGCAATGGAATGTGGGCAGAAGTCAGTATTTCAGTTGCCAGTTCCTGACCTAAGCCTTAAGAGGTATCACGTGTTTCTCCTCTGTATCTTGTGCCTCTGCCATTGTCATGAGAAGATTATTTCCTGGCTAGTCAATAGGTGCAAGGAGAATAAGAGATCTAACCTGCAGCCCAGAGAAATGATTCTTGAACTTTAGCATGCATCAGAATCACCTGGAAAGTTTATTAAAACACAGATTGCTGGAATCTACTCTCAGAGATTCTTATTCAGGAGGTCTGGATTGGAAACTGATAATTAGCATTTTTAATAAGTTCTCAGGTGATGTTGGTAATGCTGCTTCAGTTATTCCTGGGCCCTCCCTCCATCCCTCCCTCCCTCCCTCTCTCCATCCCTCCCTTCCTTCCTTCCTTCCTTCCTGGATATATATCCCTGTCTCACAGGCCATGCTGTGTTCTAAAACAGAACATTAGGAACAATTTCATTCCATCAGTGACTGGTGTGACTGAATTTAGAATTCACCTTCAGACCTGCCCCTGAAGAACATTTAAGTGTTTCTAGGAACATTTACAGTGAGAGGAGAGCAAGAAAGAGAGGAAGGAGAATGGAGAACTGGGAACTACTGGCTTAAAGCTGCCCGGCTGAACCCAGCCAACACCAGCCAACTCCCAGACAGCCTGAGGATGTGTGAGCAAAATAAATGCTTAACGTTGCAAACTGCTGGGGTTTTGTGGCAGTGAGATTTTGTTACGTAGCAATTGCTGACTAATATAAGTCATTTCTAAGTCAAGTTATAAGTTAAAAAAATTAAAGAATATGATTGTCTTCTCAATAACCAAGCTTCTCAAAATGAGGCAAGAGGCAATCCAAGAGTCATAAGGAGATTACAGGACAGTCCTGAAAGTCTTTAAAATGTCATATAACATTGATTTTTCCCAGGGAATGCCACACCTCCCCACCTACTGCACAATATTTTTCATGTTTTCTCTGCAAGGGTCTCTCTACTCTCACTTTAAATGTTCCTAGAAACTCCTTAAATGCTTTTCAAAGGGAAGGGAGGGAGGAAGGGAGAAGAGAAGGAAAGAAGGAAGGAAGGAAGGAAGAGAGGGAAAGAAGGAAGGAGGGAGGGAGGGAGGGGAGAGGAAGGACTTGCAGTTCCGTGGAGTCTGATGAACTCTCTCAGTTTAATGATCTACAAATTCAGTTTTAATAAACTTCCCCGAATGTCCACTTGAGTGCCAAGATAACCAGTGGGGCTGCAGAGCCTCTTCTACTCTAGGCTCTCTTCTTTGTTTTAGGAACTGGTTGTCCAGTGTGCATACGTAGCAGATGCATACCCCCACTCCTAGATTGTAAGCTCCTTGCAGGCAGGGATCTTTGTCTGTTTTATTCATTCTTGTGTCTCAAAAGCCTAGAGTTGCGTCTGGCACACACTAGGCATTCAATATATATTTTCTGAATTGAAGATGAATTGGATTGCCCCGAGGCCAGGCCATGGCCAGTTTCTGGGAACAGCAGGTACTGGGCAGATGAATCTTCCCCCCACCCTCACCAAGCCTACTCCCCACCATCAGCATTGACACAGCATCTCCTAATTGCCAGCCTTGCACCCCATAATAGCTGCAACACCTGATATGAGAGTCATGCATTTTATTTACTTATATACAACTTCTTCTTTTCTCTTGAATCCTTTTTATTAATGCTCTCATATTCCACTGTGTTCCCTTTCCTTTAAGTCTCTACCCTTCCATTGTTCCTTACCATGAAATATGATTACTTGGCATTTGGGGGTTGCTATTTATAAAGCATCCCATTTACTCATCACACCAACATTGAGATGGAAATTGCATAGGCATTTTAGACATTTGGAAATTGAGGTACAGAGATGGTGAGTCATTTGCCCAATATCCCACAAGTGGCAGAACTGAAACTTGAACTTGCTGAGAAGAGTGGTCTTCCTACTGTTCTACCCAATGCCTGAAAAGTGTTTCATCCCTTTCTGACCAGGGCAAGGTCATGACTTTGATAAAGAACACTGATGTCTCTGGTTCTATAATGCAGACACTGTCACATCAGGCTGACAAGAAAGCCTCACATTTCTAGAAGATTCTACAGCTTGCAGGGTGCCTTCAAACTCATAGTCCCATTTGATAACAAAGACTCTCCTTAGTTAAAGGGATGGCTTTCTTGGCGGACTTTCTCCAGTTCTGTAAAGAAAAAAAGCACCCAAAGCATCACAGTGATAAATAATGCTACATTGATTTTACTGCTCTCCAAGTCCAGTGAGTCCTTGGATTGAGCTGAGCTGCAGCCCTAAAAAAGGAAGGATGCTTCTCTGGGTCTCAAACTGGAGTTTGGAAGTGAGGTCATCGAAAATGGAGCAAGAGGAGCGGGCAAAGGGAGGCAGGAATAGGAAGTCTCCACACCACCGAGGCAAATGCTGACAGGAATGTGCACAGTAAAATATTTTACTATGAGGCAGAATTACTCCAAAGACTGATGGACTCGCTCGCGAGACCCACTCACATTTATGAAGGTCATAAGTTACAGACGCCCAGATCACTCACAGGAGCACAGCCATCACCTTTTATGGGTGAAACTTCCTGCAATATATTAAACTCTCCAGAAAACAGACAAGGGGTTTATGGCAAACGATAACTTTAATGCCTAGGAACCATTCGGTGATTTTGGGAGGATTATTAGTAACAAGGGCAAGATGCTGAGTTGTTTTCGGGCACTGGGCCCTCTCTCTCCTGCCTGTTCTCACCAATCCTCCTCTCTCTCCTATGTCCCAGCCCGAAACCTGGACCCTGAATCCCATCTGAGGTAGACAGGAGAATGGGAGGAGGAAGTGGGCCTACGGGGGCAGTCCCCAAGAGGAGAGAAGTGCCCTGATGGGAACCTTTAGGCTATAGCCAAGACAGTGGGGACACTTAAATGGTAGATGGCCACAGAGACATCTGATAACAATAACACTTGTTACAAGCAGTGAAGAACTGTCTGTTTATGAGGGTCCCCACATCTCATTTGGGGGAAATTATTTTAAAAGGACAAGGCTGGAGTCATCTTAAGAAATGCTTTGTGCTACATGATTTAGAGGAATCCCAGAGAGTTTTCTCCACCAAAATCTGACTGTCCCTTCTTGGTTTATTCCCAACCCTGCTCAGAAATGCCTCAGAGCCGGGTACTGGTTAGCACTGCCAGCTGGTAGAGGGGCTGTTGGAAACCAGGCTTGCGGGTCTGCAGAAGTGTCCACAACAGCAGGGTCAGCCTGGGAGGCTCCACCCTGCAGTTACCATCACATCCCAGGGTCAGGGAGTGGCAAGAGCACTGGACTAGGAGTTAAGAGATGTGTGCTTGCAGTCAGAACCTGTGGCAACAGACATGTCACTGCAGCTCTCAGGGCCTCCTTAGTTTGCTCATCTGTAAAAGCGACTGGACAATATGCTTCCATGGAATCCTTTGTCTCTATATTCTCTGATTGACTCCTTGCCTAGGCTCTGATCAAACGTGCCCTGACAATACTCTGAGTGGGGCTCTCCAAATGGTATTTAGACCTGCTTTTAAACAGCATGCACAATAATTATTAGTGATTGAGTGCCAAACTTTCTCAGTCACCTTGAAGAAGAATGGGAAGGAACAAAAGCACAAAGTACCCCGTAGTGAGAATAAAGAGACCTGGATTCCCATTCTAACCAAGGTGCACACAGGCCATGCATCGCTTCCCACCCTGGACTTCCATTTCCTCCTCTATAAACTGAGTAGGACCAGATAACAACTGTTTATACAATGTCCACTCACCATGTGCCAGACACTGTTCTAAATGCTTTACATGTACAAATTCACTTAATCCTCACAATAACCCTATGCTGCAGAGATGATTATTGCTCCCATTTTACAGATGGGAAAGTTGAGTAACAGAAAGGTTTGGCAACTTGCCCAAGGTCTTACGGAGAGTAAGGGTCAGAGCCGGGATTTTAAGCTTGGGCAGCCTGGCTCCAGAATCCAGCATCTTGCAGCTGTGAGTTTTAGTCAGTTGTAGATTAACAGTCCACAGACTTTTTTGTCTGCACCTCTCTCCTAGGGATTCTGATTCAGTACCTGCTGAGTGAGTCCCAGGACTCTGCGTTTTCATCGAGCATCAGAGGAGGCTGAAGGAGGTGGTTGAAGCACTGCAGCATTCTAAGAAACACTGTTCTAGAGTCTTTCCTTGTGTTTCAGGAGCCTTCTTGGGGAGTTTGGGACAGATTGAGTGGGTGGAAGACAACTCCATGTCTTTGAAGAGTGCACCATCTAACTGGGAGGAAATCCTACATGGAGCATATTAAAATTCAAGATGGCCTGGGATGTCCTCACTGTCCCATCAGGCTGCTGACCATCTTCCTCCCATCCACATATGCCTCAGGTGGTAGCTACCCCGTGTCTGGGACACTGGGACAATCTAGTACATTTGGCCTATCTCTGATTCCTCTCAGGCCCACCCCGGCATTCACCACTTGGCCACTGCTTCTCTGCTGCCATGAACCTTCGGCTCCTTGCAGCGTCCTGAACCCCACCTGTACCTCCAGGGCCCAGTGGAGGGGAGAACTTCCCTTTCCTATATGCATGTGAACACATTAAAAAAAAAAGGCCCTCTGCAAAGTCTTTGGCACCCTAAGGGGCAGACTTTAGCCAGGGTAGGCACTCTCTTGTAAGCTCTGTGTGGGGAAAGAGCTAGGCAATATGCTTACCTGCTTGTTCCTTTCATGAAGGGAGGTTGTTCTTCCAGTTGCTTACAGAAACTTAAGTGCTCCTTGAGGACATGCTTTGCCCCTCTGTACATGCAGGAGAAAAATTTACACTTGAATGCACACACTCCACCACGTGACAGAGAACACTTGCTCCACTTCTGCTTTTGAACCACAGAACTGCACCCATTGCATCTCATCGCTAATTTATCACGGGTCTGGCTGTGGCTAAGTTTTCTGATTGGTTGTAAGAGTGCTTCTATCTCTGCCTCATGCCCTCCTGTCGGTCTATCAGTAATTTCAAATCATCTTTCCTAGGGCAGGAGTTGATAACCTGGAAACCTCTTTTTGTAATGTTCACCCAGGTTCCTGGATATGTGGGCCCTTAACACAGACATTGCTTCCTGAGTGAGACTCACTTGATGAATGTTGAACCCATGAACACCTATGGAATCCCCACTATATATGCTGAAGATCTTGAAATAAGTTACAGACAGAGGGACGGCACCACCAACCTTGACATATCATCTAATTTTAGTTTTAAATGTTTGCTTGGAAGTCAAACTAGATCATGGACTTCCAAATAGCTCTGGGGTTCCCTAAAGGTAAGTCCTCTGTCCCTGCATCCCCTAGCTCAAGAGGAGGCAGGGTGAAGTGTGATGTAGTGTGAAAAAGAGATTGAACAGAGTTTCCTAGCCCCTTGAGCCAAGAAACATTCCTTTTGTGTGTCTTCATGTTGCCTGTCTTCCAAAGATTTGGTATAGGAAAAGTTTGAAAGTCACTTGAAATTTTCCCAACAGCCTGGTTTAAAAAGCCAACATAGTGTTGCTCCTCCCAGTTTTCTATCAACCATAAATATTTGTTTGGTATTCATCCAAATCACTACTAAATATTTAATAAGACAGGACAAAGTACAGAATCCTAAGTCCACTACTAGAGATCTAATGATTGTGTATGTTAATGAAAGTGAAAGCTCAGTAAAGCTCTAAATCAATAGACAAGCATTAGCTACCATTAGAAACTTGTGGAAACTTTCTTCCATTGTTAATATCAGTCCAGGAAGGTATATTTTTATTACAGATTTTCTAATAAATTCATATAACTGAATTGCCAGTCAATTCACATTTCTTCATCTTGTTTACAAAGATACGATTTAATAAATTGCCAAATGTCTTAAATAGGCATATATCATTCTTCTGCTCATAGTAAAATAAGGAAAAGCATTCTGGGTGTATGAATTGTTCATAGTAAATCCATGCTAACCCCAGCAATCACACCTTTCTTTTATAAATACTCATAATTTGTTTAATTTTCTATTTGAGAAGTTTCTTAAACAATGCACATCCATTTTTTATTAGTATGCATTTTCCAGATTCAATCTTTTTTTTTTTTAACATTCTTGAAAACTTGAATTGGATTTTATTCTTTTATGCCTCACATTTGCCATGGTTTCTCTAAGATCTTGGTTCTGTAATCCTATCTGAAAGCTGTTTTCTTTAAAAAATGATAAAGTTCTTTCATTGAGCCTAAATACTGGGATCCCTGTAAAGAGGAGGGTTCTTTCCTACCATCTCCACAACTCAGGCTGAAATTCCTTTCTGGTTTGACCACCATTATCCTTGAAGACAAATATGGAGGTAAATGAAGAGTTCAAGATTCTCCTTCCCATTTGATAAAGTGTAAGTGAAGGCTTGGAGAGGACAAAGTGTCCGGCAAAAAGCCCAGGACCGCATAGAATGAGACCAATGGAGGGATTTAATTCTCTCTGGCACCTGTAGGAGAACTTCATCAGCCTCAGTGCAGCCATGACTACTTTGCTGGTAGGAGAAAGTACACCATAAGTTCTGATTTGTCATCTTTCCTAGAATAATTTATTTCAAAAGTGTAATTATTTCATACAATACAAAACTGATCTTGTTCCTATAGGAAGCAGAGGCAGAAACAGTTCTTGGATTTTTCATTTCACATATGTCTGAACAACCTCTTTCAGAAAATGCATTCTGGTATCTCAACCTAAATCTTCCTGTTTTTTCCTCAGTGCATTGGGTGTCATCTCCCAAAGTCTGATATTCACTCATATATGATGCAAATATGTGTCATATAAATCAATAATAAGTACTGGCTATCTACTGTGTTGCTAAGTATTGAACCAGGCACTGTGAGATGATTATGATCGTTGGCTTCAGGCAGTACTGCATTTACACCCAGACATAGGCTTTTAATTGTTAGCTGATCCTGGACAAATTATCCTCTTGCAATCTAAATTTCTTCATCCGCAAAACAGGAATTTTTAATTGTATTATGCCACTCTCGCAGGATTCTTTTTTAGATTAAATGAACAATGCATGAAAATAGTTGTTCTTAAACTTTGCTCCATATTGGAATCACCTGGGAATCATTAAAAAATTCTGATGCAAAAAAAAAAACAAAACTGATGCCCACTCTGTCTCTAAGCCAACTCTGTATGTAGTCACTGCCCTCCTCCCTATGTGGGACATGACTCCCAGGGGCATAAATTTCCCTGGCAACATGGGACATGACTCATGGGGATTATCTTGGCCCAGGCATTGTGGGATTGAGAAAGCCTTTTTGGAACAAAAGAGCGAAGAGAAACGAAACAAAGTTTCAGTGGCTGAGAGATCTCAAATGGAGTCAAGAGGTCATTCTGGAGGTAATTCTTATGCATTATATAGATATCCTTTTTTAGTTTTTGGTGTATTAGAATAGCTAGAAGGAAATACCTGAAACTGTTGAATAGCAACACAGTAGCCTTTATTCTTGAAGGCAATTGTTTAACTATATAGCTTACACGGTGTGACCATGTGATTGTGAAAACTTTGTGGCTCCCACTCCCTTTATATAGTGTATGGACAGATGAATAGAAAAATGAGGACAAAAAGTAAATTAATAATAGGGAGGGATGGGGGTATGGGATATTTTGGGTGTTCTTTTTTACTTTTATTCTTATTCATGTGTGTGTATGGTAATGAAAATGTTCCCCCCCAAAAAAAGAGTACTGCTACTTTGACCATTTGTTCATGTCTTTGTTTGGACACATATGTTTTTATTTCTCTTGGGTAGATACCTAGAAGAGGAATTGTTGGGTGGTAAGTTGAGTTTAACTTTTTAAGAAGCTGCCAAACTGTTTATAAAATGCTGCACCAAGGAACCCTGGTTCTTTTTGTTGGAGAATGGTATTTAGACACCAAGGTCTTGGTGCTAGTTGTGCTTATTGTCACCAGGGTATCCTGGAGTTGAGAAATATTTGTGTGTATACCACGAGTCAGCACATTATGGTAAGTGGTCCAATCTAGCCTGCTGCCCGTTTTTCTAAATAAATTTTTATTGGAACACACACACACACGCACACACACACACAAATACTGATGCCCAGCTCCCACTCCCACATATTGTGAATTAATTGGTACAGGGCCTTGGGATTTTGAAAAGCATCCCAGGTAATTCTAATGTGCAACAAAATTTGGGAACCACACATTAAACGCATACAGAGTAGGCATTTGATAATTGTTGGTTTCTTCCCCTTTACTTTCTCTCCCCTGATAGAGCACCTAACAGATTACCAGAATACACAAGATGTGTGCACTCTTATCTATATTTGAATTAAACAGGATGGGTAATTTTGGTGGGAATTGATGTCTTGAAACAGATTAAAGTCCTTGCCCTTGTGGGGCTGATACTCTTATGGAGTATAAATATTACTTATAAAGAAATTGCTTCTCTAGTAAAATAAAAGACATTCCCATGTTTCAACTTTCAGTTTCCCAAAGATCTGTACACTTTGCTACTTTCTCAAGCCAGGAACGTTCACTTCTCTTCAACCCTCCTCACTCCTACTAATAAACACACGGCTGACTAGTACCTATTTCCCCCCTCCACATCCCTCAGCCACAGGAGAGCTGCTGTCACCCACCAGCAGGCAGTCAATTAGTGGAGAGGCTGCACCTGCCTCCTGCCCCTTGAGGCAATTACCTCTCAGCTGGCACTCCTAAGGGATGCTCTGACTCCCTAACTCCATGATTTCAACATGAAATTACTCACTCACCTGTATTCTCACTCCTTGGGGCAGTTTATCCCCAGGCCTCAAGAACTAATCAACAACTAAAATGGCAAGTGCCTTTCGCCCCCTGATTCTGATTGTCATTGACTTGGAACATGTCATGAATCAGCTTCTGGGGCAAGCCCTCCATCTTGTGGGTTAGCTCATGTCAGTGCCTAAGGAAGCCCTAAGTGGCTTGCTTTCCCAACACCAGGATGCTTTCTGGGAGATTCTTTGGGCATAGTCCTAAATTGGACCCACATTAGGGATGTTGTCCTCTAAAACCCAGCTACAAGGCAGGTGGATGTCGCCAGAGATGTTGGATGCTGACATCGCACTAGGATTTGAACTCCAAGACAGACCTGATGTCATCGTTCTCACTAGCAGTGAGGAAAAGGACATATAAAAGTATTACCTGGGAACTTTCCAAAAATATATGCTTCTTACAGAGCATGCCCTTGTCTCCTCATTTTAAGAACTGTAAAGGGATCCCAGTATGAGTCAAGATTCAGGGCATCCTTCAGCTGAGTCAGAAGCTGGAGTCGTGGGTTTTGCCTTGACCAGTGGCTTCATTAGGAAGCAGACGAATGAGAGTCAAAGGGCAAAGGGCATGTCTCCAAGGAAGCGGCTGTCTATTCAGAGACATGAGGGGGCAGTGAGTCCTTCAAATAAAGGACATTCTCCCCTTTAGCTTGTTCCTGGTGCTGCCATTGATCCAGAAACTGAGTCTTAACGGCTCATTTGGCGAGAAGTACATCTTCCCTCCATCGGGTAAATGATGACCAGTGACACAGTTACACATTCACAGGAAATGTGCCTCCTCTCATTGTTCATTGTTCTTACTTCATTTTATTTGGAAAACAAAAATAGTGAGCACCTAGGAAACTATCACAGGGTTTTCCTGTGTTTAGGAGACAGGGTTTATAGACTTGATAACTGATGGGGAGGGCAGGTGTATTGCAGTAAAAGGGTGAAGGGTGACCCTGGAGTTTCTGACTTAGATAACAGAGTTGACGCTGTGTGGTTACCAAGGTAACGTTTTTCATGATCTGGAGGACACGTGCCCTCTCACTGACCTGTATCGTTTCTCCTTTCCACTTGGATCTCTCAATCCCATTCTTCCTCTGTTTTCCTTTCCCTTTCAGCAGCCTCTGAACCATCTGATTCTATCTCCCCATTCTACTCTTAACATCTCTGGAGACAAGAATACTTTACACTTATATGTATGGAACATTAAATTCTTCAAAACACTTTCACACATATCATTCCCCGCCCTCCCCCTGCAAAACAACCTGTCTCTTCAACCAAAAAGTCACATTCATAGAATTGCTTCTCCTCAAATGGTAAAACATGAAGGCTGTTTTTGGCTGCTTTCCTTTTGTGTTTCTTTCTGTTCATCATTCTGAATACTCAATATATCTGCCTTTCTGTTGCACCCTGCGCTACTTACTAGCAGAGCCTAGCACACGGTATGCTGAAAACAGCAAGCACTGAGAATGCTGGAAGTTTATGGTGATGTTCCTCACCAAAGAGTGGCTTTCACTGTCCTGCAGCCCTATAGTTAGAGCTGTCTGAATAGTGGAACGAGCTGCCTTACGAGGTGGTAAGACCCCCACCACTGGAGGTGTTCAAACAGCAACTGCCCAAATATGGCAGAGGGAATTGATGGTTAGAGTAGGAGGTTAGAGTGAAATCCTTTCTCTCAATATCTCTGATTTTCTGATTACATCAAAGGGTTTGCCAAAGGGCCTCATTATAATGGTCTCAACTACAAAAAAAGTTGTGCAACTAAGATTCTCTGAGGATTGTATTTTAAGTGAATCCTTTTGTGTATTTAGATTCTGACAGACCTTTTCCCCTTAAAAGTAGCCTCTGGTAAAATTCTTTTGTCTTCACTCAGGCTTTCCCCCCACCTTTTACAGTGTATAAGGCCAGCCACATATTAGAGCAGATGCCCTGTTCCCAACTTCTGAAGGCAGAACATTTTGGATAGAGCTGAATTCCTCAGCCAGAAGCTACCAGTCAGCTAAGGTAGGGCAGGAGAGCCAATTTCCCCCCATGTCCCTGGCTGATTAATTCTCTCTCCTTTTCTCCTTTCTTTTTAAATCCCCTGTGTCACTTTTAAAATCGAATCTTCAGCCTCCTCCTGATTTCTCTTTTCCCAAGCATCATTTGATCTCAGAGAATGCAAACTATTATAATATTAGCCTAAGGAAGCATTTCCCAAAGTGTGATTAGGGGTATTTTAGCCTTAATATGTGCTTCAGGAAAACAGGTCCTTGAGCTCAATATTGCTACATGTGTTCTTCCCCTCTGGAAAATTTCAATGCACATCAGCATTGCATCTGCACAAAGAAATCGATTTACCCAGGTTTAACCCAGAGTTTCTCAAATTTATTTGATTGTAGAAATATTTTTATGGAAACTTCATTTCATTTTGGGAAAACTTGGCCTGTGGCAATTGATTTGGAAACTGAAATATCTGCAGAGGGGGGCCTGAATAGGGCAGAAAGAATCATAACGTCATTCATGATTGGGGAAAATGTTTTCTGGATTATGCATTGTTTGGATCAACTGTGCCATGGCTCCCGCCCCCACCTCCCTGGCATAATGGTGCGTTGGCAATATTACCAGCTACAGAAAGTCCCAGGCACCTCTCTTAGGAATCTGTCTTTGATGAGTGTTATTGACTTGGCTCCAGAGCAGGACAACTGTCCTCAGGGCTGTGCCCGTTTTGCATGTGCAAGTTCCTCCAGGAACAAGTATATTTCATCTTCTGGCTCCAAGGCACCTGTCCTGCAGCACCTGGAATAGAAAGATAACTCCTGCCTTGGGATGCTTCTGGTGATTCAGCTGGCAGGAGCGAGGGGCTCAGAGGCCCTCTTCACAAATCTCTAAATCAACTGGCCATGCAGATGCAGGAGCAGCGGCAGCTGTTTCAGAGGCAAAGGCCATTCATCTTCTGCCTTTTATTCTCCTGTTTCTAGGGAACTCGGAAGAGTGAACATCTCTGCCACAAAACATCTCCTACCTGGGTACTCACTAAAGATTCACATAGGCCCATGGAATGTGGAGGACAAAATTCTTTTATGAAAAGAATTCATGTGATGAGGGTTCTGTTTTAAAAGCACTCATGAAACCCAATGTTTCTGGTCTGCAGTTTCTGTTGCCACCACTCAATACAAACCAGGTGTTTATCATGGCCAGTACTGTTCTCAGAACTGAAGCAGTTTCAGAAAAATAATGCTGGATTGCTCTTCTGGTTAAGTAGTGATAGCAATTAACTTCCTTGGGGAAGTTTGGGTGAGAAGTTTTAGTGACTCTCCAACAATCTCCATCCTCCCACAAGCTACTCTAAGTAAACCTAAGATCAACTAAAAAGGAATCACTTGCAGTTAGCATAGTTCAGCATCTCCACATGGATGTCTTTTAGGTATCATGCACTTACTATGGGCAGAGTTGAACTCCTGACTCTCCATTTGCAGCCCGGGCACCCTGCTCTTCCTCATCTCAGTTGACAGCAACTCTATCCTTCAGGTGAAAGTCAAGGAGTCATTCCTGAGTGGAGTCAGACCACTCTCTATCTGAAAATCTTACTGAGTGTCCTCCAAAATGGGGAGACTCTAACCACTCTCCTAAGCTTCACCTCTTGCACCCTTGTCTATATCACCTTTCTCTCTCCCCCAGTTTATTGCAGCAGTCTCCTGACAGGTCTCCCTGCTTCTGCCTTTGCTCACCTACAGTCTATCCTCAGCCCAGCCACAAAAGTGATGCTTAAAATATTAAGTCAGATAATGCCACTCATGCTCTGTTCAAAATATTTCAATGTCATCCCACCATATTGAGGAATAAGCCAGAGTCTTTCAATGATCTACATGCTTCACCATGGTCTGCCCCCTCCACCGCCCCCATTTATCCTTCCAATCTCATTTCCTATCACTTTCCTTCTTCCCTCTGCTCCAGTTATATTATCCCCCAAACACCAGATTTCATCCTCCTTGGTGCTTTTGTACTTGTTGTCCCCTGGAGGCCTCTTTTTGAGGCTATCAGCATCTATCGACACCTCTCCTTCACCCTGTATAAAGCAATCACCATTTTCCTCCACTGTCTAAGTTTTCTATTGCTTATCATCATCTGCCAGTTTATAATTTACCTTTTTTGTGCCATCCACTAGCCTATAAATTTCTTAAGGGCAGGGGTTTTTTGCCTGTTTGAGTGGAACGGTGACAGGTACGTAGAAGACATTCAACAAATACCTATTGAATGAAAGAACCAAAGAATAGTAACATTTGTTAAATATGTACCAATATACCACATATAAGCCCAGTGCTACATGTTATTTCATTTGATCTTTATAACCTCTCCAAGGGCTAAGTACTATAATTGTCCCCATTAAACATGAGAAAACCAAGGCATAGAGAGGTTAAGTAACTTGCATCAAATTAACAATTGTCACAATCAGACTTTGAGTCATAGCTACTCACCTTATAAATCTATGTTCCTAACTGCCCTACTATTTTTCACCTCTATGAATACCCAGGTAATCAGCACTATTGAGATTCAAAGGAGAGACAAATTGTTTATCACTGTGGGAGATTTGGGAAAGCTTCACCAAGAAGCTAAAATTCAACATGAAACTTGGCAGATGAGTACATTTCTAATAGGTAGAGAGAAAGGGTAATGCATTCTAAGCAGAGAGATATGGAAGCAGAACAACTCAAAATTTGTTCATCCAGGAGTGACTTAGATAAGGTGACCAAGTGGTCCTGGTTTGTCAGGGACTTTTCTGGTTCTAGAACTGAAATCCTGTGTCCTGGGAATGCCCTTGATCCTGGGCAAATTGGAACAGTTGGTCACCCTAAGTGACAAATGGATCAGTCTGAATAGAATGGAATGATTGTATACAATGTTGAGGAAATATTGAGAGAAAAAGTGAAAAAGAATTTTATGACTGGGGTTATTGGAGTTCATCCTGCAGTTCAGTGGAAGTCTTTGGAGGTTTTTGAGTAGAGGACGATGTGTGGAGACACAACAAACCCACAAGAAATGGGGAAGGGCAGTAAAAGCCTGGTTTTGGTAAAATGCTGCATTTTGTGGTGAGGAGCATGGATGTCAGAGGAGCTGACAGTAGAGGGAGATCAGTCACATCTGGACTCATCTATCCCAGATTCCTTCAAATAGCTGCTGCCTCTTGAAATGAGCATCTTTCCTCTTACTTGGGCTTCCTCAAGTCTTGGTAACATCTGTTGCCTACTTCAGCTCTTGGAAATGGATGGAGGCATATAATACATGCCTTTGCAGCCAAATGTATACATGAACTGTAGGGAAACCCGTCTTGGCTTTCCTTCACATTTTCCCACCACCTCACACTTCTCTTTCCTCAGGCATGGACCTAGGAGCTGCTGTTCTCTAGAGTGCCAGGGCCTGGGATCAAGGTCCTCTCAGATCCTTATTCTCCTTGGTTGCCTCCATAGCAGTACTTTTTGTCACCTCTCGCAGGAGTTCTATAGGTACTCATTCAATGAAAAGTCCTTATTTAAAGAAAAGTATGAATGTCATGCCCATGCATATTTAAATATATGAGAAAGAAGTACCAGGGAGCCTGACAGTGCCCTTATTCCTTGTAGATATCTAGGATCATCTATATAAATTGCACAAAAGGCAGTGGTGCTGGATAAAAACAACCAAAATAAATGCATGTGACAGTCTCTTCCTCACTGTGGTATATTTAATATCAAGTACAGCAGTCCTGCCATCAGAGGTCCTCAGCACTTCATGAACTACACAGCTTGGGAAGTAAAGCCTCAAGCAAGCTACTGTTCAACTGAGATAAGCAAACTAGGATTTTGGTAGAGCTGAAAATTGCCCTCTGCTCTCCCAGATATCCTGCTAACACACATACCATATATGTGCATACACACACACATGCACACACCTATTTCTTCTTTTTCAGTCTCCAGGAGATATAAAAGAATTTTGTCTTAAAAACACAACTTGCCCCAGAAAGAACTGACCTCAATGCCTAAATTATTTTCCTCCCGTTCTCTTTGGGAATAAAGTCAGGCTTCGCCCAAAGTTCAGAAGTCAAGAGCTCAGGCTTTCCTAGCTCGCCCTCCAGCTTAGTGTTCAGGGTGAGGAGGAGATGGTACCCTACAATTGCAACTGCAAGAAAGCCTTTCAAATGGAACCTCAGTCTGCAACTACCAGGCACACTTACAATGAGAAGGCTGAGAAGCAGCCACTCAAACCTTAATCTCACAATGCTTTTGAGGTGATGAAGGTGAAACAGAGAGAAAAAAAATGAGGCCCTGGAATTATATAATCTTCCACTGGCAATGGCAAAAGGTGAGCCCAGAATTATCTCCCCTTTCTTCTTTCCTCCGTGTTTTCACTACATTTCAATGTTACTAATGGTTAAGCTCATGGTCTTTGGAATCAGAATGAGCTGGATTCAAGTTCTGTACACAGCAATTACTAGCTGTGTGAATTAGATAAATTACTTAACTTTCAAACTTTAGTGTATTCACCTGCAAAACAGGGACATGGTGGGGCAAGGAATTGCCAGAGAACTGTTGTAAGAACTTACATGCAAAGTGATTAGCACAATACCTAATATGTACTAAGAGGTCAGACAAGGTAGCTGAAATTATTGTACCTTCAGCCTCTCTCTTCATTTTCTTGCTTTCTTGATCCCGCCCTCTCCTGCTCATTCATTTCACACTCCAACTTTGACTCCCAACCCTGAGAGGGTGAATTGATATCTGCTTTGTTCTGTCATTGATTGATTTGTGAGCTTGGCTGCCTCACAGAACCACTCTTAGTAACATTCTTGGATTTGAAATTTAAAACAATCTCACCACATTCATGTGTTGCTTAGACATTTTATTTTGAACTTGGCTAGTTAAAAAAAAAAAAAAAAAGATGGATATATGTTTTAAAAGCTCATAAGACCTCTTGGGCACCAAAGGACTCTGGAAAGAATCCTGTGACAGGTTATGTGTAAATGAACCAGAATCATAGAGATTAAATTCCTCTTGAAATAACCCTGGGTGTGGTAATTAAGAAAAAAAGCAACTGCAAGTTGTCTCCGGTTTTGCAGACCTGCATGCAACTGCTTCCCTTACGACGTGCCTACTGTGCTGTGGGAAAAGCTCGGCTACCTCAGCCCAGTCTCCGGGGTAACCCCACAGTCAGGGGTTGCTCACCCCGAGGTGGGGCAGCAGGGACGCTCGGAGGAGGGAGACCGTCACCCTAACTGTTCTTCCTGCAAAGCTCCTCTCTGGGGACCTCAGACTGGCACCGTTCACCATTATTAAATTCACTTAAGATAAAAGCGACACCAGGCAAATGACGAGGGAAGAGCCTTTAGGGAAGAGCGGAAGTAGTGATTGACAGGCAGGCGCTGCTGACCGCTCGGCGGCCAGCCCCAGACGCGGCAGGAATCGGTAACCCCCACGCCTTCCGCAGCCAGCGCTCCAAGAGCCGGCAGGACTCACCCCAAGCCGAGCGACCGCCGCTCTTTCTTTCCCAGAGCCTCGGCCTCCGAGCCCATCCCACCACATCCCGCCAGCCTCCCGACCCAGAAACAGCACCGACGACCACACTGAGAGGGCGTCGCTGTTTGCTGAAGATGAGAGGCTGTCCCTCGGCCTGCTTTTAGGTGGCCGACTGCTGATGGCGATGAAGATGAAGACTGACCTCAGCAAACCATAGAGCACAAATACTCCGCCAAGTTTCTCTTTTATCCTGTTGTTTCTCAGTCCTTGTTTACAATCAGATTTGGGCTTCTTGATCTTTTCTTGGGGACTGTGCACAAAGAGACCCATTGGGGCTCTTTGCTGGGATATGCTCACCATGCAACGTGGATCATCCCAGGCGTCCTGCTGTCTTGTAGAGTTACTTGCTAAAACTATTTTTTAATACTATTAAGGGGATGTCCGTTACTGGAGAAAATTTGAAAAATACCCTCCCCTTCCCCTACCAAAAAACAAAAACAAACAAAAAAATCCACAAAGAAAAATAGCAATCACACAGAAGTCCACAATTGTTAACATGTTGTTGCATTTCTTGAGTGCATGGTCTCTAAACCAGAATGCATGGGTTCCTGTTTCAGCTCTGCCGGTCTCAACTGTGTGAGTTTGAGAGATTTACTCAACATCTTTGTACTCCTCATTTACAGCATGAAGATACGTACAGAACTTCATGTAGTTGTTGTAAGCATTAAATGCATTAAAAACGTGAAGAGCATCCAGCACACAGTAAAGACTCAATAAACTTTAGCTGTTATCCCAAATCTTCACCACCTGTGAGTACAACTGCTGTTTCATCAGATCAGTGATTCTCAGCCCCAGGCAATTTTGCACTCTCTCCCCACCCACCCCAGGGATATTTGGCCATGTCTGGAGACATTTTTGGTTGTTGCAACTGGGGAGAGAGAGGTGCTACTGGCATCTAGTGGATAGAGGGCAGGAACTGCTCCTCATCCTGCAGTGGACAGGGCTGGCTTCCATAACAAAGAATCATCTGGTCCCGAATGTCAGTAGCCTACAGTAGTTGACAATAGTTGACACACCTGGCATTAGATTAATGAACAAATTGCAACAGATTCTACACCCCCACCCTCCACCCAGACTTCACCTCCCCTCTGTGGGTATGTCTTAGTATTTTCCAGGGATACTGGGGTGAGGATGCATCTTACATAGGCTTGGGAACACACCCCACTTGTGCTCCTGCTGCCCCTGATGGCTCCTCTGGTGGGCACAGCTATCCTCTGTTGGTGCCACCCTGAACTGAGTTGGAGGTCAGGGAGAGCTGGGATGGTGACCTTCTCCCAACATCTCTGAATAACCTTGTAACCTAAGTCCTGAAGTGGCATCTTTGGTACGCAGAGTCTCTCAGTCTCTTACCAAGTCAGCTCTTTAGTTTTTCTCCCTAACTTGTCTCACAGCTGAAATGCAAAACTGGACCTCTGGTTGGGTTCCATCTGATTTAGATCATCCACATACCCTTTTCTCTTCATCTCCTTAGGTATTTCCATCCCTAAAATGTCCTTTCTTTTTCCTCAGTCAAAAAAGATGCATATCAAATCTGTTTTATCAGCTCATGCAAAGAGATTCTCAGTGGTAGTAAGCCAAAGATGTCTGTATTTCAGCAATCTTCTAGAGAGTACACATGAAATTACAGGTACATAAATTTTAAAACAAAATTGTGATTTTTACCAAAGCCTGACTATTTCACTATACAAAATAGCATTAACATATTCAGGTGTCATTAAATTGTCTTCTACATCAGAATATTATTGACTGTATAGAATTCCATTTCATTGCTCTATGATATATTTCACTCATTCCTCCTTTATTAGACATTGAAGTATTCCCTAATATTCATAATTATAAGTAATGCACTGAATATCATTGTACAAGCAGCTCTGCACACTTGCTCAATTATTTTCTAAGGATAAATTTCTAGAATTTAAGAGTTTTTATACATATTGTGAAGGAAAGGATTTAGGGACTTTCTCTGAGGCAAGAGTGTCTGACCACAAGTACATTGGAACAGAAATCCAATATTTAAAATGGCTAGGAAAATTATATATTTCAGTTATTGGAATGCTCTAGTTAGCTGAGAATTTCTGTCTGCTAAGATTGCACTTGGAAAGACTATTTCTAAACAGCAACACACTTAATAATAAATTACACAGAACAAAATTCCATCTTCCTTTGATAATTCAAAAGGCACTCACAGTGCTTCAGGGTCATTACTATAACTTCACTTCTCAATGTAGAGTTTGAAGTGATGTGTGGAAATAGCTCTTTGTGAGTGGCAAAGAACTACAGCTATGTAAAAGTTGATTATTTCAGTTTTCAAACTGGGGAGCAACCGTATTGACCTGATTCATCAAGAAATGACATATCTTGAAAACTTCTGTTTTGGATAAATTCCTGATACCAACTTATTTACATGTCATTTACCTCTTCCTCTTTAAAGCAAAATGAAGTGTATGTGAAAGCTCCTGTTGTTCCCACTTTTTTATTGTGTTCCACGTGAATGTGTTTTACTATAATCTTGATATCTCAAAATATGGTTCCACCCTAAATTTTCCCCAGTGTGCCCCCAGTGATAATAACTGGATTACAATAATCGGGAGTAATCATGGGGAAGGAAAAATACTGTGTGTTCAGTAAGTGAGGGATCTGTAGTCCCAGCACTGCTCAGGACTAGCTCTTATAGCCATAGCCTTGGGTAAGTGATTTCTAAGATTCCTTTAATCTCTAAAATTTCTGATTTTATGACTTGGATCATTTCTTTTGAAGGATCTGAAATTCTATTCTCTCATTTTCTTGAAGAATTCTCTAGCTAAAGGTAATCATTTTTCTTCTGTCACAGGATAGTGAATGGGACTTCCCCCAGTGTCATGAAATGTTGGCTGAAGCTCTAAAGTGGAGAACAATGTGTGAGAATTAACTCTTCATTTTAAAGAGAGGAACTAGAAACATCCATGCCGACTGTAGGCAAGGAAAGCAGAACCTGTCCAGCAACTGGCAACCCTTGTTAGTGCTCAGCAGTGAATATAAGACCACTCCAGCCATTCAAGTGAATGACTGAAGAGCTTTACTGAAAGATGTGAACCAGATGACTGGTGCTTGCTTTCCTCTAGAATGTGGAAGTCTGGACACCAGCTGTGGCCATGCACAGTGGGAGAGTGGGGAGAGAGGACAACCGCAGGCAGTCACCCGTATGACTAACATTTGGTCTGGCAAGGATGAGGGAGTTTCTCATGGCCAAGAGGATCCTGTGGAATGTACCTGGGCTCGAGTCACCCTACAAGACGGCAGCCTGTTGGGGCAAGAGTAGCTAAGGGGCAAGAACCCAACCAGCCAGAATTAGCCAAAAGAAGATTCCAGTGACACCGAAGATATGAAACTCTTTCCCCTTTTCTTCTAATTCCTCTTCTCCCTGCTTGGACCCCAGAAAATCCAGAAGTCAAAGCGGGGAGAGTGGCAGACAAGAATGAAAGACCGTATCATGCCCTCTCTCCAGATATAAGGTCCTTGAGCCATGAATAAGACATGAGCTAAAGAGAGGAAAGAAATCATGGACTGCAACTGAGATTGAAGCTTTCAATATTAGGACCTTTAATATAGGGACCTTTTAATACTGAAATGACATTTTAATTAACTAAATGACCCTATTTTTATATCTTAAAATGAACAAACACTACAGAATGTGCTGGAGAGTCCATGAAGGTGGGAAGGGGATTAAAACTGTTATGTGTCATGACAGTGACAGAGCTCACCCTCATCAGCATGAAAATAACTTCAAAGTGCCTAGGACTATTATTGGTTCAAGGACCACTTGTTTTGAGTTTTAATAGCTAAGAAATCTGAGGCATGGACTATGATCCTTTGATTTCCAACCAAGTTATCTGCTTTACCTATCACATATCCTAACAGAGTGTGATTTTTTTGTTTCAGAAAAATTTGTCTGTATTCTTTTTATGGTCTCCTTCATTTGCACAACTGTAATATTATTCTAAAAAGTAACAGAGTAACAACAAAAATCAGTAGAATGTCAGGGAAGGAGCTAAGATGGCAGCATAGAGAGGAGTGGAAGACTGTTAGTTCCCCCTGGAACAATTCATAAATGACCAAAAAACTAGTAAATAACCTGGAATAACTGCAGGGAGACAAATGTGACTGTCCACTCATCATCCACCAACCTGAATTGGGAGGAATGCCCGAGATCGCAGCATAAAATCTGTAAGTAAAAACTGCGTACCTGTGCTGAGAGCCGAGAGCCGAGAGCCCCTCCCTCATGGAAGCCTCGTGGTGCTAGAGAGCAGCACTCTCCAAACAAGCTAGTGTACCTCAGCCCAGCTCCAACTGGGGTTTTAATGTTAACTGCTCATTACAGACAGCGAATCCCCAACAAACAGACAGGGACTTTTGGTGACAACTGACCTTGGGGGAGTCAGGGGACATATCTGTCTCAGGACCGGGAGCCCAGAGGATCGGGTGCTATCCCTGGCTGATGGGTGAATCTGGGAGCTTTCTATCCCTTTCTCTCTCTGTGGGGAAAGCCTCAGCCATTTTTAGCCCACAGCGCTTTGCAATAAAGAAAGATTCAGCCATTTTAAAATCACAGCACTTTGACCAACAGAGTCAGAGAAACAAAGAACTTGATAGGCAGTTGACCTCTCTGGAGGGGGCATAGCTTCCCAAGAGGAAAGGGAGGGGTCCAGCTCCACTGCCTGCCTTACCAGAACCAGACCCCAAAGCTTGTGGGAAGAGAGCCAGGGGCAACATCCCCTTACACCAGCCAATGACAGGCTGACAGGTGCACCTGCCAGGCAGAAAAGCACAGGGTGTGTTAATCCTCTAAGAAAAACCATCAGGGAAACTGGATACTTAATATTTCCTCCTGTGACCTGAGCCTGTTCTCATCTGGGAAAACCTGATTGGGATGGCATAGAAGGTCAGATGCCTGGACAACAGAAAACTACAACCTACACTAAGAAAAACGAAGTTATGGCCAAGTCAAAGGGACAAACGTACACTTCAACTGAGATACAGGAATTTAAACAACTAATGCTAAATCAATTCAAAAAGTTTAGAGAAGATTTGGCAAAAGAGATAAAGGCTATAAAGAAAGCACTGGGCATTCGTCAGGCAGAAATCGAAAGTTAAAAAAAACAACTAGTAGAATCTATGGAAATGAAAGGCACAACACAAGAGATGAAAGACACAATGGAAACATACAATAGCAGATCTCAAGAGGCAGAAGAAAACACTCAGGAACTGGAGAACAAAACACCTGAAAGCCTACATGCAAAGGAGCAGGTGGAGAAAAGAATGAAAAAATATGAGCAACATCTCCGGGAACTTAAGGACGAAACAAAGTACAAGAATGTACATATCATTGGTGTCCCAGAAGGAGAAGAGAAGGGAAAAGGGCAGAAGCACTAATAGAGGAAATAATTAATGAAAATTTCCCATCTCTTATGAAAGACATAAAATTACAGATCCAGGAAGCGCAGTGTACTCCAAACAGAATAGATCTGAATGGGCCTACACCAAGACACTTAATAATCAGATTATCTAACGTCAAAGACAAAGAGAGAATCCTGAAAGCAGCAAGAGAAAAGCAATCCGTTACATACAAAGAAGCTTAATAAGACTATGTGCGGATCTCTCAGCAGAAACCATGGAGGCAAGATGGAAGGGGTGTGATATATGTAAAATACTGAAAGAGAAAAACTGCCAACCCAAGAATCCTACATCCAGCAAAGCTGTCCTTCATATATGAGGGAGAGCTCAAAAAATTTTCCAACAAACAGACAATGAGAGACTTTGTGAACAAGACACCTGCCCTACAGGAAATACTCAAGGGAGCACTACAGGGTGATAGAAGACAGGAGTGCATGGTTTGGAACACAATTTTGAGAGATGGTAGCACAGCAATATAAGCACACTGAACAAAGATAACTATGAATACAGTTGAGAGAGGAAGGTTGGAAGCATGTGGGACACCAGAAGGAAGGAAGAAAGATAAAGACTGGGACTATGTAACTTGGTGTTCAACAATTGTGATAAAATGTACAAATATATTCTTTTACGAGGGAGAAGAAGCAAATGTCAACCTTGCAAGGTGTTAAAAATGGGAAGGCATTGGGGGAGGGATGAAATCAACGTAAACTAGAGACTGTAACTAACAAAACCATTGTATTATGCTTCCTTTAATGTAACAAAGGCGATATACCAAGGTAAATGCAGATAAGAGGGGGGGATAGAGGAGGCGCGTTAGACACTTGACATTGGTGGTGTTGTCTGACTCTTTACTCTACTTTGATTTAAGGTTATCTTTCCTTTTGATGCTTCCTAGCTGTCATTTTTTTTTACTCTTTCTTTTTTCTTTTGCCTGTCTACCTTCTTTGACTCTCCCTCCTGCCTTGTGGAAGAAATGTAGATGCCCTTATATAGATAATGGTGAAGGTGGTGGACACATAAACATGTGACCATACAGAGAACCGTCGATTGTTTACTTAGGATGGAATGTATGACATGTGAACAAAACGACCTAAAAAAAAAGAAAAATGAGTTGATTAAGAAACCTTGAGGGCAATATACTGAGTGAAATAAGCCAGACGCATAAGGACAAATATTGCAGGGTCTCACTGATAGGAACTAATTCTAATATGTACACTCATAGACATGAAATATAAGGTACCAAGATATAGGACGAGGCTAAAGAATGGGGAGTGATTGCTTAGAATGAGCAGAATGTTCAACTATGATGAACTTAAATGTTTGGAAATGAACAGAAGTGTTGGTAGCCAGATGTGAGAATAACTAACAGTGCTGAATGGTGCGTGAATGAGGTGGAAAGGGGAAGCTCAGAGTCATATGTCACCAGAAGGAAAGTTGGAGGTCAAAAGATGGGAATGTATAAAACTGAATCCTATAGTGGGCAATGTCCGTGATTAACTGTATAAATATTAGAAATCTCTTCCATGAACCAGAACAAATGTATGACAATACAATTAGAAGTTAATAATAGAGGGACATATAGGGAAAAAATATATACCTATTGCAAACTGTATACTACAGTTAGTAGTATTTCAATGTTTTTTCATAAACAGTAACAAATGTACTATACCAACACTATGAGTCAACAATTGAAGGGGGTTGGTTAGGGATATGGGAGGATTTGGGTTTCCTTTTTTTTTTTTTTTTTTTTCTTTTTTCATCTTTCACTTTATTTCTTGTCTGGAGTAATGAAAAGGTTCTAAAAATTGAACAAAAATTAAGTGCGGTGATGGATGCACAGCTGTATGAGGGTACCAGGGGCAACTGATTGTACACTTTGAATCTTTGTATAATTGTATGGTATGTGAACAATCTCAATAAAAATTAAAAAAAAAACTAGGAAAAAAATCAGTAGATGTCATTTCTTCATTAGATATGTAGAGAAAGGTTTATGACAAGGCAGTGAGAAATTTCTGCCCGTCATAAAATAATCTTGTATTTGTAACCATAGCATTGTCACTTCCAGTGAATTCCTTCTGCAGATACATAGGCAATTAACAAAAAATAAATAAATAAATTTTCTTTGTATCATTATACCCGTATAAGCTATGTAGAGAGAAACCTATACTTTTCAAAGAAATAACTTTATGAGATTGGGTTTGTGGAAAGTTATGGATTCTGAAACAAGACAGACATGTTAAATTCCTGACTCTATCACTTATTATCTATGTGACTGAAGAAAAATCATTTAGTGTCTCTGAACTTCAGTGTCCTCATCTCTAAAAAGGGTCTATTGATATTTATTTCATTGAATTGCAAAGATTGAATAAACTCACATATATCATCACACCCCAACTCAAAAAACATAGACAACAAATTCAAGCTTCTTGCTCTCTCTGCTGCTTGGTTTTAAGTATATTTACCTAATTTTTATTCATTGAATTTTGAAATATACATATATATACATATTTAAGTATATCTATTACATTAAAATATACATATTTTAATTAAGTGAATTTTTAAGATTATAAAATAATCTATAATATTTGTTACAAGTCAAAGAGGAGTATAACAAAATATTTAATTATCCCACCAACTCCAATCCCAAACTCCTAAAATATCCAATGTTAATAGTTTGGAGTTGAGGGACAGGCAATTCTTTCAAACCTTTCTCTTTGCCCATGCAAACATCCTACATAAATTATTCTGAAAATTGCCCTTTTCTCTTAAAAATATATTTTGAACACATCTTCAGGTCAATACATGTAAACTATGTTTATTCTTTGTAATACCACATAATACTTCATAGCCAGATTCTCCTATTTTATTTAACTTCTATTCATAGACATTTGGGTTGCTGCCAACTTTTTACAACTGCAAGGAATGTTGCCATGAACATCCATATGTAAGAACCAAGCATGGTTCTGAGATTTTCATTTCTGAAGTCCAGAATCCCTAAAGTGAGACTGCTGAGGCAGTGTGTGCATTTTAATGTTAATAGATATTGATCCTATATTTGTAAATGTATTAGGTAAGAGCATAATGTAAAAACAAAACAAAACAAAACAAAACCAACAAACAGCACAAACAAAACTCAGGGAATTCTGTAAAGCAAAGACAGCTTTTATGTAGCAAGTATCAAGCCTTTAATTTACCCATTTGGTAAATTCAAAACGTCAGTTATTGCTTTTTCTTCGATTGAGGCAAACATTGCATGCCAGAATGGGTGTGGTGAAGGGCTCAAGGGGAGTTTAATAATGCATTGCCCATTTAGTTTCCAAGGCAGGGCTCCAGTCTTCTGAATAATTTCTTTCCCCCTGGATATTTGCCTTTGTGAGCAGGATGTGAGCTACTTTCTGGATTGGAAACCACTCCTCATGTCACCTTGCAAATTCTTCCCATTTAGAACAAATCCAATCTTTGGGTCACTTTCTACATGTCACAGATTGTCAGCCTTTCTCTCATATCATTCCTTATTACCTAAAGGTGTTGGCTGAGATCCCAACGTCTTTGTTTATTATGGGGTTGGAAGACTGGGAGGCCTCCATTCCTCTCTCACTCCTTCCTTCCCCATATCCCTCCACTTTTGCCATTTTCTTTTAGGAAGGGGCTGCTCTGTGAGTCTCAGGCTGCTCTGTCTCAGCAAAACCCTTTGGAGACCTGTATTACAATCTGATGACGTCAACACCAACAGGATCAATGGGAAAAACACCCATATCCGCCTCCAACTCTTGACAGAGTACAATGTGGATCCAGCCATGGAATTTGGGGTATCATGTTCAAAGGGATCATCAAAAGCCACTGTCAAAACATGTAAATTCCTTTCTGTGAGCATGAGGACCTAACATCCAGAAAGTGATTTCTTAGTTTCTCTCTTTGGAATAATAATAGTAACCAAAACTCTGCAAACACTTTCTATGTGCCGAGTTCTGTGGGAAACATGTCTTGTACCTTTTGTTCTCTAATCCGTACAACAATCCTTTTCCGATGAGGAGACTCATGTTCAAGGATGTTAGGTAACTTTTGCGATGTAGCAACATTGTAAATGATAGAGGTGAATTTGGTCTTGGAACCATCTTCCTCAGAAGCCCATTTTCTAATCTAGCCACTATGTTACATTAGAGCTAGAGCAGGCAAAGGAAGGCGGGGCTGGGTTTCACAGTTACCTTGTCCAGGGGTGTCATGAGGAGAAGTTTCCTGTCTGTGGTTGGTCAAAATGTCACATAGTCAGGACAGGAATGTGGCTAATATTTATCATATGTTCTAATGCTAGATAATTAATTTCAGAGGTTCCAAAAACATCAAAATATTTTTGATGGTAAAACTTCTATAACATGTTTTTCCTCTGATTGTTTAGAAGGAACTTCAGCACCTTATGGAGTCCCTGTATCAGAGAAGCTCAGACACTCAGAAGAGATTTCAGAGGTCTTTTCAACCCTTTAACCTGATTCAGGATACTCCTATTCTGCATTTTTGATATGTGTCATAGATCTTCTACTCGAAACTCACAAGCAATGGCGATCTCAGTCCAACATGACAAAGAGGAAGAACCAGACAAATAATTAGGCAATTATAATAAAATTTAATAAATGCTATAAAAGAGCTACAGACAAGTTCCAATGGGAATGTAGAAGAGGGGCCAGTTTGGAGGGAGAGGGAGTCAAAACAGGCTTTTGAAAGAATGGGACATTATTTTGGCTTTTGAAGGAAAATAGAAGTGAGTATGGCAGACTGGGGGAATAGTGGGGAAGCACCAGGTTTTTAGCAGGAATGTAAATTATGTTACAGGTGTTTCAGTGTGGCTGGAGCATGGGCTATCAATGGAGGAGTGTTGACAGATAAGGCAAGGCCCAGATCGAAAAAAATCTGTCCCATGTTGAGAAGTTTGAATTTTATCCTCAAGCTGAAAGGGAGTCACTGAAGAGTTTTAAGGAAGTGACATGATCAAATTTGCATATTTTAATAAGCACTCCAGGGCTGCAGTGTGGATGATGCATTAGAAGAGTACAAGAATGGAATCTGGGATACCAAGAGGAAGCTAGTGCAGGGCCTGGGAAAGACATGGTAATGAGGAAGGAGAGTAAGGAGTAGATTCTATCACTATTTAGCAGTTAAAGTTGACAGATTTAGATGTGGTATGGGTAGAGAGTAGAAGAAACAGAGGACGATGCCCAGGTTTCTAGTTAGTGTACGCTGGTATATGAAGCAGAGGAACCCAAGAGGAAACACAGCCAGTGCCATGCCATCAACTGGCAAACTGTCAAGCAATTCTTATATTGACCTGAAAACTATTACCCTTTAATATTCTCCACATTGGTCTTAGTTCTGGACTGAGTCCTCTGCTTTTACAAAGAGCAATGAACATCATTTTGTAGATGCAAAAAAAATTGCAAGTAAATAGAGAATTATACTTGATAGACTGCTTAATAAGCTACGTTTTATTGTCTCTGTCTATCTATACCTATATATTTGTCTCCAAGCTCCTAGAAAAACAAGAATTGCATGGCTCCAAGGGTTCATTCCCATAATTATGCTTAGTATCTGATAAACAGGGTTAACCTGCTGAGATTTTATGAGGAATAGCTAAACAAAATTTCAGCAGACACATACACTGAGAAACGATGGATGAATTGTGAAAAAAGTAATCCAACCCCATCATTTTCCTTCACCCACTGGCCTTTTCATTACTTATGTTATATGTATTGCCATTTATTCCACGATAATGACTACGAGGCTGACTACAGCTCTGTTCCTGATACAATACTCCCTGTTTCACAAAAGCCCATGGGATGAGGAGAATCAAATATAGAATTTGCTGAAGGGCACAAACATAAGCAGTATTCAGCTATCCAAATCCAACCTAATGACATTTGGCTAAAGCAGGGTTGTCAAAGACGCCATTCACCCTCAGTGACAATTCTTACTGCCTTTTCCTTTTTTCCATCCAGGCTTTTTTTTTTTAAAAAGTGTGAGTATTCTTCAACTTGGTCAGTCGAAGAGTAAGGTCAGATATTTCTCATTCTAATATTAAGCCTGTTTCATTTTTTAAAATATATGAGTAAGCACTGTGTTTAAATACAATCTCAGTAAGTTTTAAAATGCTGTGAAACACCATCAGAGGATGTAGAGTTGAAGAGGGTTGAGTAATGATGTTCTTATTTCACACCCTTCCCTGGAAATCCACTAATCCACTGAAAATAATTGTTAAAAAATAAAAAGAAGAAAAACTTCCTCTTAATAAAAAAGGAAACTCTATAAACCCAAACCACACAACTATAAAAGAAAAAAATTAGCCTCATAATGCTAAGTCTAGCTAAGATGATGGGACATAGGAAAGCTCAATGCACAATTTCTTGTAACATAAGTAATTTATAGGTGGTCCCAAAACTCCTCACCAAGGAAGTCTGTCTGCAGACTTTGAGTGAAGGAGGGAGAGCAGAAAACGGACAGATTGTGACATGTCTGTTAATGAAAGGGCTTTGCTGGGAGCCACATCCATCCCTTAAATTCTAGAATGGAAGGGAGACAATCACCCAGAACAAAGAGAATAACAGATTTGGTAAGAGAGTATACAAGACAAAAACACCAAGCAGAGCCTGTAGCTTTCCCATTTGCTGGCTCTTTTCAAAGATGAGTAATAAGCAGAAGGAAATAACCCAATACCTGAGCATGACAACTGAGAAAAAAGACATGAAATTAAATTTTTTAATGAGAAAAGAAACATAAGTCAAAGGCTGATGAAGTGCATTCATTGTAACAAAAATGAGCATACACTATATGAGGAAGTGTTCAGACAAAGAGTTCTCCACAGTTTCAAAGAAATTATAGACAAGAATACGTCTTTCAAAAATGAGCTCAAGTAAGAGATATAGGAATTCAAAAAAAGAGATTATGAAATAATGGGTGAAGATGAAAAATGAGCTGAAGAGCTCAGGAAAAACATTAAAAAGGAAAATAATAACTTCACAGAAATAAAACTTAAATTAGAAGCAACAACAACAAAAAACAAGTAAAAAAGACTAAAAAACACATGGGTAAATCATACAAAATGATAGAGAAGCTGATAGCTATGGACAACCGACAAAGGAGCTCTAAAGAGCATAAAAAATAGGACCAGGAAAAATATTCAAAGATGTGACATAAGAAAATACTTCTGAAAGATTTTTTTAAATTTTATTTTGAAATAAATTTAAACTTACAGGAACAGTTGCAAAAACAATACAAACCCCATACACAGAACTCCAACATACCCTGAACCCCCTCCCCCGATACCCCGATCCACCAGCTTTAACATCCTGTCACTCTACCATTTCTCTTTCCCTCCCTCCTTCCCTCCCTCCCTCCCTATCATCCATCACCTATTGCTCTGTCTTCTGAACATATGAGAGCAAACTGCACACATCCTTGAACAAACAATATAATTCACATATACCTTTCCCATGAACAAGAACATTCTTTTATGCATTCCCATTAAGTACAGCTAAGAAGTTTAAGAAATTCAATGTTGATACAAAGCTTACATTCTACATTTCCTTTTTTTTTTTTCTTATGTCCCAACTGTGTCCCTTTGAGCCTCCTCTCTGCCATCCTCAGATCCCATCTGGGATCATCCTTGGCATTTAATTGTCATTATTTATTCAGACTTTTTTTTTTTCACTTGTGGAAACATATATACAGCCTAAATCTTCCCATTCCAACCCCTCCCTAGCATTCCATTAGTGGGATTAATCACATTTAGAATGTTGCAATGCTATCACCTTCCCACCATCCATTATCAGAAATTTCTCTTCACCCCAAACAGAAGCCCTACACTCATTTCTTAACTCCCCATTGCCTCTTCCCCCACATCTCATAACCCATACTCCACTTTTCATCTCTACGGTCATATTCTCTGACACTTTCTTTGTGTTTACTGTGGGGCTTAAATTTAACCTCTTAAGTCTATAACAATCTTGTTTTTCTTTGATACCAATTTAACTTCAATAGGACACATAAACCATGTTCCTTTACTCCTCCATTCCCCCACCTTTATGTAGTTCTTGTCAAAAATTACATATTTACATTGAGTCCAAAACCACTGATTTATCATTACAGTTTGTGTTTTAGATCCTGTAGGAAGTAAATAGTGGAGTTACAAGTCAAAAATACAGTAGCATTGGTATTTATATTTACCATGTGATCTTTACTGGAAATCTTTATTTCTTCATGTGGTTTCAGTCAATTGTTTTGTGTCCCTTCCTTTCAGCCTGATCAATTCTCTTTAGCATTTCTTATAGGACTGGTGATGAAGTCCCTCAGCTTTTGATTATCCAGGAATGTTTTCATCTCCCCCTCATTTTTACCCTCCAGGTGTTTGTGAATTTTCTAAGTCTCTGATGGTTATTGACTTCTATTTACATTCCACTGCAGTCAGAGAATGCGCCCCAAACAAATCCATTTTTTTTTTAATTTATTGAAGCTTGTTCTATGTCCCAGCATATGGTCTACTCTGGAGAAAGACCCGTAATCACCAGAGGAGAATGTGTGTTCCGGTAACCCAGGATGCAATGTTCCACACACGTCCACCAAATTGTCTCTATCTTTCTCTCTCCTTTCTTTGTTTCTCTGTCAGTAGGGCTCCCTTTCGTATCTGAAGTAGGGCAGGTCTTTTTTTTTTAGCAAAATCTCTCAGCATTTGTTTGTCTGTGAAAAATTTAAGCTCTCCCTCAAATTTGAAGGAGAGTTTTGCTGGATAAAGTATTCTTGGTTGGAAATTTTTCTCACTCAGAATTTTAAATATGTCATGCCACTGCTTTCTCGCCTCTATGGTAGCCACTGAGTAGTCACTACTTAGTCTTATGTTGTTTCCTTTGTATGTGGTGAATTGCTTTTCTCTTGCTGCTTTCAGAACTTGCTCCTTCTCTTCAGTATTTGACAGTCTGATCAGAATATGTCTTGGAGTGGGTTTATTTGGATTTATTCTATTTGGAGTTTGCTGGGCATTTATGCTTTGTGTATTTATATTGTATGAAGGTTTGGGAAGTTTTCCCCAACAATTTCTTTGAATACTCTTTCTAGACCTTTCCCCTTCTCTTCCCCTTCTGGGACACCAATGAGTCTTAAATTTGGATGTTTTATTTTATCTATCATATCCCTGAGATCCGTTTTGATTTTTTCGATTTTTTCCCCATTTTTCTTTTGTTCTTTCATTTTCTGTTCCATGGTCCTTGAGGATGCTGAGTTGTTGTTCACCTTCTTCTAATCTTGTATTATGAGTATCCAGTGTCTTTTTAATTTGGCCAACAGTTTCTTTTATTTCCATAAGATCTTCTATTTTTTTATTTACTCTTGCAATTTCTTCTTTATGCTCTTCGAGGGTCTTCTTTATGTCCTTTATATCCTGTGCCATGCTCTTTGTCATGTCCTTTATATCCCGTGCCATGCTCTCATTGTTTGTCTTTAGTTGTTTGATTAATTGCACCAAATTCTGATCTTTTGATTTAGGTGTTTGGGTTTGGGTTTTCCATATTGTCTGGTTTTATCATATGCTTTAAGATTTTCTGTTGTTTTTGGCTCCTTGGCATTTGCTTTACTTGATAGGATTCTTTCAAGTTAAAAAAAATACCAGTCTCTAATTTGTCAGATCTACAGCTTGGTGGCGTACACTTTCCCTAACTAACCAGCACATGGCGTCCACAAGTCACCTATTCCCCTCAGGTCAGTTCTCCCCAACTTTGTCTTTGTGGTGTGTGGGGTTCAATTGGTGCACTAAGTTTGGGTGTGTTGTTGGTGCTGTCTACCCTGAACGTGGGGTGTGTGTCTGAGCGGTTAGGGAGGCAGGACAGCTTTAATAATCAAACCTCCTAGGTGTTCCCGGAAATTTAAGGCTGTTGCAAGAGTCCAAGCCTTCACCTCAGTCCGACCACAGATTGTCTCTGCTGCTGACCCACAAGTCCCTGGCACTGGCATAAGGTCCCTGGAATTTCCGAGTGGGTCCCACTTCTCAGCCATGCTCTTCCAGGACCCCTGCTGAGGGAAGGCTGCACCACATCGCAAGTGGAAGCCCTGGGCCGCCAGGCTGTGCAGGGGCGTTCCCAGCATGCTATAAAGATGGTTGAATGGGGCATGTTAATTTCCCCTTTTTTGCACAGCTCCACCTTCCCAGCTCCAGAACGATTAGCTGTGGTTGCACTAAAGGCCACTATCCGCAGCCGATATTGTGGCATGTGCACGGTGCTACGGGAAACATTCTCCATCACACTGGGACCCTCGGCATGGCTCTGGGCTATGGGTCCAGCCCCGGGCAGGAGCATCCCCCAGCCCGCCAGGGAGATGGTTGCAAGGGGCACAGTTTCTTTCTCCTTTTGGCTCCCCTCTGCCCCCCTGGACCTGAGACAATCAGCAGTGGGTGTGGGAAGGGCTATCCTCCATGCCAGACACTGAAGCATTGGGACAGCCCACTCCTGCCGTGCTTCACTGCACAGTTCTCACCATTGTATCTGCAGTCGGTCCCAGGTTGTTTTTTATTTTTGAAAGAACTAGTCCATCTCCAAATGCCAACCCACGTTTCCCCACACTGCAGCATGGCCACCGGACTTTCAGGCAGCTCATTCACTCATTTCAGAATACAGACTCCTGGTTTCACCAAATGCATGGTCCCTGTGGATTTAGCAGACATTGTCCAGCTGGTGCATCGCTGTAACTGGTGTTCTGGGTCACTTTCTGGCTTTTATCTAGTATTTTTCATGAAGGTGTTTTTTTTGCCCAGTCTTACCTAGCCGCCATCTTGGGTTCTCCTCTGAAAGACTTTTGAATTTGCAGATCAAAATTTAATGCTGTTCCCCTAAGGAGGTATACCTCCATTAACAATTGTTACATATTCTGCATATCAGTACCAGCCAAACTTGTGCCAAACTTTATACATACAGTTTATATTATATAATCAAATTGAAAGTTTTTTCCAAAGTTAACATACACTTAAAGATATATGTCCATGCTTGAGAATCGCTGAGATAGCAGACATTGATACTCAAGCCCAAATGTGTAGAGGGAGAGGTAGATCCAGTTTGCTGTAGAGTTAGTGGATAATAGAGGCAGGGTTTGTAAACAAAGAGCTGCCATCACTGTCTCCTAACTGTTGGAGAGCAGAGAATCCTCTCCCATTTTTCTTTTGGGGGGGGCTAATTTTTTTAATGGCTTAATAAGCACTCCTATTGTTAAAGATCTCAACTCTTTCTCATACAGATTGAAATTTTTTCTGAATTTTAAATTATTTTTTACATTTTGCCTACAATTATTTAGTTTAGATGCTGTGCTTTTTTTTGGGGGTGGGGTGGTGGGGCCTTTTTAGGTAGCCAAATATATTCTTTCCTCTCTTTGGTGCAGTGTTTGGAAAACTTATCCATCCTGATAGTTTTACTAAAATGTTAGTTCATCTGAAATTCATCTTGAAATTTGCTTTTTCCAACAAATGCTTAATCCAGCATTGAATAAACTGACCCTTCTACTACCACCTATATCATATATTAACTTCTTATACATACTTTTGTCTGGTTTTGAATTAGCTAGCTTTTAAAGTGGTAATGCAGACTGAGGCTTAGTAATGAATAATTTTTGAATTTGGTAGATGTTGAAAATGACATTATGATTGTGTAAAAATGTTCTTCCTATGGTGCATACTGAAGTGTTTAGGAGTCTCTGCAATGTACTTTAACAAAATTAAAAGGGATAAAAAATGAAACAATATGGTATAGTTGATGGTTGTTGAAACTGGTGATGGATAATGTTGTATACTGTATTTGTGAACATGTTTGAAAATGTTTGTAATAAAAACTTAAAAAAAAAAAGGTTAGGTTGACACTGCAGAGCTGCCATCTTTGATTCTTCACTCTCCAATGTTTGGAAACCTGTTATTTTATTTCAACCTATTTTATAATCTGTCATCTGAGTCTGCCATTTTTCTCAGCTATGCTGCTACCCATGGACCCTCCAGTTTCATCTTTTTTGCTTTGGCATCTTGACAAACTGCTGATGCTGCCCACCATTCATTGGCTTATAGCAGCTGGCATGGTGTTGGCTGCTGCCACTGAGGCTGTCCTCCAGAGAAAAGGAAGGGGAAATTTCTGGGGATCCCCGATTCACCACTTGTCCCCAGTTTTACAATTAATGAACATTGCATGCCCTCTTATCAATGTTGTAGCTGATACGTCAGTTATCCTCTTGTCCTCTCCTTCAAGTTTCCACAAAACAAAATTTCACTCCTCTAAGAGTTCTAGTAAGCCTTGTAGAATTTACTAAAGAATTTCCTAGATCATAGCACCCTGATGGAAATATCTCCAAGAGAATAATTTGCTTTGCTCACATGCTTCTTCCAACCCCACCCCTCACCCCCACCCCTGACCACTGGATCTCTTCTTACTTTCCTCCTTTGGGCACTTTCTTATTATCCTAATTTAATAGATGGCAAAACAAAGAATCACATTAAAGTAGTAAAACTAAAGTGGCAGTAGATTAGAACCCACACACGATAACACTGAGATCATATTTTTTTTTCTAGGACATTTATTTGCTGCTCTACCTGCATGGTCTCATTTAACCTTCAAAATACATGCCTGTATTATGTACTATTACAGAACCATTTTATAGATGAAGAAACCGAGGACCAGAAAGGGTAAACGAAGTTGCCAAGAGCCATGCAGCTAATAAGTGTCAGTGCAGTGATTCAGACTCAGGTCTGTTTGAATTCAAAGGCTGTGCTGTTGAACTTCATCTAATGCTCCTCACAAATCCTCATTTATTCAGAATTCACATCCATATTAAACACTCTTCATCCCCAGCCATGCCTCTCCCTTGCTGCAGGGTGAGTGGCCGTGTTGTTAGTCACCACTGTGGAAGGAAACCTTTGTGACAGTTAGCAGTCTCCGTGCATGTAGGAGATTCAAAATAAAGCAAAATAGCCTATTTGCATAAGTAGAATCTGCTCAAATGTTGGCAAGCACAGCTCGCAACAAATCTGAAGACAAGGAGAAGGAAGATAAAGTGCCACTCCTTGTCTCCCACCCACCCTTGTCTCTGCCACCTCTGTCCTGGACCTTATGACCCGCTGGGGGAGCATGTCCTGTCAAATAAGTCCCAGTCAGACAAACGTTGTCATTTGACTTCAGCAGATCGCTCTGATCCAGATCAATTCCAGGTTTAGGCTTGACACCCAACTGTGAGCGGAATACGGTTTGACATGTACCTGGCCATGAAAGCCAAGTTCTTGCCCCCACCCCTGCCCCACCTGACCCCAATAGCCTCACATGCCAGAATGTGACATCCCAGATGTCAGCCAAAACACCAAGGGCACAGAGCCGGAGAAAGATGGGCAATGACAGCCGAGACTGCAGTGCCCACCCCAAGCCTGGCACCCTGCGTGGCCGCCTGCCTGTGTGGAGGGAGCTGACATCCAGCTGTGTGTTTGGGGAGGCTGAGACTGCAAAGACCCCCTGGGGCTGGGTGCCATGGGGCCAGGAATGCCACTGCCATAATTTTGTATGAGCTTATGCCTTGTCCTCTCCTCCTAAACTCTAAATCACTCACTGTGAATCTGGATATCGAATAGCATTTCTCTTGGTGGGAAGAAACTAGGGGCGCCAGCGAATGGACATGAGAGATGGAGGTCACCAAAGGCAAGGTTTGCCAATTCACAGATTTGCCAAGGACTGCCCATCAGGCAACCTACGAAGATGACTGGATGCAGAAAGGAGATGGAGACTAACGTTTCCTGAGCGTTTAGTACGTACCCAGCCCTGCATTATACCTGCTTTGTATAAGTTATATGATTTTACTGTTGCAACAACACTGCAAAGCTCAAAAAGGAATGTGCCCACGCTCATACACCTATCTATTAACAGCCTCAGAATCTGGACTGAGGAGCTCCACACCACCCTTTCTTTCTATTAGGCTTCTCCGCCTGGGGCCAGGAGAGCTGTGTCCGGCACACTGTCAAAGTTGTCAGTTCCGCACACTCGCTCCCCTGTCTGGCACCCCCGAGCTAGGGAGGGAATAGTCCAATACACAATCAAATAGCCAGTCTCCCAGGCTCCGTGTGATGGCTGAAAGTCTCCCCTTCCTCACAGGCATCCTAGGGCACCCTCAGACTATACTGATTCCTCAGACCGCATCAGGCAGGAGCTATGAGCTCCATGAGGGCAAGGCATGTAGAATGCCAGGTCTTACCCCACAGTGCTGAGGGCAGCACTGGGCACAGAGGGGTGATGGCTGCTGGACAGGATGAACAGTCAAGTGCTTGCAGGAACTTCCCACTCATCCTTGCTGACACTGCTGGCAACAACATAAATGACATCACTGTATTCCCAGACTTCGGGTTGTTTAATATTTAAAATCTTGAGGACTCACATGTAGTTTCCAATGTTTTATTTTGCCAAGCAAGTATATAAGCCACCCTCCATTTATTATCACTATAAATTCATGAAGAAGGGAACTTTAAATACCAAAAATGTGGTAAAGACACCATCTCATTGTAAAAGAGAGCTTTTCCCAAGAAAGGAAATTAGCAAGCTATGTTGACATACATATATGCAGATTTCACATTTTGTCACAGATACATGAAAATGTCATCAACCACCAGCATAGGTCCTTGGGCCGACATTTAGGGACCCCTGATGTGATGGAAAGCTCTTAGACTGAGAGTCAGGATACCTGGGGACAATCCCGGACCCCATGACCAGGTGGCCTCAGACAGGTTGCATCATTCCTCTGGTACTCGATTTCCTCAGCCATAGGACAGAGTAGCAATGTACCCATCTCAGAGGGCCAACGTGAGAATTGAATGAAATGAGCGTAAAGCACACATGTGGAAACCTGTCAATATCTTCATCTGTTAAACAAGGAAATTAAATAAATGGGTTTGGAGATCTCTTTCAACACTGTGATTCCAAGAAAGCAGCCCAAGCTTTGTGGCCCAGTCACAGGGCACATACCTCAGAGAGAAAACCTCCTTAAGAGGGAAAGTGCCCCAAGAATCCTGGGACAGATCGGATTTTGGGTGAATCCTGGCAAATTCTCAGCCCCTCCTTACATGTGGCCTTATTCTCATCCCATTTGTCCACAAATGAAAGCAGCAAGCAGTTTGGGGCTGTGGTTTGGCAGAAGTGAGGCCCCAGAGTCAGCTATGGCAGTTTATCCACCTCAAGAAGCTGAGACTGGGGTCAGGAGGCAAAGCATAAGGACGTGAAAAATGAAATTACAAAAGATTCCACTGGGACCACATAGCTGGCTTTGAATTCCCTGTTTGTACTGGTATCCCTGTTTCCTTCTCCCACTCGGCCACTCTCTCTTCCAGACTACGACACTCCCGAGAGGGTCACCTCTCAGGGGAGCCCGGGGAAGAAGGTGGGAGGGAGGGTATGTGGTGTGTGCTGGCTCGTGCACATGTGTGAAGGTTGAGGCTATTAATGCAGCATTACTCATTGATGCACACTAGCTCATGCTCCCTTACATGCCCACAGATTTACAAGCCACATGTATGAGGCCAGAGACAGCTTAGGCAGGAGACACATTTTACAAAGCTCAAAGAATGATTTAAAAGTGCTCCGGGCTCATGGCATTGAGTGTCAGGCTGGATGCAGGTGCATCAGTGGCATCTGCACTTGCCTGACTGTTGGATTTCACCCTGTCTCCAGCCCCATCCTCACAAAGCCTGGCCCAAGCCCAGTCTCTTCTCTGAAGAACTTATTTCTGGACTGTCCCATTAGCCCCAAGAGGTCATGTGAATAGGGCCATGTGTGTGTCTGTGTGTGTGTGCTCATGTTTGTGTGTGTCTGTGTGTGTGCTCATGTTTGTGTGTGTCTGTGTGTTTATGCTCACGTGTGTGTGTCTGTGTGTGTTCATGTTTGTGTGTCTGTGTGTGTGTGTGCTCATGTTTGTGTGTCTGTGTGTGTGTTCATGTTTGTGTGTGTCTGTGTGTGTTCATTTGTGTGTGCCTGTGTGTGTATCTGTGTTCATGTTTGTGTGTCTGTGTGTGTGTGCTCATGTTTGTGTGTGTCTGTGTGTGTCTGTGTATGTGCCCACATTTGTGTGTGTCTGTGTGTGTTGTTTGTGTGTTTCTGTGTGTGTGTTCATGTTTACGTGTGTCTGTGTGTATTCATGTTTGCATGTGTCTGTGTGTGTGTGTCTGTGTGTGTTCATGTTTGCGTTTGTCTGTCTGTGTGTTTGTGTTCATACTACCCAGCAGGGAAGAGCAAGGGCAATCCAGATGCAGCTTGCTAAAGGAGCCCAGATATCAGCATGTAATCGGCAATGTTGTGAAGGTCCTAGCTTGCCAATGTCAAAGTGCATCTGAAGGTCCGCACGCCCAAGGGAAGTGGTTTTAGAAGTTCTCACTAGGAAAGGAAGATTGAGTGGAGCATGCCTCACAGCCTCACCACCAACTACCCCAAACCTTGTAACCAGCCTGAGGAAACTGCATCCAGCCCCACAGATTGCAGTATTTGGAGATACGTATTGAGCTGCTCAGGGGCGCATGACTCTATGGGAGCTGGGAGATGGCAGTGGCAGAGGTTTGTAACAGACCTGGAGAATGTTTCATAGCTCCAAAATCGGTTTTTTCATCTGTTCTTTTATGGTGAAGGTTGAGACTCTTGCCTTACTCAGGGGCTCTCTTTTTTTCTTATTTGCACATGTGAACCAGAAACTTTTAAACAAAACCCAGCAAGTTTTATTGCTTTTTTTTCAGAACAGCAGAGATTGTTTCTATAAGAGCCATCACAATTAACATGGCATCCAAAGAGGCGTCTGTACAGAAATAAAGTAAAATAACAAAAAAGAGGAAATAGTTCACTTGGTGCACAAACCATCATTCACCCGCACCCCACCCCATGCTCCCATCTCTTTTCGTCAGGGGAGAACTGACGTTTAAAATACTGCAGGTCCCAACAGGAAATCTGCTGAAGATGCAAGAGTGAAGTTTAATAGGGGCCACTCTGTGCTTGGTCATCTTGCTGCCAGTGGGGACACCTACTATTGGAAAGAATGACAGGTCATGTGAAAAGAGAAGGGAATGGCCCACAGGGTTAGCATCCAGGGACAGGCAGCCCTTTGGTGAGAAATCCTCTGCTGGAGTAGGGGGTCAATGCCAGCAGCCGTCAGGGCTGGACTGGAGCAGAAAATTTCATGTTCCCTGGAGTGGGTATGGAGGAACAGACCTAGAACGGGCTCTGTCCAGGTTTGCCATAAGCCCTAAACTCAGGGGAAATAAAAGGCTATCACAAATGCACTGAGCTGGGGCTGATATCTCTGGCATTGCCAACCTTAGGAGCCTGGAAAATATTATCAGTTAAGTGAAGTCTCTACATATAAAATCTTACATGCCAGTCAACGTGTGCTCTGGTGTGGCTCCTCAACACACAGAGCTTATTGCCGTCCCTCCTCACCATGAAATAAATGTGATCCACTGGCATGTTTCTTGGTACTCTCCTGCCAAGTTTTCACAGTAGACAGTCAAGTGCAGCAACTGTGCTCTGAGGGCATGGGGACCAGAATCACCTGGACACCAAATGTATTCCGCCCCCTGCCTCAATGGGTAGCAGCAGCATTGCCTTCTCATCAGGGTCAATTACTATGGACTCCTTTCCCTGCCTGCTGGTGTCTTGACAAACAGAGCACAAAGTGTCCAAGCAATAGCCATAACTTGGAGACTCTTGTTTTATCTCCCAGAGGAAGCATTCCTTCTGTGTGAACCAGACTTCCAGACTCACCGAGGCTAGAGTTACAGGGACAGGAAGCATAAACCCCTAGGTGGGTCATCAGGAGTGATGGGAGTGGGGTCACTCTTTCTTCCACTCTTTAGTCTTAGATTCATGTATTCTGCTATTAAGGACTCAACATCATATAATGGTCACTGGTTTTGCATGCATATTGTCTTCTGGCGGATGGTGCCCCATCATTACAAGGCATCATCTCCAAGTTGGTGCTGTCTTCAAAAATCCATTTTGTCATTCTGCCAAGCCAGTAGCTTCTAGCTGGTGTTGAATTGTGATGGGAAAAGTAGATTCTATGGTCATGTGCTCACTGCCACTCCTCCTTTACTATAAAGTGGGTTCCTTGGTCCAGTGGGATGTTATGCAGGGCCTGTGTCAGTGGGCCATATATTTTATAATCCCTAGAATGGTGGTCCTAGCTAAGGCCCCGAAGGCAGCAAAGACAAACCCAAATGTGGGATACCTTTGATTCCAGTAGAGATGAAGTCTTGCTCCTCACAGAGTGGAAGGGATCTTATGTGGTCAAGTTGACACCAAGTAATTGGTGTTTCTCCTTGAGGGATGGTGCCATATTGGAGGTGGGGGGTGGGGCTCAGTTCATTCTCTGTTGCTAGCATCAACACTGGCAGTGGTGATGGTTAGATCAGCCCTGGTAAATGGGAGCCATGCTCTTGGGCCTTCGCATAGCCTCCAACCCTGCCACCATGGCTATTCCATTCTGTGCCCATTGTGCCAGCATTGGAGTGGCCAATGAGAAAAACAGACGGATGTCAACTTTTTGAGCCAAGCCATTTGTTTGTTTAATGCTTCTTCTATAGTGGATGCTCTCTGGTGGGCATTAAATATGTGATGCAAAGGTTTTCAATCTCTGTGCCCACTCCCTTAAGTTCACCCACATATGCCTTCCTCAATTGTCCTTATTCTTTAAATCTCTATCCTTCCAGGCTCCCAACCAACTAGCAGAGCCATTTGCCAATGCTTATGAGTCTCTATGTATTCCTATCTTAAGCCACTTATCTTTCCATGCAACACAGATGAACAGGTGCATCATCCCAAAACTCTGCCAATTGGAAGGATTTCCCCTCACCACTTTATTTCAGAGTGTTACCAGAGAGGGGCTGTAGTACAGCTGTCATCCATTTTTGGCTTGTAGCCACATACAAAGCTTAGACTTTTCCTCCTCAGTCATTTGTTCATAAAGGATACTTCAAGCAGCCAAATGTGTAGCTGATGGAGAGGCACCAGTACAACAATGTGGGAGAACATGGGTGTCTGGGCCACCTGCTCATGCAGCTTACTTGTGCCTTCCTGCCATGTCTGATCCTGGACATAACTCTACCATCTTACAATGGATAGCTGCTAGGAACACTGTATTAAAATTTGGTGGATCTGAATGAACCCAGATCATGATAGGTTGTCTGGCCAGCCATTGGTCACTTGATATCCCATGGTCAGGTAGTCCATCTATACTAGGTCCTAATAGTATACCAGAGCTCTTTGTCAAATGGTGTGTAATTCTCTGATGCAGAAGGCATGACCTTTCTCCAGAATTTCATGGTTCTCTATTGTGATTCTCTCATTGAAATTTGTCATAAACTCCACAGAGCATATTTGCCTGCCATAGATTCCTCTAGTACCACAGAGACTTCTGGATCATATGGTTCAAGTTGCAAGGCTGCTTGTCCCCCCAACCTGGAACTTCTGAAGATCTCTTTCCTACTGTGGGTCCCATTCGAAGTTGGAAATCTTCCACGTTACTTGGGGTCAGAGAAGTATTCCCGAGTGTAGAATATGTGGAAGAGGTCTATGTGGCATTGTGACTCCTTCTACGTGGCAGGAGGTATGAGATGCAATGATTTGCTATTCTATTTGGAAGGGAAGCCTCAATATGCCTGACACCACTGGACCTCTAAAACTTCATTGATATGGCAGGTTCTTGACTATTTATAGGTGTTTTCTCCTATTTTCTGAAAGCACATGTATCCTACTCATGGCCTCCAACATATTTGCTACCTCTTGCTCATCTGGTCCAATTAATATAAGCTCATCAATATAATGGGTAGATGTGATGTTCTTTGGAATGTTCAGACAGTCCAGGTCCCTTCAGACTATGCTGATGGGGGGGGGGGAGAATTAACTTAGCCCAGTGGCAAGACCACAAATATCATTTTTGTCCACCCTACATGAACGTGATTGCTTCTTGTCCCTCCTTGATAGGGCTGAAAAACAGTATATTTTCCAAATCAAAGTATGTATACCATATCCCCATGGTTGTGCTAAGATTGTGCTTGCAAAAATACCACATCTGGCAAACGAGTGGCAATTGGGGCTACTACTTAAATGAGTTTGTATGAATATACTATCATCCTCTAGGATCCCTCTGATTTGTGTAGCGTGAATTCTGAATCAGATTCTGAATTAGAATCCCAGGAAATTCTGCTGCATTAAGTGGGTATATAATGGGTACCACCATCCCTACATCTTTTAGGTCTTTAAGAGTTGCCCTCATCTCTTCCATTCACTCTAAGACACAATAGTACTTTTAACTTACTGTCTTGGAAGGAAAGGGGATGTCAGAGGAGAAGTTTCAGTTGCTTCCAATTGGCCTTTCCCATTACAACAATTCTTAACCAAAAGCCCAATGAACACTGTTGAGTTTCTACCAACTACCAAGTATGTCCATTGTAATTATTTATTCAATGAATGAATGGACCCACTGGACCCACTGTGAGGCAAACATAACGACTCCACTTGAACAGTGAGACCATGATGACTATTTGGGTCACCAGATATCAAGGTCAACTCAGGCTGTTTCTGACAGTCCTCCAAATGTTTGGATAGACTTCTTCTCCCAGTATATGGCTACTGAGCAAAGGGTTAAGGGCCTTTTGGAGAAGGAATGGGAGAATCATTACCACATACACTTACTCTATTTGAGGGGTCCTTCCACCTGGGAACCCAGCCTTTCCTATCAATGGGCTGTGGAAGTGAAAATTGACTCAAGTCTGGAAATTGATAATGGATTTGACTTTTATTGGGGTGGCTTTCCTCAGACTCTTTATCATCTTTCTTTGATTTCTGTGATTGCATAGATTAAGCAATACTCTTATTGGCTTTCTGTCTATCTTGCCCTTAGGGATACCATGTTTTATTCGCCATCTACAGAGCCCTCTAAGAATTAGGTCCTCTTGGCTGCACTTCAAGCTTGTTACTGATTATAATAATTATAACCAGGGTCAGTGAGACGTGGTTAACCAGCTTCTAGGACACCTGCAGGCATGAGATGCTCACTATCTCCTGGGTCATCTTATTCCATCATGGGGCAACAGATTTCGTAGATACGCTTTCTTATGCAGCAGAAATATGCCTTCCTGGAATTTCTATTCATGTGACACACCTTTAGATATTTGAAGGCAGCTACCATGAAAATCCTCTCCCTAATTTCCCTCACAATTACTAATCCTTCTTGTTTCTAGACTAATCTCAAGAGTCAGGCCTTCACATTCACCAAGGGGGTCAGGACACTAATCCCAGGTTACCTGGAGGGGAAAGAGAACACACGTGCCCATTGAGACACAGCAAAGTAATTATAAAAAATTATTAAAAAAAAAAAACAAAAAACAGTTAATACATATGGAGTGCTTACTAATGGGCCAGGCCCTGAGCCAAGCACTTTACTCACATTAGACTCACAACAACCACTCATTTATGCAACAAATTTTATTAAGCACCTAAGTCATTCTAGAAATCAGGGATTCAGCAGTAAGGAATACAAAAAAAAAAAAACCCTGCCCTTATTAAGCTTACATTCTAGAGGTAAGAAACAAACAATAAATAAGAAAATGGAGTGCTATGTATAGTATAGTAAGTGCTGAGTGTTAAGAAGAATAAAATGAGGAAGAAAGGAAATGTCAAATGATTTGCAAGTTTAGATATGGTATTCAAGGTCTCACTAAAAAGTTAAATTGAGTGAAGACCTTAAGGAGGTAAAAGAGGGACCTCTGTGGATAACTGGGGAAGCCTATCCCAAGGAGAACAAACAAAAAGGGTAAAGATCCTGAGGTAGGTATTATTATCTCCATATTACAGATTGTTAAATGTCTTGTCCAAAATCCCATTGCTTAAGTATGGCTCCAGGAACCCAACTTAGGTCTGCTTGACTTTAGGACTTTCATATCATACACCTGCCCAATGATAGAAGGTGAGTGACATTAGACAATTTAGAAGTGCTCTATGTTACACAAACTCTAGAAAAGAAAAGCAACTTGCTCAGATGAATACTTGTAGATAATGGCTCAGCTGAGACCAAAGTGCTGTCATTTCCACTCCACCATCCTTGCCTTCGGAATCCAGACATTTATACTCTGGCCAGAAATCTTTCCCAAATCGGTTAAAGGACCTCGTGATACTTTATCAATGTATTTTGCTGATACATATTTTAAAGGACCCATGTTTTCTAAATGATGTCACTGAGCTCTGATTTCTCTTTTTGGCAGGTGTCGATCAATAACAGAGCACAGGCTTTGGAGTTAGACCTATCTAGATATGAAAACAGTCTCCACACCCTTCTAGCTATGTGATCTTGGGCAAGGTATTAAACATCTCTGACCCTCAGTATCATCATCCATAGCAAAAGCACAGGAATGCCTCTTAGCGATGTGGTAAGGATCAGATAAAATAATATATGTACAGCACCTGACACAGTGACTGGAATATAGGAGGTGCTCTAACTGTGTTAAGTCTTCTCCCCTACGTAGTTAGCTGTCTTTGCACATACATGGCTCTTACTCTCTTATTTATTATAATTTTATTGAGGGTTGAGAAGTTGTCTTATATTTCTTGCTACTCACCACAGTTTGCATTATATCGTGGTATATAGTAAATGTTTAAAACTATTTGATTGCTGGAATAGTGGGGAAGAGAAAGAAGAGTGATTATTGCTTTGGGACTTTGTTGGTGAAACAGTCATCTCGTTGCAGCATCTGTCAGCTCACGGCTCACCAGAGCTTTTTTGCTGATGTGAATGACCGGCAAGTATCCTCTTACTCCTTCAAAAGTCGATATATGTCATTCTGGAAGGGAGACCACTTTTCAGGCAGAGGAAGACATTTCTTCAGTCAAGAGAAGAGGAGTAGCTGTCACCACCAGGTCATCCAAGCAATCAGTAGGTTCTTGCAATTTCCTGGTAAGAAGGCAAAATTCCAGTTTAACTTAGAACTTCAACACTCTCTACTCACAGATCTTTCATCAGGGCTGCTATCAAAGAGCAAAATTGACCAATTTCAGTTTTTATTTCTTTTGCCCACCCTCTGGCAAGATTTCAGTGAGCAGCTAACCAGCTGAAAATATGAGGAGAAGGAAAAGGCCCAGACCTAGATGATTTAGAAAATGGCTCATCAGCCACCCCAAATTGAAGTTGCTTTTTCATTCATATGATGTGGAAAAAAAATGTCTTCATGATGAATATTAGGAATAGTGCAGTGGCATAACCTATTTATAATTTGTTTTTAAGGAAAAAAAAAGTGTTTCATTTGTGTAACACTTTCCCCTAAACTAACTTGTTTAATCCTCATAGCAACCCCGTGAATCATTATTTTACCATGTTTTACAGGTGAAGCAAATGATCCAAAGAACGTTAAGTAACTCGAGAGAGGTTACACAGTTGGTAAGTGGCAAACCCAGGACTTGAACCTAAGACCTCTTAATTTGAACCCAGTGGTTTTCCTCTGCTCCTCGTTTTTCTGCCACCATCTAAAAAGGATTAATGAAGGCCAATCTTTCCTGACCCTATTATAGGCCAAGGATGGGTGAGAGGAAGCTTTATAGATAGAACTGTCCTCTCTTTTTATACATCCTAGCCTTAATATGAACAATTTTCAGAGGAAAAAAATAGTTTTTCAAAGTTAGTAATATATCTAAGACTAATTTGTATTTGTCTCTGTAAAGCTGAGAAGACTTAACAACTGACACTTTATCCCTAGTCACTACAGAAAGAGAGGAACAGTGTCACTGTTCCCAATTTTGTGGCCAGGGATCAAGAGGACAGAAAGAGAACCTATATAGCAAAGTTGGGAAAAGAACCTGTTTTTCTAACTTCTGAACTCATAAATTGAAAATTGCCAAAACTAGGCATTATATGTATATATGCAATTATTAGAAAGGAACAACGCAAAAAATATTTCCTTCCTTCCTCCTTCCCTCCCTTCCACCTTCCTTCTCTTCCTTCCTTCCTTCCTTCATTCCTTCTTTCCTTCCTCATCAATTCTTCTTGGGAGCACTTCCAAATATCAATTGGCTTTTATACGGTGGTGAGATTAGATTTTAGCACCCAAGGGTAAGCTGTTTTCTCCCAGAAAAATCCCCACTTATCTCCAGACTCCAGGGAGAATGCAGCCCAAGGTGGGAGAAGGTAAGCATTGCCGTGGCTGCAGCTGGGTACCAGAAAGCTGGGCGCAGCGATGCCCACGAGGACAGGAGCCGGAGAGGGCTTGGAGCATTGGGTTCAGAGCAGATGGCTAGAACAGTTCACCAAAGACCCCTAGGTACTACTGCCAGTCAGAGGGGTTTCCTTTCGGAATGTTCCCATTAACACATTTTCTTGGCTTGGGCCTTGTGGCTGCTGGGATGAACAGCCTTTTTCCTTTTCCAAACCGTCTTTATCAGTAATGCAACAATAGCTAATTTAATTAGCTGACCTGAACGGCAGCCAGTTTGAGCTAATTTGGTTTTGCTAGCTGCTTCCTGGGACATACAGAACTGATGAGCATACTTCCCTCTCCAGACAAACAGTGGGGAGTGGGATGGGGCAGAGAGGGTGACGTGGCTCCTCCAAAGTCCATTCTACACCTGTGGGATTTAGCATTCCAGCGACCAACAGTAAGTTATTCTTGAGTCAGTATTCCCCAAGGGCTTGTCAAATTTGTCAGCTGAAAAGATAAAATAGACAACTAGGAAATTGCAAAGGCAAGGTGCCCAGGTTGAGAGTGCTGGGAAGAAACATTCCCTTCAGTAGAAGGGACACTTAGCCAAAAAATTTGGATCTCAGCCACCGACTGATCTTCCCCAAGTCACTATAACTCTGTGTCTCAGCTACCGGACGCATAATAATAATCATTGCCCTACTTGCTTCACAGATGTGTTGTAGAACTCCAATAATATAATGTAGATGAGAGTGCTTTGAGTCATATAAAGAACTAAACAAATATAGAATGTTTTGATAATTAGCACGATCCCATGAGGGTATTCTGTTTCTCAAGGGCAGGGACTATCTACTGTTTATCTTTGTGTCCCTAGCACCTAACATAGTCCCTGCATATAGAAGGTGTGCAACGGGTATTTGGCGGCTGAATGATACAGAATTGGGGATATGAAGAGATATGAAGGGATGGTTTAAGGTGTGGGGAAGTCAACACATAACTAATTGAACACCATAGAACTTTAGCCTTCTTTCCAGTTCAGTATCTTAACTCTCTCCATCCTTGACCAAAAAATAAATAAGTAAATAAATATTATATATATTATATATAGTTTTGAGTAAGACATGACTTTTTATATCAGATTTGTATTCAATATATCAAAATAGCTATTCTATTCCACCTGCCCCTCTGCCCACCATTCCCTGCCCCAAGCTCTCCCAGAGTTACTGCCCCAAAGAATAGGTAAAGGACCACACCCACGGTAGGTTTGGGGGTCTTTTTCCCTTTGAAGCACTGTATTTCAATGGGATATGGATTAGAGTTCACATCTATTCACATAGAATAAATGATCTGTGCTTGAAATGAATGGATTTGAAAAAAGTTTGAATAGGAAAGGTCTATAAGGTAATATTATCTATCACCATCACTTTAATATGCTTTCTGGTTTTGGTATTTGGTTAAATTTGTTTTTTCCATCATGATTACTGCACTGACCAACTATGCTCACTCCACACACTCTCTGTGGGTGATCTCATCCACTTCTGTGGCTTCAACTACATCTCACATGCTGACAACTCACAAGTCGTTTTCTTTAATCCTGACGTCACTCCTGAACTCAGGCACCCGGAAACATAACTGGATCCACCGGGATCACCTATTACACCTCAAACCCAAGATGCCAAAACTAGCCTTCATCTCATAGTTTCCCAATCTATTTGTCTTGATTCCTTGCCTTTGCAGGAAGCTCACAGTTTCTGAAGCCAGAGCTCCAAGCTTTCCTTCATGCCTACTTCTAGGTAGTCACCTAGTCTATTGCTTTTACTTTCTAAAATATCCCTTGAATATAGGCCATTCTTGCCACTGAAGTTATTTTATTTATATCTTTCATCCCCTACCTCCACTCCAAACAAGAAGTCCTCAAAGACAGAGCTCCTGTGCATACCAGGCAAACAAGAAATGCTGGTTTATCTGAACTAAATTAAAATCTCCCTCACCCTATGCAATCAAATCCCAATCTTTAGTGAATGCCAATTACTGTACTTAAGACAACTGAAGATGTAGCTGAGTTTTTCCATTCTGCTATAATAGCTGTTGCAATGGGCTCTAAGTTGACAGCCAACCCCCACATTTAGGGTGAGTACAGTCTGCTCAGCTGGGACAGTATAACCTCAATGACGGATCTATCTTCTGGGTCTACTCTAAAACCTGAGGCTCCCATGCAGAACACTCATTAAGTTTCTCAAGTGTTTCCAGTTAAGGCAGAATCTGTTCTGGCTGCCATAGTTTCTTCTTTACAGATTCCCTGTCTTTGACTCTCTCATGCCTAACTCGAGAATCAAGTGTGGATTACTCTTCCTAAACTCAAATTACAGGTGTATGTCTATAATACATCGGAAGTATTTAATATCCCTTAATGATAATTGGTGTCCCAATAAAATTTTATATTAGTCATTTCTATAACTTTTACTGTTACTTATATGTTCTTCATGTCTAGGTCATTTTTTCCCCTGAAGTCATGTCCCTAGAACCCTAGTGTTAGTGGGTGACCTCACCGCAAATTTTGAAAGGTAGCCAAACCAAAATGGAAAAGAACACAGGGTCTGGAGCCACCCTGCCTCATTTCAGATTCTGATTCCACCACCTACCATCTGTGAGAATAGAAAATGTCTGTATCTCTCTTTCACAATTTCCTCATCGGTAATATGGGAATAATGATATATATACATTCTCTACAGGCTTCCTGTGGGAATTAAAAGGCTAGACCATTTAGCATAGTTCTTGACACTATGTGTGTCAGCTATTATTAAATTACTTGATAATTAGGTCCTAGAAGACATCAAAAGGATTTTGATGAATAATTTGTTTGCATCACAGATTCTTTGCATGTGGTTTACCCACATTATCTCATTTAATCCTCACACTAACCCTATAAGGTGCTTTTATCATATTCATTTCACAGATGAGAAAACTAAGCTTCAGAGAGGTTAAGAAACTTGTCAATTGCCACACGGATAGCAAGTGACCGAACCGGAATTTGAACTCTGGACTGAGTCTCAAGTTAGACATAAAGAAACTAGAGACAAATTATTCAAAGTCTTTACTTCTTTGTAAATAAAATAAAGAAAAAAGAAAACACTTGGATGAATCTTGAAATAATTACGCTGCATAAAAGAAGCCAAACAAAAAAAGAGTATACTATGTGATTCCATTCATATAAAATTCTAGAAAATGCAAGCCAAATATGACAGAAAGGAGATCAGTGGTTGTCTGGGGAGAGGGGTAGGTATGGAGTGGTGGGAAGAATGGACTACAAAGAAGCACCAGTAAATTTGGGGGGCAATGATATACCTATTATCTTGACTGTCATGATGGCATTACTGGTATATACGTATGTCAAAATTTAGCAAATTACACCCTTCAAATGTGTGCCGTTTATTGTGTGTCTGTTATGCTCAATAGAACTGTTAACATAAACACTCTAGCTACTTTTATACCCACAAAAGCAAGCACATTAAACAAAGGGTAATTAATCATTATTAAGAACAGAGTCTAGTGATGGGCAAAGAAAAAATATCCCAAGAATCAGGGCCTCTGAGTTCACGGGTCATAGCTGTGCAGTTAAGAGCCCAAGCTTTGTTGACCAAGCTGGTTCTTACCTCCTCCTTCTTGAATTATTTGTGTGACTTTTGGCAAATTACTTAAAGAAATCTTAGCATGCTTACCTATAAACTGGAGGCGATAAAATATGCTTCATGGGGTTGTTGTAAGGATTAAATGAGATAATGTGCACAAATCCCTCACAGTGTAACACACATCTGCTAAATGTTGTTTAGGTGCACAAAACGTTTGAAGGGGGTTCTACCAGGCTCTGGTGACCAGCGTTAGTCAGATCCACAGCAGGGGACAAAGAGAAGTGGTTATTCTGTGTGTAGCCTTGAAGGAAGAAAGTGATTCATCATACAGTTGTGTGTCCTGATTTGTGGGACAAATCAGCAGGTCAGGCCTTCTCTCATTTCCTGGGGGCCCCTCCTCATGTTCCGGGTCCCACTCCTGCCCAGCATGCAAATAGGAAAACAGCAGCTATGCCACTGTGTATGTAAAATAGTAATGCATTCTGCTTCATTCCACTCCTCTATTACTTTAATGTGCTGGCCTGGAGGATAAATGAGATAATAAATGCAGAGCACCGAGCACTGTGTCTGGGTCAAAGGAGGCACTCAATAAATGTTCGTTCCCTGTCCCCATCCTCCTTCTAGGGCAGACCTGACTTCTCAGAAATGCAAATCCCTCTGCACTCCCCTAAGTCTACATTCAAAATGCTACTCCCTTCAAACCGGCCAGAATCGTTCTCCTCTGCTAATTGTCCCACAGAGGCCAGGGGAGAAGGCAGCCCATCCAGGAGGCCCACGCCTCGCAGCAGAAGACACTGTGCTGCGAACCTGGCCTTCATCCATCTTCACAGACAGTGCTGCGCCATCCATTTTAAATGACATGGAAGCCGACCCGTTCATCAAGATCAGCATACTACTATATTATTATGATTATTTGGCATTTACATAACACTGTATTTGCAAAGTGCTTAATAATAATTTATTTATTACTTCATCTAGTGACTCACTAATGGAAAATCCAAGGGGTTGTCCTGAGTTCAGTGACCTCCACTCTGGAGACCCCTTAGGCCATTTCCCATAGCTTGCCCAAATGCCTGCTGTAAAGTATTTTAATGAAAAACCATTTGGCATAAGTTTTTCTTTTCTTTTTCCTGCTTGTAATGTATCTATTGAGACAATACTTTTATTTTACAATGAATAAAAATAAGCATTACTGTTATTATAAATTCACTGAACATAATCTCTCTCTAGAACTTACAAGGAACCAACAGGATTACATCCCAGTTCTGTGGCAGACGTGGAAATGCACCCTTCATACCTCCCAGCAGTGAGGGGTGTGGTTTGCTGACAGCCTGTGGCTGTTAATTCCTTTAGGGTCCTCTTCAGCTTTCACCTGATCATGGTGATGGTTCAGAGGCCTGGCCATTTCTGCCCAACATGGGACCCATCTAAAAGGCGAGCTTTGTTCCAGAGCTCTCCATTGGGTTGGCCAAAGCTTTTTCAGGTCTGTATCACTGTTTGACAGCTTCCTTGCCCAGTCAGGCTTCCTTCCCCTTTCTCCTTCCTGGGTGTAACTCCCCAATAAACCTTTTGCGCTCTTAACATTACCTCAACATCTGCTTCCCGGAGAACCCAGCCAGCACAAACACCTACACTAAGCCATGCCATTCTAGGCAAGTGTCTCTGGACTTCAGATTTTTCAACAATACATTATTAGGGAGGTGGGTTTGATTCTTTCAAAAGTCTTTCTACCTCTTTCATTCTATGATACTTTATATGCAATGGAGTTCAGTATAAATTCTGCATCTCTATTCTCTATCCCAGGGGGTTTTGTGGTGGAGTCCCCTATTTTCCTACCCACAACACTGTTATGACCCCACCTCTGTTAAAAAGTGTAGTAGAAAGATGATTACAAGTGATGATGGTTGCTTGTGAAAATTATACGGTAAGAATTTATATGTGTCAAACAGCATATGTATATCTAGCATTATATAATGTGTAATTATATATATAGTTCAAGAAATAATACCATAATATAAATGATATACTATTAGTTGTAAAATACCAGTCAAGACAGGGGATCCACCACCAGAGAGAAAATGGGTAAGGAAGTCCCATTGACAGATGGGACAGATGGGGGAGGACAGGACCGTACATTGAAAGGGTCTTAATACCTGGGACTGACGGGCTACATCCCCAAAGTTCTTCTCTCAAACTACACACAACAGAGGGAAGAAAAACCCCAAGTGAGCCAATTCCAAAGGGAGCAGCCCCTCGGACAGTGCGCATTTCAGAATTCTGAAGGATGCAGCCTCCTTATCAGCTGCTCAGGCTGGTCCCCTGTGGAGGTTTTCGTTTCCAAACCAAGAATCAGAATGAAAGGTTGAGAGCCCTCCTCCCTTGTCTCCCTATTTCCTGTTTTTCTTTCTTTCTTTTTTTTTACTATTTTTTTTCTAAACAATCTTTTAAAGAAGTCTGTTCTCTACCTTTTGCTCTGGATTCTTCGGTGGTCTCAGATCAACGGTGCTTGTCACAAAAAAAATTATTAAGAAACCCAGTGAAGTTTTCCCAAATTAAAACCCGAAAAGAATTTATTTACTTCTGTATTCTAAAAATAAACCTGTCATCGTAAAGTCTGTGTATAAGGTTGTCATTTGACCCTGGCTCTGAGATTCATGTATGTTAATGGAATTTTCTAGTTTAAGAGGTGGTATTATCTAAAACATGTTCAAGAAGTTTTGTGTAAACTGTGTAAAGCCATGGAAGATGGCTATCCAGTGAGTTGGGGGACACACAATGAATCAGTGTATCTGAGATGTTTTTCCTCTCTGCTGCTCTTGGAGGCCTGGTAAAAATTGTACCCCACCCCCCACGACCAACTAGGAGGGCTCAGCAACGTTCGATGGCAAGAGTCTAGACTCAGTTCTTTTAAACAATGGTTTCAAAGCACATAGAAAAGGAATCTGGGACTCATAGACACCAGCATGAATTTACCAAAATCAAGTCACACCACATTCATATCATTTACTTTTTTGGTCAGGAGACCTGTGGTACAACAAAGAATTACCGTAACTATGTTTCTATAAAATGGTAAACAAAATCCCTCTCCCTATTTATTCCTCAAGATAAGATGAGGTAATGTGGTTAGTGACATGCCAATTAAGGGGAATCATGTTGAATGATCAACCCTCAACCTGAAGCTATCGCTAATGTTTCATTACAAGGTGCTGGGTCCACCTTCCTGCTCAAAACATTAATGAGTGAGATGGATACAACAGAGAGGCAACAAGCATGGCTTTCAGAGTAAGACAGTATTGGTTTCAAATCCCGACTCCTCTCTGGACTGGCTGTGTGTCCTTGGATAGGTTACTTAGTCTTTCTGAGCCACAGTTTCCTTCTCTATATGATGGGGATTATAACACACACTTCACAGAGCTGGCATGAGGATAGGATGCAATAATATCCTGTGTAAAACACGGTATCTGGCAGACAGAAATACTCCCCCAAATGGTTGCTTTTTTGTGGCACACTAAACATATTGTCTGAGATTAATGAGCTAATATGTTGGATGACAAAATCAGGATCCAAAAAGGTCTCACCAGACTGGACTCAAGGACCAAATCTAATAGGATGGCATTTAACAAGGATAAATGTAAAAGTACTGCAATTAGGTCTGAACAGCAAGCTGCACAAATGCCCAGAGGGGAGATAGGGCTTATCAACAGTGCACCTGAAAAAAGACTTGGGAGCATTAGCTGACTCCTTGCTCATTAATGGGTCAGTGGCGTGAGGTGGCTGCCAAAAGCGGATGCTGTATGCTGTATGCTGCCCATCAACTGGAACAAAGGGAGGTATAATGCCCATCTCCTCTGCCCCTCTCTGGACACCACATTTTAAAAGAGGTAGCGACAAGCTGGGCTTTTTCCAGAGACACAGAATCAAGGTGATGAGGAGACATAAGCCCCGTCAGAGCAAGGAGGAGCTGTAGCAAGAGAAGTCCGAGGAAGCTCAGGGCAGGTGTGGACTAACACCTGAAAAGCAGTTATGGGAGTGACGGGTTAGACCCCTGGTGATAAGAAATGTCCAACTCCTTCCCTGCTTAAGGTTTCTCAGCAGAGAACAAGGATGATGGGTGGGAATTATAGAAAGGAAGTTTTCTATACACTGTGAAGAAGATGCCTCTAACAATTAAAGCCACCATGGGCAGGGGGTGAATTCCCTGTGGCTGGCCCTGTTCAGGCTGCGGCTGCAGGACTGCCTGTGCAGGAAAGCGGAAAGAGATGACTATGCCCGCCAGGGCAGGGCTCAACCTGTAGCGCATGTGCCCCAGAAATTGCTTGCAAAATCTGATGTGCAAAGTGCAGTTTTCTTGGAGCGGGGGGAGGGTTCAGAGTCCTATTATCCTTTATGGAATTTGAAACTCCACCCAGAAAAGATTAGGATGAACTGAGCTGAAGTATCATTCCTTTCAACATTTCTTGGACATCTTCTATATACTACTAGGCTAGATTCAGGGACACAGAGAGGAGGAAGATATTGTCCATCATTGTAAAGTGAAACTTTGAGTTGGTGTGTTCTTGTAAACAAACAAGTGTAAAAAAAGCATCTTTTTGGTGCTGTGACACGGTATGGGATATGGTAGGGTGACAAAGAGTGGCCTGAGACGCAGGGACTCTGTGACAGCCAGTGGTGAGAGAGCCTTTGGCGGCCTTGGTCACTGTCTGGGTGGAAGTTATGTTCACAAAAGGGCATATGGGCAGATATGGCAAAAGGGCAGATATCCTGAGAGCTCCCTGCAAGGCTCTGGGAATTGCTGATCTCCAGACCTGACCTTTCTCCCAAGATGCCATCTCAGCTGTCCATGATGGGGCAGGTTCACTCAGATGTCCCAAAGTGAGATGTTGTAAGATCTGTAGGAATGTGTTTTGGGTCAGTCCATGAAAACCCAAATCATCGGCTGCCTGTGCTTGTGCTCACACCAACATCAATCTGCCAATGTGCTTTACATTTATTTACCCACTGTGTAGTGACTGCTTTATTGGGCCAATAACTTAGAGGCGGCAATATCCACCCATCAATATCCTACCTGGCTTCCAAAGCCTGGCTCCTGCCATAAACCCTCAGTGTTTTCCCCAGTACCTCTGTCCACTGAAACCCCTCCATTCTCTAGACCCCTGCATCACCCCTTGTGTGTCTCTCTCATTAGGCACCTACTGTTTACCTTTTTGTGCTGTTACTTAGCTGGGTTCCATGAGTACATTTTGTCTGCCTGATAAGATAATTAACTCCCCAAGGATAAAGAACCTGTCCTATCCTTCTCCTCTGTCTTCCACTGAGTTTTTCATGGGGTAGGGTATTTGGTAGGGGCTCAGCAAATACTTAATAGGATAGAAGAATGCATTAAATAGGATAGGCTAATAATTATAAAACCAGGGCATTTTGTATAAGCTGCTGGATCTGGTTGTCAGGCATGTGAAAGGGGAGTGGAGGTAGGATTTGAGACCCTCGTGGAGTTGTAGCTTAGTCTTCTATGCCTCTGATCTGTCCCCACATTCTGAACTGAGTGGGAGATGGGGAATAAGTGGCTTCTCATTGTGATCTGGTCCAGAGGAGCCCTAAACAGGGAAGAATGTGGGAATGTGTCCTTCTGATGCAAACAAATGGTTTCTCTGATTTACTTATAAATTTGTTTACCTACATCACAGAATGTTAGAGCTGGGAAAGATCTTAGAATTCAAATTACAAACTCCTTATTTTAAAGGTGATGAAACTCATTTTAAAGGCTGATAGACGTAAGCAATTTTAGGATGAGAATAATTGAAAATATTTGGTCATAAAGCTAGTTAGTGGTAAAACCAAGACTAAGACTTAGATCTCCTGTGTTTCAAATAAGTGCTCCTCTACTTAAACCCTCCAGAGACTCCTCATCTCTGTTGGAGAGTTCTTATCCTGGCAATATCCTTGTCCTGGCAGTGGTCTACAGGGCCCTTTGGGAAACAGCCCTGCTACTACCTCTACCACACTCCCTCCACCTCACTTCGCTCCAGCCACGCTGGCCTCTGTGATGTTCCTTGAACATGCCAGGTATGCTCCCACCTCAGGGCCTTTGAACTTACTGCATCCTCCACCTGGATATTGCCCCAAATATCCATGTGACTTGCTGCCTTACCTCCTTTAAGTCTTGTTCAAATGTCAACTTCTTGATGAGTCCTTTTCTGACCATTCCAACTAAATCATATGCCCCCTACTACTTGCCCCAGCCAAGTACTCTCTCCCTTCCCTGCTTCCTTTTTTCTCTTTATTTTCTCTTTAGCATATATCACTAACATTCTAAGTATTGTATTTATTTATTTTGTTTTGACCTGTCTCCTCTACTACAGTGTGTGTTCTCAGAGGGCAGAAACCGTTTGATCTGGTTCATTCAGTTATCTGTCCCCTTTATTTAGAACAGGGCCTGGCACATAGAAGATGCTCAACAAATTCTTATTGAATGAATGATGCAGTGCTGCTGGGACAGAAGCCAAAGCCCAGGAGTTTCCATGTGAGATTCCAGGGACATGTGAGCCAGTGGCCAGATAGGTAGCCAAATTCCAGCCCTTAGGTTGTTCCTGAAAGTCTCCTGGAGCCACAGGGAGCCAAATCTGGGAAGGTAGCCCACCTGCCCTTGCCTGTAGGGGTTGTCCAGACCCCCTGATGAGCAGAACAGAAGGAGGCAGATGGGTCTCATGGGTTTTCACTACGGATTTAGAATTGTGACCTTCAAGTGAACAATTCAGTGGAGTGAAGGCCCCATGGACCACCACTGTCAACTGTCCATACAGCATTCTGAACAAATCTCAGCAAATGAATGAAAGTCTGGGGATGACTGGGATGGGCATCACCAAGGTGATATTTAGGTTTTGATAAAGTACAAGTTCATTCTCAATTCATGCCAGAGATACAAGAACCAACATTCAAAACGTCAGGAGGCTTATCTGCCAAGAGTCAGGAGAACCCTCCTCACCTGAGCAAGGGTCCCCCAGTCATGCTTAGAGAACTGCTGCATTTAGATGTGAGTGAATCATGTTCTTCATTCATTTCTGAAAACCGTGAAACAACTTAGATGAGAAAAGAAAATACGAATTGAGGACAATTAAAATCAGTGGTGCTGGTAATGTGGCATGCCTCCCTACCCAGGGCCACCTGAGTGACAAAGGTTGTAACTGGCTCTTAGAGGGACCCGAAGGCCCATGTCTGTTTCTCTGGTCGGTTCTCTTAACTGAGCGTCACCCAGGGGATGCTGGACTCACAACTGTGAGCGGCCTCTGCTTAAGAGCCCAGACCGTCCCTAAAGGCCTCTCACTGAATCCTATCCTCTGCATCTGCTTAAAGAAAGCTAGGACTCTTTAAGGGCCAAGGGATCCAGGACAGAGAATGTCTTCATGCCCACTGACCCAAATCTAGGCGTTTCCCAAGCTAAAACGTCAGATGCCTTTTGCCCCACCCATTCCTCAGACTCTGCGATTTGCAAATAAACCCTGTTTCAGAGGTCAAGGGAAGTCTTTCTCTCTCCGCCTTTCTTACACTCCACCTGGGGTCCCCGTGGGTGGTGTAATCATCCAGATTCAGGTCCAAACACTATCTCGGAGCAGAAAGACTTCCCAACAAAACCCGGGGCCCTTAACTGACGAGCGCACGCTCTCCCTCCTGACCCGCTGTCGCCTGCCAGACCCCCAGTGCCCCGCTGCACTGAGACAGATCCAGTGTGTCTGGGGATCACGAAAAGCCCTTCCTGCCCTCTGGTGCCACGCTGGAGCCTCGGAAGCCACCTCTGGCTCTGGCTGAAATGGGAACCATCGCCGATTTCTTAGGCCGGCCTTTCACATGAACTGGAAATCCAAAGCGAGCTGTGAGCTGCTCTATTCTTTCTCTTTCTTAGTATTCTCTACTTCCTCCCCCACAAAATGCTTGGGGCCCACCTGAGACCTAACATTTGTCTGTTTTGAGAATAGATGAGTATTTATTAGAATTAAACAGCTGGGAGCCCTGTGATATTTAGACGGGTATTAGGAGGAGCGTATGAGAAGAAGATAATGCCAGGTCTTTTTTTCGGTAAACCAGTCTGGGCTTAGTTACTGAGGGGATTTCTTGGGTCTCCTGTGAGAGCCAGATACAGTTAATTTCCTGCAAAAGCTGCGGGCTGGGCCGTGCTGATATTGCAGTGTTATTTAGAATAGAAAGGTCAGGCCTGAGATTGAATAATCATTGACAAGAAATCCATGGGGGATAAGAAGCAGTTGGTGAGCAGTGACTGAGACCGAGTCTGTCTCTGTCTCCCCCTCCCTTTCTTTCTGGGTATCTGGCTGATTTGGGGGTTTATTTATCATCCTTTTTGCAAAAATTTTCACAAAATCTCAGAGCTAATGGGAAAGGTGTGCTGAGATAGGGAGAGTGACAGCTTTCAGGCTGCCCTTCAAGATAGGAAGTTCCACCTAAAAGACTTGAAATACCTACTCTGGGGCCACCACTCATCCTGGATACTCGTGCATGGAATTTTCAGATTACAAATGGTGGCTTTCCCTTCAGGACCTCAAAGCACTTTTTTGTCCCCTCCAGAGCTTTTTTTTTTTTGCCTTCTACATTGCCTCTGAGCTATAGTTTGAGTAGCCCAATTTTATAGCCTGTCCTATGTCCTAAGAGTGTGAAACCAAATGTAGAACATCAGGGGAGCACAAGAGGGAGAATCAGATGGGCAGGCACTTGCTATGCCATCAGGTATGTGCTGTGTCCTTTGAATATATTGTCTCATTAGTCCTGATAGCCTTGTGATCCCTGGTTTGCAGAGGAAGAAAAAGGCCCAGAGAGGCGGAATAACTTGGTCAAGAGCTCACAGCTCCGAAGCAGCAGAGCAAAGCTTTAAAATGTAGGGCTCTGTGAGTGCCAAGTGCATGCTCTTTGTCTGTGCCGTGCTGTCCAATAAATCTCCTCATCTCGGCTGTGGACATTTTCCCTGAGGCCATCTTCCTTCTCTTTAATCCAGGTCACCTTAGATAACTTCTCAGAAATCCATGTTTTCAATAAAAGAGTTTCTTTCTTGCTGAAAATTTTCAGTAGCAACAATATCAGAAGTCAGATCCTACACATTTGGTGGTATAGGATATGTCTAGCATGGAAAGAGGAGGAATGGGTAGGGGGCTTCTGAGGTGTCTTTTGAATCACAGGTGCCATACAATTTGTTTATTTTAAACTCAGATTCATTTCTTTAAAGTTTGGCCTTGAAATGATTCTTCAAATCATAGCCATATTATTCAATTTTGTAAATTTAAGGGCACAAATAATAATAGAATAACCAACAAATAATCTACCAGCAACCAATTGTGAATTAGCCTCTAGGTCAAAGTTAAAGCTATTCCAAGGGTCGTGAGTCGAGCCAGGTAAAATGTTAGTATCGGAGGTTCTGGTTAGAATTAGGGAAAGGTTTATAGTTATGTTCAAGGTCAGGGTCAAGGTCAGATCTCTGTGGATAGCTCATAATTGAGGGGAGATTATCAATTCGGGAATGTCATTTTAGGAAGACTTCTTGGTCCAATGACTTTGACTTGTGCATTTGCTGGTTTTTTGTGTCCTGTGTTGTCACAGAAGGGTTCTGGCATCTGCTGATACTTCCTGTGCTCTCTGCAACTCCTTGGCTGGGTAATATGAAGGAATCCTGGGTAATGAGCTGAGAATTAGGAAGGAGCTGGGGCCAACAGCCTCTTCCCTAGGCTTCACCACTAGGGGGCATGAGCTACAGCGTGAAGATACATGGTGTGTGATTAGATTACCCAAATCATCTGCTTTAATGCAGTTTCTAGAAATTCACCTCTTTAACTGAGATGAAATTTTATCACAGCTACAAAATAGTGAATCGAAGTACATTGCATGCTTTTATGGATTTTAAAACATAGACTTAAAAAATAATACAAGTTTTAAGGTGTATCATCATGGAAGCTTGGAGGCTGAGTTTAAACTCCAGAGTGGATTCCCCTTTTCTCCTGAGAGAACTGAGGTAGCTTTGTGCCTTGAGTCTGTTTCCTAAAGCTACAGAAATTGCAGGGAGGTGTCATAGCTTCATATTGTATTCGTTTAAAAGGTCTAAGTTCTTTAGGGAAGCAAAGATGTCTGCTATTATTTCCTTCCTTTCTTTCCTGAGCTTTCCAGTCCCATGCCCAGGCAAAAACTGCTCCTTTCTTTTCACCTGAATCTGAACTCTGGCCATGAGACCACTAAGACAAAATATATGTAGAGCAGGAGCTTGCATATTCTGGAAAAAAAATGGAGAGGCATTATGGCAGAGTGATCAAACTCTCAGACTCTGAAGCTAGATTGCCAAAGTTTAAACCCAGCTCCTTTGCTTTGTAGCTTTGTACCCTTTGGAAATTGCTCATCCTCTTTGTGCTTTTCAGTTTCTTCATTTTGAAATGGATCTAATGATAGCATCTTCATAGGCTTGTTGGGAAAATTAAGTGTGTGAATATACACAAAATCTTAGAACCATGCCAGTTCCATCATAAGTACAATAAGGTGAGACAAATTTTTCCCTGCCTATTATGAATCCACAACTTCAAAGCACCTTTTCCAATTCCCAGAACTCTGTAATGCACAGGAATTAACTAGGGGAAACTGGTGGTGATTTCTTATCCGGCTGGCTTAGGTGGAAGCTGCAGGTTCCACGATCTCAGTCCTGGACCTTTCCCTGGATATGGTTCCAGAAGCAAACTTTGACATGTATCCCTGAAGCTCTTTAGGGGCAGCAAGAACCCACTCACTCATTCAACAAACACTCACTGAAAGCTGACTATGAGCTGGGTACTACCTTGAGCAACTCACTCCCTGGTCCTGAGTCTCAGTTTCATCACCTGCAGGATGGGAATCATAACACCTGCCCTGCCGGACTCACGGCACTGTCACAAGGCTCCAAAGGAACGTGTCAGTATACCTTGTAAAAGGCTAGACAAATCATGATGCCGACATTATAACCACCACTACTGTCATCTCTCCAGAGTTGTGGCCCTGCCGTCAGATGGCAATGTCCCCACTGCAGAGTGGCACTACATCAGGCCGGATGACCTCGGGAATGCAAACTCCATGGCACCATCTGGCATCCTCTTTGCCTTTGATTTATCAGTGCAGAGCTCTCCCCGTGCAACACCATAAAGGCAGGTGGTGTGACACCTTTACTGCCTGGCACAATGTGGAGCTGGGATGAACTTATGCATGCAGCGACAAGGCGCAGAGGCTCACCTCTGCCTTCTCAGCATGTTTCTCAGACTGGGAAGGGCCCCAGGTGCTGCTCAGGGGCACTTGGCCCCTCAAACTGCCCCGGGAGAGGCCAGGCTGAGCTCAGGGCAATAAGAAGCACGGCCAAGGCCCAGCCAGGTGGGATGTGTTTCTGCAACAATGCCCCCTCCCCTGTTTGCTCCGGTGGCTGCCATCTCTGAAGTTTATAGGTATCATTACCTATGAAAAATCTGTTCCATCTGAAGACGGTCAGGGTTGGGGATGGGTGGCAGATTGCAATTTAATGATCAGATTAAAATATGCTAAAGCAAACAAATAAATAAATAAAAAGCCCAGCAGCCTGGAGCGCCACAATTCATTCTGTGGGCAACAGAGGCTGGGGCTCCCGGGACCCGCTCGTAACTCACCCCACAGGCAGGTTTAGTAGCCTGTTACTGTAGGACCACAAGGAGAAACAACTCTCCAAGAAAGATTTACACTGAATGGTTCCAAAGCTGAAGGGCTAGGGGCCGGGAGAGGAGAGGGAAGTGAGAAACTAACAGGTCTAGTAGCTAATAATGGAAGAAGAAGGAGCTAAACTCATTCACCTCAACAACAATGGCCTGAACCTTCCCTCCTCTTCAAAATCTTTCCCAGCCCTTCCCCAGTTCCCCACACTCGAGTCACCTACCCCCTGGCGATTAAGCATAACTTGATAATACCACATATCATGTAGAGTCATTTTTCTCTTGTGATCTCCTGAGGTCAGAGGGTATGAATTATTTATTTCATTATCCCTACTCTTAGACACAAAGTTGCTACTCAATAAGTACATGTTGGAAGGATGAATGAATGAACTGCTCCATCAGAGCTTACACTCATCAGTGAGAATCTATTTTGTGTGGGCTCTCCTGGGGGGCAAGGGGATGGGTGAAAACATGGCATCAAAGCCTCACGCGGTTCAGCCCCAGACTCCTTACCTTCCCCAGGGACCCTCCCTTGCTCTCTCTGGCCCATGTTCTGGTGCTGGTACCTGTCAGGTCCCCTCCAGCAGCACAGCCTTTGTGCCTGCTAGTCCCTCTGCCGAGAACTCTCCTTTTCTCCATTGCACATATTCAACTAATTTTTTTTTTAGTTTGCAGCAAGAGAGACAATTCCTCAAGAAGACGTTGCTGACCCCCTTGTCTAAGTCAATTCCCTTTATTATAGACTCTTATAGGATCACATACCTTTTATGCATATTACATATCACAGTTACAGATTTACATCTATGTGTGTGAATAATGGATTGATGTTAGACACCCCCACTAGACCATAAGCACCATGACAGCAGGGATTAGGCATTTTCATTTTTGCCTGTCACTGAAACCCCAGCACCCGGCACAATGCTGGGCATGGAATAGGCTCTTGGGAAACGTTTTGAAGCACAGTACCTTTCCTTAGGGTTATATGAAATGTATACGAAATGTAGGAAATGTACATCACGAAAGCCCCCCACCTCACCCTATCCTATTACTCCATGACCCATGGCCTTTTGCCCACCCCTGAAATGTCTACTGTCATTACAGCAACAGATCTCCATGAAGCTTGAATGTAAAACCAGTTAGGGCAGCTCCCTGCTGGGGCCCTGCATGGCAGTGGATTGCTGTTGTGTCTGAAGGAAGAGAAAAAGGTGGGGAGATCTGAGATAATCACTCATTCCCCCCCTTTGGGGAAATTTTTTTCCTTCACACTCAGCAAACGATGCTCTTGTACCAATAACAAATGTCAAATGCTCTGCCAGGAACTGGGGGGAAGATAGAACATTAGCAAAAGAGGAGTAATTCAGTGAAAAGGACAGAATTTCTGTTTAAGGACTGAAAAGCCAAGTAACAAATGTCACCAAGAAACTCTAGGGAGACAGTTTTGCATCAACAGCTGCTACCATAGAAAAAAATAAACATGTCCACGACTACCTATAATCATTTTGTGCCCTTCATTTCCTGGCATCTTCCATGGGATTGGGATCTTCCTCTCTCCCTCTGATGGGATCCTTAGCTCTCAGCACTGTGGGATCTCAGGGCAACTGTCCAGGATGGCCCGAGTGCTGAGAAATAGTGAGGGAAGCATGGGAGAAGAAGGGGAGGGGCCCAGGACCTTAACTAGCCTGGTAAATAAGGACGCCACTTTCCCAGCCTTATCAGGGCTTAGGCTCTGGTGAATTTCTTTATTCACTTATTCATTTGACAACCACGAACTTAACTCTGTGCTAAGTGTGGGAAGAGTCATTCTGTCTTCTCCTGCACTGCATTGTAATTAGGATGTCTTACTTACCTCTTTATTACCACTCACTAGTTCAGTGGCTAGAACACAGTAGGTGCCCTTTAACTGTTGGAACGGAGCTGAAATAAAAATGTTTTCAATTTAAATGGGCGGTGGAGGGATAAATGAATAACTGCAAAATGATATGATGAGTGGTACAAAAGAGGAATAAATAGGCAGTAATCCCCTATGGGGATTCTGGGGAATGGGTGACTTTGGAGTTAAGCATTGAAATACGGGAGACATTCTAGCAGGAGAAAGGCATTCCAAGCGGAAGAAATGGTGTGTGCAAAGGTTGGTCCTAGCGAAGGCAAACGGACTTTGTTTACACTGCGGTTTTCTCTGGGTCTGGGTCACCATCTTCTCTTGCCCAAAATACTGCAGTCACCTCCTCACTGGTCTCCCTATTTCCAAACTTGCTTCCTGTAGTCTATTTACAACACAGCTGCCAGAGTCTTACTGTTCAAACTCAAGTCACACCATGTCAGCCCTCTGCCTCCAGACCCTGCCAGCTCACTCAAAGGGAGAGCCAAAGTCCTGACAGGGCCCTGCAAGATGTCCTCTGTGGTCGGCCTCTCCCTCCCACCATAAATTTTCTCCCCTCAACTCCAAGTTATCTCCCCTTCACTCTCTCTCTGACCCAGCCACACTGGGCCCCTGGCAATTCCTCGAACCTACTAGACACATTCCTCCCCAAGGGCCTCTGTCTGCCGCAGTCTTCGCAGATATCCTAACGGTTTACTCCCTCACCTCCTTCAGTTCTTGGCTCAAAACCACCTCTTCTGTGACCTCCCCCAACCCCGGACAACCCAATCTTAATTCATCACAGCACTCCCCATCCTCCTTTCTTACTTTTTTCTCCCAGCATTTACCACCATTTAACACCAATTTGTTTTATTTATTTTTTTGATTGTCTCTTTTCCCCCTCACTGGAGTCTAAGCTCTGTGACAACAGGGATTTTGGTCAACGTGGTATCACTAATACCTAGACTAGTGCCTGGCTTGTGGGGGGTGTGTGCCCAATATTTGCTGACTGACGGAATCAATGATTGGGTAGTTGCAAATAACAGTGTGTTCTAACCAATTGTTGGCAGGGATATTCAGGCCTGCTAGATGCCCCAGTCCCCGATCTTAAGGAAATTTAGGATTCCTATATAAATCACAGACTTGATGGTTAGATGTGAGGTAGGCAGGGCTGCTCTTGAACAATACTGTGAAGTCCTCAGAGTTTGTCTTTGTGAATACTTTCTTTAAAACCCTTTCTCTCTTAGCACCTCTTATTTTGATTTCTCATTGCCAAGGTGCTGGAGAGCTCACCTTAGTGGTGGAAAGGATGTGACATGTTTCCAATGTCTTCCATCTTTCTTTTTTTTCCCCCTTGATCTCTAACACTTCTTCAACCTCTTCCTTTTTCATTCTTTCTTACCATTTCCTCTCATTTCTTGTCTTTTCTAAGTACTTTACCTCCTTCTCTGTCCCTTTATTTTCTTTTCTTCCCTCTCTTTCTTTCCCTCCTTTTCTCACTCCTTTCCTTCCTTCCTTCCCTCCCTCCCTCCCTCCCTCACTCCTTCCTTTCTTCCTTCCTTCCCTCCTTCCATCCTTCTCTTCCTTCTTTCCCTCTCTTACTCCCTGCCTCTCTCCCTCCAGGGAGAGCATGTATTAAGTATATAATATGATGCCTCATTTTCTGTATGTGAAAGATCTGGCCCCTTGAGTTCTAACAATTGATGTGGGGAGATAAGATATTTAATAACAGTTCATGGCAGGGCCAAGTACACACTGAAGGAATTTTAAGGAGGGACAGACGACTTCATGGAAGATAGACTTTATGAAAGAGATGGACTCCTGCTTGAAGAATGAGTGGGTCTGTAAGTATACTGGAGACCACAGTTCTACATGGCTGGTAGATCATGACATCACGAGCAAAGGCAAAAAGAGAGGAACAAGCTCAGAATTTCTGAGGGTGCTTTGAGAAAACCAGTCTGGCAGGAGCCAACAGTTTTTATATGAGCCTATAAGAAAAAGAGGAAAGATTAAGGAAGGGGGCCCAGAATGCATCCTTTCTTTTCCAACAGCATAACATTTCTTCACTTCTAGAGAGGAAACTAAATGTACATACAGTGTTTTTTTAAGAAGGCAATTGCTAACAGATCTCAGTAACCTTGTTCATTGGGGTATTTCCAGCACTGTGCTGCCAATGAATATTGGTTGAATTGGATGGAACTGAGTTCTTGCAGGGCTGTGGGAAGGTAGAGCAACTACATTCCAGGACTGGGGAAGTTTGAAATCTCTATCAACATTGCTTCTGGGTGCTAGGAATTCCTGCCCAACATCCTTTGTCCTCTCTTTGCGGCTAAATAATTTAAAGTCATGGAGTCATAGCTTTTCCTCAGCAGCTTTTTGGACATCCTATTGTTCCATCCCTTGATGGGATTAGTTGCTTCAAGTCATCCAATACCAAAGACTTTTTCATTTCAATCCACATATGTTCCCTTAAGCCTAACATAATTTCCCTCTTGTTTAAGCCATTGTTAATAGACATCATAATTTTAAATTCTTGCCCAAGCTTATAAATTGATGAATACAGCTGTCTTCAATCAGTAAGGTCCCAGAGATTTGGTTGCTGCTTTGTTTTATCATTTGACTTATCAAGTCAGTCTTCCCAGTAGCAGTCCCAGGGGAAGCTAAGATCCTCCTGGGGTACAGAGCAGAGCATGGCACATAGGAGGTGCTAAGTGCATGCTTGCTCATTGGAGAAATGCAAGGCTGGTCACACAGAGAGCTGTCTGTCTATGATGCCCCATGCAACAACTCCCTGGGAGAGACTCACAGAATCTTCAGCAGAGATTTTGCTATGGGCACCACGAGGATATTGGCAATGCAAAGAAATTCTCAGGGAGGGAAGTATAGACAACTCGAATAAAGCAGTAATATGTGGAGAAGCAGGACCACAGACCTGGCTTTATGCCATTGAGGTCAAGATGAAGTGACTTGGCTGGGATAAAACAGTGAAGACGATAAGTGGTTCATGTGATTGATGAGGTCACTGTCCCTCGTTCTCTGGAGCCAACTGCCTCGAGTTGCCAAGGGGCCTACTTCCCGGATCAGTGGACAAGTGGGCAGTCAGGGCTCTTCAAGGGTCTCTACCGATTGGTCTGGCCTCTCAGATGTGTGACTGGAGTGAGATTCAGGCCAGGCATGAACTGAAGGCCATTTCTCTTTGGTTTGAGGTGGGTCAGGGAGGCCTGTTCCATTCTCTAAGAAAGTTTATCAGGGCCCTGCATTTGGAGAGCAACTGGGTACCTCTTTAGCCATCAATAAAAAGGATTCTTTGATTCCCATTCAACTACCGCTCCTTGTTTCAATTAGTATGAATCTGGAAACCCCTAACCTTCAACTTAGATTATATGGGTCTGGAAGACTTGAGAATAAACCACCAAACTAGTATTTGGAAAGCAGAGCATCACATAAAAAGAGATTTTACATTTTGAAGCCATTCAAGTAAGATCTTAGAGAAGTGTCACTTCCTTTCCTCCTACGATGAGTGGTCTGGCACATTGGCAGTGAGAAGACAAGAAAAGCATCATTAGGAGAGAGCGAGGATTCAAAGAAAGCATGCAGCCTATGTGAAGATAAACTTCAGTGATCTCACAGATTTGTCTAAAAGCAACTCTGCCTACCTTGCATCTAACCATCAAGACTGTGATTTATATAAAGAATCCTAAATTTTCTCAAGATGAGAGCCTGTGGTGTCTAGCACCCTACGTGCCCCAAGCTCTAACCTTATCCTGCCTCATCATATCCCAGTGTTTGGTTAGAACAATTGTTTGCAACTGTCCATTCATTTATTCACTCAGACCTTTAGGTTTCCCATACTGAGCATAGGTAGGCTGCGCTGCATCAGCTACCCCAAATTCCCCTTTTCACTTTCTTGCATTGAGCTAGAGGATCCATGAAGGTAACATTAGAGGAATTGAGACATGTGCCATATTTCAAGCTGGCTCTCATGAAATCTGTGGATTTCATAAACCCAGATTTGCGCTCAGCCATGTGTGTGCGCGAATCTGTGTATGTGTTATGTGTGTGCGTTGGCTGTGATGGTGGTGAAAGGGCACTTTATCAATGAACTGATACAAAGGAATGGAACCCTTGTTATTTGTGGGAGATGCCATCTACTCTTGGATTGAGATGGGGAAAAATCTCAATGGTATTTTTACAAACCCAAAGGCTACACAAGACATCTAGAAGGCATGTACCTAGAACACTCTGTCTCTGGGAATCAGGCTTGCTCAGATTTTCAAGGATAAATGGGATTAGTATTTTAGAAATAATTTGCATCTTTACTTTCAAAATAGGAGCAGTGAGAGAGCAAATGAAAAAATGATGGAAGATACACTGATTGAGCTGGGGTAATGATAGAAATTTCCTCAGGAAAGATAAAATCTTAGAGGGTAGGTTAGACCAATATGAAAACAAGACAACAGTTCTTTACAATGGAACTAGGAAAAAGGAGATTTTAATTGTTACTTGTTCAAGGATGGAGATGCACCCAGAGAGATATACCACATTCTTAGCATTAACTGTTTTCTAAGTGTTTCACATATTATCTCTATTTTACAGATGAGGTAACTGAGGCACAGAGACACTAAACAACTTATCTAAGGTCACCTAGCTAGAGAGTAGTGGAGCTGGGATTTACATCTTGGTAGTCTGGCTTTTAAGATCTCAGGAAGCAAACTACAGCATTCTGTATACCCAAGTACCCAGGAAGCACCGTCTTAAGCAGCCAGTGGGGAAATCTTAAATACGTCTACTGAGGGGAAGATGGGAGACGCCTCAAGGTAGCCTGTGGACTGGGGTACCCATTGCACATTTCTGAATTTTGCCCAGAGACAGGAATATCTCAAAGGTCATCCTCTGAGTGAGGAGGCAGAGTGCATTGATTACATCATCCCTCCGAAGATATTAGGGAGCAAAGTGCAAAATGAACCTCTTGATGGTGGCTTTTTTTCAACACTACAGTTGATACTAATCAATGAGCAGTATAAAGACCGAAATAAAGATTTCCTGGTTTACTCTTTCATGTGTTCTCTGTCTTTCCTGCTTCCTCCCCAGACTACCCAATCTGTGCTATGGGCATTGATTTGCAATAGTCATGTGGCCTGATCTGGATTATGTTCTGGGTTCCAAGAATTTAACTTTGCCATAGGAGCCTGGAATTTGCTTGTGTTTTCTAAATTCTGTGGGTTAGGCAGAAGCTGGGACATTTTCCGTATGCTAACGAAGTGACTTTTTGGGAAAAGAGGTTAGAGTAATTGAAATTTGGAGATGCCAGCACAACTACCCCCATTCCAATAGAAGAGGCTTCCCTGTTGCTTTGGAAGGAAGGGCCTGGACTCGGCTTCTGGCAACACACTAGGAGCTCTGGCTGAGACTGAACAAGGCAGGAAATCAGCAAGGGTAGAATTTTGGACTTAAATTTCTTTGAACATTAATTTTTTAAGACAGAGGAGGATTTTATTTTGATTTTCAATTTCCCTCTGGATATTTTTTAGTGAGAGATTGATATTCCAGCAGCCTGTTGTCACTGTTGCACTCAGGGTGTTTTCTGCCATCAAGAAGGGCTCATGGGTAACTTCAGCGAGTTACGCCGGACAGGGTGGCTGTGCCCCATGGGGGAACGTGAGTTTTGGCTTAGACTTGACCCTTCTAGCCCTGCAGTAGATGTGGATGAGTGACCTCCCAAAAGTGGAAAGAGGGCTGCCTTAATACACTGTGGTTCTCCTCTCTTGGTGACCACAGGCTTGGTGCTGAGACCTGAGTTTAGAAGATAAAATTTGGAGAATATTGGGGAAGAGGGAGCGTTTTTCCCTCCATTCTTACATTTCCATAGAGGAGGGGAGTTTGCTCCCTTTCTCTTGAGGTGGCAATTTTGGATTGAACATCTCCAGTCCTTTTCTTAATCTTCCCCACTGAAGAGTAACAAAGCCAAGTCTTGGAAGTTGACTGAAAACGTTTCTACTGGAAAGACTATGTGGGCTTGTCTTTCACCCTTGCTTATCCTTTTGGTCACTAGGTGTGACAGAGACGGCCGGCTGTTCATCCAAGCCATGCTCCCTGTTCAGTGTGAAGTTGTTGCTGGGAAGTGGCTGCCTAGCCAGAGACTACCTTTCCAAGCCCCACCCTCCACACCTCCCACCCTCGCACGCAGGTGTGACTATAGGACTAAGGCTCACCAAGGAATATGAGTGGGTGGAAAGTGTCCCTCCCCTTGGTCAAGTCTTTCAAGAGGTGGGCAGGCTTTTCCCAAATTCTTTCTCCTTCTGCTGGCTACATGTGAAGGACTACAAGTGGCTGGAGGCCGGATCCCTCAATCACTGCATAGAGAAGAGGCCACTGCTTACCAGGAACATTTGCCTCAGGCTATTACCTGAATGAGAAACAGACTTATACTCTTTGGGTCTATTGGTTACAAGAGCTTAGCCCTACTCAAAGGAATACGCTGAGTGAGTTAGGTCCACAATTCTCCACGCAACTGGAAAAGTAAGTGAAGTAAGCGGTCTGAGTGGGTTCCAGGGTCTACAACTGAAGAGGGAATATGAGGCCCCCATTTTGATCCTTGAACGAAGTTCTCCAAATCAACATCAGCAGATAGCCTTGTACTTTTGAAGTCATTGGGTACTTGGCTTAGGTCATTAATAAAAATAATAATTTGATCCCTATCAGCTCTCCATTTCTTTGATCTACTTTCTATTGATTAGAATAGTGATCAGAATTAGGAAGTAAGTGACTGATACCTTGACTTTCAATAAACACATGCTTTGTAGGGATGATGTGACTGAGAGAATTACAGCATGAAAATGAGAAAACAACCCATTCAATGGATAGGAAGATGGTATTAAAGGCTGAGACAAGGACTCTGGTGTGGAGGGCTGAAGTGATCTTCCAGCCAGAATACTCTTTGACAGCAAACTCTGTTAACAGACTATAGCTCAAGAGGTCAGGGGCTCAGTGTGAATGCAAACTATTGGAAGAGATACTTAGATGGCATGGCAGAAGCAATATATGGTAGGTGTGTGAAACGACTGCAGCAACATCTAGCATGAGAGCCCACGAGTGAGTATGATCTGTAATCTAGCTTCCTTCCCCTGAAACATCTCTTGGGTACTAGAGCTTTCTTTAAGTCCAGATCCCAGCAGACAAAGAGAAGGAAAGGAGAAACACTGGGAGAACAACTATGACTTAGGAATTTAGTTTGTTACGGGAAATGTCCCTGATACCTTTTTTAACCGATGCTAGGCAGATGGCAATCAAGAGGGAACTCAGAGTCAGACAAGAAGACAAGATATGAGGTGCTCTGTTCCATTGCAGCAGTCACGATAACTAAAAAATATTTGCCCGTCAGAGATCCTTACTCCCTCCCTCCCTCCCTTTCCTCCTCCTTCCCCACCTCCCCCTTCTTTCTTTCATGGGTGAAGTAGGTGGCTCAAGAGGTCATTTTCCCCACCAACATGATATGTAAACTGTAAAATGATTAGGGCAGCAGTCTAAACCATAATCCACACTAACCCAAGTTTGGGAAAGACAAGTTGTCAGCACTTAAGAGAAGAAATTTACACAAAATGCAAGTATGTATTTTTTTTTTTTTTGCAACAAAAGAAACTATTTATTTGGAATATGCATTACCAGTACAAATTAGGAGACTGTAAAACCTACACCGTGTTAGTATCATTAGAGAACACAAAAGTTCAGTTGGAATCAAAAGGGACAGAAGCCTGTGCTCTCACAGAAGCAAAAAAGCTTAAACTTTCAAAACCAAAACAGAGCAGAGCTTTGCAGGTTTATACTCTGGATAATAATAAGTAAAGGGGAAGGGAGGGGGGAAAGGGGGAGAATAAAACCAACAACCAAAGGAAAGCATTTCAAAGTAATTGAAAACTTTTAAAAGCCAAAGGAAAGGGAAGAATAAGAGAGAAAGGGGGAAACATTGAATGTTTTATTCGTTTCAACAAAAGAAAAAAAATGTTTACAAAAAATAAGATTCCAGAAAGCTTTGAGCTAGGGATTGAAACCAAAAAAACAAGAAAAAAAAAAGGTGATGTGAAAAGCTCGTCATTATTTTATTATGACTTAAAAACAAGAGACAAGAGCTCATGTGTTTGGGTGGAAACACTTCCTAAAGGGTTGCTCCACAATTCTGCTCTCTTTCTTCACTTTTCTTGTTTAGGTCTGGATGCTTTCTGAACACTTAATAATTTGCTGAATGAGAGATGTTGTAAAATAAGTTTCTTCCAGATAACATTGCTTTCATTTTTTCCTACAACTAATAAAAACATTCCGAATCAGGCCAGTCTTACATTTTACTTTAAGCAGTGACCTAAATCAGAGGTTAATGAGAAGTATACTGTCAATAAATCAAACTTAGCCTCTGAACTTGAAACTATAGCTCAGTAAGTGCATTCGCTCGATATCTCACCAATTCTTCATCCAAAATCAGAACTCAAAAGGATCAAGAGGCAGACCAGCTCCAAGGACTGCTTTGTGGATCTAGTTTATTGAGCCAATGATGCCCTTCACATCAGCATCTCCTGTGGGATTCTTCTGGAAGAAAAATTCTTCCTAGTTGGAAGAGGCCTTGTGGCATGTTGGTATTAGCCAGGGAAACAGAAAAGAAGGCATGTCCTCTGTGATACTCAGAATAAACAAGGCAAAAATCCTTTCCCCACAGTATTCAAGGTCCTCTGAACTGATTCCTTGAATTTTTAAAGGGCCAAAAGAGCCCAAGTCCCTGACTTCATTTTTCTCAGGGACCCCAGGGATGCCACCCTTTCTGAAGTGCAGGTGAGCGATGCAACACCGATCTTTGTTTTTGAGTCAACTGAATTCTGAACCAAAGTAGAAGAACAAGGAAACTGCCTAGTCTACCAATGTCATCTTTTCACATCACCTCGTGTACATAGTAAGGAATAAAAAGAGCAAGTTCATAATCCTGACAATAAAAAAGCCCCCCTCCCCCGATAAACAAACCAAAAACAACACAAAACAAAACATAGTATTTTTTTTTGTATTTTTTAAGGGCAGGAATAAAGAAAAGAAAGAATTTATTTCTGGGTCTCAAAGTTAATAAACATGATAATGTGTTAGGTTGTACCTATTATGTTCACTATTCCAACTTTTTTTTTTTTAGCTTACAAAATGAATTACTGTCACTTTTAAACATTGTGAAACAGGAAATGGATGTGCACAACTCGACACTTTTCTAGCATTCTTGAACTAATTCACAAATGTGAGAAAATAAAAGAAAAATGGGGGAAATGAAGAATGTAGGTAGTTTGGTGTTAAAAACTAATGCAGGAATGATGCGCATTGTCACAGAAAGAAGGGGAGATTTCCCCATCCTGTTTTGCGTGCTATGAGGGTCATTTTTAAAATTTTTATTATAAACACTATTAAATTCAGACCGCTTTTTTGGTTTTTTTTTCCTTTATCTGAATATACAAGAACATTCATTATCAAATGTTCATCATCAATACTACAAAGAACGAGACACAAGTTGCAAGAAACAATGGAAAATGTTAATAAAGCTGAAAGAATCGTTGAGGATTTTTTTTTAATTTTTTTTAAATTTGAGTTTCTGTAGTTTTATCTTTTTTTGGTATCGAAGTCAGGTTTTTCTGGGCAGAAAAAAAAAATCAGAAGGAAAGAGGAGGAAAAAGATATGTGTGAGAAAAGGTAACTGGCAAAGAAAGAACCACCACCACAGCAAAATAAAAAAAATAAATTCAAAGAAAGTGCCACTTGGCCAAAGTACTGCAAGGGAGTCAATTCTATGCCAGGGGAAGGAGCCTGGGATGAAAAGGAGGCTATCACGAAGAGCTGCAAGGCAGGCCAACCCAAGGTCTAGTACCACTTCTCAGGGGAGATTTGCTGTCAGGGAAAACGGAGCACTCCTGGTTCCATTAGAAAATGAAGGGATTCTGGGGCACATTTTGGTACCTGTAGAAATGACTTAATAAGAATTCCCAGGGAGCTGTTATTTCCAGAGGCACGGCTGTTTCCATTCCCATCCTTCTGCTGCCAGCGTTCTCATGGTTGGCTTAATGCTGGGAGATCGCGTAGCTGCTACATTTGAAGTGATGGTGCACCTGGACGGGAGGTTGTGGGAAAGGTGTTGGATATAGAGAGGGCTGGGAAAGGTGTTGGATACAGAGGGGGCTGAGTGGAGTGCTGGGTGGGGAAGATGCTGTGAGAGGTGATGACCAGTGCAGACTAGTGCGGTGGGGGAAACTGCCCGTGCAAATGGAGCACTGCTCTGATCTTTTTCACGAACCTAAAATGGCAAGCAATCTTCAATCCAAATCTGGAATCATCCTTCCTGTCCCCAAGAGAACCCTTTTGTACCTTTTTTGTATTTTGCCCAAAGTCAAGTGGCTGTGATCCAACCATATGCTCTGGAGGGACTTTCAGTCTACTCCTGCCACTAAGACATAGTTCTCCACTGGTTCTAATCACTAGAGAGTTGTCACAAAGATGCTCCCTCTGGGAATCCCCTTTATTTAGCCCTGTTCTGAGTACGGCCCAGGTTAGCAGACACGGCCTTTCAGTTGTTCTTAGTCATCAAGGCATCATCTCATATTGACAAATATTTACTTTTTCCATTTCCTTCAAATTCACATATCTTTGGGTTTCTCAATGTAGCAGTTGCTTCCTCCCCTTCCACCCATACACACAATACAGGAGCATTTTCTGTGTGTCACTGTAGTGCCAGAAGGAATTCCCTGGCCTTGTTCGCTGGCCATCCTCACCCCTTAGGGTCTGTGCCTCTACCTGGATGCCTCTCAGGCAGAGGGGATGTGACAGGGAACTAAATACTTACAAGGCTACATATTGGATTCAAGCGCCCACTAAAACAAACAGGTACTATTTTTCTAATTTGGATGCCTTTCTCTATTCTAAGAAACCAAACGGACCAAAATTACAAAACCAACAACAACAACCCTTTGGTTTATCATCAGGGTGCTGATGGTAACCAGAAATGCAAACAGGAAAACCATTTATTGCCCCTACATGGCATGGTCCAGGGACATCATTATATTCCAGTAATGTCTCCAGGACATTACTTCCCCTTACTTCCAGACTGGGGATGAATGAAATCAATATCCTCAGTCTCTGACATGCCTCTTGGTGAGCAGGCATAACCATCTTCATTTTACAGGTAAAATAATGAGGCGCCAGGAAAGTTGGCTCCTTCCCCCTTAACCCGAGTGACATAGCTGCCACCTTCATCACTGGCAGAGCTGGCTATGAAGAAAGTCAGCCCAAGTGATACTAGAGAATAGCATTCTAGTACATATTCTTCCCTCTTAGCAGCCCCCAGGGAATAAAAATCACTATGATGACTCTCAAGGAAACATTACCTTTGTTTTCCCCATGACCCTCAGGTCTTCAAATTAAGCTAGGAAAAAGTTAGCCTGAGCCATGCTCTTATTCAACTCTCTCCTCCAGAACAAGAGGTCAAGAGTCAAGAACATGGTGTTGTATAACACTTCGGAGAATTAATGAAAGATCCCCAATATAAAAATAAAACCAAAGAAAACCAAATCCACTATGGATGCTATAAGTACTGTGTGTGGCTCCCTGAGAACTCCAGAGGTGGGAGGGAATGGGAATAGTTAACACTGGAAACCTGGCCTTCAACACGAGCAAATCCTGTGTACGTTGTTCTGTTATGTGCATGTGGGTGGGCCTTTAGGTCGTGGAAGCCCCAGACTCATATCCTTCTCAGTGACAGCAACCTTCACTCAGAGTGGCTAATTCCCTCTCCTGGGCTCACAATGCACAGTCCTATGGTTACTAATGTAAATGTTTGCAAATAACATGTGAATGTTCTCCAGAAAGTGAATGTGTGAGGTTGTGCATATACCTGCATGTGAGTGTATGTGTGCACACGTGTATGTATGCACGTGAGGAAGGACAGTTGAAGGGTTTCAGGAAAAGGAAACTTCTACTTGTTAAGTGTTGCATTCATCACCGTGCCCAACTCAGATTCGAGCAGGTTCTGAAAATTGCTTTACTAAATGCTGAATGGTCTCCAAAGACTGTGCCTCCGAAACCAAGAACTGTTATCAGGAAGATGAAAAAGCCTATAGGAATTCTGCCCTTCCTGTTCTGTGTGCTCTCCTGAGGCCTGATATCCTGCCTGGGAATCAACCTAGTGGAGCTGTAACCAGAAAATGTGGCAGCTTTCAAAGCCCTGCTACGCCAGTCCCCAAAGAATAACTGGGGATGGGAAGGAAGAGGAGGAAAACGTTCCAATCAGAATTGTCCCCGGGGAGTTAAGAGCAAGAGGGGACAGGGAGGCCCGGAAGTAGTAGGGCAATGTGGCGTATTCCTGCTAAGAGGTAGTGAGAGTAACGAGAAAAACAGAGAAGGACTGCCTGTTGATACAGGGAGTGAGGGATCCGAATGAGGTAAATTTGGCTCCTCAAACCACCAGCATGAAAACATACAAACGCTTTTATTATTTTCTTTGTCATTTTTTTCCTCTTTCAATTTCTCTAATGGTTGAAAATATCCTTCAGTGATGTAATAGAGGGCAGGGGCCCAGGGAGTCTAGGACAGGGGGAAAGGGACAGGGAAGATGACGGAAACCAGGCTGACAGCTGGAGGCAGGGAAGGGTGGCTTCTACCCAGAAAATTAAAAAAAAGGGAAGAGAGTGTAAAGAAGTGTCCAGATTGGCTGAAATAGCATCCCAAAGAAGAGAAGAGAAGGAGACTCTTATTGTGTTTGCTGATTGCTTCGACCTCCAGTCTGACCGCTTCAGCGTTGGGAGAGAAACCCCCCCTCCTGCCCCTGCCCCGACTGGGGCACAGGGTCAGCCGGGATGCGATTGCGGGGAGATCAGTTGGAGGTATCAGAGTGAACACTGCCAGGGCCTTCTGTAGGGGAGGTCACTGATGAAGGGGTAGTAGCATCCTGCCAACCTCCATTAGCCTAGAAGGGAAAAAGGGAGAGAAGTCAGTTCTCTGTGATCTAGTGGCCTGTTCTGAGCAAACAATGACAATGAAGCAACTTGTATAAAGGACTCTGCCTGGTGCCTGGTACTTGGGGGCACTCATCAAATGAGAAGCTGTGATTGTTGTGGATACTATTTCCACCACATTCTGATGTGTTGGGATCCTCCCAGTGAACCACCAGATACCATGTTAACATCTCCCACTGGAGCAATGTGTTCGCACTTCTCAAAGCCATCAGATGATTGTTAGGTGGGCTGCAGTAGAATGATAGCTTCCTTGCAGGTCAAGAGACAAGAGTTTTAGTTCTGATTCTGGCAACAACTAGCTGGTGACTCTGGAGAAGCAATTTTATCTCTCGGGCCTTGGTTTCCCCTTTGGAAAAATAAGAAGGTTGCCCCAAATGATTCCTAAGGTCTTTTCCAGCTCTGGATACTCCATATGTTTATGCAATTCCAGGCACCTGTTCTGTGCAAGGTTCTATACCAGATGTTCTTGGGTACACAGTGAGTGAGATATGGGTCATGTCCTCAAGGAGGGGGATAAGACAAGCACATGAATGAACTGTAATTCAAGGCAGAACCTAATAAATAGTAGAGCCTGGTTGTTAGGACGGTTCAAATGAAGGCAATATCACATCTTGAAGGAGCATCAGGAAACACTTTGTGGAGGAGGTAATCTTTGAGGTGAGCCTTGAAAAGTACAGAGGGTGATTCAGGTGAATATAACAAGGCAAAACAACAGTGCCAAGACCTTAAGGACTGGTATGAGTGAATATATCTAAAGAAATGGTGAGATGAGAAGCTACATGTTTGGTCTGCATTTTGTAGATTATTTTTCTAAGACTCTAATACCAGAAGCATCCAAAACAACAGAATTGTTCTAAAAGGATTTGTTTCAGTGATCACTCCTCTCAAAAAAGATCCCACCAATAAAATGGTTGAAGAATGATTTGCTATTGGAATCTTTTCATGATGCACAATTTATGATTACTTACATGTTTTAAAGCATTGACACACAAGTGTGCTAAAATGTCTTCTTTTTCCCAATTGCAGTATTCATCTGGAGCTAATATACCACAATTCTGGAAATACTGTTAATGTTGAACACAGCAGTCTTAGGCGTTCTTGGCAAATGATTTTCTATTGTACTTTCCTCTCCTTTTGCCCTTTGAAAAATTTGGTGTAGACTGGACAGGCAATATTATTATTATTGCCATTTGGGAGTGACCGTGGCTTCTACACGAAATAATTACTAGCAAATGTCTGTTCACACTTCATTCATAAGAAAGTAAAGTGTGAGAGAACAGTGAGCTTCCTGGTGTATGGCCGAGACAGAACACCGGCCTCTTAACCTTTGAATCAATGTCCTTTTTCTCTGCCATTTTCATCCATTTGGCTTTGTTTCTCATTGGCTCAAACAAATGAGGCGCCAATTGTCCCAGGAAAGGTGGGCTTTTATGCAAAGCAGGTGGGCATGAGGGTAGGTTTTGCTCATACCTCATTAACAAGCAGCAAGTCACACACCTGGATTCCAAGAGGACAAAAGGTCACCCTGGGTGATGACTTCACCTCAATCTCGGATCAACTGCTCTCATGTTCATGTTCAAATCTTCCATCTCCTAATCTAGTCAAGTAGCTTCTCTTGCTCCCTTTCCCGTTAGAGGACATTCTCCCCTGCTGTTTGTGATAGAGATATTAGTAGGAGAACTAATAAGGGGAAATGAAGATTTGTTCTTAACAGAAGGCTTTACAGTATGATCAGAATCTAGAACAGAATTAATTCAATTTCCTAATGCAGTTTTGTCACAGGGGTGATGATATCTTAGTCTTTCTTCCTAATCAAGTAATTATTTATTTTTCCCCAAAGAAAATCTATTAATGTCATTTATCTTTTCTGATCATAGCAGTAAGATATGCTTATCATACAATTTTGGAAAATAGGAAAATCATAAAAAAACAAAAATAAACACCCATAATCCTACCACTCAGAGAAATTTACTGTTAGCATTTTGATATTTGCATGTCCTAATAATCTTTTTATATGTGTTTGTTTACCTGATAGATGGATATAGATAGATGTGTGTGTATTTACATATGCATCCTGCATAGCTGAGTAGTTGAGGATTTTAAGGAAAGATGAAGGGGGTTAAGTAAAATGTCATGAAGTAGACAATAAAGTACTAATTTAAAAAAAAGGCCATGTATCTTAGAATCAACCTGTTATGAGACAAACAGATGAAGTTAGCACCCATGTCATAGCTAGCACACGGCACAAGGGACTTTTATTACACTGCTCACAAATCACCACTATTAACATTACTTAGCCATGCTATGATTCTATTAAAGTAACAATAAGCGGTGTCAAAAATGAAGTCATTGGTAAGGAAAATTAGCTCTGTGTTGTTTCATGAGGAAGGAATTGGCAAGTGATTCTATATTGCCCAGAAGGTTTGTGGGAGACTTCGAGCCATCTTTGAGATGAAACAACTCAAACAGTAGACATTTGATCTCTTTCCCTAAAAAAAGTTCTGTTTTCTCAGACCAGTGCGCAAGATGCCAGAGGGTGCAGAGATCTCACAGATGGTAAAGACAGGAATTAGTTCAAGCTGATATCAAAACCAGCATTTTAATTATGTTAATTGGTCTGGTGAAGAAGATAAAACATCATCTATTAAAAAAAAAAAAACCTCTTTGATTCCCTCTTTTTACTCTCCCTTCATAAAAGCGCACACTCCCTAGAAAGGGTGACCAACTGTACCAGTTTGTGCAGAACTTTTGCAGTTTTAGGCACTGAAAGTTCCATGTCCCGGGAAAGCCCTCAGATCCAGGTCAGCTGATCACTCTCCACCAGGCTAGCCCAGCTATGGCCCTCTCTAATGCCTGCTAAATTTAGGACACTGCAGCCTATGAGATCCAAATTAGACAAAGACAAGTCGTTTTTAGAACAAGCATGTCTAACACTGGAAAAGGTTGAATAATTCTTCTCTCCGGAGGTGCTTTATACAACTCTGCTGAAACCTCCCCAAGATCAGAAACTGTGAGCAAATCCAACTCAACAGGGTTTCCAGTAAATCACTTTGGCTGCTTCAGCTGTATCATTCTAGCTTTAATGTAAGACGTTCAGAGGCTGCATCGTCTTGGGAAACAGCTGACCTCGCTTACTGCCACGTTAACCCTGGGGAGCAATTCTTTCCCTCTTCCTGACTGCGGGTGAATATCAAGTAGGAAACTCCGCCTTTGTGTATTTATTTATCTCTGGGCACAGTAAGAGTCAAAGATGCTCTCATTAACAACCATGTGGGGCTGGCAGGAAATAAGATTTTTGTTTTTATTTTTCTTCTGCACCCCAACCACCCCTTCAGTCTCAGATGCAAACTACATCCTTTGTAATGGACATATACACTTTTCAAAATGCTGATGCCAGAAACTGTACTGAGGAGTTACAGGGGTGGGGAGGTGAGAACTGCAAAACCAAATGTGCCTTCCATAATGGAAAAGATTCTACATTTGCACCTAATTCAAAAGGTAACTCTGTGCTGTGATGCAAGGCCTGTGAAGCAAGACCAAATCTAACCTTTAATTCCACCAGGTGAGGCCTAAACCAACAGCAGGTACCACCTGAAACGGCACAGAAGGGGGAGCTAAATAGAATAGAAATTTAGAACAAAATGCAGAGTTCCTATAGGAGAAAATCTGTGTTTTCAAAACACAGATTAAAGGTATTTGGTAACAAAATGATTCCGGACCAAAAATGATCGGCTATTTTACTCGACATCCTATCCTAATGCATTTGATACTTAATTATTTACACGGAATTTTGCCAGAGCCCCACCTAATGGATAAGGGCTGGCATGCCCATCTGAGAAGATGGGGGAGCCATGGAGCTGAGCATGGGGCAACGGTGGACGGGAAGACCACATGGTTTCTCCTAACAAAACTTCAAAAGCACAGAACTGCCAGGGAAGTCCGGACTTGTCCCTTCTCTGTCGCCCTCTTGAAAATGAACACGTGCCACCTGCAGTAGCCTCTCCTGGCTGTTGCGAATCAAGTCCTGTTTTAGCCTAGAGCAGCGGCTGCTGGGCTGAGATCCGCCTGTGCCATCCTCCTCTCCTTCCTGCTTTTCCTCTGCGCTTACCTTAGCAGCACACCGTTGATGCAGAGAATTCATCACCTGATGTGACAGCCCAAGCGAGCCTGGCACTAAGAAACTCTCATTTGCAACCGAGAAATACGCTGAGGTGCCACAAACCGGCTGATGTCAGCACCGAGTGGAGCAAGATCTGCATATGGGCCAGATGCCATTACTAAAGATGCCTTCGGCGTGGGTGCGGAGGTGTACGTGCTCCAGGCCCTCAATCACCAGGCGCTGGTGGAGCCGACCAGGAAGAAAAACAAAGAACGCGGACGCCTCCTCTCTCTCCCTACCTGCGCTGGCGCGGCCACCGTGTGTCAGGAGAGTCAGCAGCTCCCAGAGCGGAGGTCGTGCACTAGATCTTTCCATCAAGTTAGCAGGAGAACTACATATTCCTAGTATGTCTGCACTTTTCTCAAGATTACACAGTGAGCACCTACCACAGGATGCCTTGGGATGCAAAGATGCTACTGCAAAGCCCCCTTAGGAACACCAAGGGATTCAAAATTTCCCCAGGAAACTTGACAGTAAAACCCTTCCCTGCCCAGCACCCCTCCGGTCCTGTCTTTAGCTCCAATCAGAATTGTCTTTCAAAAATGTAACTGTGATTCTGTCACCAATCTGTTTAATCTTTCAATGGCTTCCCGTCGACCTCAGGATGAGGTTTGATGTCCTCATCAGGCATAGTGTCCTTGAACCCATTACTCCTCAACTCAGTGCTCATGGTTAAGACTTCATCCATATCAGACTTGATATTCCTACAGCAGAGCAGCTACTTCACTCCTGCTTCTTCCCCCTTGAATACAGGCCCTCACATATCCTATTACATTCAGCCCATAACCTGCCTGTCTTTCAAGATGGAGTTTCAGAATCCTTGCACCCCTATCTGTACCTGGCCATGCCCGTTCCTCTTGCAGACCTCTCTTTCTCTTCATGTACCTTTTATCACAGCCTGTAGGTTACCATACTGCACTTGTTCTTTACAATATCTGTCTCATCTTGCCTACCAGACCATGAGAGCAGGGCTGTGGAATTTACCTTCAATTCCAAAGTGCCTATCAGTGTCAGACACATCATCAAGTTTGAGAAATATGTGTTGGAAAGATATGAGAAGTAAATACACGTTTAGCAGCACTGTAACATCCATCCTCAATCGTGGGCATAGAGAGATACATGGTACCAAGACCCTGACCTCCAAAATTCAATCTGACTAAAGATAAAGGAAATATCCAGGAGACAGATCAGCATTAGTACTGTATTTCACGGTAACTTTACGTTCAGGATACTGAACTTTTCGCTTATTAGAAAGGCATCAAGGAGATTGGTTACTGCATAGGGCATCCCAAACAAGTAACTATGGCTGATATTTGTATTGCTCTGTTTTGTTGTTAGGGAAAATAGCTGAGAAAGACATTGGATCCTGTCTGTTGCCTCTCCACAGCTTAGCACACCAAGACACCAAGGAGTGTTCTCCACAAGGGCACAAGAGAAAGATGTTTCTTTTGCTCTGCATCTGGAACAGTCTCCAAGTCATTACCTTAGGCACAGCAGGAATTGCAAAAATGTACAGAACAGATAAGTCCACAAATGGCCTGTAGGGCCCTTGTCCCCCATCTCTCCTCTCTTCAGGGCTAGATCCCTTGAGCCCCACAAGCCGGCTCAGCTTATACCTTAGGATCTGGGTATACGGTTGCCAGATAAAATATAGAACACTCAGTTAAATGTGAATTTCAGTTAAACAACAAATAATTTTTTGGTAGAAGTATGTCCCATGCAATATTTTCAGTTGCTAAATCTAGCAACCCTATCTCAGAATAATGTCTACTCTCAGCCAAAATGAAAATTCATTCTGGACTAGTTTTGTTGCATAGGCAATGCAATCAATTTTGCTGCCTGTCCTGCTCTGATTTTTTGCATCAGCATCTTCTTGCAGGAACTTCTTTCTTGTGGCCGAGACCATCCATATCAAGCCTGTGCCGAGCTTCTGCTTGATTTCCTGCTAATTATTGCAGTTCCTTCAAGACTAGACAGTGACTTGCTTTTGCAAATCGAATCTGGCTCTGAAATCTCACCCAGCTCACCAATTACTACCTGTCCTGAACTTGATCCTGTCCCTGGATTTTCCCATGCTGCCAGCTCTAGGATACCTGTTTCCATGACCCTTGCCCGCTGGGAGAACCCCCTCTGATTGCCAGCTCTCCGCCAAGCCAGTCCCTGGTAATCTCATAGCCATGTCACACCCCTTCCCAGTCTGGCTCCTACCATAGCCTTGTGAGCCCTGAGATCTTGCTTGAAGTTCTATATGTCCGGAAAGATCCACATTACAATCGACTGTTACTGGCAGTAGATGGATACCCCTACTGCCAAGACTTTTGTAGTTTAAGCTGCTGCAAAGACATTACGTATTTCCCCTTACCAAAGTGAGATTCCTTATTACTCTATAGGGAAGTCAAATGACAGGATTTCTGCCTTGGCCTGTCCCTCTCCACTGGTTTACAGGAATTCCTCTCACCTTTCGAGGTCCTGCTTGAGAGCCATCTTCTTCCTGTGGGTTTCTTCAAACCACACCCTGACCTGCTTCTCTAAAGTCCAGTACCACTGACTTTCTGACCCTTCATCTCGCATTTAACCTTGTGCAGCTTTTGTTTATTTCTTAACATCCCCATATGAGCACCAGAAGATCATATTCGGTGTAGTCATTTAATCTTCAATTCTATAAAATGTATTCAGTTCCTACCTTGTGCTAAGTCCTGGGCATACAGTAGTAGATAAAAGGAATTTTAAAAAATCTGATTCCTGTCTTATGAGAAATACATGTTAAATAATCATCAAAAGAACATAAATAGTTTCTAGATTGTAATAAATACTATGAAAGAGTACAACAGGGGCTTCATTGAGGTTGGGGTTTTAGGAAAGGTCAATATTACAGCTTCCTAGCTGCCAAAGCAGATATTTTGCAATGGGCTTAAACAAGGGGAATTTATTGGCTCAGTTTTGAGGCTAGGAGAAGTCCAAACATCCAGGCATCATCAAGGCGATGCTTTCTCCCAGAAGACTGTGGCATTATGGGGCTGGCTGCTGGTGATTCTTGATCCTTGCCTTTTCTGTCAAATGGCAAGACACGTGGCAGCTTCTGGTCTCTCCCTTCTCTTCCGGGTTCCGATGATGTCCGGCTTCTGGCTGCTCCCTCTGTCTTTTTCTTTGGTCTGACTTTCACTCTGTGTATAAAGGACTCCAGTAATCTTGATCACTCTGTTTATAAAGGGCTGCAGTAATCTCGATTAAAGTCCTATCTGATTCAGTTGGGCCACCCCTCAACTGAAGTAACTTCTTGAAGAGATCTTATTTACAATGGGTCACACCCAAAGGAATGAATAAAGTTTAAGCACATGTTTCTCTGGGGTATACAGGTCCAAGCCACTACAGTCAGCTGAAGGGGAACAAGAGATAGCCAAGTAAAGAAGAGGGTGAACAGCATTCCAGCCTGTGCAAAGATCCAAGGAGTGGAAAGAAGGCCAGCAAGAAAGGAATATAGGAGCCAAGTGGTGAATGTAGCAAGATGGGGTTGGAGAGCTGGGAGAGCCTCATTATGCCACTAGAGGCCATGAGAAGTTTTGACTTTTACCCTGCATGACACAGTAAATTATTCAATAGCAAGCCATTAGAGAACAAGAATTATGTCCAAGACATCAGCTGCACATATAGGTACTTGCTGAATGAATGCAGAAATGAATAACTTTGAAGGCTTCTTTTGGGGCCACAGCCTGTGGATATGGGGCCACCTGGCTGCTGGGGATCATGATTACTGCACAGATGCATGTACAGGAATCTGAACAGGCCATTCTCTGACTCAATGACAAATATGTAATGGTATGTAAATCTGGTAAATCCAGTGGGAACTCCCTACTTCTGCTTCTCAGGCGAGGAAACTAAAAATCAGGAACAAGGATTTGCCAAACTTAGTTCCCACTCTGTGCCACTGCCTTCTGGACATTTCTGATTTCAAAAAACGGGGACTGTGTGATGTGTTTTGGGCACCCCACGTGGAACACTGCTGCTACTGACTGTTCAAGGCTGAAGACAGATGATCCTCCATTGTGATCCGAGAACCTATGTGTTATTTATTAAGGTTCCAGAACCCATGAACCATAAGTCTGCCCTTGGAGAGTCTCTCAGGGAATTCTAATACCTGGCCATTCCTAAATCATAATCCACCTTCTCAAACTTGATTTTGGGTGAGACAAACTCTGTTCCTGTTGGATTATACTTCTGAGGTATCACCATGTGTAGTTCCCATCCTGGCAGTTAATATTGTTTATTTTAGGTAAATACAACATTGCAGAGTCCTTGTCTAAAACCTGTGTAGTAAGACGTAAACCTGATCTGTATTCACTTGGTATGAATATGAACTCTCTTATTAAGAGTCAGTATCCCAACCCTTATCTGGTATGCACCTTAACCACTGGCTAGGAGGTGCTCAGTCAAAATCCAACTGCAAGACTCTGTCAGTTGCACCCCCACCATGTCGTGTCATCCTGTCAGCACCATGACACTGGATTATCTCTGAGACAGAGGTCTGTCTATCTCTTGGCTCCTTCTTTGCTTCATACCTTTCTAATTAATCTGTCCTGAGGGCCCAGAATTAATAGTGCCACATAAAGCACCTGAGGCACACTTCAGCCTCTCTGCAGCTCATACAGGGTAAGAGCGAGTACACATTTTCAGATTTACATAAGGTTGCTTTCTTATTTCTGTTAAAAGCACAAATAGGACAGTAACAATCAACATTTCCATGTCCCACAGACTTGGGGGTCTATAGGTTAAATATACATACAAGAGGTTAAAACTTAAAGTTTGTTTTTATTTAACTTTTCAAAGCCCATTCTGAGCTCCTGGCAAAGAAAAATAAGCTCAGCTTGATTCAGCTAAATGGAGGTAGAGAACTCTATTTATATCTGAATAAACATCCTTGACACTCAGAAATGCACAAACCAAAACACATGTACTTATACATCCACACAGTTTGCATAATTCCATACACTTTAATATAGTCACATAGAGCTAATACACGTTCAGAAAGTACTCACTGCACCTACAGAATGCACAAGTGTGCACACGCATGCGTGGGTGCACACACACACACACGCACAGGTGCTGCTTAATCTGTAGCTGAGTAAGACAACAGACAATTACCTTTACTCATGCAGCCAAGTCTGGATAATTCAAGCCAAATTCAAGCAAAAGGTATTTTTTTTCAAAACTCTAAGTAAAAATAATATGATTGGGTGATTATATAGCTCCAAATTCTTAATTTTGTTTTTTTAACCTTTGATTTTGCTTTGGCTTTGCTGACAAGGTTATTATTTTCTAAGGGTACACACAGAGACTGTATACATACAATGATAAACACTAAAAGGGTGGCTATGCACAGAGTACACACACATACTGGTGCCTGTGAACATGCCCTTGTGGCGTAAATCTTGATGCTATTTACATTTGCACAGGAAGCTAAAGCCCCTTCCACTTTTCTGACCATCCAAGAGACAGCAATTACCCCAGATTATCAGACCAACAATGACATGCCGCGTAGAGAGAGACACTGAGCCAACTCCATATCCCAAAGACTGGCATATTCAAGTACACTTAGAACATTAATAGCAATTTACGTGCCATCACTGAGACAAAGCCACAAAAGCTCCGTTGGCAGCCTCTTATTTTGAAGCCTATTATTTGTGGGAGTTACAGGCTATAATCACAACAGAAACTTTCAAAACCCTTATCTTCCGTGACGCACCAAATCTATTTCAGAGCCATAATTGCTATGTCACGGGAGAGTTTGCTGCTTAATGCACTCAAATGTCATTTAGTGTTTGTGGGGTCATTACAGCTAACACAAGGGCAGGGGGAGATATGGAGGGAAGCTGTGGGGGAGGCGCAGACAGAGAATGTGTGTGTGGGGGGGGAGGGATGTGCTAGAACGGGGCACCAGGCTCCATTGTGCCTAATTTATTTATAGGAGAATATTGCTGTTTCAAGAATTCTATCTACTGAAGAAATAAGTGAAAGGGCTTGAAAAAATATCTATGTGCTCAAGAATTCTGAAATCATTTGACACAACCCTAGAGTCCTAGTTAGATGCTGGGGTTGCCCTCCTTCATTCTGGGATTCTTAATCAAGTGTATTGCAGAGGGGAGTATTCTTAAAAATTTTGTTCTTTTTTAAATGATCCCAGAAATCTCTGGAGTGGAATGTTTCTTGCTGTACAGTGGGTTCTGGAGTCTGACTTGGTTTTCGTGTATATGTGCTGCTATGGAATGAGAAGGGGAATGAAGATGATGGTGAAATGTCAAAGGTTCAATCTAGAAGAATGCGCTTCCTTGCATAGATGGCAAAAGATCCAAGGAGACCGGTATAGCATCCAAAATAAGAAAAAAACATCTAGTCACTCAAAAGACCATTTTCTTGACCTAAGTCTAGCTAAGGTCATAAGAAATCTTTTTAAATATATGTAGCTTTTGTTTTTCCAACCTGGCTGTAAACCTACCAAAGACTTATTTATTTAGCATCTCATAATGCTTAGAGCACTACTAGGCATGGGGTAAATTTTCAAAATTTTAACTGGACTAACATATCTCTGTTAGGTTCTATTTGATAACCCTGGACCTATTTTTATAGGTCAGATATATAGAAAATTCCAAGCTAATTCAGATTGCATGTTTGATTATTATTATTTTTAAGATCAACATCATTACCACTTACAGATCTGCCTTGGGAATAATTTTCCTTTAGTTTTCCTAGGATGACAATTCAGCTCTCACTGAAGAACTTTCCACAGCGAAAAACAGGATGTGACTCGGACTTATTCCACACGAACCCTCCACCATTCAGAAAGAGAGTTACTCTACTGTTGGCCATAAGTGGAATGGATAATATCCTTATTGGGTAAAGAGTTATTAGAAATCAATAAGAAAAAGATGAACATTTCTAGAACACATATAGAAGGCCAATAAACATATGAAAAAAGTGCAATCTCAGTAGTAATCAGAGATACAAATTAAAGTACAATAAAAATGAGATTGCACTTATAATTTGATAACTGGCAAAGATTGAAAAACTCCTAAGACATTGTTTTTGAGGGAGTGAGGAAATGGGAATTATCATCTTCTACTGGGAGAACCACAAAATAATACAAATTTTCAGGACTACTTTCATCACAAACACCTTAGATTTGTTCATATTCTTTGATTCAGCAATTCCATTTCTAGGAATTTATTCAAGGAAATAATAAAGAATATACACTGACTTTTCTGTATTATGTTTTCACAGAGTTATTAATAATGGTTTAAAAAATAAAGAAAAAACCTTAAATGTTCCACAGTAGAGACTGATCAAATAAATAATGAACTTTCCCTATAACAGCTTCCATGAAGCTATTTAAAGTTATATTTAAGAAGAATGTTTAATGATAAGGAAAATATTCATAATATATTTTTAGGGAAATAAGTAGGGTACAAAATAATATGTTCAATATGATCATAACTTTTCTACACCCACACAAAGCTACACATGTCCAAACAAACAAAATCACAGACGGCTATAGAACAAAGAATTAGCAGTAGTTTTCTTCTGTGTGATTTTCCTACATTCTTCAGATTTTCTACATTAAATATTAATTTGTAAACAGAAAGTAAGTACATATAAAATTTAAATAAATCATAATAGGAACTTTCATATTTAATTTCTTTGTTTTGTGGTTTGAAAAGGTCTTGGCCAACTTCCCAAGCTTATTGGAGAAGAGGCCAATGCAATTATTGGTCTTGGGAAGAATGGCTGGGGGAACTGGAACTCTTTTGCCTACAGAAGAGAAACTAAGCAAGTGAACTCATAACTCTCTTCAAAATACAGCAATTACCTGTGAAAAGTGTTAGCCAGGTGTTTTCTCTTTCCGCAAAGAATAGGGCCAAAGGAATCAGGCTGAAATCAGAAGTCAGCTTAGACAAGGTGGAGAGCTGCTCAAGAAGAGATATGCAACCTCCTGCCCTGGTGCCCAATACAATTACTGGTTCATAAGAGAGGCTAAGAAAATGCCTGCTTGATGAATGAATGGAAAAATAAACTGTGGATCAAGATCAAGGTCACAAAGACAAGTGCCCCAGAAAAAAGTATGGGAAAGAGAAGAAACAGCAATAGATATATGGTCTTTAAATATATACCCATCAAAGATTTCTGGTGTGAGTTGGTGAAGATCATATGGTACAAAGTATAGAGAAGTAAGAGGTAAAAAGTAGGTACCAAACTGTACCTACTGCCTGGAAAGAAAAAAGAACAAAAAAGTCACTCTCTTACAGGAAAGACTCTGGATAACAGAAATACAAAAATGCTTATGCTGGTGGGGTTTCTAGGAGGCAGAAAATACAGCACTATAGTCTGATTGTCAGTAAAAACCAAACAAAACAAAACCTCTTGACAACTGGCCCAACTAGGCTCAGTTCAATAAATGTTCATTGAGCAGCTACTATATGCCAGGCCTATGCTGAAGGTCAGGATGCCAAACTATGATCTTTCTCCTCAGAAGTAGGAGAAGGTCTGTAGAGAAGTAAAAGAAGAGAATCAGATTAAGATTTCCTCCCCCAACTCCAGTGAATTAAGTACTGTATAGTCTGGAGGGACTAGGAAATACCTCCAGGAAAAGACAGTGCCTGAGTTAAGTCATGTAAGAAAGGATTATGAGATGTTTGCCCACCGCTGTAGGTTCTGGCCCATGGATATAACTGCTTGAGAGTTTTAATCTCTGGGGAGTTCCTCTAGGAAAAGGCCAGGCTTACTGGGACAGACAAGAGCGGGGAGTAACAATATTTATCGAGAATCTACCATAGATCAGGCACTTCAGGAACCTAGGGTCTAGAGAGGAAGTGAAAAGGAAGTACTTGGCTAGGAGCTTTTAAACAGCAACACTCATCACAACAGACAGCAATGAAAAATGACTTTGATAGGTCCATTTTACAAACCTTGAGATGTTTGTTGATGTTCTGATGCCCAGTTTCCCTGCTCTGAACTTTTTTTGCTTACATTTTAAAATGTCCTAATTATTTTCATAAACTTGAATTAAATGAGTTAATGCATATAAAGTGCCTAGCACATGGAAAGAAGTCAGTGTTAGCTATTAATACAGTTATTAAGTGTCATTTTATCCTGTTAATTTTCTATCCTTATTGCTTTTTAATTGTTCTTTAATTTAGTGCTTCATACCACTTCCTTATTTTATTACTATTTGATCTGTTTTCTTATCTTTGTAAGTATCTTTTTAGCTGATGTTATTTATTTTAACTACTCATCCTAGCTTATGTTATGTTTTTATTGTTCTCCTTAGTACTTGTGTATCTTAATTGCTTTTAACCTTCATTTTGCAATTTCACATGCAATTTTATCACTCTCCTGCCATTTTATCTTTCCACTGCCTTGTATATTCTTTCTCTCTACCTTCTCGCTGTTCTTATTCCCTGGATAGTTTTTAATTTTTTTTTTTTTTTTCATTTTTTTTCTACTCAGTTTTTCTAATTTTATTCATATGGCATTATCCTTGCACTCTGTTGCATTTATTCTTCTAACTTATTAAAGTGGCAAGTGTTGACTGTTGATAAAGAAGAGGGAGTATTTTGATAAAAATCCTGACCCCGTGAAGTGAGGGTGGCTTTTCTTTGACTTTGTCCAGGAGTCTGCTATTTCTGTGGTTGATACCCCAGTTCCTCCAATGCTGATCTTCCCTCTAAAACCTTTATTTAACATGTGTAATGTAGCAATTTTTCTGGCAAAATTTTCTTGTCTTGCACTTAACTGCACCCTCTACCACCAGATTAAAAAAATAATCTACCTCGCTTTTTCACACCTAGATTCCTGGCACAGTCTAATGGACCACCAAATCCCTTTATGAAGAGACACTTGATCTAAAACCCCTGCTCTCTCTCATGTATTATCACTGGTCACTGGCTAACTAATATGACTCAGTAGTGGTGTAGAATAGGTTATGTGCAAGGAAGGACTTTCTATTTAATTTTTGAGGTTTAATTTTAATGAAAAAAAATCAACTTACTCTTAAGCCTTTTTATACAGGATCTTGAAAGGATGCACAACAGAACCATAACTGAGCCCTTATAGTTCTTTTTCATATAACCCAGGCACCAAAATATTTATTACCAGGCAAGGTAACAGAGACTCTAATTCCTTGGAAGTTTTTACCAACTCTCTTCACTTGTGTAAGGACTGAAGGGTCCGTTTGGAGAAAGGAAACAAACAGAAGTTTAGAGTTAGACTAACCTGCATGCAAACTCTACATCTTTAACATATTAGCTGTGTGATCTTGGGTAAACTACCCAACCTCTCTGAGTCTCAATGGCCTCATCTCCAAATTGGAGATGTTTATAAAGGTATTGTATCTTGAGGGCCCTCAATAAATGCTATTGAGTTAGAATTTTTAGAATGGATATTGGTGGCAACTAAAATTGCCTCCAGAATGTTAGGCATACAAGTAGTTATGTTTTATGTTGCCTTGCTCCTCTATAAAAGTAACAGAGCCCTCAGTAGTTACCTGAATCTCTCCAGAAGGGCAGAGCCCTGGTGAGAGAGGGATGTGGTAGTTATGTCAGCTTGGCTAGCTTATGGTGTCCAGTTGTTTGGTCAAGCAAGCATTGGCCTAATTGTTACTGTGAGGGTATTTTGGGCATTTAAATAATTAGTCAGTTGACTGCATCTATGGCTGATTACTTTTAAAATCAACAAAGGAGACTGAGAAGCCTCACACAGTAAGTTAAAGTCCTTAAACAAAGAACTGATGATTTCAGCAGTCAGAAAGAATTTCTAACTCTACTTGGCAGCCAGCTTCTCTGATGAATTCATCAAAACCTTCATCAGTGTTCCCAACTTATGACCTTTCCTATTGAATGTGGACTTGTCATTTTCCATGGTCGCATGAACCAATTTCATTAATAAATCTCATAATATTTACTTACATATATATCCTGTCAGTTCTGTTTCCCTGGAGAACTCGGCTAACACAGATTTTTGTAATGAGAGTGATCTTGAGAAACACCATCTTGAAGATGAGATTTCTGAATTGGTTCTGCAGTTTTTGGAATTAGTTTTCTAATCTGATTAGATTAAAAGCTACTAATGGCTCTATTTCTAATGATTGAGATGACACTGATAGTTCATAGTGTGAATTGGTAATAGAGAAACATAAAATATCACCATTGGATACTGCTACCCAAATGCTTGTAAGAGGCAAGACTCTAAGTGATAGTGTATTTGATACCTTAATAGAGTTTTGTGGAGTTAAAAAGTATACTGATGTCGGCTGGTTTTTCTTAAATATTCTGGATATGGTTATTAAAGAAAGGGATGAACAAGGCTTCAAATTCCCAGCTCAAGTGTCATATGAAAGACATGAAAGTTTCTTCATGAGCCCTGAAATTAACTCTTATTACTTGTAGCCACATGAGATTTCTGAAAACCAGAAATCATTGTGCAAGTTGATGAATTACAAAGTAAACTAAATTCCTAACCTTGCAGATTGTCTGTTGTTAAAGTGAGGGCATTAAGGGGAAAATAATGGGAATAGGGGAATATGGGCTGCTAATGATGATGGTGGGAACACTGAAAATCTACATTTTGCTAAGTTGTCTGCCAAATAAACCTGTAATGGTCTGCCCTGAGGAATCAGCCATCCAGCCTCCACCTAAAGAGATTAACCTTGTTGTGCTTGATACCCTGCAACTGCCTCCCCTGAAGAAACAGCCCTCACATCTCCATCTGAAGAGATTAACCCTGTTTCACCAAATGAAACTGTAATGGAATGCCCTGAGGTAGTTAGCTTGCAAGAAAATGCTAAATCCTCTCATGACCCACCCCCATCACCCCTCCTTTTCTTCCAGACCTGTAAGTATAGTGAAGTCCCAACAGGCCCCAAAAGGTGAGGTCAAAGTGTGACACATGAGGAGGTGTACTACACTCTAAAACTGCATGATATTTCCGATTTTATAAGCAGAAATCAGAAGAACATGTGTTGGAATGGATAGCAAGGGTGTGGGATAATGGTGGAAGAACTAGAAAGTTGGATCAGACTGAATTGGATCAGGCTGAATTTATTTATATGGGCCCATTAAGCAGAGACTCTGGATATGATTTTGTAGCTTGATGGGGTTAAACAGGGTTCTAAAGGTTTGTTCGGGTCATTGGCTGAAACACGGACCTAAAGGTGGCCTACATTTGCTGAAGTTGAAATGCCAGAACTTCTCTGGTATAATGAAGATGAGGGGATCCAAAGGCTTAGAGAGACTGGGAAGTTAGAGTGGATTTATCATGGAAGAACTGCTTATCCATCACAGGAAGGTCCAGCGGACACAACTTTCACCAGAACTGTGAGGAATAAATTTGTGCCAGCAGCTCTATCATCCCTGAAGGACACTGTGGTCACTCTTCTTTGTAGGTCAGACATTCCTATGGGAACTGAACTTGGATCTCCAACACAATGGGGATGATTGGGTCCCAGGTTAGCAGGAGCCAAGTGGCAGCACTTAATTGCCAGACAAGTTGGGCATGGCTACTGTGCTGGTTTGAATATATTATGTCCCCCAGAAAAAGCCATATTCTTTGATGCAATCTTGTGGGGCAGACATTTTAGTGCTGATTAGATTGGAATCCTTTGAGTGTTTCCATGGAGATGTGCCCCACCCAACTGTAGGTGATAACTCTGATGAGATAATTTCCATGGAGGTGTGGCCCCGCCCATTCAGCATGGGCCTTGATTACTGGAGCCCTATTATAAGCTCAGACAGAAGGAGCGAGCTTGCTACAGCCAAGAGGGACACTTTGAAGAATGCACAGAAGCTGAGAGAATAGCTGCAGATGAGAGACAGTTTGAAGACGGCCATTGAAAGCAGACTTGTGCTCCAGAGAAGTTAAGAGAGGACAAAACACTCCAAGAGCAACTAAGAGTGACATTTTTGAGGAACTGCAGCCTAGAGGATGGTCCTGGGAGAAAGCCATTTTGAAACCAGAACTTGGAGCAGATGCCAGCCACATGCCTTCCCAGCTAACAGAGGTTTTCCGGATGCCATTGGCCATCCTCCAATGAAGGTACCCAATTGTTGATGTGTTACCCTGGACACTTTATAGCCTTAAGACTGTAACTGTGTAACCAAATAAACCCTCTTTTATAAAGGCCAATCCATTTCCGGTGTTTTGCATTCTGGCAGCAATAGCAAACTAGAACAGCTACCATAGGGAAGGCAGTATCAAAGCAGTAATCAGAATATCTGACTTGCAGAGACTTAGGGGCATTGGCTAGTTGATTATGGAGTACCTAGAAGTAAAATAGATGGGCAGTCTACTAAATTCTTACTTCATTTGTATAACCAGATTTCTAAATCAAGTGAGTAAGTCTAACTTGCATCACAAAACAGAGAATCATGGCCCCTCAATCAATTCCCAGACTGGAGAAAGTTTACAGACCCAGAGCTCCTTGAATGAAGGGAAGGCCAGGCCCCTTGGGTAAGACCATGCTACAATGCCAAAAATTTGTACTGTTTTTCTCCCAGTCCCAGTCTTCCTACAGCCTTTTACCAGTGTAACTTTGCATTGGGGAAAAGGAAATGATCAGACATTTTGGAGATTATTAGACATTGGCTCGGAAGTGACATTAATTCTAATACCACATTCCTGGAGGGATTGCAGAGATTCCCACCACATCCCCATTCAACTCTGCCTTTTGGCCTGTGCAGAAAACAGGTGGATCTTGGAGAATGACAATGAATTATCATAAACTTAACCATGTGGTGACTTCAATTACAACTGCTATTCCAGATGTGATATCATTGCTTGAACAAATCAACACATCTCCTGGTAGCTGGTGCAGCTATTGATCTACCAAATGCTCTTTTTCTCAATACCTGCTAGTAAAGATGACCAGAACTGATCTGCTTTCAACTGGCAAGGCCAGCAATACACCTTCCCTGTCCTACTTCAGTGATACATCAGCTCTCCAGCCCTATGTTATAATCCAGTCTGCAAAGACCTTGATCATCTTTCCCTTCCACAAAACATTATACTGGTTAATTACATTGATGAAATTATGCTGCAACTGGGCCTAGTGAGCAAGAAGTAACAATTATCCTAGATCTATTAATAAGGCATCTGTGTGTCAGAGGGTGGGAAATAAATCCAACAAAAACTCAAGGGCCTTCTACCTCATTGAAATTTCTAGGCATCCAGTGGTGTGGGTCACGTTGAAAGACCCCTTCTGAGGTGAAGGATAAGCTGTTGCATTTGGCACTGCTTACAACCGAAAAAGAAGCACAATGCCTATTGGTCTCTTTGGATTTTGGAGGCACCATATTCCTATTTGGGTATGCTACTCTGGCCCACTGACTGAGGGACCCAGAAAACTGCTAGTTGGGGGGACCAGAACAAGAGAAGGCTCTGCAACAGGTCCAGGCTGCTGTGGAAGCTGCTCTACCACTTGGCCCATAGAATCCAGCAGATCCAATGGTGAGTTTCAGTGGCAAATAGAGATGCTGTTTGGCGCATCTGGCAGGCCCCTACAGGAAAATAACAGTGCAGACCCTTACGATTTTAGAGCAAAGCCCTGCCATCCTCTGCAGATAAGTACTCTTCTTTTGAGTAACAGCTTCTGGCCTGTTCACTGGGCCTTAATAGAGACTGAATGTTTAACCATGGGCCACCGAGTTATCAGGTCTCACTGAGACCTGAGCTGCCCATCATGAACTAGGTGTTGTCTGCTCTATCAAGCCACAGAGTTGGGCCTGCACAGCAGCACTCCATTATCAAATGAAGGTGGTATATATGACATTGGGCTCAATCAGGCCCTGAAGGTATAAGTAAGTCAGTCAAAGAAGTGGATCAAATATACATGGCCCTCATTCCTGCCACATTGCCATCTCTTGCCCAGCCCACAGCTATGGCTTTTTGGGGAGTTCCCTATGATCAGTTGACTGAGGAAAAGAAAACTTGGGAAAGTTCTGTATGATACACAGGTACTGTCCAAAAGTGGAAAGCTGCAATACTATAGCTACTTTCTGGGACATCCCTGAAGGATAGTGGTGAAGGGAAATCTTCTTGGTGGGAAGACCTTCAAGCAGTTCATTTTGCTTGGAAGAAGAGACTGCTGGAGGTAGGTTTATACACTGAGTCATGGGCGGTGGCCAAAGGTTTGACTGGATGATCAGGAACTTGGAAGGAACATGATTGGAAAATTAGTGACAAAGAGGTCTGGGGAAGAGGTATGTGGAATGGGCGAAAACCATTTGTGTTGCATGTGAACACTCACTAGAGGATGACTTCAGCAAAGGAGGATTTTAATAATCAAGCGGATAAGTTGACATGTTCAGCGTCTTTCCCCGGTCATTCCTGTCATTGCCCAATAAGCTCATGAACAAAGTTGTCATGATGGTAGGGATGGAAGTTATGCATGGGCTCAGCCGACCTGGCTGAGTGCCCAAGCTGCCAACAGCAGAGATAAAATCTCAAGTCCCCAGTATGGCACCATTCCCTGAGGTGATCAGCTGCTACCTGGTAGCAGACTGATTACATTTGGCCACTTACATCATGGAAGGGGCAGCATCTTATTCTTACTGTGATAGACATAAGCTCTGGATGTGAACTTGCCTTCTGGGCATGTGCATGCAATGCTCCTGCCAAAACTACCATCCATGGACTTACAGAATGCCTTATCCACTGTCATGGTATTTCACACAGCATTGCTTTCTGATCAAGGAACCCCCTCACAGCAAATAAGTACAGGAATGGGCACATGCTTATGGAATTCACTGGTCTTATTATATTTCCCATCATCCCACAGTAGCTGAATTGATAGAATGGTATATTAGGCTTTTGAAGACTAAATGACAGCACTAACTGGGTGGCAATACCTTGTAGGGCTGAGACAATGTTCTCCAAGAGGCTGCATATGCTCTAACTCAATGTCCACTCTATGAGGTGATTTCACTCATGGCCAGGATTTATGGGCACAGGAATCAAGGGGTGAAATGTGAGTGACATCACTCTTTTCCCTAGCTATCCAGTAGAAAAAATTTTTCTTCCTGTCTTGTGACCTTAAACTCTTCTAGTCTACTGGTCTTGGTTCCAAAAGAGGAGTGCTTTCATCAGGAGACACAATGATGCCATTGAACTGGAAGTTAAGACTGCCACACTGTCATTTTGGGCTCCTCACGCTTCTGAATCAATAGGAAAAGATGGAATTACTATACTGGCTAGGGTGATTGATCCTGATTATCAAGGGGAAATAGGACTGATGGTACACAAGGGAGGTAAAGAAGAGTATGCCTGGAATACAGGAGATCTCTTAAGGCATCTCCCTGTGATTAAAGTAAATGGAAAATCCAACAACCCAATCCAGGTAGGGCTACTAATGCCCCTCACCAGGCAAAGAACTGAGACCAGTTGAGGTGCTTGCTGAGGGTAAAGGGAATATGGAATGGGTAGCGGAAGAAGGTAGTTAAACACATGAGCTACATCCACATGACTTTTGCAAAAACAAGGACTATAATAGTTATGAGTATTTCTTTCTTGTTTTGTTAGGAATATGTCTGTATATGTACTTAAAGCAATTGTCTTTTTTCTCCTCTTTTATACACTTATAAGTTATATTAACTTTATATAATAGTATCCAAGCTAAAGGATATCAGAGATAAGAATGAGTATCACAAAAGGGCTTGCATTTTCTTCTGGAAGGGTTAGTGTGTTTCTAGTGTACCCAGGGCAACTGAATTACATTAGGTGAAAGTATGACTATTATTTTTTTAATTTGGTTTGATGAAATGTGTATGGGTTCCAAGTTGTTTGGTCAAGCAAACACTGGCCTGATTGCTACTCTGAGGGTATTTTGAGGATTTAAATAGTCATTGATTGCATTTATGGCTGATTACTTCTAAAATCAACAAAGGAAGTGGTCTTCAGCTATGAGGGAACTCTCATCCCATCAGCTGAAGGCCTTAAAGGAAAAACTGATGGTTTCAGCAGTCAGAAAGAAAAGTTTCTATCTCTACTTCAGCCAGCAAACTTCTCCTGGGGAATTCATCAAAAGCTTTATGAGAATTTCCAATTTGCAGACTGCTTTATGGAATTCAGACTTGTCAATCCCCATGGTCGTGCGGGCTAATTCCTATATATATTTAATAGTATTTTCGTACATATATATCTTGTTGCTTCTGTTTTTCTGGAGAACCCTGACTAATACAGGACCTGTCTGCGTCCGTCATTGGAACCTCATCCTCTTACATGGTACTCTCTTAGTACAGGGGTTGGCTGAGGATGGGTTTCCATATTTTCACCACAGATCACTTCCCTATACTTCCCAACAGAAGAATAAGAGGCAATTCTAGACAGGTGTGTGTCTTTGAAAAAGAGTAAATTTGTGTAAGTTTGGGGAGGCATCAGTAAGTTAATCTGATCCAAGGTAAAATACACTAGAGATGTAATAGAAGAAATGGCAAATGATAAAAAAGGAAATGAAGTATCTTTTAAGTGATGAAATAATACTGAAATTTAATTTTCAAACATTAGTTTCTATTTTTACAGATTTCAAGTTTTTATTATGGAAAAGGGACAGTAGTCTCTTTAAAAGGAGGCATACCAGGTCAGAAGCTAAGGCAAGTGTAGAATAAACAACCTTATTCATTTTTAAATGGCCTTTCTAGCAGTGCCTAGCTTTAAGATTGGATGAGGGGATGAGCAGCTGAAGGTGGGAGAGGGTGGGGAATCTCTGCCCAGAAAAGAACAGATTAGTCATCTGTGGATAACCTTTGTTCTCTCCTTTTTTTTCCTCTTGTTTTTGCTTACGTAAACTATGAGAAAGAGGTAGACACAAGAAAATAAAGGGTGGTACCTTGCTACACAGGTGTATCATACCTGTCAAAACTCAGAGAATGTATACTTACTATTTGTATACTTAACTGAGTATAAATTTTACCTCAGAAGAAAAAGAAACTGCAGAAAACACTGAACTCTATTGAATCATATGCACATCCATAGTATTAATTTAGGGAAAAGTGTACTGTTGTCTGCAATTTACTTTGAAATGCCTTAAAGAAAATAAGGTGGATTACTGGATGGACAGGAGATAGATATGAATAGATGTGTGATAAACATGAATGGTAAAACATGAATGGTAAAATCAAGGTCATGGGTATACTGGTTTCACTGGAGAGTTCTTTCAACTTTTCTGAATATTTGAAAAATTCTCAAACAAAATATTGGAAAATTTTAGAAAGGTAGTATCCTTAATGCAAAGAAAACAATGTGATTTCCTCTTTTAGGTAGACTCTAGGCAGCACTTAAAATCTTTAGCCACTAGGGCAGAGTTTCTCATACGTAATGTGTTTAGGAATCACCAGGGGATTTGGGGTAAAACGCAGAATCTGATGCAATAGGTCCGGGGTGGGGCCGGGGATTCTGCTTTTCTAACTAGCTCCAGATGATGTATTGCTGTTGATCTGCCCACCACACTTCGATTACAATAGCAGAGCAAGGAGGACCAGCTAAGCTAAGCCGAGTCTGCAGTTACCTGGGAGATCTGAAACAGAGATTGGACTTTGTATAAGTCCCAAAGGGTTTAGACATAAAGAAAGGGTTCAAGATGAGTTCAAAGACATATCCTGTTTAGGCTTAAAAAATTATTAGGTAGATGAATTAGTGGCTGGCAGAGTTGAAAATTCCTGTAAATAGACCATAACAAATGCAAGTATTTATATATTAAATCTTCTTCTTTATTATTTCATTGTTTAAATCATATTATTATGCTAATCTGAGTTAACTTTTTGTATATGGTTAATTTTTAATAAAGAGTTCTATTTATATTAGGAGAGGCTTATTAAGTAGAAAACATTTTTTTCTGTGTTCTGTTTTAGGACATCTACTCTGTTTTTGCAACATGGTCATGGCTTTCATGCCATCATCCCATGCCATCATGCCATCTTTGGGGATGAACTGCACTGTCCAATAGCCACTAGTCACATGCAGCTATTTAATTTGAAGTGATTTATAAGTAGATAAAATAGAAATTTATTTTCTTAGCTACACTAGTCATATTTCAAGTGCCCAATAGCCGTATGTGGCTAATCACTAATGTATTGGACAATACTGAAATGGAGCATTTCAATCATTGCAAAAGACAATTGTACAGCAGTGTTCTAGAAGGAAAGAATCACTTCTGGGCTGGTCACTTACAAAAAATAAAGGCAAGCATTCATCTATGTTTATAAGCAATTCATGTATTTTCAGTTAACAGGAATGATTATTTATATGTAAATAACTCTTACAATAAAACAACGGCATTACCTTTCCCAAAATTCTTTAAAAATGAGATAGGGAGTTACACTGGGAGGTGCAATCCTTCCCTTTCTGAGAAGCAGGGGACTGGACCAGATAACTCAGCTGTCCTTTTGGCTTTCTGTGACTTTATGGAGAGCAAGAACCAGGTCCGATTTATATTTGTATTCCTGGTACTGGATGGTTAGATGGTTCTCAATAAAATATTTGCTGACTAAAGCTTTTATTCATTTATTTACTCATTTCGTCAAATTGGAGGAGCTCTTATTATATAGAGATGCAGAAAAAAATTTCCCCAAACTCAAATATGGTCAGAGATTAAGTGGAGATTTAAAAATTTACCAAATTCTAAAATCACAGTAGGATCTTCTAAGAAGAACTCAAGTCTAATTACCTCTGAAAACGGGCTTATCTAAGAACATGGAAGTTCTTAGTGGAAGGCAAGAAAGAAGTGGTGAGACTAGACCCAGCAAGGAGAGGGCCATCTTCAGAAATCAATGCTAATGTTTCCCACAATTAAATACAGTCTGTTTAATTAACTTAATACTAACTGAGGCCTGCAGAGGCCATACCCCTTTCAGAAGCAACCACAAAAACAAACTGCCCTTCTGAGCTTTTGACTTTTTCTCACAGAGCAGAAAGGAGGAGCGATTTGAGTCTGGAACCCTAACCAAAACCCAGCCCAAGGACAAGTTGCACAGTGTCATCTCACAGATAGGAGTTTTTCCCAAAACGCAACTCTTCCCTTTTATTCATAGCTTTGAAGTACATCTTTTCCCTGAGGATGGAAAAACAATCATGATTTATAATTAGAATCTTAGACTATGACACTGGAAGAGGCCTTAGAGATCACCTAGCTCAGTTGTCCTTTCTCGAGTTCAGGAAACTGAGGCATAGAGAGAGAAAGTGACTTGTCCACAGTTACACAGGCATAAAGTGCTGGAAATGGAATATGCATGTGCACACACACACACACACACACACACACACACACAGAGTATTATGAATGTGATGTTTAGAGTGATCATATCACTAGGTTTGAGACCAACAAAGTTGGTTGTGACTAATTCTACAAAGAGAAAAATAATTTCTCTACAAAACACGCTTATTATTATAAAGCCATTGTGTGTCTGTTTGGTTGGACAGGGTAGATTTCTCAAACTACTGCTGGTTGGTCTTGAATTCCTCTCTTCTACTATGTAATTTCAAATTCCTTCCTAGACTACAGAGTTGGTCAGCTCCCTTATCCTTGTCTTAGAAGAACAGGAATCCTAATCCCAGACCCAAAGTGAAAACACATCCTGATGGCATCAGGGTTTTGCATCATCTCAGATACACAGTTTGTCCAACTTGACTAGATATAGTATGACATAGTGTCTTTCCAACAAAGTCAAAAATGCTCTTGATCAATGCTATGGAATGAATGGATGAATGGGTGAAGGTATAAACGCATGCATGCATGAATGAATAAATGAGTGAATGAATGTGTCTATTTTCTGTTCCAGGCTTTCACCCAGGCAGCTGAAGAAAAATGATGAACTTACAATATTGCAGAATTTGTGCTTCCTGAACTTTGTTTGGCTGAAATAAAATGCTTTCCTGGTTTCAAAGGCTCAGGTGATATGGACTTGAAGTTTAAAGGCCTTGTCATGTAAGAAGAAAGGGAATTTACTTAGCTTCCCTTTGGTTCTGTCATGAAGGAAAGCCAGTTTGTAAGCTTCTTGAAGGTGGGACTCTATTTCTCTACTCCTATGCCTTTAAAACCTTCTGAATTGGGTTCTCTGCGACCAGACCCATCACTTCTCCCTGTCCTCCACCCTGTGGCTGTTCACTCGTCACTGGCAGCAGCAGCAGAAGGCTCCCAAAGGCAAAGGGCTGGGAAGGTGAGGGATTCATATTGGCACATCTGGATACATCTGGATATTTCAATCCCTTCAAAATTCAAATTCATCTTGGAAACATGGAAGACCAAAAACTCTATACAATTAAAATGAGTTTTCAGAGATTTGTGTATGCCTTTTAATTATTATCCTCACTTTCCAATCTTACAATTCCACATACAGCAGTAACTTATTAATATATGCTTTAAGTGGAGGGAGGTCCCTCAGAATTAGTTTTAAAAAATTAAAATTGTGGCAAGTTGCCAAGTGTTACCAAGTAACGCTTGTGATATCCAAATGCCTGAAAAGTGTCCACTTAATAGGAAGTTGTTTTCATTCTAATGATTTATATTTTATTTATTTTCTTAGTAAATGTCCTTTTTCCCTCTTCTAACATAGGAGAACAGAAATATAAAACAAAAACACCTATATTATGATTTACAAGATGAAAGCTTCACCTCTATTTTTCCACTGCTATAATTATTACAAAGGCAAATTAAGATTTTTCTGTCATGAACTGACATTAATGTCACATTTGCCTTACACAGAGAACACTGACACTTTTATTTTCATTTTCACTGAAACTGTTGAATAAGAAAAATCTCATGGGAGTATATATTTACATTTGAGACTGGCTGGAACAAACTGACTCCCTTAAGTCACATTTTTAAAAACATTAAAAATAAACTGTTTCACTCTAAAGAATAATGCTTTCTGAATCTCTGAGAATTCAAGGAAAAATTTCCTCCTCCCATTTAGAGGCCTGAGATCCAATACGAGAAGAAAATGAGGGGTGGGTTATAAAGTATGGAAGAGACCACTTTTAATGAAGGAGATTTTGGGGGAAAGGACTCAACCTGAGTCTGTTGACCCTTGAACTAACAGTGAGCCTCAAAGATCCTTCTAGAACTACTGAGTAGAAAGGGGCCTTAGAGCTTGCTCCCCTGGGCCAACTGGTAGATCTTACAGATTAAGCAACAACATGGGGAGGTGAAGTGACTCACCTAAAGAAAAGTCACAAAAGGATCCGAGTTTCCTAACTTCAGGTTGCCTCCACCTTCCACCAAGCTGTCTGTGGTGGTTCTAGTCCCACACCTGGTAGGGAGGGCACCGAGACTCCTCTTAGAAACAATGCTCTATTGCTGGCTGGATGGCTATATAACAAAAAGTTCTCAATACAGGAGTCTTTTAGGATAAGAACAGTTAAAGAAAGCAAACGGATAACTGTCTCTTAGCAATATTATCACCACATGGCCTCACTTATTTAATACTGATTCAATCACTGTCTCAGAATCTGCATTGGCCAAAAAGTCTGGAAAACTTCTAAAAAGGAAGACTTTAGAACAAACCTTTTTGAATCAAAAAGCCAGTATATCTATGGATGAATGAAGCATTTATAAGAAAAACTAAAACTATAAGAAAAATTATGGCTGATACACAACACAAGATACGGCTGTCGATCATCAAAATGTGTGCATTTCAAATTCAGTGGCATCTTGTCTTCTGCTTGATTTATTCATTCAGCAAGCACATTTGAGCAACTAATACATATGCATTTTAGGGTCATACATGTATGAGGGAGTGAAAGACATAAAGACCAAGTAAGAGGGCATGTTCTGTGCACACATCTGTAATGCAAGGGAGTGTGCGTGATAAAGGAGAGAGGAGAGGGGAAGAAGGGCGAAGGAAGAGGAGAAGAAAGACAGTGAGGAGGAGCTGGGCTTCGAGGAATAAGTATGAATTTGATGGTGGGGTGGGATGGGGAAGCTGGTTTAGGGATGAAAGGACATTTGTGTAGATGGATTCAAGAGAAGATGTAGGGGGAAAGGTGCATAGTCAGGTACAGGTGAGCAGACCACACTGAGTAGTGTCCATAGGTATCTTTGGTGATGGGAGGATGAGGCTGGAAGGACAGGTGACTTGGACCAGAGCCTAGAGGGCCCTGAACGCTAGACTCAAGGTGTGAGCCTGCTGAGATAGGCCATGGGAAGTCACTGACTACTAATGAGCAAGGAATCACACAATTCAGGGGATGTGTGCAGGAGAAAGGAGGAACTAAAGGCAGTAATAGTAATTAGGAAGTTGTTGCACTAGTCCAGCTAATTATTCCAGAAATATTTCCACAACTAGGAAGGTGGCAGTGGAAAGGAAAGAATTCATTTGATAGCTAAGTGATCTTTAAGTATGTCTGATTGACAGAGAAGTGGAATAATCTCCCTCCATTACTAAGAGCCACTCTAAACCTAGTAAGCATTGCCTGTTGTCATTTGAGAACACAAAGTACTTCAAGAGGTATAATTTAACTCTCACAGTGGCTATGGAAGGGGGTCTTTAGGTCTTACAGAACTCCATATCCATCTCAAAAGCATACCTTTCCCATCAGAAGAGAAAACACAAGTGACAACTGTGTCTTAACTTATCCTCACTAGGAACTTCCTACTGGGAAAACCGCTCAACACAAGAGATGATAAAGGTCAAATTAGAAAGTTATCACGTAAGACATTTTATACTGCATTTAGGCAGAACGATTTATGCTGTGTCTAGCCTTTTCCCACTTATTTTCTCCTTTTCCCCAAGCAACCCTTGAGGTATTCAGGGTAGGACTCACTGGTCCCATTTTACAGAAGAGCGTTAGACGCTTTCCCATGGGCACAGAGAGTGTTCTCAGGGCCATATCCAACCCCAGTTAAAGAACTCTTACCCCTACATCCTGCAACCCCAGGCCACAGTTAAAATGGTCACAGTAGAAGTCGAGTGGTCTGACCGTTACGGGATTTAAAACAGACGTCTGTTGGATGAGATATGGGCGCTGTGAAACCCAGCCAGGGTAGGGGATAATGGCTGCCCAGAAAATGTCTTCCACAGAATGAAACACAATCCAGAGCCCAGCTGGGAATTCCATTACTGCTTTGGGTTTAGGAATTGTTTATTTTTATTTTTTGGCTCAAATTTTTCATTCCTGTCCCTGTCTCTTCTTGACTCCCCTCCTTTTCTCTCTCTTTCTTCTCCTGGCAGCCATAGCCATACCCTGCATCTAACACCACTATCTAAAAATACATATCACCATAAGAGGCTTAGTCTCCTGCAGGTGGCACAATTTAAAACTGATACCTAAGGAATCTATCATATCATGATCAGTTTTTGATTCATTTACTCTGCATATTAAAGAGCCAGAAATGAAATAACCACAGCTCATAGGAAAAAAAAAAAATAATGCACACTGAATTAGACTCTTTCAAGTGGCATTTTCATGCCTCTTTTTTTTCCCCCTGTGGTGGGCTTATAAAATCAGACATAATTGTCTGCACATGTTTGGTTACACTATTCCAGAAATGATTCCCAGCCCACCAGATGACGTCAGAGGGGTTTCACTGCTGACCCCCCAGAGTCTGAGAGCTGCTCTCTTTTCTGTGCTACCCAATTAAGAAGGAAAGATGCCAAATAGCAGAACTGTCAGCCCAATTTACCACCCAGTCATAAGGATTTTCTTCAGTTCCCTTTTTGAGTGTGCCCACATCGTATCCCTGTACTCTGAATTTTCCTCATGTTCTTGTCTTTCATGTGTGAACAGAGCAAAGCTTTTGCTGGAAAAAAATCGATCTTATACCTCCAAAAGATTCAGGAAATGCATCAATGCATATGTGCTTGAACATGCATGGGCACACAAACACAGGGTAGTTTCATTCTTTTGGCATCCATTTTTGAGAATGTACTTCCCTACCAAAGTATCTCACGTTTCTCTAAGCAAGCTTCTGGTGAATCAGCCACGAATATAGCAATAATAATGAGCAGCATTAGCAAAAGCACAAGATGGGAAGGATTCCTCTCCTTTGGAAATCCTTCCCGGAAAGTGACATGATTTCCCAGACTATCTCTAACAGGGTTAGCTCTGACCTCCCTGTTTCCCCCCTAGAGGGGAATTTGTCTGAAGAACATACAAAATAAAGAATTCCTGATTGGAAGAACCTTAAAAAATCCTCAAGACCCATCACCACCTGGTGCCCGACTCCCTTCTCCAATATCCTTACCAAGCTCCTAGCTAAACCACACTTGAATTCCACTGATGGGGAATTCTTGAATTCCAGAGGCAGCCAATCCCTTTTTTGGACAACACTGACTGTGAGAAAGACCTATTTAATGTTGAACTGAAATCAGTTGCTCTGAATCATCTACTCAGTAATCCTATCCCACCCGCTTCAGATCCTTCACCATGAATCTGTTCCTTCTCACAGATGACAGCCTGTCTAAAACTAGTACGTACCACCCAAATCTTCTCTTTTATGGACTAAGAACTCGTAATTCCTTCAACCATTCCTCATAGGACAGAATAGTTGGTCTTCTCTCAAAGCCTTCCTGTATGACCATGACCATGTACAATTCAACCAAGGCAGAGTTGAAGGGGCTTCCACCTCCTTCACTGCAGAGACGATCCCTCAGTCAGGACAGCTAGGATTGCATTTATAAATCCTATCCACCTTTCCTTCCTTCCTTCCCCAGTTTACTTTAACCATAACAAGAGAAACAACAATAGAATAGCACCAGAACTTCTATAGTTCTGAGCCAATGGTTCTGCTGGAGCCTCTCGTGACCTCTAAAAGCCCCAAATTACCCCCAAAACGAGAGAATAGCCTCCTTTTCCAATATGCCCTCTTGTCCCAGCTTGCTGTCACCGCTGCTGAGATAGCAGACGATTGATCTGAGAAATCAAGTTGGATTGCTGTCCCAAATCTACACTCGGTTCTCCTTGTGTCTGTCTGATCGATTTCACTCCGTGCAACATAGCTTGTCGCTATGAATTTTCATGCTAGTCAGAAGCCGCGAGCATACCCAAGAACAAGTAGAAGATGGTCTGCACCCCTCCCCATCCCTTCAACAAACCCAGCCTCTGTGTTCATTTCTTTTTTACTTTTTTTTTTGTCGCCCACAGATTGGAGAAAGGTTTTTTGTTTGTTTGTTTTGTTTTTCAGACCACAGACCTGGATGCAATGGATTTTAGCCACCGGTTTTTCTCCCCAGGTTCCTGGGCCCAGCTTGTGGTGCTATTTCCTTCCACTGTGGTACTAGGTGTCACCTGTTCAGCAGCTCCTCTCAGCTGAACGCATGTGGCCGCAGGTGCCATGCAAACACTGATTGCGTCTGACAGCCCTACACGCCAGCTGCCTGCATGCAGTCTGCCCAATCGCCACTTTTTCTGTGGGTAGAAAGCTGCCGATGGCGTGACCGATACAGAAACAAGAAACTAGGTGACTGGAAAGCTTAGGCAAGTCCTACTAAGTGGCATTCTGAGCCCCATGGCTTTGAAATAATTGGTAGTGATAGAATAAAAAAAAAAACAAAGGGAAAGGGGCCTTGTTTTCTTACACTGATGCCCTGCGGACTGTACATCTGACTGGCTGCGAGTCCGTCACTGTATCCTCCTGTCTGGCTGATAACATGGCGAAGGGTATCCACCTAAACAGATGAACAACAGAGAAGAAATTAGTCAGGGATATGCAGGGAAAGGGAGGCAGATCATCACCGCACAGGATACCGTTTGGGCATGGCAAAATGTAATCATTTGGAGGTGCTCTTCCTGGGGAAGGGGTCAGGAGGAGGAGGCTGAGCGCCTTCTATCTGCCAAATCCAGTGTCCATTCTGAGTTCAGTAAGCAAGACGGTGAAATGGTAAAAGGAAGCTGGGATTCCCAACAATGAACCCAATTCAACAGTGGTACATGAGATGGCAGGGAGTGGGGTGAACAAAAGGTTAGAGGGGAGTACGAGAAGGAACGTTCCCTTCTCCCCATTTTCCCTCCCTACGGATCATCCTAAGTAGCGTCTCCTTTGCTGGGTATCCTATAAAAGTCCAGGTTCTGTCTAGAGAAGGCTTGGGCAGCCGTCTCACAGAGATAGTGACAGGTGACTGAAGACCCTGGTTTTTTTGAGGACTTAATGGTCAGTTGTATAGCCACTTGACTAAAGTTGAACCATATCACCTCAAACTTGTTTCCCGGTAATGTTTCCTGAGCAAGGGGCTGAATCACTGACCAGTTGGTCTATTCCAGGCAGGTAATGCCTCCAGTTCCATTGCAGGGTGGGAAAGTAGATTGACATGGCTCTGAAATTTCCGAACCTCCTGATACCACATACTACTTTACCCTTCACTTCGCGCTTTCATGCTGAGGCAGTAGGATGGCTTCCTGAGCTGTGGTGATGGGGACAGGCTTACTGAGGAGCACTGAGGTTTTACACATGCCTTGATGTTTGCTTCCCAACATGGACTTACACTCATCACCAGAAACCCAAGTCCTTTGGCTCCAGGATGACTGAGAAGATGAGTTTAGACAACCTGGCTGAGTATTTGCAAAGCTTAAAAAGAAAACATGACTTTCTAACTAATTTGCCTACTCATTAAGTGTTTCCTTATTTGGCCAATATTGAGTGTGGGAAACCAACAAATGAGAGGGAGACCTGGAAAGTGAGACAATGGGCTGAACTCCTCCTTCCTTTCCCTTTAGTGAACAAAGAACACACGGTTACACTTGCCTGACATGCCTCGGTCACCTTGCCCTGTCCTTGCTGCTCCTCTCCTGCCTACCTAGTTTGACTGACAAGCCAGAGCCAAATGCATTCACAAAGTGTGGACGAGATTCCCCACAACAATGGTTGTCTTTGTTTTGGTTTCCTTTTGGTTCTTTGTAAGGTTTTGTCTCAGTTATTCTCTCTCTCTCTCTGGACAGGAGCAGAAAATGCCAGTACGACTGAGGCTCTTGGACTCTAATGCATTCACCTGGCAGTACAATGGCTGGGTCCCTACCTGTGATTGCACGTTGGCTCCAACCTGGGCCCCTTGGTAAGAATCCCCATTGAGTGACTGCACGCTCATGAACAAATCTCCAGAGTTTGACATGTTAAAAGAACTGGAAGAACCTGGAAAGGAAAGAGTGAGGCACCTGAATCAAAGAAAGGAAAAGGCTCAACCCCCGCAACTAACAGCCAAGAGGAAGGATGACATGCAAAGCAATCCCCCCAAATAAAAACGAAAATGAAAATAACATCAACAGAGTCTGGTTAGTAGCATGGAGAACAGAGCAAGCAATAAAGGATGCATATTGCTCCTGTTATGTGAAGCCACCCCTCACTACAAATTGTCAGCAGGGTCGCTTTCCCTTAGCATCTTCAAGCTGAGAAAAGGAAGATTTATTCATCTTAACTTAGGCTATTTGGATTGGAGACTGTCTTCAGATCCAGGATCTCTCTTCCTGGCCTCTGAAATTCTAGGGTTGGTCAGGGGACCACAGACTGGAGAAATACGGGCTGGTCAGTGATGCTTTCCTGCCCCCACTATGGAGCACGTGAAGTATTCTGCTGGATTCCAACTATGCTACTGCCAAACCCATCTACTCTAACATGGAAGCAGCACATGGACAGGGAGTACATGAAAGCATTGCCACGCTTTAGGGCTGGTCCTGTGATATGAGTCCACTGGCATTCCTGACTTCTAGAAAAAAGCTGGGGTTCCATGCTGGGTGGCAAACATCCCAGGAGAGCCTTGACGACTATAAAAATAGGTGAGGGTCTTCTACCCTTCCTTGCCACTGTCATTATGGAGGAAGATGAAACAGAAGCGTGGGCCAGGGATTCTGAAGCATGCATGAAATATGAAATAATATAATTAGTAACAATAATAATAATAAAGCAGACCTCAAGAAGGGCAGTTAACCATCTGCATTTGCCTCCCAGAGATGGAGCCACAGCTTGCCTTTAGGTCCATCCTGGCCACCACCCCCTGGTTCCACTGTGTTAAACCTAGCCTGCCCTCAACGTAAACACATGGATGGTAAAGCTCAGTATTATTCTGAAGTCATCGTGCAGTTCAGCGCATTAGGAAAGAAAGCTCAACGTGCAAGGTTTGGTTAAAATATGACGTTAGCCTGGAAAAGGAGAGACCTTAGGGACCCAGGTCAGTTCCACTCTATTGTTTCCAACCCTGTATTGCTTAAATTGCTCTCTTGCCCTCTCATTCTGACAGCCATCACCTGTGTGGAATCGCCCAACAGTGATTCATGGCTCAGCTCTGACACTTTGCTCCCAAGATGGGGATTTGAGTTCTCCTGAGAGAGTGGCCCTGGCCGGTATGAAGAGACACAGCTAAGCAGAAGAAATGATTTTTCCCCCACAGAAGAACCACTTAACTAGCAACAAACTCTAAACTCTGCCACTTTTATCTATGCTTACCTATCCACAGGATCCTCCTACTTCAAAGGTAAGAGTCATTTTGGTGAACCAAATGATAAACAAACTTGGAGACTGGGTAAGAAATATCTCCAATTTTTACTTTGTTCTTTTGGGATGTTCATCCATTTGCAAAGAATTAACTAACAATTTTGCTACATAGACCCCACCTTCACTCTAACTCCCCTCTCCTTTCCTAGGAGAAAGGAAATGCTTTCATTGGGAGGTATGGGAGATTCAAGTATCAACCAGAGAACAGTGACATCTCCCGCTGCTCTGCAATATATCCTTTCTCTTCTGGCACAAGTCTATGTTTAGCTTATCTGAAAGAAATTAGAAAAGTTGGGTCTTGGCAAAATAGGTACAAGATCTGACCAGGTGTGGTTTACACCCAGTAAGTGGGGTGAATGCTTTGGCCTGTAACTTCCTTCCATTAATGTGGTACAAATGTTTCAACTATCCTCCCCAACATATGGGTGAAGCAGTGTGTAGTACCCAATACATTCTCATATTAGGATATATAACGCTCAGGCCTCTTTGCACTAGTTACATCAAACCTTTTTTTAATCACAGGGATATAACCAAAAAAGCTATTTTGTCCTAAGTGTTATGATGCATGGTCATGTTTAGATGTCATCAGGACCAAGAATAGTCAGCAGAAAGAACCCAAATTATAATTGTTTACACATCATCAGTCTTTTTTTCTTCTGAGACTGCTCAGTTTGAAGCCCAGGTATTTGATTTCTCTCCCAATCAAATACCATGCAATAAACACACAGGCTATATGCTTGGCTGACGGTTTATTGGAAATTAGCACACAAACTGTGAAATGGGAAAAAACCCCAAAGGGCTACAGTGATTCCAAGTAACACGGTGTCCATGAAATCATGAAGGCATGGAATATGCCATTTACAAGATATATACTGCAATTGACACACATGATTTTAAAAATATATGGGCATAGATAAATTGCAAATATGTCTGGCTGCTTAATGTACACAGGGATAAATATGTGCATATAAATGTACTTCATGTACAAATGCATTTGTATCAGAGCAGTAATTGCAGGAATAGTCCCTTGTGCTCTTGGCTGTGCTGTTTCAGCATTTTATCGTCTCTGTATGCCCGTGTACAGCACCACCACGGCTTCTGACTCTCTGATAAGCATCTAGAGGCAGTGATTGCTGTGAGGGAAGAGACTAGGGTGCCACTAATACCACAAGAAAGCAGACAGATGTCCACAAAGAAATCTAAATAATGAGGGGAGGGCACTCTTCATCCAGCACTGGAAGTTGGAAAGAACTGATCGCAGAATGGATGATCTCTTGGGAAGTACATAATTCGTTGTCAAATAGTGAATGGTCTCCCTTGGAGGTGCTATGGAATTCTCAAATTGCTGAAAAAGAATTACCTGGCTTGATGAGAAGGGCATTCAGAAACCCTACCTGCAGGTTGTTGTAAAGTAATAAGCAATTACCCGAAGCACTTCTTAAGATGTGCTTGTCAGTTAAAAGATTCTGAATTTGGCTTGGGAAGCAAGGCAAGTGGCTTATTTAAGCTGCCACCCAATCAGGGCAGGTACAGAACTGAATCTGCACTCAACTAGACAGAAAGGAAACAATGCATCACCTATGGATTCTAATGCATTTGGAACATGATAATGTGGAGATGTGTTAACTTCCATTAAACACTTTCCCAAAGACTACATTTCCACACTAGAGAGTCTTCAGAACACTCAAATAAGTGTAGGAAAGGAAAAGACAATTGACTTTAAAAATGAAAGATAGAATACCAATGATAAAATCTAAACCTAGAACAGGGTTTTTCAACCTTTCGACATTTTGGGCCAGATAATTCTTCACTGTGGGAGAATGTCCAGTGCATTGCAGGATGTTAAGCAACATCCCTGGCCTCTGTTCGGTAGCACACCCTTCCCCAGAAATGAGACAACCAGAGGTGTCTCCAGGCATTGCCAGATGTTCCCTAGGAGGCCAAACTGCCCCCACTTGAGAGCCACGGACCTAGAACAAGGATGGCTTTACTTTTTCCTCCCAAGGAACTCAGAGTGTTTAAAAGTATAAGATCTTTATTTCTCACAGCATTTTAATGAAGTAGCTGCATGGCAAATACTGCCTTAATTTTTCTGTTTTAGAAACTGAGGATTCAAATAAATAAGGTGAGCAGCTCATCAGCTTAGATTCCCATACCATTTGGAGGTGCAAATGATAGAGCCACTTTACAAGGTGTAAGCAATTGTCTCATGCTAGCTTTTCCATTTTCCATGATTCTTCCCTTTCGAATTACCAAAATTATTGTTACTTTATACTAAGGGCACAGTAGAAGGGTGAAGTGTTGTCTGGTTCAATGCATGCATGTCAAGGTTCTAGAGTTCCAACCCCAGGAGGCTGTGGTTCCATTTTCCACTTAGAAATAAAGGCAAGAAATTGAGGACAAAAGTACATGAGCGGAAACACTGATAGAATAAATTCTTCCACTTGATTTAAAAAAATAAAATTAATTTTTTTTCTGAGGATTTACTAGAGTCCCAGTCAATTTCTCTGGATGCTTTGCCTCATCTCTAGCTTTATGTACTATATAGATACTTTCCCTAAGAAGTTCAATATGATCACTTCCCACCACCCAGAAAAAAACCAAACCTCCTATTAGCGGTGTAGTAGGAATACGTACAAGGGCTTGCCATTGACAAAACAGTGCTGGAAGGAGAACTTCCATGGCTGAGCTCACTGTTGTCCTTGACACATGCACAGTTAAGAAAAATAATTCAAATCTGGGTGTTCTGAGCCTCAGTAAGCCTGGGATCACCTACCTAGTCACAGAACCCAATATAATATCAATGCTGACATGATGCTATACCAAACATCTGCAATTCACAAACCAATTTCTTTATTCTTAGATGTCAATATGTTCTCCAGAAGATAAACCAAGCTTCCGGAAAGGGTCCCCTTTTCCTGAGGTCTTAATTCTTGCTCTTAATAATCTCATCAAGAGATAGAAAATTGAGAATGTGTCACTCCCAGTTACTCCAAAAAAATTTTGGCGTCAGGGTTACAACTATTACTTCAGTTGGTCCCCAGTTTTGTTTTCTTCTTTCAAAACTTAATATTCCCGCCTTCTTTGTATTCTTCCTCTTTTGCTCCCTCCATTTTGCCCAACTCTGCTAGTATAAAAAATGAAGCATGATAAGTGTCTCTGAATGATTGCTAATCCCCCACAGGGCCTGTTCCTAAGTGATTTTTCTAAATTATGCTTGAGGTAGTAAGAGACAAGGCATGGATCAACAAATAGGAATGTTTAGAAGTGGCCTAAATAGAGGTACTATAGTACTGCTCTTCACACAAAAACCTCTAGAGGGAGGAAGATTATTTATAAGGTATCTTCCCTGCAGTAGAAATGAAGTATTCATATGTTATAAAACTTGGGAAAACTCCTGTTTCAGTACTGAGGATACAAAAAGCTGCCAGGTCTCAGAACTCGGGACTTCAAACACAACCCAAATATATTTTCACATATGAACCTCTTATTTAAAACTTCCTATCTATTTCAATTACCAAATACTCTTTGAAATGAATAAAGAGCCAGAACCCAACATAATAAATACCCTTTGTGAAAAATTTGAACATTTTTAAGCTCTCACTTTATCTGTGCAATGATTTGGGTTGTGTTAAGAGCAAAAGAAAATACCAAAAAGCTTACTTATAACTTTTCCTGTAAAGATGTTTATCTTTGAAATTCCATGCTATTGCACATACACAATAGGATTTTCTTTTGATTTTACTTGAAAGAAAGCTCTACAAAGGAGTTCCTCTGCATATTATTTCCAACAATTTAGACACAACTGGAAGGCTTAGCTCAAATTTTCCATAATAATTTACTTTGTGCTCAGAATAGTCAAAATGAAGTTTAAGCCCCCAGAAAAATTCCTTAGAAAACTGTAATCATAGACTGACATTCCATAGAGCCAATATGATTCTTAAACACAGAGTTCGGGGTTAAAATGCTTACTTTTCTCTTTTTAAGTGCTTTAGGAAAGAATAAAGAATTATGGACATAGTAATGAAGGTAGTCCACAGGGCCCTTCTAAGGACTAGTCATGAATCATCTTAAGCCATCTGCGATGCAGATATATCAGGGACAGGAAAAAGTCATTTCGGTATCTGTTTTGCATTATGACAACCTTTGCAGGAGCGTTGAGTGTGTTTTTGCTAATGTTGACAGAATGGTACTCCTTCCAGAGAGACAGGTGAAAATGTCTGCCTAGTAGTACAATTCAACTAGTGTTGCTGGGTCTGAAATGCTTAATAATTGACCAGATGGGGAAGAAGGAAACTCTAGCTATTGGACCTGGTATAGCCTTGATCCTTTGTCATTACACCATGATGGGAAAAGAAGGACATATGCAAAAAGCCACAAAAAGCTAACATGCTTCTCATGGTAACCCAATCTGCAGTGCTGGGAAAAATAAAGCTGGACTGAATTCTGCTTTGTCTTACCATATCCATGTTTACAAAGCCCAGGCCACACTTCACGCCTGATTCCATTTAAAAAACAGAAGACCATGCTGGTATGGCCAATGACTTGGAGAACCTTATGATAACAAATCAGTGCATCCAGAAGCTCACAGAAGATGTTAGTGTGTGGAACCCTACATGTCTCCAATAAAAAGCCACCATAAGGCAGAGGGAAAACTGATTTTTGCAGACAAACAAGCTTTGGGGTCAAAGACACCCCAAAGTCAAACCCCAAAATATATTACATTAGCCTAAACTCTGAAATTAATGATATAATGCATATTTACTAAAATAAAACCTGGAATATAGCACATGACTGATATAACATGAACACTGAATCTAAATAATTTGAATCAATGACTGGCAATTTTCTTTGTAGTTTACATAAAGAAAACCAATAAAATAAAAGAGTAAAGAACAATGACTATAAATATAAATGGAAACATATATATACAATTATAGCCTGGCTTTGCAGACCAAAATATTCCAAAGAAATGTTTTCTAGAAGAGTGAAAACCCTGCATAGAATATATGCTAGTAGGCGACCCATAAGGTATGTGATGGGAACAGCAAAACAGATAAGAATAAGAATAAAAACTTCATATAAAATAGACCAAATAATAGAACCCCAAAGTCTCTGCCCATGTTAGATCTTGCTTATTTATTAGCATCTCTTGAAAAGAGAATTTAGAGGTCCTCTCATCAAAACCAACCAACTTGTCTCTGTATCAATTTGAACAGGACATATCAGAGCAAACCTCCAGACAATCCCAATTTGTAAACAGTATTGATACATTGCTCTTTGGAAATAAAAAGAAAAACCCAAAATGGTATCAATAACAACAACAACAACAAAAGATCAATAATCAAATACATAAATCAATCAATTAAAATCCTAAAGAATTAAAAGGAAACCCCAATGTAGGAAAAGCAAGTATAAAAATGAAGAACAATTCCCCCAAATCAAAGAAGAGAAAACTAACCAGCTGAGTTGGGAGTTGAGGGTGAGTTAGCTTGGCTTCCATGGGCTGACACATTGGTAGCAGTGACAGCCGTTTTGGCAGCATAAATATTGGCTTCCTCTTGAAATTTACCTATGTTCTTCTTGTACCGGATTCGCTTATTTCCAAACCAGTTTGATACCTACAGCAGTTTAAGAGAGGATGAGAAAGTTAATATTTCACCCTTCACAAACTTGCCAGAAGAAAAGGAAGGGCTTAGGAGAAGGCTGAAGAGGAAGGCTAACTGGTTTTATCCTATTTACGATTCTGCAACAAGCAAGAAAAGGCTCGAGTTAAGAACTTTGAGAGCAGCCAACTATATAAAATGACTTTCTCTTGCCTAATGTAACTAAAATTTAGAAAAGCCATTGTGATAAAAATTTTCCAGTAGAGCAGCTGCTCATTTAAACTAGGACCCTTTTAGTTTAGGGGGAATATTTTAAATTTGCTTACCTCTTAACTGTACAATACTAAAATAAACATAATTTATTTTAGGAGAAATGCCTGTTCCTTATCAATGCCAAAGCTGACTTTGGGCAAGTAAAATATACAGACTTTAAACTTCCATATGAACCTATGCTGACATATTGGTGTTTCCATGTGATGCATTAATTTTAGATTTTTAGGTGTTAAATATTCTTAATATGGACTTAGATTCTTAGTTGCATTGTACTATAGACCTTAGATTCAACATAATTCAATCCAACAAATTTTACTAAGTACCTTCTGCAAAGCTTGGTGTTACATACATAAGGAAAAATTGAAGCACACAACTGATTATTCCTTTGAATTCCAGACTTTAATTGTTAAAGCCAATAAACAAAATAAACCTAATTTACTTTCATTTGTTACTTTATTTCCTTCATGTTGCTCACAGCAGCTGCCCTGGCTTGATTCTATGTCCCTGCTCCCTTTACACCAAGACCGCTGCCAGATACAAGCGGAGATGCAGTTAAATTCAAGTTTTTCCTCCGTAATTCCTGCCTTAGGGAGGAAAGTTTTATATCCCATATTCCAGATGTGACTCCAAACTAAAATGCTGTGGTTTTTATATAATTACAAAACTATGAATTTGGTGAGGGAAGGAGAAGCTGATAACACCGCACCACAGCTTACATATAATTTATATTTACCCTACCTCCCACCCAAAAAAAGGTAGAAAGAGAAAATTCTTGCTAAACTACACCTATTTGTAAATGCTTTAGTAAAGTTAAAACATCTTATCAGGCTATCCCTCAATGGCCGATGCGGCTTACAATACACTGAAAGGCCACACCTTGGCTCCTAAAAACAAATTAAACTCCATCATTGTAACATTAGTAAACAAGAGCAAAAAAATAAAATTTAACAAGAAAATGCTTTATTCCTTGTAAACGTTAGTGCCTACAGTAAAACAGTTAAGGTGACTCCTAGGTCCATTTAAGGACCAATGCATTTCTAATTTCACTTCAAAACTCACGTTTCTCTTGATAGAACTTTCACTACTCATATGAATCAATCATAATTATGGTTGCTTTTTAACTTATAAATGGAATAGGGAGAGGGAAAAGGCAGGGAGATTTTTCTGAGGTAGCTGGATGAGCTGGAAGAAAGAGGGAAAAGATGAAAGCAGTTTGGAGGGACTTTCACGGAAATGCCCGAGGTCTAATTAAATGAGCTACATGTGAGAAAAATGAGAAGGAAGTGGGTGGAGAGAGACAAGGTGTAGGAATGATTCTCTTCTACATAGGAATAGAACTGAGCTGCACAGGGAGGACATGAGGTCAGTTCGGGCATTTCCTGCATTGTCCACTAGGTGATATCACAGGCCCTGGACAGTCAGTGCTTTCACTCATTTACTCACTGTCCAACAGTCATGTGCTCAGGGCCTTCTATGTGCTAGGCACTGGGGACACACAGATGACAGATAACAGTCTGAAACAGGTAATACAGGAGGAATAATGGACTTTGTGGGGAGAGTCTGATTCACATTCTGAACACAGAGTTTGAAGGGCCTGTGGGCATAGCCATGGTGAAGTCCAATAGGTGGTAAAATTTATGAGTTTGGTGTTCAGGAAGAGAAGTCTCATCTGGATATCCAAATAGAGGTATAGCTACAGCTGTGAGTGGAAGAACTCACTCAAAGTGTGTAGAACAGTGCTTTTCAAGGTTGTATGTGCATGGAGAGCTTGTTAAAACACAGATTCCTGGGATCCACTCCCAGAGATTCTGATCCAGGACTCGGCTGAGGCCCAAGAACTTACATTTTCATTTCTAATATGCTCTTAGGTGATGTGGCTGTTGTGATCGGTGAATCACACTTTAAGTTGCACAGAGGAAGAGTTTGTTAGGGATGGATTCTTCAGAAGAGGATGGTCAATAGATGGATTTCAGAAGGATTTTTGCATAGGAGAATATTTTTGCATTAGACCAAGGGAGGAATCAATAGCTTTTAAGATAATTTTTAAAAGAATCTGTGACTCAAAAAAGAATGAACAGGAGTGGCTGAAGAGGAGGGAGGAAAACACAGAGAAAATTTTGTCAAGGAGGCTGAGACAGGAGAATTTTAAGAAGAAGGGGTGATTATTATTTTTCTCCAGTGACAAAAAAAAGGTACAGCCAAAAAGCATCCACTGGATTTGGGAACTGTGGGGACATTTAATAAATCATGTGGGGCATGACTGGCAGGTAGGGCAACCAAGATGCAAAAGGAAGAGTCAGTTCTTCAAAACCCCACAGTCAACTCTTAGCAAAACCAAGCTCCCAGCCAAATGTGCTTTCCATGGTAGGATATTATGTAGTCTCCCACTGGGACCTTTGTGGTAGCAGCACAACAGCCTAGTTGCTTCTGGGAGAGAGGAATGCGATGGAGGTGGAAGAATGGCATCGCCTTGAAGTGGGTAGAGGAGAGGGAAAGGTGACATCGCTTGCAAATAATCACTTTCGTGAACAAACTATCTGCAAGTTGAGTTCCCATAATGAAGGAAGTAAAGTTTGCTGGATCAGGTCAGAATTCTGCCTCTTACCTAGATATAATACAAACTAGTTCCCAAAGAGTTCATTTTACCTTCGATAGGGATTTGGGATTCTGAATTCCAGACATGGAACTCAGACAACATAGTGATCTAATCCTGCTTTCGAAGTAGAAGTTTCCATGCCTGAAATTTACTGATTTGTTGAGTTAGTGATGTGTTTCATACCTGGAAATATTCCTTAAACTTTAAAGGAAACTTTAAAAAGCATCAGTTCCTTTTTTGAGTGGACAAGGAGTCAAGATTTGGACAAGAATAGTTATTAGATCCCCAGGCAAAACTGGGCCAGTTCTGCTTTCCCAGGATTGTCAAGACTGGAAATGGCCTTCAGCTTGGGAAGCTCTGGGTTAAAAAGGAGCCAACTGATTCTGCCATAACGGAAAGGATGTTTCCAAGGCTTCTGCAAAATCACCCCAATCTTGTTGGGGAAGCCCAGGCAATCCCTTCATTATAATACCCTTCGTAGATATCTATATTCAGACTAGACCTAATTCTGCTTGGCTAAACTAAGGTTCATGGGATCAGCACCCCGTGGGGAGCAGCAGGAGCTGAGATTCATTTCAAGGAAGTGCAGATGCTCAGTTTACACAGAACAGCATCTACTTCACTGGGAAAACATCCGGCGAAGCTTCTCAATAAATTAAACCTCATCCTCCCTCCCTCCTTCAACTTTTAGTGGAAAGACCAGTGTATCTGGTTCTCTTGCATGTGACATGATCCTGAGGAAAATGTCCTCTGATGGATTTCAGAACTCTCACTACTGGTCTCATCTAGAGACTGGGTGATGGTATTTGAGGTTCAGACTGAATAAGAAGTTTGGATGGCTCCTTTGAGTGGTCATATAAATATTGCTTAATTTCCTACTTCCCATTAATGCTGAGACTCTAGATCTATAAAAATGTCTATCATGTACCTTTCCAACCCAATAGCCACCTGTTACATTATTGCTCTTTAGGGGAAGGGAGACTCAGTGACATTTTAAGCAATCATTCCATTGTAATCATAGTGACATTAAAATTCCTCTACTCCATCAGTTAGAGAGTCAGAAAATCGAGACAAGATATCTAAGTTCCTTTTGTTTCCAAGGCTACATGACTGTCAGGTCCATTCACTGACTCTTAAAGTCTGGGTTGGCCATAAAATAGGCTAAGCAGTTGACCAAGTTTGAGAAACACAGACAGTATTCCAAACGCACGCAATAAACTTTACCCACATGAAGCAAGGGAGCACTCCGTGGGAAGGGCCCTATCCCTGTTTTCACACTGTAGTTATTCTCCTCTTATCCTTGCTGGCCCCCTCAAAGTTTTGCCAGGTTTTACCTGGACTTTTTTTTTTTCCTTACACACACAATGTGTTTACTTGCCATTTTAAGGATTTTGCCGATACAACTTTGCAAGGCATGAATGTTCAGTAAAGCAAGACCTCCAAGGCCCAGCTGTGTGGAGGGCCCAGCCCTCTGCAGGTGCAGACGGGCTCCTTACCTGGGAGACTGTGATGCCACACTTCTTGGCTAACTCCTCTTTGGCTTCCTCACTGGGATAAGGGTTGCTGAGATGGGAATAGAAATATTCGTTCAGGATTTCTGTAGCTTGCTTGTTGAAATTCCGTCTCTTCCGCCTTGATAAAGAGAAAGGGAACAGAATAACAAAAGTTCAAACCAAATAAATATTTTAAAAAAGGAGGGAAGAGGATCTGCTTCTGAAAGAAGATAAGCTTTTGACCAAAGGTGAGCTGGAGGAGATTTGGAAAAAGGGGCTGGACACCAAAACCAGGGCTAAAAGCATTTGAGAAATACCTCATTGTGCACCTGTCCAGGTAGTGAACAGAAGGATGATCACAAATATTTATATGGAATGGTGAGGAACAGAAAACTTCAAAATTTTGACAATCTTGAATTTGGATCCTGGATCAACTGAACACCACCAGCCGGGTGACTTTGGGTTCCTGTCTAAGCCTCAGCTTCTTCAATGGAAAGTGACAGGGTGGGAGTTAGGGTGCCGTAGGGCCATACAAAGACAGCACGCAGCACAGTGCCTCACCAAAATGTTAGGACATAGCACTGGTAGTTTCATAGCACTGGACATAGCACTTAAGAGTTAAAAAAAAACTGCCAGTGCTATGTCCTAACTCGAAAGTTTCAGGCATTTAAAATTATTCAGTTCTCACAACTAGTAAGGTAGGTATGATTATTCCCATTTACAGATGAAGGACTAAGGTCAAAGGTCACTCCATCGGCACATTAGGTAGCCCATCCACAAGCCCAGCCTCTTTCTTCTAAACAAATTGTAGCCAGAACTTTACAAAAAAAAAGTTATCATCTTCTCTCTGTTCTATCCTGGTCTGAATATATGCAGCATTTTAAAAAGGCATTTGAGGAAGAGGGCACAGAATTGACTGAAATTAACCCCTTGACTGCTTGACCTCTCTCAAAAGGAGAGAAGTGGCACTTCTTAAGCAAGAACAGCTGCTAAATGGTAAAACAAATACCCACAGAAATCTTTTTAATATACAGGTTGCTGCAAAGGAAGAGAACCACTTTTTGAATAAAAGCATTTTTCTGACTTTTTAAAAAAAGTGCTAATTGAACTAATTTAATGTGAGAATCCCTTTATTGCCTCCTCACAGCTAAGGCCTGTGGATAGCTGGGGAATTTGCTGAGAGATCCCGGCTCATTGCTGAGGATGGCTGTCTCTCCTTGACACTGTGGGCTACCATCTTTAAATTAGCTCAATTAGCGCTTTTGCCTTTCTTGCTTTTATCAAATGCTTTTCCTTATGGATGTGCAAAGACTTCCAGAACATCTCTGGTTATACCAGAACACAGAATTTCCCAATTTAACCAGCATAAAGCACTAATGGCCATGCTAGATGGGAAATTCAGCTAATACTGTATTTTCAGGGTCCCACTTGGATTAATTAACACAATAAAGTGCCTGATTTTACCAGATGAACACCATCTGTGCACAGGTATTAACCACATCTGTCCAGACTACACCAAGTCCAAGTCACTCTCCCAAGTCCTGCTGAGTTTCTGGGTCACCCAGCATCAGAAATCGCGCAGACTGGATGAAAAAGCCCGACGAAAAAGTAGGCATGTGCTAAAAGCTCTTGCATTTTGAGGAATATGGCCAAGTGGCTAACCGGGTCTCCGGGCTGGTATTTATATGACCTCTGGCTTCGTCTTTGCCTAAAGAAGACAGTTGTTTTAGGCCTATGGATCCAGACCCTGAAGGCTCCCCTAATTGGGAGAGCCTGGGTTCATGCACTGAGTTGTTTGCATTAGCATTACAGTGTATTTTTTGGGATTCTTCCAATTGAGCTCAAAGGAAGCCTCTCTGGAATGAGCTGGTGGTATGGGGATGGGGCAGACAGCTGTTCCCGGCCCTCTTCTCGTTTTGACGTGTAATCTTCCCTGGGTGGTCTCATTTACACTGATGGACTCGCTTATCACCTTTCGCAGTGGCTCCTCAACCCAAAGGCCTTTGAAATCCTAGGACCAAAATGTTTCAGGATTTTCAGAAACCCAGTGAAAATAACACACCTCTGATGATAAGGTTGGTCAGAGCTAAGACACCTGGTTTCTTCTCTTTGGTATGACGTGTTATCAGTTCAGAGCTAACATTTGTGATCTCAGGATTTTAAAAAATGTGGAAGTTGATTAAATATTACTGGATGAATACAGTGCTTTAGGGAGAGTGGCGACAGAAACCTTTCGAGGCACAGGATCTGGGGGGGGGGGTTATAACAGATATGTGATGGTGAAAAGTATAAGGATCACAGACGTAGACTGCTAATTCCAAATGTGATCTCATGCCCTAACACTGCTTCTAGGAGCTGCTGCCCACTTACTGCTGCCTCCTTCAGGCACCTTCAAACAAACAGTTTCCAAAACTAGTAACACCTTCACCCCAAACATCTCCATCTTCTTTATTACTCATATTTTATAACAATGCCACCACAGATATAGTTCATTGTCTTTGTTAACTTGTTTGCTCGCTCATTCATTCATTCAAATGTTTGACAACTAGCTTGTACCAGAATCTGGGAGTGATTCTCAGCTCCACCTGCTCTCTTACCTTTACCAGGTAATTGACCCCAAAGCAAGTCCTGCCAGTTCTATCCATTCAAATCTGTCCCTTGTGCTCCATCCTTATTGCTGCTATCTTTGAAATGAGATTAGATGAGCCACTGCCTATCCTATCATGCGCTCTCCTAGTGCTCTCCAGTAGCACTTTCTGCAATGACACAAATGTTCTGTATTTTGCTGTCCAGTACAGTAGCCTAATTGATTAGCCTCATGGGGACTTTTGAGCAGTTACAATGTGGCTAGAGCAACTGAGGAGCTAATTTTTTAAAATTCTATTTTAATTAATTTAAATTCAAATTCAAATACATGTGGCTAGTGGCTGCCACACTGGGCAGGTACCTCCAGACCAGGGCTTCTCAGAAATAGTGCCCAAGCAGCCCTGCTGGAAGGGGAATATGAACTCACAGCCCTAGGGATCCCATCCAAAGCATGAAATGTCTTTAAAACCTCCTGTTTTAATCTATTCCATGATATACCAATGTTTATCTTAAAATAAAAATGTTTGCCCCTGAATACATGAGTAAAATTGGGGAAAGTTTACATATACCTTCCAGATTGAGAATCATACACCTCAACAGCCATCCCCAAACTATTCTCTCCTTCAATTCAGCTCATCTTCAGAGAATCACCACCTAATTTTTCTAAAGCATAGATCTGATCATGTCACTGTTAATAATTAGTATTATATGCAATTATTATATAACACTAATCACAGGTAATTATTATATATATTTATTAAAACTAATACCAATAATTATTATAACTAAATTGTTGTGTGCCAGACACTATACTTTTTCATATTATGTAAGTAATCCTGTCTACAGGATTATCCGTAATCTACAGAAGAAAAATTGAGTCTTAGGAAGGATAAGCCACCAATCCAAGGTCACAAAGGTAGCCAGATGTGAATCCAAGCAGCACAATTTGAAAACTCATGCTGCGAATGACTACACTTCCTCCTAAACAGCTCTGAGTGCTGCTTTTGTTTAACAGGTTAAAGTCGAAAACATCACTGGAACATTTAAGGTTTTTCAGTGGTTCTATCCTCTCCCCAGTGCCTCATTCCTCCCAGGCTGACACATGCTGAGCATAATTTCATTTAGCCACATCATAAGCTCGCCCATTCCCCAAAGGCACCGTGGCTTTCATATGCTCCTGTGACTCCTCGTACCACCCTGTGTATTTCTCTCCCATGGCATTTGCCACAGGTTTACATATGTCTTCCCAGCTAAGTAGTATATTCTTCAAAAGTAGGAACCATGTCTCATTCATATTGGAAACCTTATGTCTAACACATAGTAAGCATTCAAATACGAAATGCATGTTTAATCATGCTGTTTTACTTTGCTCTGTTATTCCTTCTATTTGGCAAGACATCATGCTCCTTTGAGATTCAGTACTGTCTCCTTTCTCTCCAAAACTCTGGCCCCTTTAAGTGGAGTTGTGGGACCACCCCGAGCTCCCCCACTGCTTGGGAGATGTACTTCATGTGTAGCACAGTTTTCTGTTTAGTCACAGGAGGGTCTGTTTGCCCCATGAGAATACAGGCTCCTTAAAGGTAGGGTCCACATTTTTATATACATTTTTCACCCTTGTTATGCCAATGGCTAATATAGCATCTAGCAGACAGTAAGAGCTCAAATGGATAAATACATAAATCTGGATAAAATGCCAACCTGACTAAACTTCACAGTTCTTGTCCCATCATACCCTTTCCTCTTTCTTGCCATCTTCATCTTTGCACATTCATTTTATGCAATCCCCTCTATCATGGCAAAGTGTGGAGGTGTACTTCTAATCATCTGTTGTGTTCTTCTTATTGCCAGCAAAATATTACAGAAAAAAGTTAAAATTATTGCTTGGCAATCATTTAGATGGTTAATAAACACCCCTCTCTAGCTTTCAACTAAGAAAAACACTATCTATAGTCTTGACCACAAGCTTACCAAGTCTTACTGCAAAATGCTTGGTATATTGCATGAGAGGATTGATGACGAATGAATGAATGAAGGAAGGAGTGAATGGAATCTGTAAGTTAAACTTTCCAGGCCCAGTTAAGGCAATGTAAGAAAGAGAGAGGGGGAGGTGACAGGACTGGAACAAAGCTGGGCCACGTGCTCAGCTGAAGGTGATAGGCAGAATTCTGAGATGACCCTCAAGCTTCCCGCCCCCTGGTGTATACACTCTGTGTGATGTGAACATCACACAGTTGTGAACTGCCTCTGGGGAGGGGTGGCCTCTAGGAGCTGGGGCCAACAATCAAGGACCCTGAGCCTCAGGTGAAGTCACAGCCTCGGCCGACAGCTTATTACAGCCTTGTGGGACCAGAGCAGAGAATCCAGCTAGGATGTGCTGGACTCCTGGGCAGCAGAAACTACATGCAAACCCACTGAATAAAATAAAATTGTGTTGTTTTAAGTCTGTGGTAATCTGTTATGCAAAAATAGAAAACTAATACAAGGAGTGTTACACAACAAAGAGGTAATATTCAATTCTGTACACAGATTACATTAGGAAGACCAATCTGTTACTAAATCAAGTCCCCTTGTATTTTGTCTTCCACGAGATCTCTTTAGAAGAGGCTCTGCCCATTGCATGCATGGGTAGGAATGTGAATATTAGCAGTGAGGATGCCTTTCTCACTAAGGTTTGTTCAGCCAGCACTACCAACTATACTTAGCAACACTGGAGACAATGATATGAAAGCCCCGAATCAGGAAGTCTGGGCACACATTTGTTTTGAGCTGGGAAAGTCATTTGCTGCTCAGCGTTAGGCTGACATTCAGGGGTTATTATTTTTCACTGGCACTAAATATGCCCCAAACTAAAATGATAATAACCATGACAATAGATGGGTTGTTTTCATTTGGAATCTTTGGCTCAGAGCAATGAATCAAAGGTGGCAACCAAAGCAAGAAAGAGGCCCTGTCTAAAAGCGACTGTCCTTCTGGTGCCAACTGGAACAATCCAGGCAAAGGCTGGTGGAAGTAAGAGAAAGGCAGTGGGTACAAAGCTTGGCTAGTTTTGTCTTTTGGAGTCTGACCTTCAACTAGGCACACTAGAATTACTGCGAGAAGAAATCTGATGAGACAATGATTCTGCTCCTCCCTTTTCCCCCGATTTCTTTCTTGAAAAGAACACAGTCTGGGTCCAACTTTTTTTTTTTTTCCAGGATCTGCCAAGTCCAGCATTTTAACTAGGGGAGTTACCATGGTGATGGAAGCAATGCATGCCAGAGTGGCGGTGGCTGCAGCAAAGAAGAAGGACCCAGACAGGCCACCAGTCACTAGCACTTGGCACTCCGCAGAACAGCACGCATTAAAGAAGCCAGGCTGGCATCAGGCCACGGGGCGAGGGAAATGTAGAGGATCCTGGTGGAGGGCGACCCATGCCTTCCCCCAGGGCATCACCATGCCCACTTGGGAAAAGCTATCTTCATTTTTACTCTCTTGTGACTTACTCTATGTAATCCTATTGTCCCAGAGATACATTTTGCTAGCTCACATTCTCATTTCATATTCCATGTGATCCAAAACACTTGGAATAAAAAGGAGTAGAGGAGAAGATACCAGGAGGAGTCTTAATATGTTCCATTGACTGTAATGACCACATTTGTGAAGACAGAGAAAAAATCCAGGTAAGAAAACTGAATGCCACATGATTCACAGGTAAGAAGAAATTCAAGAAGTGAATCTTTCTGTCTGATTGAAAAGGAACAAAACTATAGATCATGAAATGGTATACACTGACCTCTGACACACCTAACATTTGAATAATAATCATAAATTGCAATTCCTTTCGGTTACAGCAGTAATTAATTATGACGTCTGCATTTATAGAGGATGGCTAATTTAAAATGAACTCTAGATCACAAAGGGTGCTCAAGCTCTTAAAACATATTTGCTAGATAAATTAAGATACTCTTCTAGAGTAGATAAAAGATATGGTTATCCCATGTTACTGGCTGGATAACAGAAGCAAAAGTAATCAAAGGGATTAGGATAAATCCAATGCGATAGGGTAAGGGAACCAAGAACTAATTACTTGTACCCTATTCTCAGTTTTTGTTTCTTTTTATTTAATTACTTTTCCATCCATGGTTTCTCCAACTGAGTTCTTTTAACTGGCAGCAATGCCAGAAAGAAAACCTCAAATCTGCATTAAAAATGTGGCCCATATCAGACAAGCTCCTTCCTCTCTATGCCCAAGGGATCATGTCTCAATCATCTTTGTTCCCCTAAAACTTAGCCAAGAGCCTGGCATGCGGTCATCCATTTATAAATATTTGTTGAATTAAAGTGAATGCCTTCTCTGATTATAAGAATATAATATATATTATTCTTATATATATAAGTGTATTATGTTACACTTATAAATGTGCTCATCATACAGCTCAGGGTCCATAGTTATGAGACCTACCCATAAAGGAAGTACCTAGTGCTTTGAGCAGAAAAAAAAAAATCCTGACTTTTCCATAACTGAGCTAAGTCACAGAGTGAGTAGCAGTGGCAATAGAAATCCCCCTCCATTCACATATCACTCACTTTCCTGGCGCTGTGTGATGCCAGTGGGCGATCTAGCCTCATGGCCCTCCTTTACCTGACCTGGGAACCTTCCCCAGGCTGCCACTGGGCACAGCAATGAACAGGGCAGGGCTGGAGGCTTTCGAGAAGGCTGGCCAGCAGATTCCAGCCCCATCCATGACTCACCGTGCGTCCAGAAACCGGGAGCGCAGGATCATGACGGCTTCACACGTGCTCTGCTTGAGCTGCATCTGGATGGAGCTGAACTTGCGGTGGATGATGCTGACCATTCGCTCGATTTCCTTTGGGGAGATGGGCCTGGTCCGGCTTTGCTCTCGCAGGAGGTTCATCACGTGGGTGGTGAACTCGTTGCATGCCTGGAACGGCAGGACAATAAACATCAAGAGGCGTTGAGGGTCCAAGCCTCGGCACACGCAGATCCTGGAATGAAGGCTGTGTGTGTGCTTTTCTAGAGACTCTTGCAAATAAAGAGAACTGGGATAAGAGGATAGAGTTTCCATCTCATTTCTGGTAGAAAGCAGAGTTTCTATTTGGGTTGATTGTAAAGGTTCAATAATGGATGGCGGTGATGGTAGCACAACATTGTGAATGTAATTAACAGTGCTGAATTATTTATGTGAATGTGGTTAAAAGAGGAAATTTTAGGTTGCATATATGTTTCTAGAATAAAAATTCATAAAAAACAAACAGGACTGTACAGCACAGTGAGCCCTATAGTAAATAATGGATAATAGTTAATAATACAATTACAAAAATGTTCTTTCATGAACTGTGACAAAGGTACTAACTACACTGATGCAAGGTGTTAATAAATAGGGTGGTATATGGGATCTCTGAAGTTTATGTATTTCATGCAGGAATTTCCTATAATCCTACAACCTCTCTAATAAATAAAATAAAATGAATGACCCCCCCATCAAAAAAAAAAAAAAAATGAAAGAAATACCTTTCAGCCCCCAAAGCTGTGGCCATGATATAGAATTCAAGGGAAAAGACAATTCCTAATCATTTTTCTTCATTATTTTACTGCACTGAAAGGCAAAACATGAATCCTAATATAAAACCCATATTACCATCCTTTGTCCCAATGTTAACAGCCACCAAGAATTTGGGGTCAAATATAGCAAGAGCTTTCTGCCTTGTTCATTATCTCGAGAGAGTACAGCTTCCAAATACTCCATTTTGGGATGGATGAAGAGCCAAAGGGTTTAAGTGGAATCACAGAATTAAAAGCCTTGATAACACTTCTGGGAGATTTCCCATAGATCCTTTTCTACTTGTAGCTTTAATATGCAAACTGCCTCCATGCAGCCTTCTGAGGATCTACTATGCCTATAACATAAAGGGCATCTGTCCCCAGGGGCCTTAAAGAACAGCTTCAAAAACATTAGGGGAAGGCTCAGGAGCCATCCTTGCAGAAACAAAAACATCCAGCTACAGAGCAACGTGCCATCAGTGCTAGAAATGATGATGGAGATCATTTGTGCCACCCTCTCACTTTATACTTGGGAAAACGGTGTCCCAGAAAGATGAAGGGACTTCTCCAAAGGCACATGGAAAAGAGCAATGACAGAGCCAGAACCCGATCACTTTGTATTCCAGGCCAGGGACTTTCTTTCCTTTCCCAGAACCTGAATTTGCTTCTCTGAAAACAATCACCCTTATTTTGATTACTATTACTTAATTCTTGTATTCTTCAGTGGGCATTCAATAAAATATCTGATCACAGGTTAACTTGAAGCAATGTTGTAAGTTGTATTAGATTTGTAAAGGAAAAGGCAAAATGATGCTTTGAGGTTGAAGAACCAAGGACTCAAAGGACTATAACTTAATATTAAGAGCAAAAAAACACTCATTATCAGTAACACTGCATTGCCATTGTTTTACAGCACGAGGCCCTTCATATTTGTCAATGACACAGAAACAATAACAGTAATACCCATTTACTGTTTATTTCTCTGAGAAATCTTTTGAGGTTGGTTGGCCACCGGATTGTGTTTGAACTGAGGACTGAGAGGCCTGGTTTCTGAACCTGCCTCCCTAAGTATTTGGATGAATCCTTTCGCTACTCAATGCCTTTCTTTATTCATCTGGGAGTGCGTTTAATCAGTGCTAGCTCTTTAAGCAAGGCCTGCGGTGTCCATGTTCTTATGCAGTGAGCAAATCACTCACATGAGAATAGCAAGGTGCACTGCTTAAGAGCACAGACTGTCTGGGTTAAGATCCTAGCTCTGGGACTCATGTTGCTGTGGGAACTTTGGCAAGTTAGTTAACGTCTCTGGGCCTAGTTTTCCTAATTTGTGAAATGGGGATGACGATCACCTCATAGGGAAGCCAGGCTTACTGGCGAAGGATTAGAGTTACTACGTGTGCCTGGCCATGTAAGTGTTGATCATTATTATCTGTTCTTAATATAGATGCCTTAGAAAACCAAGATATTACCACGATTGGGGAAACTTCTCAAGGCCTCAGTTTCCATCTTGGTAAACTAAAGGTAGTAATAAACACTTCCTTCCCACTCTGCAGGTGTACACTGAAGGCAAATGAGATCAGGTCTTTAGAAAAGTGCTGTATTAAACACAAGATCTGTCTTATAAGCATCTTCCCTCCCTACACCAGTCCCCAACTTACAACAAAGAGAAGGAAATAAAACCTGGCAACAGCGACTTGGCTGAAATTCTATGAGGCCACGGGGTGGGGAGTAGAGGGTTAGGAACATAGCAAGCATCCCAACTCTCTTTCTGGGGAAAAGCAGCACCCTGCTGGGCTGCTGCCTCCCACCTCATGGGGGCTGAAAGGGAGGAGGGGCTGAATGTGAGGGGATATTGTCAAGCGCACCCGCAAGCTCAGCTGGGAAGCCACAGTTCCCGGCTAATAATAATGTGCTTCATTACGGTGAATAAAAATACTCACAATATCTGATGTTTATTCAAGGCATTTTATCCCGGGGCCCTTTCTGCTCTGCCATAAACAGACAGTGGAGTCCTTTCACCCACTGCTGAGGTGGAGCAAAGCAGCTGCTGAACAGCTGCTCAGAAATACACGAGAGCAGAAACGAACTCCAAGTCAACGTCAGATGGACAGAACATAATGATTCCGGTTTCCCCAGCACCTGAATTACCCTCATCTCCTCCTCAGTTCCCCCGGCTAGGCAGCCTCAGAGGCTGCTAGGCTTCTGCCAGGTCAGGTGATTACCGTGCGACATTTACGTGACTATTTAGGGTTACAACTATTAATTATGTAGAATCCTCACAGGCTGGAAGTTTCTGTGACAGGGAAGACTCAGCTGTAGACTGTTGCAGAGAAAGTCGCTTCCTGGAGCTAACACTGAGCTGTCCTATAGGGCTGAAGTTCTTCTGAAAGGAAGGTTTCAGGGCAAGGATGTTCCTGGGAGCAGTAGACTAAAGAGAAGCTGCCTTAGAAAATCTTGCTGAGGGTCCTAACGTTGAAGCTTACATCCTGCAACTCTACACTGTCCATCTTCTTCCTTCCCTCCTTCAGACTGGATCTGTCTGCCAACCTCATCAACCAAAGTAAACTGGACACTAGGATTCTCTTAGCTGTGAAGAGAACTAACCCAGCTCATTTAAGCATTAGCTATTTAGCCCCATCAAGGCCTGGCAAAAGCTCCAGAACTGCAAAGTTACAAGGGCATTTTAAAAACAGTGCTTGGAACAAAATTCAGGTTTCTGACATCATGGTTTTATCTGTTAGAACACCCTGGCTCTTAAACACCTTAGTTACCAACATTATCTGCTGAAAAAGTGTTTTACCAACCCCATTTAATGAATAAAATGATTTCCTTCCTTTCTTTCTAATGAAAGTCTCTGGAAGCCTTCCTTATTTAATAACCTCAGGGTGAAACAATGGCTGATTCAGGTAGTTTGGCTGTTTTTTTTTCTTTTGAGAGATGGGGGCAGGGAGGGTTATGATCATTAATTACTCCAAAGCCCATTGATTGTGTGGTTATCTGCCACTACCACACCAAAAATAAAACAAAACAAAGACCCCACAGAACCAATTATTAAATATAATTTCATATACGCACAACTAAAATAGAGTGACATTTTTACTTCACCGAGATTTCCTATTTTTAAAAAAGCTCCCATGAGGAATTGTTACGAAAAATGAAGATATATTTCTCAGAAATACTAGCTAGAAGGTTAATCTGTAATTTCCCTACAATCTATTTACAATAATTAACAACTAGTATTAATAAACCATTAAGCACCAAGAGTGTGATAGGCTGTATTTAGTTCTCATCCAGAAAAGATCCATTTACATATGAAATGATATTTTAATACTTTAAAAAATATAATAAATACAGATGACTTCTACTACAGTACTATTGTATGAACATAATTTGTTCTCTACTGATCGATTTTTTTCTTGGGTTCTCAATTTCCAACATCTTTGTTTTTTAAAATACTCATGGGAAGTCTCTAAAGTAGAATGTTTTTATCATTAGCCTCTTTTAGGCACCAGCAATCAGGTCCAAAGAACTTGCAGAGACGACAAACTGGTTAACTCTATTGTCTACAAACGTCTATACCCTCTTATTAAGGAGAGTCAAGTGTTGTTCCAATAACAGCCCTTGGGCTTAAGGTCAAAAAAACTGGATTCACAGGCAAACTCTGCCCCTAACTGGATATGCAATGTCAGATATATCGCTTAACCTCTTCGACCTCCACTTTCTCACCTGTATCAAAATGGAGATGATGACAGTAACTGTCCTGAGTGCCTAACCACAAAATTATCTTGAATGCAAGTGCAATTATGTTGGCCAAAGCGTTTTATAAACAGTAATATGCAATTGAAATTAATATTGCTGCCAGAATTTTTATACATTTGGAGGAGGATGGAAGTGTGACAAAGGAATTTAAATCAAGAAAACAGGCAGTCCTTCTATGTTACCAGCAACCTAAGTTAAGCATGAAGCCTGTTTTCAATACCTTCCAGCCTAACATACATTGCCAGGTTTGGGTCTAGTCGGGGAGGCCACGCTGGGCTATTCCTATGTCCCTGGAGTCTAGCGTGAGCTAATCAGGATGACAGGTCTATGCAGGTTGCTTTGCCAGAGGCCAGGCTCACTGGTGAAGGTGAAGCAGAAAGAGTAGGAAGAAGCCAAGAGGCCAGCTGGGAGCCTTTATAGCAAATGTCTCCATCTCCCTTCCAAGCTGTCCCAATAGGTTAGGGCAGACTCTGGAGTCAAAACTGGCAGTCCAGGTGGGGGCAACTGGTACCAATTAGCCAAGGTGAGTTCAGCATCTCCTGGGATCTGGGGAAATGTCTGCATTAACCAACACTGTGATAAGAGCATTTGTTCCTTCACAAGGGGGTGAAGGATGATGATTCATGGGTTCTTACCACAAGCTGACTTTCATTTTCCTCCTCTTGAACACTCCCTAAACCTTATCTGATGGTTGATTTTCACCATGCTTGGCTTCAAGCTTAACAGCTTCTTTTCCCCCCACACACAAGGAACTTCGTAGCAATCCGTTGCAAAGGTGGAAAGGAGTGCAACCATAGAACTTTCTTCACTTGAAATTTTAAAATGTCTATTTCCAAATTTTTAAATTTATATTTTCTATTACATTTGCACTGGCCTTGGACCCAGACAGCCATGAGGGAACTGCAGAGGGTCTTCTACCTTTCTTTCTCTGCCCTCTTTTTTCAGGATCTTAAAAAAGAGAAAAAAACCCAGGAACCTAACAATTCAATCAAAATAAGTTAACTATAGAGCAATTCAATGACAGTAAATTAATTACAGAACTTCAGGACAATGTTGCACCCAAAGATACATATTTGGATACAAGGTGATTGTCAGCTAACTGGAGGAAGAAAAGGCTGACATGAAGGGACTCCTAAGAAAACGGTCCTGCTCATACCGCCCAGTATTGGTGCATAAATTCATGTGTGGATGGGGGGTGCTTTTAGTGGGAAGGATCTGGTATAAGAAGACGAATACCTTACATTCATATGCTGCTCTAACACTTACAATTGCACAATTTAAAATCTCTCTTATCCTTTCCTTCATTTGACTTTTGTGCTCTCTTTGACCCTAAATCCACACTATTCCTTGCCATATACAATCAGCTTTCAGGGTAGGGAGTGCAGACCACTGGATCCCACAGGTAGTCAGTGGAGGGCCAAGATCAGAGGTCGAGTTTCTCCAACTTCCAGGGGCTCTCCTGGGAGATGCAGGTCCCGTATTATGACACAAGGAGAATGTTCGACTCTCCATTGAACTGAGTCTGGGGTACAGTGAGGGACTTCAAGGTCAAGTGTGACTGTCCTTTCCCATAGAATCCTATGAACCCCAGGAAGATCAGGAATCTTCCTAAATGAGGGTGAACAAGAGCAAGGGAAACCTCCTCCCTCCCGCAGGTCAGATGGGGACTCGGCCAGTGATCCATCACCCCGCGAGCCCCACACTATGTGAGGTCCAGGCACTGTCTGAGCGTTCCTCGTATTGACTATTAATGTTTCTTGAAATCATCATCTACAACTTCACAACATTTTCCAATGTCTTTATCTCCAGTTTGCCTGGGTTTTTAACATTTGAGCCCACGGACTGCTGACTGCCTGGACTCAAGTTTTGAGAGTGGCTCTGCGGTTGGGCAGGGAATGCCGGGACAAGAATGCCCGGGTCCAGGGCAGGCAGCCCCTAGGTCTCTAAGGAGGCCCCCAAGTGCTCTGTTTCTTCCACCCTTCCCTAAAGGGCCCAGGTGCCAGGAAGCCCTGCTGGCTGTGGTTACCTGCTCGTATTTCTCCAGCTCTGTGTGGTAGATTTGTCTGATCTGTGAGAGTTTGGCTCTGTAATCGGAATGCTCCACTGAGTTGTCCGAACCTGCCCCTCCAGAAGCCGCCGCGGCCGCCGCCGCCGCTGCCGAGCCCCCTCCCTTCTCCGGCCCCGCCACTCCCTCCGCCAGCAACATGTTGTCCAGCCGCATCAGCTGGGGGTCTGTGGGCTCCTCTTCCTGGGCTCCCCGGATACTCAAAACTACAGGAAAAGACAAAGAGAAGGAAGACTGTTAATAGCAACCCAAGGGAACAACAATAACAAAAAACCCAATTGTGTTACTTGGCTCAAGAAATCTCCAAATTACTTGCAACATGGCATTTCAGGAAGGGGTGAGGGTCTGGGAAAAGGGAGCCACAGAGAAGGTGAGAAAAGGCAATGAGAGACTTGTTTTGCTCCAAAAAATAATTTTAACAGAATTTTTACCTGCATTGCAAAGCAACCAAATTTCAAGTAAGGAAAAACATTTCCTTCTTCATTTCTAATTTTAGATTTCTGTGCATTTGTGGGTTTACATGCACTGAATGTGTCTGTCATAATTGATCAGCCTCGATTTTCTTTTCCAAAATAACCAGAGCCAGGTGTTAGGGGTTGAATTATGTTCCCCCAAAAGACATGTTCAAGTCCAAACCCCCAGGACCTCAGAAAGTGACTTTCTTTGAGTTTAGGGTCAGGACGGATGGAATTAGGCACAGTAAAATGAGGTCATAGTGGTGGGCCCTAAACCAATATACCTGCTGTCCTCATAAGAAGAGGAAATTTGGACACAGACAGAGAGACAGAGGGAAGGACACCATGGAACGACCGAGGTGGAGAACGCCATGCATTGCCGGCAAGCCACCAGAAGCCAGAAGAGGAACAGGGCAGGTTCTTCCCTGCAGAACTTGAAGGACGCCTGGCCCTGCGGACACCTTGGCTCAGAATACTGTCCTCCACAACTGTTTATACAAGCCACCCAGTTCATGGGTCTTTGTTCGGCGGCCCTAGGAAACGAAGATACCAGGTAAATCCAGTAAATCTGGAGTCAAATCTTAAGACCTTTCCCACAGACGGTGAGGTAGTTTAGAGGCATCTGATTACAGCAAGAAGACAGACTGGCCTTCCAGAAGCGACTTCCATCTCCCAAAACTGAGATCTGTCCTAGGTGACAGGATTCTGTCCTGTTGGAAACCAGGGGGAAGCCCCTTCAACAAGCTGTCAAAAGGGATTCAGAGAAGCAGGCTCTGGTAGGTTGGAGGCCCAGATGAATGCGATGGCCACTTTTTATTAAAACACCACAACCGTTTATGGGGGAGGTAATTTGGACCGAAAGAAATATGTGATTTAGTAAATCAGCAGAAGAGCTAAGCAGTCTCTTTTTACTACCTTCACACAACCTGCCATAAAATAAATCACTCATCTAAATCCAGTTTAGTTGTCAGCATTCAAATCATGAAAAGAATTTTCAATTTTAAAAAAATCAAACAAATTTTGGGGGTAGGGCAGGAAAGGAGGGCAGTGAAGGAAGGCAGAGGAAAGGATTCCAGAGGTCACATTTGGGGGAAGGCAATGACAGGGTCTAAACTATAGCAATCAGAGAGTCAAGAGCTGTTTTCAGGCAGGGCACCTCTGGGAGCCCCAGGGGACAGTGCCAGCTCCCATCGTCTCACACGGCAGCCGCACCTGCTGTGATCAAGAAGGTGGCTATGAGCTCAAGAGGAGGTGACATCTAGATGTTGGGGCATTTCATCAAGTAAAAGACCAGCCTAGCTGCTGGCTGCACCCACAGGCTCCTGGCTTCTAGCAGGCATGAAAAGAATCAACTTTGAAAGCTGTTCAGAAGGAAATCCCAATTCCTTTTCTGAAAGAAACACCACAGCACTGCTTTTGTGAAACAGGAGGCAGTCGAGCAGGGTGCCAAGCCTCCCGGGCCAGTTGCTGCAGTTAGTAGCAAAGAGGAAGAAAAGCACGGGGGAGAAACACTTGCTCCTTGATGAAGTAAGAGAGGATGGCCCTGATGGAATGGAGGAAGAAGGGAAGGCAGTGAGCTGGGAGGGAGGAAATAAGGAAACTCACTTACACATAAACCCGCAAACATTTCAGTACCCAGACTCTCCCTGCTTCACACCTTAATTCTCAGTATTCAGCTGAACTAAATAAAATTACTATGGCGGTGATGGCACAGGGTTAGGGGATCTTTGAGGTTTATTTTGTGGACTTATTTTTTAATGAAATTCTCCTTTTGTAGGCTCAGGAGACTAAATCGGAAATTGCCCTGGTGGCTGATCGTTGAATAAAGATTTGGGCATTTTATTCTCTTCCTTGAATTTATTTACTCAAATCTCCAATGTCCTTTGAAGAACACAGCACCAGTAACAGAGGTTTCCTTAAGAAAATAATTGAATGCTGTAACCATTTCCTGAATACCAATCCCTGGACATACCAAAAAAAGAAACTAACCTTCCAAGCATTAAGCATCAGGGTCCAGCAGCCTCCTTCCTCACTTCTCCAGGCTAATGAATTTCTTCAAGACAAAGGCATTTATTTGTGGAGTTTATGGGCATTTCTCTTAATTTAGTGAATTTTAATTGCTTTACCAACAAAGATATTTATGGGCCATTTAAAAAGGAAAAAAAAAAATTACCTCTCAGCCATTCTTAATAAACTAATGTAATTGTTTCACTTTCGTTTGGTTATTAAAATAAAATGGTGCTGGGGCACAATTTCAGTCTCTAATCCACTCTGTTCAGTCTCATGCCCGAATACTCCCTTCAGAAACAGTCATAAGCTCCAGGAGAGCAGCCGCTGAGGCTCACAGGAAAATTCCTGAGACGTTAGGCTGGTGACACCTGATCTGGGTGATTGTACCTCCAAGGGGGTCTTCCCCTCGACTCCATAATCAATCCATCTTGCAAGTGTTCCAAAACTGATAGAACTTAAAATAATTTCTGGTCTCAATGATGGTAGCAAAGTAAAAAAGAACAAGGTCAACTTAATGGTCAGGGTTTGCCTTATTTGATCTAGAACAGACACCATCTACCTGAGAGGACATCCAGGGTCCTACGCGTTCTCCAATCCCACTGATGCCCCAAACTGCCTCAGTAGCTCTGTGTGCTTGTTTCTCTGGCAAACTGAGTCCATTCTGAGCGAGTCGGAGAGGCAGAGCAGCTGCATCCACAGACCTAGGTTCCTCCAGGTCCTGGGTATGTGACCTTGGACAAGCCACTAGTAACATTTCCCACATGCTTCCTTCTTACCTCTGAGAACGTGTTCCCTTCCTGGCCCCTTAGTTTCACCCACGCCTATACCCTGCTTTAAAATCATCAATGTGAAGCACAAACTACCCATACAAACCCGACTCACCAAGTTAATATCTATTTTGGCCTTGAAATCCAACTGGCTTTAAATAAAGTAAGAAAGAAAATTGCCAAGGCTGGCAAAGGACACCAAAGAAGGCCTTGAAAGGATACACTGCAGGGCCCCACCCACCATGGAAGTTTCCGGACAGAACTTAAAGCACTAATCTATATTGACTCCTTTTTTTTTCTTCTTCCTTTTTTCAGGTGAGAAGTGATACACTGAGTTGGGGAAAAACAAACAATAAAAGTGTTATGTTTTCTCAATTTTTCCATCATTTTATGAATCCTGTAAGCTAATACTTTTTAAAGAGAAACTTGGATTCACTAAGATTTAATATAAGTGGTTTCAAAATGTGGCCAATAAGAAACTGGTATGATAAAAACACAATGTACTTTACAAGAATGCTGCTTGCATTTACACTCAGAGTTCAGGTTACATCATTATGTTGCAAGCCAGAGATTTGAAGAAAATAAAAGAATGAAGGAAAAAAAAAAACTCAGAAAAGAAAAAACCCAAAGTCTTCCCCATCTTACACCTTTTAAGTTATACTGAAATTATTACGGAAATCATAAATAAGTCAGAGATGTGCCAGGACACAAAAAGTAAAATAAAATGGAAACAGTATAAGGCAGAGAAAACCTTAAAGAAAAACCTTCACCTTCCTCTATTTTACCTAGAGATTTTGGTTGTGATGGACGTGGGCTGTGTATATGTATGCCTGGAGGGGGGATAGACATGAACAAATGAACAATACCGCATGCATGCACATGTATCTACCCAGACCCAGGAGTATCCTAATTTGTACTATAAAAATCGGTCCTGGGATTCACTGACACCAAAACGGTTCAGCCAGTCAGTATATTAAAAAAAAAAAAATCCCACCAACATTAAATAAATAAATGAAAAGGGTGATATGTCTAAGCAGAACTGTTGTTACCTATTTATTCCTTGCAGCCAGCACTCTGGCGAGTAGGAGACAAAATGATTATTTAAAAGCTCCTTTTTATCTCTGCGGCACCATGCAAGACTCAAATGAACCTTTCGCCAGGACACCAGAGATGTTAACACTCATCCTCCAAGATCCAATTTCAACCAGCAGAGCTGTTACCTAATCCAGCAACCATCACATACGATCAGGTGCCTGCTTCCCTGATGGGTGCTCCCCCCGCTCCCCGCCCTCCCCCTTCCTCCCCAGCCTAACAGCTTTTCCTGAAATGTTTTAAAGGGCCAAATTCTCCGTTTATGCCAATGTACACAAGGTTTTCATGGCCAGGCCTGCACACTTCCATTACAAAAAAAAAAAAAAAAAAAGCAATCAATTGCGGTGAATTTGCTATCCGCAGAGGGGTCAGTCCATTAAGATATTTAACCCATTTGGTAATAATTCTTAAAGAATTGGTAAGAGACCAGTCAAGACAGGCAAGTGATTTATACAGAAATTGTCACAAGCCCTTTAAAAAGCATCTGATGGCACATCCACCTTGCTGCCATCCCTTGCCCTGGGGTTAATTCTTTGGTGAAACTCCCAAGATAAGGGGGCTGTCACTGCTTGGTCGGAGCTGCTCTCACAACTGGCTCCCTGCTGTTTTTTTATTTATTTATTTTTCTTCACACAAGGAGAAAAACAAACCAAACCTAAAGGCCTATTCAGGATGCTTGGCAGGAGGGATGTGTGGGGGTGGTTTTGTCCTTGCCTGAGCAACACGGGTCTGGAGCAGCTCCAGCCGGTGCCCACTAGAGGGCACTCTTTCTTCACCAAGGACCGGTACTCCGGGGCGGGCTTGGCAGGCTCCAAGTCTGCAGGTTAGCACTGGTGGCAATGCCCCTGCACAAGATTCAAACTTCCACAGGTGGGGCAGGTAGGGAGGGGAGGAGGGAAGATCTACAGGAAGGCTGGGGCAGCAGTCCCCATCCAGGGCTAAGACGAGAACGAGAGAGAGTCAGAGACAAGAAAGACTGAGAGGTGGTTCAGGACAGTGCACGAGGCGGCTTTCCTGGGTGGGTATACAAACGCAGGCCCTCCCTAATCCTCTCTGGCTGATTTTTTTTGTTTGATTTCAAGGCACGAGTCTCAACATCTATTCACTCACATGCAAGCTCTGAGATAAGTCTATACTGCATGTTTCCAGGAGGAGGTAGGAGAATGCAGCTCTCCAGGCTTCACTGACTGCTCTGCAATCTCCCGGTCAGTCAGGACTTTGGAGAGACGATGGGACAGAAGAATGGTGCCCATAAATTTTCAGAGACTGTCACAGTTACACTTTTTATTTATTCATAAAGTACTTGCACACACTGAATTGCATCACCCTACAAAACACAAAATAACATTCCAAATTTTCGAAGAAGAAAATTCAACATAAAAAGGCAAAGGAACCTTCCAAGAGTCAAAGCAAGTGGGAAACAGACAAGACTGGAATCTACGCCTTTGCTTCTTGGACAATATTCTCTTCTACATTAGGATTCTGACTCTTTCACAAATGACAGCTAAGTGGATGTGTAGTGCTTCTCCATTACTATATATGCATGTGCACACACACACACACATTTTACACACACACAGTGTCTCTGCACAGATCGTGACAGATCCTCGTGACAGAAGGCAGATGCTAGGAAAGGAAGGAAGTTCTTCCCTATTGACCTCTTAATTTCTTTTATTTCTTCTGAATCTGCTCTCTTCAATTACCTCTCTCTGCTACTGGCAGCATAACGGTCAGAGCCACTGTGCCCTGTGATAGAACGCCCTCTTCCCTCTCAGTCAAAGAATCCACTGACCACAGTGCCACCCCATTTCAAATCTCAGCTCAAACCCCTTCTCCATGAAAACTACCCTGACAAAAAGGGCCCAAAGTGAACAAGCTCGCCTCTGAGCACCAGGGCATGTACTTCCACGCCATGCTGTGGAGCATCTCAAAACACCGCAGATCACACCTGCCATCTTGCCAGCAAGACTGTGAGCTCCTGAAAGGCACTGATGACCTGTCCTTCATGTGTGTCTCCCCCATATGACCTCACAGAGCCTCTTGCACAAAGTCTGTTAATAAGCATTTCTTAATACATAAAAAGAGCAAAGGAGAAAAGGGGAATGCATGATGGCACGATCCCAATCGCTCTGCCTCGGCCTCCCATTCTCAGCCAAGCACTCAATTCCCTTTATGTGCTCTTTCTTCCTGCCTTCCAGTTACGAGCTGTACCAGAGCCAGCACGCTGCTGGGTAAAAGGCCTTTCTCTCTGCCACCTCTTCTATAACTACTTCAAAAAACTGTCAAATGTGCCTTTTCAAATCTGACAATTCTAAAACCAGCAAACTCCCTGTCGTTAAGCCAGAGCCTCCCAGAATAGCCTGGCATGTCCCAAAGAAGCCAACACTGTCAGTGACAAAGGCTCTGGGTGTTTGGGAGGGTCTGGCATGTGAATGATGCCTGGGGAGAAAGAATCATGTGAGGGCCAACAGTGGGCCCGGCTCAGGAAGGGGCCACACAGGTGACGCAACCACGGATGGGCTCCCTGAGGAAGGCTCAGCTCAGTTACACAAACTACTGACCAAGCACCTACAGTGTGTCAGGAATATGATGGGTGCTGGGATTTCCAAGATGGATCAGACATGGGATCTGGCCTAAAGAAGTCCACGACTTATGCTGCTGCTCTTATTCCTTCTTACACATTATGCCAACTGCTTTAAGGCCCATGGTGGATCCAGAAATTGCCAGAGGAGGTGGCTGGCAACCAAAATAAATCCAATGGATACACACTCTTTTCTCCTTCCCCCAGTTTCTTCCATTTCTCTTAAACACAATTACATCCACAAATCAGAACTTCCAAACTTGAGTTGAGAAAGCACCATGACATGATTTGATTTTTCAAAATTGACAGAGGGAACTAAATCTTCAGTTGGTGGCTTGAAGCTTACAGTAGTGCATCCTTATGTTCTTTGCCACTAACTTCAATCCCTTCCTTTTTTGGAGGGCAAACTCTTTTTTGTGTTTTTTAAAGGGTTTGCCCATCAAACAAATGGAAAGGACTAATAATTCAACTTCCTGAATTTTACAAACCAGCCTTCTAGGTACCTGCCAATAGGAGCTTCTGCCTGGCATGGCAGAACCAGTTACCACTGTGGGTTGAGGTTTTCCAATGCCAAGTGGGGACTCTGATGCTGGGCTTGGCCTGGAGCAGCCTTGTGAGATGAGAAGCACTAATAGTTCATGAAGTCCTGATATGCTGAAAACAACCCTTGGACTTTCAGTACTCTCTCAACCGTTTAGAAGCTCAGGGATACTAGAACAGGACCTGTAGATCTAGGGTCTCTTAAAATGGCACCAGGGATTTGATTTGAGGATGTCTTTTAGCCCTTTTGACATTTTCCCTGGGCTTGTTAAGCAGGGAGGCTAAAATATAGCCAAGCTTCAGTATTCAAGGGCTTTAGTCAGTCAATGAGCAAGTTTTGGAGATTCCTCAAATATGTCAGCCCATATATATTGAGAGTCTTCCATTGTGCCAGGCACTATGGTGAGTTTCAAAATAAAATGTGGTCTTGCAAGGAGCTGACTTGAGGTGATACGCTCGTGTATTATCACTTGGCCAACAGGCTATACTATGTGCAGGGCTTTGTGCAAGGATTTAGGGCAGGGGATGAAAACAAAATACAGGAAACTCCCGAGAAGGTTTTAGGGTTTTGGTTGTTGTTGGTTTGGTTTACGTGGTTGGGTTTTCCTCGGAGAAACAAAAGAAGTCTTTTAAGGGCCGGGCTTCTGTGGTTCTGGTCGCCAAGCATTTTCTTCTTCTCAGGGGACACAGTGTGGATCTCACTCACATGTTCCCCTGCCTGGACCAGCTGGCAGAGACAGGGCTCGTGTGCCAGGCAACAGGCTCCTGCCCTTCCGGATGGGCACTGGCCACCTGGGCAAGGGGCTCGGGTTGTACTTGGGGGACCCTTTTAACCAGACAGGAGAAGCAGGAGTTGGTAGGAGGGTGTGACTTCACACTGGCTTTGGCCTCAGGCTGCCCTACTCAGTGGTGCAAGGGAAAGCGGTAACATCCTCAGGAAGGACCACAGCAAGGTGTGTGAGGCTAGACTGCACATGGCAACCCATGACGCAAGAAATAGTTTCCTATTTAGTGGTGCCTAAAGCAGGAAAAATGTGGAGCCATTGGTTGGTGGCCTCCTGCACATTCCCTGGAGATGAAGTCTTTTTTCTATAATGGTAGTGTCTAAAAGAACTGACCACAGAGGAAGCAGGAGAAATTTCTCAACATTTTTTTGCCTTATGAGGAAAATGCTCTGAAGCTCGGCATCTCAATTAGGTACCTGCCACATTGCTACATAGCAAGAGCTAACACTAGACAGATTTCTTCTCTCATTATACTCTAATACCCCAGAAAACTTCATACATGGGCCCAGGACTTGCTTCTGTTAGCTCCATAGCATGGCCCAAAGAAAAGGCACTGGAGGAGTCATTGGAGTGTCTGATACCTAGCTGGCTCCCAAGCCTCACACCATATGTATGACTTTGAGTTCCCTTAAGCTCAATTTTGTTATCACTGAACAGGGGATAATGATATCACCCACTCCATAATTCTTGTTAAGGAGTAAGTAAGGCTATTTTTACAAAAAGGACCTATCAGGGCCTGGAAACTAGTAGGTTTTTGTTCTAGTTTGCTAATGCTGCAGAATGCAAAACACCAGAGATGGATTGGCTTTTATAAAAAGGGGGTTTATTTGGCTACACAGTTACAGTCTTAAGGCCATAAAGTGTCCAAGGTACTTTTATTTTTATTCTTATTGTTCTTTTTGGAGTATGGACAATGTTCAAAAATTGGTTGGGGTGATGAATGTACAACTGTATGATGGCACTGTGAACAGCTGTGAATAGGTGATTGTACACTGTGGATGACTGTATTGGTATGTGAATACATCCCAATAAAATTGAATTTAAAATAATTAAAAAAAATGACTGGCTTATCTCCTCCGCTGAGACACAGAGAAGCCCCACACTCAAAAAATTAAAAAAACTGAATGTTGCTGCATTTGCATCACGGGAAGTATTATTACCTTGCTGTTGATACCATCACCAAGGTCTTAGGGCTGCAAACAGGATTCCAGCTCCCAGTGGCAAGCAGGATTTTTCTCCCTAAGTTTACAAACTGAAAAGTAGCAGAACTCTTTTTTTCTTTAACTCCCCGAACAATTTCATCAGGACTAAGTTTGAAATAAGAGCATTTTGTTCCCACAGGAATCCTTCCCAGGTTTTGAAAACCACTGAAATCATTCAAAGGCAGGATTTCTAATACAATGTGCTACTGACCTCGAGGGGTCCTTACAGTACACAGGGATACTTTAGTCCTAACTTGATCCATGATCATTTATCATTATCTCCAATTCCACACATAACAGAAAACATATACTGCTAACAATAGTATGCTTTCACCCTGCTGTAGTGGGGTCTCTTTCCAATAAGAGATGGAGATACAAACCTATGGTGGACAACGGCCACAGACAGAGGTGCAGAAAAACTAAGGACAGACAGAGGACTGATGTCTCTGGCAGTATGCAGAAAATTCTAGGCAGAATCAGACATGGGATCTGGAGTCAGGAAAGAAGGTGCAATACTTTACCTCACTCTATCTTTTCTACCTCTTTGATTTGGTCCTTCCACTTCTCTCTCCACTAGAACTAAGATTCCTTTGACTTTGTAACATGATGGAAAGTGGGAGTGTGGAGAGAAAAAGGACAGGCACGTCTTTCTTGAACAAAGCAAGAGGAAAGGACTCACTGGATCCCACAACCACCACTGCCACTACAGCTACTTTAATAACAAGATCATTTTGTGTAAATGTGCATGTGAACTATGCTAATATTTATATTGAATGAGATATGACAGAGCATGTTTCTTGCTCCTATAAGGGACCTCGGAGAGGGGACACCTAGGGAAGGGCTGGGCAGAGGGTGCTTGCACAAAAATGAAGGAAAAGGCAGATGTGCTGGTTTCTTCCAATACATCCCTCTCTGTAGTAAAAGAATCTTGATTTCTAGCTGAGTTCATGGTCACTGGGAAGAAAGACACTTTCCAGTTTCACTGACACTTAGATGTGGTCATGTGTCATGTGACAAAATTCCGGTCACTGATGGTGAAAATGGGTTTTAACCCTGCTAGGAAGTGTCCTTAGAAAAAGGAAATGCTCTTTTTGTCCCTCTCTCCTTTCTTCCTGCTGGCCAGAATAGGAATATAATGGCTGGAGCTCTGGCAGCCACCTTGGACCATTAGCTAAAATAGGGAAAGGAAGCCACACGAAGGAGAAAAACCCAGTGGAAAGAGCCTGGGTTCCGACATGGTGGAGAACAGCCTGGATGGTCGGTCACCTTTAGACTCCATGAAAGTAAGACAGAAATGAACTTGTACTGTGTTTAACCCAAGTTAATTTGGGATTTGCTGTGATTTTGTTTTGTATTTGGTGGGTTTCTTTTTTTATTTTTCTTTATTTTGTGTTTTTTTTTTTTGTTTGTTTTTGGCAGCTTAACCAATCCAAGCCAAAAAGCTGTTATAAAGGAAATCTAGAAGGCAGAGTGATTTCATGTTGGTTTGAAGTGTTCCAGAGGAAATTAGAAAGAGGCAGATTTAATTATGAGAGGCAAGCCAGAGAAAAAACCTGAGTGGTCACCGGGGAGAACTTCTCCTGACAAAAAAAGAGAGTTTAGAACAGATAGAATGAGGCTTGGTCATTAGAGGGACTTCTCTTGGGTATGAGTTTGAGTTATTAGCCAGAGGGGAGAGAAGGTCCAAGAAGTGTGGGGTGAGGGGCCAGAGGAAGGAGTCCCCACCTGCTCGGGGTGTAGGGTGGCTTTGAGGTGTTCAGCTTAGACGGAGAATACGGGTAGGGGCTGGGGGTGACAGGTTGCCTGTATCTGGAAACTAGCCAAGAGTACTCTGCTGCCCTTGTGATTACGGGGTTAAAAGAAGATTCTATCTTGACCAGGGAAAGCTAAGGTAGACCAAATTGTAAACCTGGAGGCAAACCTAAGAGCTGGAGCAATGTGTGTGACTAAGTTCTAACAAGTTACCTGGGGATGCATACCTGTAACTGGCCTACCTATATATAGCTTGCACCGAGAGATTTCCACACACAATAGTAAAATCATGCTTGTACCTTAACCTGACTTTTGAGTGTGTCAGGTGCAGAGAACTACAAGTGGAGCACAGGAGAAGGGAAAGAGAAAAACTGTGATCCCCAATGCACTCAACAGAGAGAAATCACCTCCTCTCACTTTGGTGGTAGCAGGAATTCACCAGCTGAAGGACACTGAGTCTGTTTATGGGTGCCCCAGGTCCATTTCAAAGCACATGCCAAATAGCTTTCCTTGTTCAGTAACCACATACAACACCTGTGACCCCAGACAGCCATCTCACAATGCACACAAGGTCAGACAGGGTCCTTCAGGGAGAGAATGTGGCTGATTCATCACCACTCATTACAAAAGCTACCCCAAGCACAGGTCTCACTGCCAATGAGTCACTTGTGCCCTCTTCTTGCACAAGGAACAGTGTAATACACAGGCAAACAGGCTGCATGAGAAGAGGGAGGTTTAGTAGCCCCTGAAAGCACCAAGCCTTTTTTTAGGGACAGGGAAGATGGGATGGCAGAACGGGATGCTAACTGTGCCTAGATTCCCATTCTGGGCAGGTGGTGCTAAATGAGAAATCCTAAGCCGAGAGCGGAAAGGGAAGTGAGGGGAGATTGTGAGCTCCAGATGGCAAAACATGCCTTCAGTGTTCAACAGCCCCATCTCTGGACAAAAGAGAAACACCTTCTCATGAGGACCAAAAAAGCTCTTGGCTTGACACCTTAAGGGAAGCGTGGCATTTCTGCTTTGGGGAAGTCTATGGAGTCCTCACTGCCTGTCTCTCCCATCGCAACTCATTAGGGAATAAGCCCTAAGACGCTGCTCTATCTCCTGGGCTGTCCTCACGGGGCCTCTTCTTTTGCTCGCAACTGAGTCCAAGTGGCTGAAATCTTGTACCAACCAACACCTGGCTGTCAAAAGGGTTATCTTTTCTTGAACGTGAGAGCAAGTATTCAAACTCCATCTACAGCAGGGCTTCTCAAATGCTGATTCAAGTTTCCAGGGGGACATTTTAAAGGAGAAGTACATTTCAAGTAAATGATTGCAACTTATCGAAAATAATGTGCTACTTAGCGTCTGCAGCAAACATCCTGGCAGGCAGCGAGGGGAAGCAGCAATGAAGCAGATGGGAGCGATTAGGCTCTGATTTTCAGAAGGGCTTTTTTTGTCGTCCTCGTTGCCTCCGCTCGCTTTCACATACTGAAGAAATCGAGACCATGGGGAGAGAAGGGTTTTCTGGCCCATTCCTTCTTTCCTGCACTAGAGAGGGAGCCCACCCCCCACCAGCACTCTCACACCAGAGGCCCCCTCCCCCGTGGGGAAGGTACAGTGGTCATCATGAGCTTCATCATCAAAAAGCATTTAGCACCACAAGGCGCTAGCTAAATACATCAAGGGTTGACAGAGAGACGGATGAGGGGCTATCTTAATTTTCCTTTAAAGATCTGCCTCCCTGAGGCTGGGTCTTATTTGCTGTGGTTCTTACTGTATTTATCTGAGAAGGTGTCTTGTTTTCTCTTTTGCTGAATGAGCCAACATCTCTCCCATCCATGTAATATCTGCTTTCAAGAGATGCACACTCCAGCCTCATGAAGGCACCCCTAGCAAGATGCCTGCAGTCTGAAAAGGACACCCCAGCTGTCCCCACTTCAGCAGAGTACTTTGCATGGGCTCATGCTCTCCGGGGAAATAGGCAAACAGTTGTCTCAGAGGCCAAATCTGTTTTTCTCTTTCGGTGCTGTCTGTTTCTAGCCCACTCTGCTCCACTCTGCCAGACTGGCCATGTCCACTTATGTTTAGTGACAGCCTTTCAACTCAGTTTAAATAAAAATCTCTCAGCCTGCACAAGGTGGTACCAGCCTGCACAATTTCACCCACACTGCCACCATAAGGGTCCAGACTGGTCTCTTGGTCAACCATTTCATTCATCAAACGTGGACTGAGGTTCTACTCTCTGCCGGGTCCTAGACTTACACTAGGAAAACTTGACCAGGAAGAAGATATGTTTGCAGAATCATGGGAGAGAGAAGCATCAGTGAATGAAACAAAGTGAAAGCGAGAGAACAGACTAGACAATGTGGTATGGGAGAACCAAGGAAAACCGAGGAAGCGATGTTTTTGTATGTTGGAATCAAACTCTACAAAGCGATTTGTCTAAAAATTAGCACATTTTCCTTTATTCTCCAAAGAACGTTATGGGCTACTCTTAGTCCCTTCATTCAGAAGACCAAACTGCACCAACAGCCCAAGGTCCCACAGCTAGTTTAATGGGGTTGACTAGTCAGGGTGTCTCTACGATACAGCTGTCTCCAGTAGTAGCAAGGCTGGTAGCAAGCCAGGGCCAGGGCCCTGAAGAAATCACAGGGCTGAACCCAGATGTTAAGGCCTGAATCAGTTTTCACAGATTGGCGGTCAACGTGAACTTTCTTGCTGCCTTGTGCAGAATTTCATTTCTCTGCTCTCCTGAACCAGCCTAAACCAAGAAAAACTACTAGCAACACACATGTGGATTTCCCACCTTCTGTGCCCTCTCACCTATTCTGTCTAAAAGTAAGCTAAAAAGCCACAGAATTATTTATACACCAAACCATGAAAAATTACATTTGTGTAAACATGTTTTTTTTTTAAAGCTGAGTTTTACTTCACTTTTTGTGATAAGCGATGGAGGAGTGGAATTAAAGGCACTCTGCTGTGGCTCTGTTTGTTAACGAAAGGCATTGGGTGGCTGGGAGAAGATTATGATGCTGAGGGTTCACAATCATTCCTTGAGTGCTTACTCTGTGTCAGGCAGATACTGGGGACCCAGAAATAAAAGACAAAGTGTCTACCCTAGAGGAACTGATGATTTCGTGGAGAAAAGTGGACAAATAAAGAGATCATTATAAAATAAACAGATCCAGTCCCAGGGTCTGTTTGCAATTTCAAAGCAGAACTACAGAACCACCCCTCTTCCTTCATATACTACCAAAGCGACCCTAAGGCTTTCAGAGAAAGAGTGAGAAGAAAGGTACTTTGAAATTCTCCAGTGAAAGAAACACCTAGCCCTTGTATCAAGATTGTTGGCACACGTGTTTGTTTATATACATGCATATTTCTAGAAATATATAGAAAAAGTAGAAAAAAGATTTATAAAATCGTCTTAGTTTATCCTCATCTTCACAAATTATGTCAAACAGGTGACAGTACATGACAACTTCAGTAAATAAACTAATAAGGTTCTGTAAACCGATGTGAATTGTGTTTTCTTTCCTCTTCTGGAGAGACCTGGAGATGTCTACTGTAGGAAAATAGTCAAACAACACTCCTGGTCTTATAACTCGCATGGCAGCTACATGCTGGAGATCAGAAGTTATCCAGCTTTTAAGTGGCAGGGCTATAAAGAATTATGAACAGAATAAAAACCAGGAGGCTTTCTTAATTCCTCTCTCGCCTATGGCTACTAGTGCAGTCCTGAGAGTCGTAGGACCCTAGACTCTCAAAACTATTGGCATGTGCTAATGTCCCATGAGAAACTGTCCAGATTCTCTGGGATGAAGCTTTACCATTCATCTCGACTCTAAAATCTCCTGAGTTTATTTCAAAGATGCTACAGTGAATTTCAAGGTGTGGTTTCTCCAGACTATTTTTTTTTTTAAATAGCCAAGCATTTACTCAGTTCACACACAGAAGAAAAATGGCTCCATGGTTTGTCCCTCCATCCTTGGAATGAGAGCATTCTCTCTCCCTTTCTCTTCCTCTCTCTCTCACACACACAGCACACACAACTGTACAACCACAGATCGAGAAGAGGCATCCAGTCTTAAATTTTAGTCGAGCTTTAGGAGTTCAAGCCCTATATACAATTACAGGTAATACTAAGCTCATAATTTCATAACCCCTTAAAATTAAAGAAGGGAAAGTTAATCATTCCATGTCAAACGAGCCTTTTCATTGATCAGTCTTAAAACTTTGCAGTCACTCGCCAAAGCTCTGTTTCACTATTTAGTACTGTCTGTATGGGTCCTTTTGGATTTTTCCCAGGATGGCATAGACTAATTTAAATTCAGGAGGAGAAGAAATCCCCCTGGGGGTACAATTCACCCATTTTGAGAACATGCTGATCTTTAGGAACACCAATTTCCCTAGAGAAGACAAAGGGTGAGGAAGAGAGTTTAAGGGGGAAAAAAAAAGAGGACTAATATGGGGGGATAAGGAGTATGGGAGGATTAGGGTTTTCTTTTTTATTTTATTTCTTTTCTGGAGATTTCTATGACATCTGAATATATCTCAATACAACTGCATTAAAAAAAAAAAAAAAGAGGACCAAGAAAGGCAAGTGGGAAAAGTAACAGCAGAAGAAAAAAAAAAAAAAACAGAGGGAGATAAAGTAACCCTCAAGATGCCTGTGGATCAAAGAGGCATTACCTGGATCAGATGTCCCAGCCGTGAGGACGTAAACACAGTGGCCCTCTTTCCACATCACATGCCCCAGTGGCCTCCTAACACACCATGTGGCTTCTCAGGGTTTCTGCTCAGCCTTTGCTCTCCATGCCCTTTACACCTAACGTGCACCCTTTCCCTGGGGATGGGGATTCTGTGCTTCATAGAAGGAAAGGCAGGGAAGGTAGGTGAAACGACATTCCCCTGCAGTGAGCTGTGACATATGCCTAACAACTTACACTGTGCATTCACTCTGGGGTAGACCTGCTCTTGACTGAAATACATCAGTTAGTTTATTCTTTCATTAAATCAAGCAATCATTCCTTGAGTGCTTACTCTATGTCAGGCAGGTACTAGGGACACAGAAATAAAAGACAAAGTGTCTACCCTAGAGGAACTGATGATTTCATGGAGGCAAGTGGACAAATAAAGAGATCATTATAGTACAGTGATGTGCAAAAACAGTCTTCTGCTTGTGATATTATCACAATGAAATGTGTTGACATTCATCCATATTTCCTTACTCCAAAGTAGGCCTCCCCATACTCAAATACACAAACAGACCCCAACATACGCTCGTGCTGAGGCTGATGAAGACCAGGTGCTTGTATTTACCTGTAACTATTTCAGCGCTCACCTTGCCCTCCCACCCTTAAACCCATAAGACTTAAAGCACTTGAGGGCCATTATTAAGCAGAACCTCGGCTCTCCCTCTGGAAGTTCTGCCACCCTTTCGGTGAGGAGCTGCTTTCAGTGCAAGGGGTGGGAATCCCGAGAATGCAGCCAGCATCAATCACGCCAGCCTCACTTCACAGACGACGGTAACACAGGCACTTCCTGCTCCACGAAGAGCGAGGGATTTGTAGACTGGACCCAAGCCACAAGCTGCAAACCAGACGAGAGGGGGGCCAGCAGGGAGAGATGAAGGTGGTTTCAAAGGCTTCTGTGGCTTTGAAGAAAACATCTCGGAGTGAGAGAAGGCTTTCTAATGGTCTCTGTGGGCGCCCTCACCCTGTGGTCACGCCCGCTGGAGTCTGTGGCTGTGGGTTTCACCACACACTCAACTCTGTGCCACCATATTCCTCCCTGACTTAGCCCTCAAGATGACATAACCTCTCAGCTCACCCTACAAGCCTAATCAAGAGCGTCTAGGGCAGTGGGTCCCGGGGGCAAAAGTCTCAGACCCCAAAAATCTTACCTGGTTCCCTCCCTTACGGAGGAGACAACCCTTATGGAGACAACACTTATGGAGGAGACAAGTAAATATTTGGCCACTTTCGAAAAGGTTGAGAGGGAAGCAGCTGTAATCAAGACTCCACTTCTCACCCCTCCCAGACCCGAGGTGGAGTTTGATACCCATGACCCTTTAGCAAGCTGACTCAATGTAGTGAAGCACAGAGCCAACCCGGCAATAATTCCACATATAAACAACTCTTGCTAGGCATGAAGCACACACCAGACAGTAATCAGCTTATCTAATAGAACAGGCCTCTTTTCCTAACCCGGAGGAGGATTAGCAGGCTTGAATTACAGCCGTGAAGTGTAATCAAGCCCTGATCTACACTGGCAAAGGATACTGTATATTCCTGCTGGGCCCCTGGTTCTTGGCACAATGTGTTATACCTACAGGGGACTAACAGGAAATGCGAGTGATGGTAATTACACTGGGAGGTATCAGTTGAGAAATGGGGAAAGCGAGTATTAGGGGAGGAAAATTAGATTACAGATGATGCCTACATCCTCAGCTCCTTCTAATCTTTGAAAAGTCTTGAAGTTTCAAAATTCTAACAGATTTTCTGGTCATTAAAAATATAATATCCCCTAAACCACAATGAAGGGTAAAATCCTTCCTGGCTTGGCCCCAGAGGCATCTTTAGCATTGTCTGCAGCACACAGCCCACAGTCTTTAAACATGGTGTTATGTGCAGGTTGGTGATGTGAAACTTCGGCAGACAGAAGCAGAGATGATCTGGAAGTCAAAAAGGAATTTGTTCTGGGCCTCAGAAGCTCAAGTACATAGATTTAGGCAGTCCATCCTCACCTTGAAGATGCCAACACCAATGCAAACCAGAGAGTATTTGCTTTTTCTATCTCCCAGAATGGACACCTCTCATCTCACTTGAGAGTCCAGCATTTAATGATATACCTGCGAAAAGGTCTTTCTTTCCTTAGTAAATTCCATGACTTGACTTTATTTTGAAGCTTCCCAAAGTATCCTGTACCTGGCTTTTTAAAAAGGAAAAGATTGACTGTAAGTTTATTTTCTCTTGCTCTGTCCCTTGTGAAGAACTTTTCTGAACATCCTCTTTCTACCACCCCTGTACACAAAATGCAACAACGCCTTAGCCTCCTTTTCCAAAGATTAAATAATCACAGCCCCCTTTGAAATTCCTCATTTGTCTTGCCATCTATCCTTTTCTCCTATTCGTATTTCTTAAAGATCAAAGAATCCAAAGTGGACAAACAATTTTAGCAAATTGCCTCCACTAACATAGGGAATAGTAGAAAAATAACTTCATACTCTTCCTAAGTTCTGGACCTTTTGATGCAGATCCATTGCATTATACTGCAAATATGCTACTCACTGACACTGGCGCCCAGGCCTCCCTCCACCGTGCTTGCTTCTCTTCAGTCACTTCTCACCTCAACTAATTCTTTCCAATACTTCCCTTTTGATATCTCCCCAACAACTTTTTCCAATTCAGTTAGCTGGTATCTTGGGGGTGGCATCCTGAATCCCCTCTAGATCCATGGGTGAGTCAAGAGTCCTAGCCTGAAAGGTAGCTCAGGGGTTCTCAAAGGATGTGCCACGGCCCCCTTGTCCTACCAGTCCCACCCTGGTCCTATCTTATCTCTCCAGACACATACTCCCAAAAGCACTCCACACACTAATCACAGCATGGAAACCCTACACCTGTGATCTCTAACTCCATGACCTTTCACAGGAAATTCTGAGGTGAAAACTGTCAGACTCTTAAACATGCATAAAACTGTTTACAAGGATTGAATACACTACCGTATATTTTCTGCTACACGGGGAGGAGACACAGTGTGACAGCAGTGTCTAAGTGGAATGCTGAGCTGAGCAGGTCACCAGGCTATCAGGCTACAACCCCCGAGAGTAGAAAGTAAGAGACAGCACCATATCAAGAACGATTGTGTGGATATTGGCTATATTCAAGCGCTGGATCAAAGAAAACAGTTCTCCTTCAGTGAGAGACATGAGGCTGAAGATCCTTGAAAAGAGCTTTAAATTCATTCAAAGTTGCAACCAAAATAATTCTAGTAAGCAAAACTGTGCTGCCACCAGAAAGAGTCTGAGAGTCACTACTCTTAGTGGGATAGAACACAATACTCAAAAAGGAGCCACGATCCATCTTGGCAATGAGTTAAGCCAATCTGACCTGACATTGGTATTCAGAGCCACGGAATGGGTCAGGGTGGGGCCCACAACTGGATGTGGTTATATCTGAGAAATCAGACACCCCAGATGAGCTCCTTCTTTCTGCATCTGAGTCATCAGGCACCTCCCCACTCTTGACAGGTCTGACCACTTATCACGAGTGAGGAGCACACTCAGGTGTTACTTAAATGTTAAGTACTGCCAGCTCTGCTCAGACTCCCAGCCAGGCCTGGAGCTCATCACAGGAGCCCATCCAGCTAGCCCTTCAAACCTCAAGCTGATATCTCCATCCAGAAAAGCGTTCATGGCTGCAATAGTCCACCACCACACCATCTTTCTTGGGGTGGGGGTGGGGTTGGAAGGGAAGTGCTGTTCTGGGGCCACACTCTAAACCATGAATCCTGTTCCTATTATCGTTTTCCAGATGTTATGTGATCCAGATAACGAGTCACTCCACACCCAAGTGAGTTAGCACTATCCGTAAAATGGGCCACTGCGTTTCCCTTCTGGGCCTGTTGTGGCTTCTATAAACACGCTCCCTGCAAAGCCCTCTCAAATTTATTTTCTTAGCTGACATCTTATATAGCCCCATCAAACAAACACGCTTTTAGAGTGGCTTGTCAGGATGGGTAAATGGTGTTGCATCTTTGGCTAGGATGTAAAATGTCTGAAAGGTTTTTAAACCATACGTTCTTTTAAATATCGACTTCTAAGAAAAATAGCATTGCTGAACTCCAAGATCCAATGGCAAAGAATTTTGCTATAGTAAACCTGTTGTGAGCTATACACTGTGGTGGAACACATTGTGTAATTACAAGGTGTTCCTGCTTTACAACTCTTCTTCGAGTTTCCTATCTGTATGGAAAATGGATTTTGCAGCAGATCTTCAGATAAGGTGCTTTCCTGAGAATGGGTGATCAGACACAAGGACTGCTTGCCTTCTTGGGACCAGTAGGGGGGGTAGGATTTCTCTTCTTGGGGTAGGGCCCAAACTTGAATTCAGCTCTACCTTCTCTTACAAAGAGCTCAGGTTTCCACATTCCATTCTCCTTCCCTCATATCTGCCCAGCCCCCCTTCCGGCCTGGAGGCCCAATCTCATCTCAGGCAGACAGGTCTGGCAGGGGGGCAGATAGGTAATTTTTCCTTTCAGCTTTAACGGCTGCTATTAACAATAAGTTGCCCTGCCCTACTAATGGCTCAACTTTCAGCTTTTTCTCTGATTGCCTATGAGTAACACTGTGTCACATGAGCTGTGTTAACAGAGGTGTAATAAACGCCAAAGAAGAAATATTACCCAAAATAAAAAACAGTTTGTCCCGGTGTGGCCAAGATCTCATGACTCACAGTGTTCATTTCAGTTTCTAGCGCAATTTCCATTTGCATTCTTTTTTTTTTTTAAGGGTCTCGGGGGGGCTTTAAAAAAGCTGTTTAAGAGAAAAGACAGCAAGACTGCTGTAGCAATTGTCAAGTACAGGGAGTTCTGAATTCCAGGCAAACAAATGCAGGATGTAGACCACAGGCAGACTGACAACATGGGGACCCTCCGAGCAAAGGGGACAGAGGCAGGGGAAAAGCAGCCTGTCCTCCTTGTTGTGGTTCAGGATGCTGAGTCTGGGTACCATGAGACAGAGATGGAGAAAGGAAGGCTGAACCCCACCCCCATCCCCCCAACACACACACACACACACACACACACACACACACACACACACCCTTGGGGCAAGAAAGATATCAAGTTCTCATTTAGTTGCAAGAAAGCTCCACTCTCCTTTTGATAATAAAAAATACTTCTATGTTTCCCAAATAGTAGCTGGTAGGAGCTGTTCCAATCCCAGAGAAAAAAAGTAATAAATACTGAAATCCCCTGGCAGTGTTCCCTGTTTGAAAACGTGGGCAGGAACTATTCCAAATTCTAAAGGTTTTCAGGGAGAAGAAAGACGGTATAGGGAGTGGGGAGGAAGCCTCCCAGGAGGGTCTGAAGTGAAAGACGGCATCTTAGGGCAACAGAATCAGAAGGCGCCGGCATTCTTTTTTTAAATAAAAAAAAAATTTTTTATTAAAGAAGTTGTAGGTTCAGAGAAAAAACATGCATGAAATACAGAGCTCCCGTAATCACCTGATTATTTTAATTCATTTTACTGAAAAGAATTGGCCAAACATAGCAAAGCCGCAGTGTTTTGAAAGAATGAATGAATGAATGAATGAGTGAGTGCTGCTTCTATTGGCCTATATCTCTCTTTCAGAGGTCATACCTGCCTCGCTTTCTCTTTCCACAGCTCCCACACCTACGCAATTAACAAAACTTTAACTGCACATCTGAGCAAGGAGACTAGGGGCATCAAAAGACATGGTAGTGCCAAACTTGCCTTCTAAAATGCACTTTGCTCAAGGAAATTCTGAGTCACCAGCGAGACAGTTAAAGACGGTGTTTTAGTTTGCTTGGCTGCCAAAAGCAGATACCATGAAATGGGTCGGCTTTCAACAATGGGAGTTTATTCGCGTTTAGTTTGAGGCTGTGAGAATGTCCAAATCAAGGTATCGTTAAGGCTATGCTTTCTTTCTGGAGACCAGCTGCTGGTGATCCTTGGCTCCTCTGCCACGTGGCAAGGCACATGGTGGTGTCTGCTGGTCTCTCCCTTCTCTTCTGGGTTTCGTTGCTCTCAGCTTCTTGCTTCTGTGGCTTTCTCTCTTCCTCTGAATTTCCTTCTCTTATAAAGGACTGCAGTAAGAGGATTAAGACCCACTCTAAATGGGGTGGGTCACATCTTAAGATCCTACTCACTAAAAGATACTACCTACAATGGGCCAATCCCTGCAGGAATGGATTAACTTAAAGAACATACTTTTCTGGGGTACATATAGCTTCAAACCATCACAGATTGTGACAGTGTTCAAAAGTTACAGCAGACAGAAGAGATGGGCAAGTAGGATAATTGCCTAAGGACATCCTAGAGGAGAATGTCCTTAAGGTGAAAATGGTAGACCCACCTAGATGCAGAATGGCCTCAGGCCATCATGCCAGGGCATTGGAGCAATGCTGTGTGGCAGGAAAAGGGAAGAGTCTGGCTGTAATGTGCTGTGGCTGAGAAGGGAAATAACAACTGGACAGTGAGGCTGGGGCGGTTGGAGCACAGATGGTTACGTTGAGTGATCCTGGAGATTTCACCGTAAGAAGGTGGCCCAGCAGAAAGAGGACTGGTTTTCAAGGGAGACCAAGAGCAATATCCTTGGTATACTACTCCTGATCTTTGTGATCTTGGGCTAGTCACTTTATCTATTAAATGCAGAGATGGGACTCAGAGCGTTCCTAAGAATATTTTTTTTTTCAAGATCTTGGTTACTAAGACATTTCTCTGGTAAACAAGCCATTCTCTAAAGAAGAGCTAGTCAGACCCTCTGAGCAGCAATTCTGACTCCTTTTCTTCTATAGTGCTTTAAACCCTACCAAAGGGCTTTCATCTTATCCTATCTGATTCTCACAAGAATCTTCAGAAGTGGATAGTGGATATCCATTATTTAGACGAGGAAACTAGCTCAGAGAGGCTGAAACCAGACCCGATTGTACTGAGTACTCAAGTCCATGCTCTTTGCACACTCCTGGGCTTACATCCTGGTATTGAGAGAAGCATGGCAGTGGGGTATGTGGAAGTATGTGTTGGTCTCAAGCCAGTTACCACTTTGTGACTGGAAGAGGGAGTAAAAAGATGGGGAGGCAGAGTACGTGCAGGGATGTCAAGGGAAAGTGTGGTGATATGCATGGGCACTGACCTTTTTATAGACTGAAGGAAGTAGGGCAAGATGGTAGTAACTGGACCCAAATCCCTTTCAGTAATATAGCATGTCATCACTTACAAAACAGTTACTCATAAACTATTTCATTTGGTTCCACTGTAATAAAAATTGGATTGACATCTACATTTGGCACATGTTGACTAGATTGCCAACTCAAACTCTAGCTTCTTGGTTACGAGGATATTGTGTGCATTTGTATAGCACACACAACATCTCCTCTGGTCCTTATGATAACTCCAGAAGGGGACCAGTTTTATTGGGCTCATTTAATGAACAACAAGATGGGACTCCTCTACTTGAAGAACAGAGAAGAGTGTAACCCAGTTGTCTTAATTAGGGGCTTGGAGCTTTTCTTTTGAGCCATATACTTCTTTGCTTCACATTTTACCCCTCAGGACCTGAGTCAAAGATGGAGCTGCTTTTGACTTCAAAGGGAATGTGCCTTCTTCTGTATGGGCCAGAAAGTGAAAGAAACCCCGAGTATAGATCCATATTTTGGAGACAGTCTCATTTAACCTCTGTGAGTCTCCTAAGTTCTTCATGATCACCTCTACACCAGCAAATTCAATTTATTTGTATGGGAGGCAAACCACATGTGCAAGTTCAGGCAACGGATCTGAAGTTTAAATCAATTGAGAATGGATTTATTAATGGAAGGATTCTTATTTCACGCAAATAGATTACCAATACTTAGGATCTGAGGTGGAGAGGTAAACAGAGTGGAGTGAGCGGACTGTGGCAAGAAAAGTCATGTTTCTCTTCTGGGAGCATTGATATGCTTCTTTCTTGATTGTTTTTATTTTCCCTTCTACAGTCAGCACAAGGTAAGTCTTCTTGCTGGCTGGAGCCATTTTATTGGGGACCAAAGAGTTCCGCACAATGGAAAGGCTACGCAACCTATAAATCTAAGTCACACTGCAGAAACACATAGGGAGAAGCAAAGGGAAAATCAAAGTTATAAAGCAGTACCCTGACTTCACAGGGACCCAGAGAATGTTAACAACAGGGTCACCCCCCTCCTGATGATGGGCTAGAATATGCTGCAAGGCCCGTTACCCTTTTGTGTCGCTGGCTTCCCATATTGGAATTTAGAATGCAGGTGGGCAGTTTAGTGAATGGGGAGAACACAGGCTTTGGAGTTAGAATTCAAGTACTATCTCTATCGTTTATTAGTACAATCACATTTCTGAGCTTGTTTTTCTCAGCTGTAAAATAAAGTCGGCATTAATTGCTATTTATGGTTTTGGTGGACTCCTAGTACACGGCTGAAGTGAAGTATTAGATTTCTTTCTCCCTCTCAATGTCCCTTTTGATAGCATGGTTCAAAAGAGTGCTAGATTCAGCTTAGCGCCCCCCCCCATGAGAAAAAATTTCTTTGTTAAATGGGCAATGTGTCTCAGATGTGGGAGTTGTGGGGGGGACCATAATGAAAAAGACAAAAAAAAAAAACAAAAAAAAACTCTGCCCCCCTTCCAAAGATGTAATTGAGTTAACCACAATTCAGTTTCTACAACAAGAGTCCTTCATTTGAAACCTTGTTCTATTTAAATACTCTGTGGTTTTAGCTGCGATTTCATGTTTTCCTTAATTGTCCAGGGTGGCAGATGTGATTTTTGTCTAAGTTTCTATCCCATCTGTTTCTCTATGCCCAAAACATACTTAGAAGGTGCTGGGGCTTCTCTACAAGGATGGGACTTATCTATGCTTATAATAATAAACTTGCAAACTTGAAAATGAACTAAATACGAGTTGGCAGTGAATAGAGAAGGCCCATGTTTTAGTGTTTGTGCTGCCTCCCACTTCTCCATTCTCTCCTTTGCTCCAAATCAGAATTCTTAGGGAATGACTAATGGAGAGATATCTTTCCTTATGCAACAGAGATTTAACATGTTCCTGGTACTCGGGAGCATCTACACAGGCAGGCAGGCACAGGAAACGGCCTCTAACGCACACCGTGTCCCCTGACCCCTTCCGCCTCACAAACATATGCACCCCCCACCCCCACCCACTCTGTCTAGGGAGGCCCAGATAAAGCTTCTAAGCTAAAAGAAATTCACTGCTTCATTCTGTACCAAACCTCCAAACAGCACTGGCATTATGGGAGTGAGACCTGTGCCGTCACACCAGGTCCCATGCTCGGAAGGACCCTACATTTGGTTTAATACTCTGTGTTGCCTCCTGAAATTAATAATTTTTGACCAAGAGCTCTGCATTTTCATTTTGCACTGGGCCCCTCAAATCATATAGCTAGTCAGGCCTCAGAACGTATTTTCTTATTAAAAGCTCTCTTGTAAAACAGTGAACAGAAGTAGCTGACATGGAACAAGCACTCTTCCACGTGAGGCATGTTCTGTTTTACGATAGGCATTTATGTTTGGAACTGGGATGCTAGCTTTAGAACTCTTCCAGAAAATGGGTTCCAGGCTACAAAAACAAGGAAAAATAAATAGAAAGAAAGAAAGAAAATTTTGGAATATAACCCACTCATAAACTGGCACCTGTTTATAGGGAATATCAAAGTCTAGAGAAAGCCCTTACTTTTCATCCAAACCTGAATTCTGAAAATTTAGTCTAAGTCCAGTTATGTGCTTCTTTCTAGCTGCGTGACCACAAGCAAGTGTGCCACTGCTTCTCTCTCAGCCCCAGTGTCCTCCATTCATTTCCTCGACAGCCATTTGCAGAGAACAGTGTGAGCCAGCTATGGGGCTTGGTCAGTGTTCATCTGCAAAATGCGGTGATTGCAATAATAGCAAATCCTGCACCTCAAAAAGGATGACCGTCAGGATAAAATGAGGTAGGGAAATACATGTGCTTGGGAAACTGAAAAGTGCCAGGCAGATGTAATTACTCTTACGTCTGCAAATGGCGATACTCTATGTTTTTACAGTCAATCCTTCATCCAGCTGTTCTGCTAAAGCCTTCCCTTCATCCCTCCAAACAGTCACATTAAAACTTTCCTTCTAGGCTCAGTGCAACTCAGCACATACTAATCTCCCTCGCTCTGCCTCTGGATCTCTTATTTGAATGATATCATACAGTTACTTAATCTCTGTTGACACCCCACAAATCATGTATTTAAAATGGTCACGGCTATCTGTTGTTCCACATACCATTTTCTCATCGTCAACTGGGAGCTACCCCAGGGCACAGACTGTATTTTACCCTTCTTTTGTACCCCCAGAGCATCTGGAACTTTGCCAGGGGCATGATGGGTTCATAAATAGTTTTTTAATTTATTCAAGCAAGGTAAGCAGGGTTAGTGAGTACAGCACATAAAACCACCAGGTATGATTTCACATAACAGTATTTTCAGGGGCATTTCATGCCCTGCCAGAATGAGTGTATCTGACTCACAATGACACAAGTTCAACCTTGTGGGAGGCTGCATGTCATACTGGAAAGGGGATGGTTTTATAATCAGACAGACTTAAGTTGAATCCTGACTCCTCTGCCTCTCCTCAACTGTCTGACTACAGGCAGATTGGTTAACTTCGCTAAGCCCCAGTTTGTTTCCTCACCTGTAAACTGGGGAGATTCACATTTATCTCACAAGACAGCACCAGGTTTAAATGAGTTAACATGTTAAAGTCATTAGAATGGTGCTTGCTTGGCACATGGAAGGCATCCAATAAATGTTAGCACCCTTCTCTTCTACTTTCACTAGGTAAAATTCATTTTGAACAGTTACGACTCCAGTAGCTGTTTGTTTCCTCCTCCCCTAAACCTGGCTGCAGAAGAGAACCATTACCAAAAGCCAATCATGTTCATAGACGAAGTCGACTTCCCCCTTACTGATCCAAGTTCCCAAAACAAATCAGAGCAAAATTATCCTGTTTTCCTCTATTGGAAAAGGGCATTTTATGCTCATTCCATTGCACACACACACACACACACACACATACATATGTACACACTTGCATGTACAGCACATCTGAGGCACAATTTTGAAAGATAACATTTAATCTGGCTGAACAGTGACAAAATCATGGAAAAAATAAGGTCAGGGCTGGTGCATGTTTTGATACTGCCTGCCACTTCTTGTCAGGACGTTGCCTCTGTTCCGAAAGCTGAGGGTTAAATCAATATCCACTCTTGACCCTATACTTGGTCACTGGTAGAAGCAAACAAGCTGGAAGGGCCAGGGTGGGGGAACAATATTTTAATTTGTAACCATACGGATACCTGTTCTCCAGGGCTGGAAAATCCCTTCCCAAATGAAGAAGACAAATTCACAAGAGAATCATAGTGACAATTTGGCTGACAAAATAGAAACAAATATTTTAAATTCGAAGAATAATGTCTTTAGAATGTGTGGCAAATGTTGCGATGATAAGCTTAGACAGTTTCAATAATGGTAAAGAAATATATTGACTTCAATGTCTCACTTAGGGTTGCAAAAAAGGTTTTGTACCTAACAGCATTTCACTGCATTTCAAATTATATTATGCATAGGTTTGGGTGCCACCATTGCCACAAGTAAAGTCTTTTTCTATGGAGGTGGACTGTGTCTATTTAGAAAAATGCCAATAAAATTTTAAAGGCACGATAAGCAAAAGAAAAGAGAATGCAACAAAAAAAGACAACTAAATCATGAGTCCAAACATCTTTGGTCTAAATAAAATATGTGGTGATGCAGGTAGCACCATAAAGTTTCTCCTGACATTCTGAAGCAACCAATGTATCTCGCGCCTGAGTAATGTGGTCATCCCCACATTACTGAGACAAAAATATTAGAGCAAGCTACCCTGTTGAATGCACTATATAGATTTGTGACCAATGGAAAATCACATTAAGAGGCTAATGTGATAAATAATGTGAACTTTTTAATGTAGATATACAAGTACACACAAATGAAATGCTGTGAAATGCTGTTAGGTACAAAACCTTTTTTGCAACCCTAAGTGAGACATTGAGGTCAGTATATTTCTTTATCATTACTTCTTTACCTGTCATGAACATATATATATAAGTGCCCTATTTTCATCTTTGTTAAAAAACATAACTAAATAAAAGACGCCCACCAGTCATCAGTGCCTCTGAGATGTGATGTTTGTGTATGGTCTGATTCCCAAAGCCCTTGGCACAGCTGATACAGACAATGAAGTACTGAGGAAAGACCCTTCCCACCATACCTCTCACTTCCACTGAAGAGCTAGGAGAGATTTGGGCTACAAAGCATAAAGTACATGTCCACGTACTTTGCAACTTGGATTGTTTCCTCCACAAATAAAACTGACAGCAAGAAGCCCTCCTGACTGAAGCCACATGGGCATTTGGGTTGCATGACCACTGGCAATAAGATAGAATAAACAAGACGTTGACACTATAAATCTCCCACAAGCCTATAAATGGTGCTTTTTTGATTGAAATGGGAAGGAACACCATGGAGGCATGTATATTCAGCAGACACATAATAAAAAATTTCTGCAGGGAGCACATAAGTTAATCTCCAAGAATTGACACCGGAACTTGGCGATTACTCCTGTGTCTCCGTGGATTGGCCCACGGTGGCAGGATTCGGTCAGCCCCTTGTCAGGGCTGCTGCTGCTTTGTGAAGCACACCATCTTCTCTTTCCTGCAGGCCTCACCACTGACATGTCCGGTTATGCCCAGTTCAGCATTCATTAGTACCAGCAGGAGCTGCCTTTGCCCTCAGCCAGCTTCACTAGTGTAATATGACCCCTGGATTCCAAATTAGATCCGGACAATAAAAATTACTACCCTGTCTATCTTACCTGATCAGGGGAGATTTGAGGGGCTAAGGCTCTCAATTCCCCCTAAACCCAACTGCAGTGCCATCTTGGAAGCTTGTTCTACTGCTTAGAGATAGCTGAAACATTTCCACCCAGCTACATTTTCAAGGTTCTCTGGCAACTAAGTGCAATCGTATCGGTGACTCCTAGCCTACAGGATGCAACTAAAACTGCAGGTAGTATGCTAGAAAATTTTCCTAAAGGGGAAGAAGTCCACCCTTCTTCCTTGCCCCCTCCTCCATTCTAATGCCTAGAATGCATATGGGATGACTGGAGCTCTAGGAGCCAAATTGTTTCATAAGGATGACAGAGGGTGTTACTCTAGGAAAGGTAGAGTGACGATCACGAAGGAGCCTAAGTTTCTGTGGGCTGTAAGGTCACCCTGCCAGCCTTGAATTGCCTACATCTTACCTTCTGTTTCTTGATAGGGGTAGGGATGGTTTCTGTTATTCACAGGTGAACCTAATCCGAACACATTCACAATGGATTTGTATGGTGATTTTGGTTAAGTTGTAAAATTATTTGACAATTATTGCACAATATTAATAAGGTTGCTATTATATTCAGTTTATTTCAAATTTTCAGAGGAAAGCAGGTCAATGATTGACAAATTAAAACTAGCTGAAAACAGGAACTCCAATTTCATAATTTGGCATGATGCCATAGTGTCAGAATGCGATCAGTTTCATAAAAGTGACCATAGGCTGTTAATCATTTCTAATTGTTGCATTCCTAGGAAATTTTCTGTAAAGATGTTTTAGCTATCTGAAAAATATGGAACAACATTTATAACTCCATCTAGGTCCCAAGTCTTTACTTCTGGCTCACCTAAACTCATTTGGATACAGACACTGAGCCAGGAATCAAGGTAGATTAGGACATACACAGGAATCTACCGTGCTTCCGCAGAACCAGATCTTCAATTGCAAGACAGACTCCGAAGGTGGGTTATCATAAGCCAACGTGAAAATGAGACACACTATTTTATAAGATATGTCCTAACTCTCAAAACACTTGGCCCTCTGTTTTGGGTTACTTTTCACTGTTATCTCTAATATAGGTTGGATCTCATTTAATTGAGGAAGAAAGTGAAACTGAACTGAGAATTATTGCAACATGCATGAGAAGAGACCACATCTCCTTAAACCACTGGCTTTCTCCTATTCCGTATTGATCTAGAACATAACAACTCAATGTAAAATTCTAAAATTGTCTCTTTTAAATTGGCAATTGGTCTGTAGGCCACTTTATCCTCCATCATAACGACTTAAACTTAGAGAAATGTGATGATTAGGGGATTCTATAAATCTATATCCCTGTTTAACTTTACAAGGGCAGATCTTCAAAAGAAGGGTAGAAACAACATACGGCTACATGAATCTGTGACATGGCAAAGCCAATTTCCCAAAGTAGTTGAGGAACAAAGTGAAATTTATGAAAAATATTTGATCTTCATGGAGCATCAACTTAATCTAATGAAATATTAATCAATCATTCTAAGAGAAACAAAGTCAGTGTTTTTTTTTTTTTTCTCTCCTTTGAAATTACATGTAGATATTTGAATTAGTCATTCCTCTAAGAATATCTATCATTTTGTACCTGTCGGACACTTAGTACTTGTGAATTTGGGGTCGAAAGAAAAAATATCTCACATTCACTAAAATAAATAAATAACATGTTTTACTATTCACCAAAATGCTTATAAAAATAATGCCCTGATAAAACAATATATTCAATGTTTATTTTTCAGACTTCCAAAACCACACCAAAACCAAAAGCCTTTTGGCATGTGTGTGTGTGCACATGCACTTAAAATACTACTAGTGTCTAATAAATATGTGCATATAAGATTACATTCATAGGTTTGCATAATTTACCATACACGTGTGTTCTATTTTTATATATTGATTTACTGAGCTGGGTATGCATGTCTTAATGTGAGGAAAAGTCCTTTTCCTGACCACCAATGTGTTCCTAAGCAGTAGGATGTGAGGAGGCAGGCATCTTAAGGGCAGAGAGGACAGAAGTGGTTTTACTCAAGGTTCTTGAATAAATCATAGAGGAATCATAAGGAATTGATGAAAAATAGAAAAGAAAAAGAAAAAGAAGAGCGGGAAGCGGCGGGAACAGGGGTCCCTTGTACTTTTGGAATACGGCTTTAGTCCAAGCAAGAGGAAAGAAAATGTCCAAAAAAAAAAAAAAACAATAATAATAATTACGTGAGTGCAACTCCGTTACTCTGAGGAGAGATGGAACTGGGAAACATCCGAGGCAAAAGAGAGGCAGTTTGAGAAATTCCTACCTATCAAGCTTTATTGTGTTATTCCAACTAAGCAGAGAGAAAAAGACAAATCTCAGCTCACTACTTTCATTTATAATTGAACCAGGTCCAGAAGGATGGAGCAAGTACCATCTGTAACACATGCTGCATTAGCAGCCGGGAGAATGAAATATTCAAATTACTCTAGGCTACCTCACATAATGACAAGGCTACAAAAACTGACTTGTAAATGGGGAGGGGAGAGGAAGAAAAGTTTTTTGTTGTTGTTGTTTTGTTTTTGCTGTTGTTGTTGGAGCATGAAATAAGCTAACAAAATGTTACGCTCCAAGCAAGAGAAAGTTATCTCAAAGCATGCTCCAAAAAAACCTTTTAATTTATCATTCCCAGAAAATCTGAAAGAAAGGAAGAGAAAGAAAGAGAAAAAAGGAAAGAGAAATAGATCAAACCTCACAAATTTGGACGCCCTCTCACTTCAGATACAGGATCCCGTTTTGCTTCATGTAAATAAGAGGTACTATTTTTGGGGGGTGGAGTTGGAGCTGCTCGTTCCGATACCGTTAATCAGGGCTGCTGAAATGTGTGACATGGTAAGTGGCTCTAGCCCCTAGCAGTAGTCAAGATGGAGTGACAGGCTCCATTTAAGATGTCACTGCACATAATAAAGTGTAAAACTATACTTAAAATAAACGAGATAGAAACAATAAACTTGACTCAGTATTTGAACTTTTACAGACACACGGGTGCTGAGGGAGAAAGCACGTGTGGCTGTGTGCCTTGGGACCTCCCAGAGGCCCCTGGCCCTGCCGTGCTTTGCAGGCGGCCCTTTTTAGGGGGATTCAGCCAGGCTCTGAGTAGAGGTCAAGTGGTCAGATCTCATCCGGTGAACCGGGCATGTGACCAGCTCATGGCCAAAAATTCCCCAGGGGTAAGTGGCACCAGCCATTCCAGCGGCCAGGCCTGGAGATACGGGACTTCTCTGCTAGTACCTCAGAAGTGTAGTCCTGGCAACCTCCTGGCTCTGGAAGCTTCTCCGAGCTACGGTTCTCTGGGCCCCTTCATTGTCGCCTGTGCCAGGGTGGCCTTGCCGCAGCGTGGCTTTATTTCTTCAGAAGTTTTGGTACAATATTGTCAAGACTGGTTTGCCCCAAATTGGAATGATCCTTTTTTTTTCCCCTATAGGCCCTGCAATTACTGTTACAAGTGGGGGTGGATTCAATGTCAAAGCAAATGTTTTCCTTATGTTTCTTTCTTTTTAAAAAAAAAAAAATCATAAATGGGAGCCAACAGACAAAGCTCCTGAAACAGCCACCCAGGCTTCTGCAATACCCAGCGGGCACCAAGTCGAGACTGACGTGTGAGTCAGGCTTAGGGACTTCAGCTCAGGTGATGATCTACTCCCCAGAAATCTCCATAAATGCAGCACCTAAGTTCGGAGCTCCAACTTTATCCTTCTTTCCGTCTGCTATCATAGCATGTTACTGGAATTTTCATCCAGCCAAATAATGTTATAGTTCCTTGCTTACATATTGGTTTCCATCCCCACTACTAATTAGACTGTAAGCTACATGAGCAAAGACACTATCCTTTTAATTTTTTTAAACTGAAGCACAAACTATGTTAAATAAAAGCACATAACTCAAAGCTGCACAGCTTGATGGATTTTTCACAAAGTGCACACATGCCAGTATCCAGAGCCCAGGTCAAGAAAGAGAATATTATTGGCAGCACCCAGAAGTCCCAGTCAACCCCTTCGTGGTCACTATCCAATGGCAACCCTTCCCCTGCCTCCTCTTAAGCAGTGTGATTTTCCCTTACACCTCCTCCTCACTCCCACCGGGGCCTGCCACTGAGTCATTTGCTCAGTGACTCAAGGAGTATTTAGTGAGTCCCTACTATGTGCCATGCTCTAGGCTAGGTAAGCACAACGGGCACTCAAGACATGTTTATGGAATTGACTCAACTGAAAGGAAAAGGAAACCAATTTCAATTGAAGTTTCTTGGCTGATGGCACTAAAGGAGGGTGACAAGTAGAAGGTGCTAACCAGCGCACTCCGAGGAGGCGAAGCTTACTTTTATATTCCAGTGTGCACTCTGCTCTTATATTTGGCGGGAAAGAAATGAAAGGGTGCAGCACAGACTGTGCTGGCACGAGCAAGGGTGCAGGCAGGGGAGGCAGGTTTCCCCTGACCACGGGCACAGGAAGCCTCCTTCCTTCATCCTCTGGCAGGCAACCATTAGGCAGCGACCTTCCGTTATCCGCTTTGCTCTACAGGGCTAAGATCAGTCCCCAGCATCAGGGTAAATCTAAAACCTGCCTCTTCAAAGCCTGACTGCAGCTCCCCATGTCACTTCCCACCAAGCCAGGCTGCAGTCACTCAGAGTGGGAGTGTTATTAGCCATAAGCATGACACCATGCGATGATATATTTAAGCAATAATGAACAAGAAAGTGGTGGGTTGTCTGAAACAACTACTGAAGTGGTAAAAATAACCATTGTTGGTTTGTGAACACAACCAACTCACAGATCTGTGATTCTCTGACAGGTGAAAATACAGTGGGAATGCAGGTTTTCGTTTTGTTGAGTTTTTGTTTGTTTTGTTTGTTTGTTTGTTTGTTTTGGGGGGTGCCATATGTTTGTTTTTGGGGGGGTGCCATAAGTTCTAGGACCATAGAGGAAAAAATGCTGTGAAAAATTAAGTGCTACATAAACACGAGGAGGTCTTGGTGGGGGGTGCAAGTGGCCGATTGGATGGTTCAGAGCAGATCTGCTGCCCAATCAAAAAAAAAATTAAGATCTGGAACATCTAATCCCAGCCTGTCCAAAAGGTCTAATCACCTCGAAAGCCATGAAACACCATTTTAAACTATGAAACAAAATGGTGAAAAACACTAAAGCGCAGGAGTACTTAGTCTTATTAGATCCAAACAGATCCAAAGTTTTACTTTGGCGTGCCCACCAAAGATGCCAACCAGAGCTTGGAGTTGTAGTTGGGATTGACCCAGTGGCTTACAAGCCTCAGGAAATTTTACTAGATCATCATAACCTCATGTGATCACCTTAATGAAAGCATGCTGAGCTACGTAATTTAGAGGCTAAAACATAGGCTAACCAGCATGGAAAAAACGTCTTTTGGAAATACTTTCCTCACTCCCTGTCAATATCCAATCGACTACAGGTAGAACACACTGACTTCATTGGCTAGATATGTTAAATGGGTAATATAATTTATATGATTAAAAGGGTGAATGAGATAACACTTCTCAAGCCCTTAAATCTCTTCAACATTTTGAAAGTTAAAACATTACTTGTGGTCCACTATTTAATTCTTTAATCAACCCTTTTGTATCCCCTATTTGGTCAATTTCAGACAATAATCCAAAATATTAATCACCAGTGAGCTGAAGAGTTAAAACTCCAATATTAGGGCCAAGTATTATTAGGTAACAAGGGCATATGCTTAGAACTTTACAGGTGTCTTGATAATTTTTTTAAAATTACAATATTTCATGATTTCATGACTTTTCTCCATCTGTACTCTTTTAACTTGAACTTTGAAAGTCATAATCAGCTCATTAAAAATGGCCCTGCCCCCATCCAGTTATGTTCCTGAACCCTCACATTCTATTTCATATGTCTCCCCTACGAGAATCTGGGCTCCTGATTGCTGCTATATCCTCTGTACTGGGGCGAAAAAGGACTCTAAACATATGTTGCATCTTTTTTTTGATGAAAAAGTGCAGTTAGTTTCAGGAAACATTTCCCCAAACACTCTCCCCTACCTCTCCTAAGATATCACCAAGCTAAGAGTGTCCAGTTCTTCAGTGAGTTGGTACATAAATTCAAAAATGTTCTCTTCATCAAGTCTTTATCTTTGACCATTCTTTGGGTTATTAATTTTTTTATATTATCATATTAGTAACTCCTTGTATCCCAATGCCTACCCTTCCTCTCTGCGTGTATGTTCATGTCATGATATCCCTAAACACACACACACACACACACATATACATGAGTGCAGATTCCCAGAGCATTTGTCTTATAATGAACACTGAAACTGGTGAGCTAAGAAATATACCAGGAATTCTCAAATCGGTTTTCCTCTAGTGAGTAGATTTTAAGGTTCTCGTATTTTCACCATACAGGCTTCTGTTCTGAATTACTAAATTTTATTTGACGCTTTTTTTTTTTCTGTGACTGTTGTACAGTGTTAGAATATCTTAAAACCTCATAGCCAAGTTTTTTTTTTTTTTAAATCACAGGGAAAAAAGAAAAATGAATTTTAAATATGATAGCATGCGTGTATATGCACTTCTGTGTAAAAATGTGTAAATTATCTCTCTGGAGAAAAAACACTCTTCCAGTTTTTAACATGTTTTGCAATGAACAAAAGAAAGGGGCCTTTTCAAAAATCGAAGTTTCCAACTGAGGTCACTATTTTCCATAAGACTGTGGAGGGAAAACAAATCAGAAAGTCCTTTTCTGGCCAGGATTTGGGTTACATAGGGCATTAGTGAGGAATGGGGGACTAGCCTTTGTGCCTGGCCATACCCTGTGCAGTGCTATTCATATAACACAACAATGATGGCTTACATCAAAAGCCACAGTGCAAATAATCCTCTTCTCCATGCCATCCCAAGGCAAAAGCTGGCCCCTAAAATTAGGGGCAGTGTGCCAACCAAGATATTCCCTGTAGCTAACTCTATGCAGAGGAGAAAGCAAGGGAGTTTTTCTGAATTGGGTTTTTCAATGAATGTTGACTGGCACCAGGAGGCTACCTTGGGCCCCCAGAGCCGCCTTAAAACCCTGGCACCCTGCCAGGGGAGCTCCAACTTTGTAGCCCAGAGAGAGCCATGTTGGCAGCTTGTCAGGAGCCAGGGAGTTACATGGCGCCCTGGGGGTAATAATATTTTCCAGAACGCTCAGGCTAATAGTCCCATGATGGGTGATTCAAAGGACTGTAGGTATGCTCTTCCCCTGTCCTCAGCCTTGGAACTCATCTATCTCTGCAAAGTGTCGAATCACACTCTGCTGACCTTCCTTCTGTGTCCTTTGTTTCACTTTACCTCCTCACTGCCGTGGTGTTACATTCAAGCCAAGTCTGGCTTCTAGGTATTGTTATGCTTTGTATTCATTTATTTAAAAATGTATGTACATGTATCCAAAGGCATTTTGGCACTGAGTGCATTGTTGTATCTTGTTTAAAAAACAAACAGCATTACATATACGTACGTATATTTTTAAAATATGCGTCATTTTAGTAGAATGTCTAGTTCACCCACTGGTTTTTCCGAAATCAATGAATTGGAATCTTCGGTTGTTTTTCCTAGGGTAGCTGCAGAAACTGACAGCTATCTTTTGTTCTTCCACCAAAAGCGAAAGGAGAGAGAAGCCGTGTTCAGACCCTCAGAATTCATCCTCAGCTCTTAATTCCTCTCATGAAGATGTCATTTAATTCTTGGCATCTTATTCAGTATTATACAGAAATTTCTAGGGCCCTCTATTGATCAAATACATAAAGACAGAATAATTGGGTTCCTTTAAGCTTTCAGATAAAGAAAGATCCCCAATGCCATTTAGACTTCCAGGTGAGTTGAACTATTTCAGAGGTGCTAGAGTATTATTTACAAAATACTTACCACAAAAAAAATGAAGTATAACATGGCCATAAACAAATGTATTATCCTAATTCCCCCTTCTCTCTCTCTCTCACACACACATACACACACTCCTACCTCTATTGTTTTAGAACAATAAACTGAATTTGGTTACACTGATGTAAAGTAGGGTAGCCATTTCTCTTTACACAATGACTTTTTTCAGGCCCTGTAATGCAACCGCATTGAAACCCACATACAGGTTGATGCCAGTTTTACGTGTTGAAACAAACCAGTCACTCTTTCTCCCGCTAAGCAGTTAAATTAGAGAGTATTCAATTAATAACAGCTGAATATTCTGTCACATTTAGGAAGATGTATGGTAAGACAAGCGAGTTGTGATGTATCTGACAGAAATGATAAAGGTTCTCCCGACACAGTCTGGCAGATACTTGGCTCCTACTGCAGTTCTTTCTCGAGTTTGAAAACGTCAGCAGCACAGACCCAAGATCCAGCACGGGCTTCAAGGAAAGAAACGCTCCCAAGTGAACAGGGGAGCCTTTGCCAAACAATCTAAAGGTGCCCGAGCCCCTGCTCTGTCCTGGGAGACGCCACCCGCGAGCACACAGACTCGTGTTCCTGTTTGCCGCCAGCTGGGCACACGCTCCAGCCAGAGGTCCAAGCAGGATCTCCACCCGCCCTGGTCGAGATGCTCGTTTTCTCAAGCCCACCTTTCCCTGGCCAAGGGGAAACCCTTCTCTTTTTTGATATGTACCAGACGAAGACAAGCGCTGACCCTTCCTGGCCACACTGAACAGAAATCCCTCGACTCGGAACCTTTTGAGGCTCCTATGGCCGGTAACCTTTGGACGGTGAGGCAGAAAGAAGCCCTCTCTGATCAAACTGCATTATTCCTGCTCCCGACACCAAGGGCAGTTGATCCACATTCCTTTAGGAAACTGCCCAAGCCCAAATTGAAAAGGAAATAAAAGAGACCACAGTCAAATTGCTAACATACGGGGAGCAAGGGAGCAATCCACGAAGCAATTCTTTTACACTTTTCCCCCAAGCCCCGAGAGCAGCCCCCATGGCCCAGGAAAGGAGGAGGCACTTGTTTCCCAGAACCCGAGGGCTCAAAACGAGGCAAAGGCTGTGTCGCAAATGGGTCTGGCTGGACCCCACGAAGGCAAATATGTTCTTGCAGGATGCATTTTTAAATTCCAAGGAATCCTTTTCTAAAACTGAAATGTCATCTCACTAACTTGGGGACGAATGTACCAATAGCCAGGTAAAACAAGGAAATATAAAGAAGTCCTGCTATAAAACAGCATGAAAAAACATCAGCCAAAAAAGAATAGGGAAAACTCAAGTAGCCCTGCTTTTTACAGAAAAATGAGTGAAGCATCAGTCTAAAGGTTTTTTGTTTTTTTAAGACTATTTAACAGTTTCTGATTTAACTCGGGAATTATTTTAAAAATTCAGTTACACCACCTAAAAACAATCTCAGAACCACATGTTCTGTACTTTTTTAAAAATTATGAGCTCTTTCAAAGAAACAAAAATATATGGATAAAATCACGCAATTCTTTTTTGCATTTCCATTTAGAATTTTCAAGGGATAGAAAAGAAAATGATGCAAAAGCTCTTTTATGACATTCACATAGGGTTCAGGTCATTTTTAGTTTTCTCACCATGTCCATCAACAAAAAACTTGCAAAGCATAAACTTATTCATGTTTACTATCAAGAAATCAAATTCATCTCCAAAACCCTTTCACGTTACATATTTTCTTTAAAAACTGTCATGCCAAAAAACAAAAATCTCCACCCCACCCCACCTGCCCCAAAGGTAGTTTGTAAAACTGAAACTGATAGAAGTTTCATTTCCCAAGTGCAGAAAATACTTACATAAAGGTGCTATGGCACAAAAGGATCTTACCTACCTGTCACAGCCAGAGTCACCTCACCCCAACACACCCCCACCCCATGGACAGAAGCCGAACCATGCAGATCACACCGGGATCACTTCAGAGGATTCACTGCTCTCCTACCCAGATCTAAATTGTCTCTTCAATGTTTCCATGTTCCATAAAATTATTATTATTGCCGATTTTCCCATCTACTTTATTGGCAAGTGCCTTGGATTAATAAAACTCTCACGGTGTTTACGAGAAGAAGATCACTTTATTCTCCTAATACACCCAATGAATGCCACTGTGGGGCAACAGGCCCCACCACTTAATTAGATTATATAACTGTCAGGAGTTGGTGAGGTTTGGAATTTATATTTCAATTAATATTTAATAGGGCTTAATTAACAATTCCCCCCTCTCCTCCCTCTGCAGCCTGCATTCTCCCTGTCTTATTTCCCAGAACTCATTCCAGAATGGCAATCTGGTTCATAGTATTTGGTAGGGTGGCCCCTGTGCACCAGGGACCATTTTCTTTAGAAATGCATTCATCATGACACCAGCAGAAGAAAATTATGGGGAGATGAGGGTCTCTTTCTGAAGAGTTGGTTCTCTATCTACCTTAAAATCTGAGCATGGAGAACATGGAAAACTAAACAAACCCTGAAGGGAGCTGAACTGACACACTGCCTGATGTCTCTAACTTGCTCATTTCTCAGGAAGCCACTTCTAAGCCTCCCTCAGCACTGGAAAAGAAAGAGTATTGGTGACTTTCCCCAATCCCACGACTCACACACAGGTATAGGCAGCCATTATTTAGAAGCAGACGTTCTCAAACTCTTTTGTCTCGGGACCCCTTTACACTCTTAAAAATTACTGAGAACTCCAAAGAGCTTTAGTTCATATAGATTATATCTATCAATATTTACTGCACTAGAAACTTTAAGAAAATTTAAAATATTTATTAATGCATTTAAGGTAATAATAAGCTCATTACATATTAACATAATACATTTTTATGAAAGGTGATCCTATTTCCAAAAAAAAATTGGAGAGGAGCGGCTTTGTTTAACATTTTTGCAAATCTTTTTAATGTCTGGCTTAATAGAAAACAGCTGGATTCTCATATCTGCCCCTGCATTCAGTCTGCGGCGATAGCACATGTCATGTAGCCTCTGGAAAACTCCATTATACACTCATGAGACTGAGGGTGAAATAACAAAACATAATACAAATAGTTTTAAATTCACAATCCTTCTGAAGGGATCTTGAGTATATTCCCCAGGGTTTCCCAGACCATGCTTTGAGAATGAATGCTTTAGAGAATTTCAAAATGTTTTATGCCCAGAAATGACAGGCCTGAAGAGGTAAATTCCTCCTTTGTTCTCCCGACATTCCTACCATTTTAGCTAATTAGAAGATGATATACAATCTACAGGCTACAAATCAAAATGAAGACAAATCTGAATGTAGGCTTTCTGTTCCAGAATCTTGTGTTAGTTCCTATAGAACTTTCTTACTCAGGATATAAGGAACTGAAAAAAGAGGTGGGGTGGGGTGGGCATTAAAAAAACAAATAGAAGAAAAAGAACAGTCTTTCCTAAGCCTCACGCATGCTACCTCTTGTTATAGCATCCAAACTGAGTAAAAGCGCCCTCAGCCCGTGAAACTGACCAAGGCCCACAGAAACTGGAAAGAGGACATCATGCTATTTCAGATCAACTTTGTTGAGACCCAACAGGAACAGCTTTGCCCAGACATCAACTATGGGTATATTTTCTTCTTTTGTGGACTTTTTCTTTTTCTAATGCTCTTGTTTGAGAATGTATTTTAGTTGCTAAGAAACTAGTTTCTTATTGTAGACTCACTGAGAATAAAGATAAAGCAACTGTCAAAATAGCATGTTATTTTGACAGTAGCCATATCATAACCATAATAATATAGTTTATCTGTACATTTTTACCCTCACTAATGGGATCTAAATACTGTATTCTTAGATATTTTATACATACACAGATATACACATATTTGTGTAAGAAAGGCCACCTCACAGTCAGCAATGAGCTCTCACAGGACATACGTACACAAAACACAGACACACAGAAACACAGAGACACACACACACACACACACACACACACACACACTGCCCACTCCCCAATTTGAAAGCTCCTCCAGAAAAGTACAAATATTGTACTGGCTTTAGTGTAGTGTTTAATGCATTTTATGAATTTTTGAAAAAGATGAAACGTCTTTTTTTTTAAGTGACATATATTTTCCCCTAGTGAATAATGTTTTGTTTAAATCTTAACTTTCTATGTAAAGTAAAAGGGCTTGGATATGTCTCTGTTCACTCAAGGACTCATTGCCCTACATACAGACTTTTGATCCATCAGCTGACTACCACAACCATCTACATTGGCCTGATCATTCCATGGTTGTCCTAAACCACAAATTGTCCTTTGATTAATGATAAACTCATTCATTCTCTCCTTCTCTCCCTACCTTTCTTCTTCCTTCATTTTCTTCCATCCATCCATCCATCCATCCATCCACCCAACCATCCCCCAGCTACTGTCCTTCCACAGTATTGGTGTGGGCAAAGGGTCCAAGAGTTCTGCTAAAAACAATAAGTTCAAGTGAAAAAAACCTCCAGGGACTCAAACCCTAACACCTGAACATGCTCGTCATTTCACTTTTGCTGAAAAGTGGTATTTGGTAAAATGTGAAGAAGGGGAAAAACAAAAGTAGATCGTCATCTCCCTCTGTCTGCCCGGGACTGACTAATAAATGCTATTCATCATTATTTTTACCTATTTCTACAATCATGACTCCTGCAACTCTATCTGAGAAATGCTAAGCAGTTGTTAAAAAATAATTGTATTAAAGTTAATGAGGCAACATAGGAAATTCCTATCCTTTTTTAAGTTGTAAATTTAACAAGCAAGATTCTTACTGTATATGTTCTATTTTCAGCTGTCTAATATACATATGCTAAAGAATGAAAACTGAAAGGAGATACTAAAATAATGCAAAGAGTTGCTTTGCTGTATTTGAGGGACAGAACTATCAGTATTTCTCACTGAGTTTTCCAAAATTTCTGTTGCCTACTTTCTTGAAGGTCTTTTAACTGTGCTTGATTTTTCCTACTTTTGGTGGCTGAGAAAGTTTTCTCACTGGGAATGAGGTGTACCCAGCAATGTCAAGGTGAAAAGAGTAGGCTAAATAAAATCAACCCCTACCATAGAGCTGTGAGTGTGTTGTTTTTTTGTTTCCTTCTCATGTTTCCACTCCTTTTCTGAACTGGTACAGGATTTCCTCTAGTTTTCTTCACCCCCCACCACCAGGGTCATCTGCATCCTATCCATCAGGTGCTCCAGTAGGCATAGGGTGATCTTTTCAAATCTTCACTCCAGAATCTAATGCAGTGTGTTGGCCCTTCTCTTCATCTCATCCAGAGCAAAGGACAGACATCCTTGATTTTTGCTCTCTGTGACAATTCCCATACTTGTCGGAGTTCCAAGAGAGCCTCCTCCAGGTTCATCCAAACTGCATTGTGTAAACATTTCTGCTGTGAGATTTGAAATTAGTGATAGAAATTCCAAGAAGCCAGAGACCTCTGCAAAATATGTGAATCACAGGGAAAGAATCTGCTATTTTCCGATGGACCCTTTTAATGACGTATTATTTAACCTTCAATGATAGAGATCACAGAGCCAACCTTGACCTCTTCTAATGACTGTTAAGCTGATCTTAGGCAACAAAGCCAGCAGGAATCAGATTGATTAGGAGGATTTGCTACCTCCTTCTGAAGAGGCCAGATACAGAGTTCTTATATCCACTTAATTATCTCTTGGCCTATCCACTGATACACATGACTGCTTCTTGGAAC